>NC_134569.1:103633982-104233982 GCF_050947875.1 Dermacentor variabilis
GCATTCTTACAACGCGTCTGCTTATGCAAATTGGGCGCACACAGATATGCGCAGGCAGCGGCAGCAGCAGCAGTAGTAGTCAACTGAATTATTATTTGCTTCTTCTCTCTGTACCGACAAGAACAGCCACGGACAAAAAAAAAAAAAAATGGAACGCCACCGTATTCTTTGTTTGCGCTGGGTTTTCCTCGTATACAGAGCACCGCTCGGAGCGGAAGGCTGCAGCTCGAATTTCCGAGGCGTTTCGAAGTAATTTTGCCAGCCGGATTCTCTCCTCTTTATCTTTCTTCTTCTTTCTTTTTTCTGGCGTTTCAGTGTGTTGTGTTCTTCCATCTGTTCATCACTATAGTCATAGAAAGATTTGCCGCGAGCTGCGCAGTCTCTTTGTATGTCTAAGCAGACAGAAAAATAGCCGAGGCGTAGCGGCTAATAAAAACCATATTGGGTGAGCGACAGAGCACACGTCGCCGATGTGCACAGCGTCTGCGTGGACAGACTGTATACTGCATCTGTCAGCGGCTGTCAGCAAGCATGAACGCACACACAATCGCGCGGCGATGCGTACGAGCGCAGTCGCTATACGCGAGTAGCGCGCATAAGACTTCAAGCCAGCGTCCTTGCTGCTCGGAGGAAGCAGGCTCTTCTCGCCAGGCGAAAAAATAACGACTTCCTCGAAAGGGCGCTAAGTGCTGATGGCTTGTACAATCGATCGCATATGTTTAATGCGAGAGGATTACCTGGCTCTTTGTGCGCGACTCAGCAGTGATGAGAAAGCGGCCGCGGCAGAATAGCCGCGCACAAATTCCGTCATCTTCATCTAATTAAAAAGTGGCCACGGTAACCGATAGGATCCTCTGCGCCAGTGCAACCGCTCCGTAATCAAGCGCGCTAACCACTGCGCCCACAATGCTTTTTTTTTCTTTACAACATGGGAGCGAAATCTTCAGCAAAATAAGAACAACAAAGCGCTACAGAAATTTAAGGTGACCGAAAACACATTCAAAAGTCAGGCAAGCACGTGCAAGCGTCCTATAAAGGCATCCAGTTCGGCGCTGTTCCTTGTGTAACGCACACACTACGAACCGTAGGCAGCAAATTTCCGAAAAAAGAACGACCGATTGCTTCCCGACGGTTCAGCGTGCTTGTCACACATTCTACTGCGCCAAAGGCTATGTAGGCAAAGTACCATGAATATGTTATACGGTGGTTTTGAGGGACCTTTAAAATGTAGCAAATGAATTGTGTGTGACGTGAAATCTTTTTTAAGTGTTCTTCGGAGGACGTCCCAAAAGAACACGGCATCCCTACTATCTGCAAAACGTTGATCAATCGTTTTAGCATGCGGACGCAAGCGACATTGCATTGCGTCACCGTCACAGTGATTAACATATTCAAGGCAGTGCACGTGGTTAGGCTCTGCCTGGCTGCCGATTCACTAAATGGCGCATGATATGATGGCATACATGATGGCTCCGCTGTCTGCGCTACGTATTCCTCGTCGTCCGAAGTTTAATCGCTCGCCTTTACCTCATCAAGCCAGAGAACAGAGCGTGGCCGAAGGCGCCAGCTCACTGCCGACGAAGTACCAGACCACTGTAATGCAGCGAAACTGTCGATCAACTTTAAGCCGCAAAGCCGTCGCTGGAGCCTACGGCCGACGACGACGACAACATGTAACGCGCTTCAGGTAGCCGTCGGATGACGGCTGCGACATCCCTCGGCAGTATGAGGTGCAGTTCGCCTACGAACTTGATGAAGAAACATAGTGTCAACACCAGGGTACCACTTGGAAAAGTACGGTAATCGCTCGGCAAAGTGTTGTCATCGTGCTGAAAAGTGGTGTCACCGAGAAAGAAGAGTCAACGTAATGTGCGTGAAACATTAATGAGAACACCGCAAATAAAACTCAGCTGGGAGATCACAATGTGGCTGGTACGTCGTCTTTCGTTGTAGCGACCTCATAAGAAGCAACATTAGACTCGGAAACATAGCGCAGCAGCACTAAAGTCAGCGGCATTTCACTGCAACGCTAAAGTCAGCGACATAACTCAGCGACACATTCAACGACAAGTAATGCTCTCGCATTTACACTTCATAAGAATTGCTTAGCTGCCCCAGTAGTTTTGTTTCTTTCCTAAGGTTAGTGGACAGAAGCAAATCAGTGGAAACCGCCGTTCCGACGCACAACATTCTCATAAGAGATGGCGTTCTCACAGTTACGAGAAGCACAAAAGGACACTATACACACATGAGCAGGCGCAGGCAATAAAAGAAAGGGGGGGGGGGAGAAAGGATTACCACTACATAATTTGCTTGCTCATAGCAAAAACATACTAACAATGAGCACAAGACGCTCGCTTTTTCAATGCGCATCAAAGAACCGAAACTGGCGCGGGGCAGGATCTTGCTTTGCTACCTGCCATGGTCCCTCAGTAAAGCTGGTACGCTCGACTCTCGAGCGTTACCTGATGTTTTCCCCGCACGCCTTCGCGTCTCCTGTAATACGGCTTCGCCGCGTAGCTCGGTCGATGTACTTGCACGGCAGTACGAGTTTGCGCGAGCGTCGCGCTGCCAGCGCCACCTAACCGAGGGGTTATACGGTGTTAGATACGGGACCTTTTCCTGAGCCTCCTTCGAGTTCGCCAGACCACACCGGATCGCGCCACAGCTAATTAAGGAGCGCAGAAGCACGTATACCACATTCCCGAGGCGCGGCAAGTGCAAACGAGTTGGCGTCCCCCACATCGTGCGCCGCAGGTGGAGCTGTTCACTGCTTGACTCTTCCCGAAAGTGTAGCGAGAGCCTGGCACTGTTCCAGGTAACGTGGGTCCAGAGGCAAGACGGCTGTAATGCATCGTGAAGCCCTGGCAGCAATCCCCCCATCCGCCTTTGTGAAGGCATTTGCAGACCGCGAAGGCAATACCGCAGAGAGAAGTAAGCCTTCGGACAATTGGGGCCCAAGAAGCAACCTTGTGCGCCGGGTGTGACACAATCTCACGGGCGCCTACCATTGGCCGAAAATGACGACACCTGAGCGGGCTCGCCGATTGGCCGACAATGGGGTCACCTGAGCAGGCTCGCCGATTAGTCGAACGTGACGTGACTTCGAGACACCGAAGGGCTTAAAAGCCAGAGACCGGGAGCAGCAGGAGGGCATTCCTTCATTCATCTGTTTCGAGCTTCTTGCCACGGGCCGCAGCGTCCGAGTTGCTGCCGGCCCGTAATGACTTTATGACTGTTAATTTCTTTGTACCCTCAATGTAAATAATGTGAATAAACCTCCAGTTTTCATCTCAAAGTCCTCCTCAGCTTCCGCCAACTCCCGCACCCAACGGCAAAGTCCAACAACTGGTTGACAGCGGTGAAATCGTCTCCAAATGCAACACCGGGTGCAAAATGGAGTAGCCTCTTCCTGTTTGGCTTAAGGTCGGCTGAGTCCGTCGGGCGCGCTTTGCCGGCACGTTTCGCGGTACCATCCCAAGAAAGGCTTCGGAGCGGTACACCTGGATGGAAGAACACGACCGTTCCAACATGCCACCGTTCGTGTGACTGTACACGCGAACGATCAGACGTTGGTGTCAAGCATGGAGGCGAACATATTCGCCCGACATCCAGTGGCGGCGAGTCGCACTCTGTCGATTCGTCCGCGTCTGTCGGTATGTTCTCTTGGCAGTCATCCGGCGTATGAAAGGCGTGTGGTGCATGAAAGGTGCAACAAATACCCTTTCGATTGTATGCGCTAATGCGTTGTCGTACTTTTGTCTCAAGAGCCCGTTTGACATCCCACAAGCTATGTCGTTCTGCCGCTGAACACAAGCACACGGGCTCGACTCACGGGCGCGGCGCCCGTGAGTCGATAAGGGCAGAACAACATCGCCCTTGTACTTAAATTCAGATGAACGATATAACGACACTCCAACCCTCTTACCATAATCACGGCGTCTTTCACAGTCACTCATATTTATTATTGCATTCAGGGGCTTACGTGCCAAACCACAATTTTATTATGAGGCACGTCGATGTCGAGGACTCCATAGTATAACTATGTCCACGTGGGGTTTATTTAACGTGCACCCAATGTACGGTACACGAGCGTTTTTGCATTCCGCCCCCACAGGAATGCGGCCGGAATCTGTAACGCAACCTCGTGCTCGGCAACAAAACCCCACAGCCACTGAGATCCCACGGGGGTCCTTCAGAGTCGACTTGATACGTGACACAAGACAATTCGTGTGATGCAAGGTGAGCCGCACAGGGGTCCCTTTTTCGTGTTCGGAATAATATTGCTGCCGACGTTCACCGCCGCTATCACGGCAAAAATCGCAGATACCAAGAGAAAGCGTCTTAGGAGATTCGGCGTTGGTGCTCGGTGAGCTATCGTTTTTATCCATACAGCACTGACAGCACTGCAAGCTTTAATCATGGTGGCGCCACTTACATATTTTGTTCGTGCCGTTGTTGGGTGCTCGGTGTATCCCTACAGCACCATCCCATTTTTACATGTAGTGTTGTAAGACCGCACGTTCGGCTCGGATTAACCTCCGCTCTTTTCATCCTTTACGTGATTCTAGAGGGAGAAACAATTAGATGCCTCGAGGCAGCTTGATGCGATGGCTTTTGAATGCCGTCCTATTAATAACGTTTCCTCAGGGAGGACGCCCGCAGAATACAGGTTCAATATGGCGTACACAATAAATACCGCAGACAGTCCCCAAGCGGGAAGCCTTTAACCATGAACGATGTGCATATTTACTTTTATTTTCCTTTCTTACCTTTATTTATCTTATTATCTTCAAGCGACCTCAAGCTACATATCGTCAATTTTACATTACCAGAAACGTATATATTGACCTCAAGCAAAATTTAAGGTTATCTACAACAACGTTTGCGTTACCTTCAACGACGGGCGAGGAAGGACTCGACAGAAAGCGGAACGCGCACGGTTTCCGTTCTCGCAATGCCGTGATTCCCAGCGGACAGCAGCGAAAGAAGGACACTCAACACGTAAGAGTGCCCAGATGAAGCGATGCTAATCTCAAAGCTTCGCAGAACGATGACCACCCAAGCTTTTCAACGACAGGCCACAGCGCCAGCGGTGGCCATACCGGGCGTGCGCGAACCCATTCTCTAAAGCGAACGCTGGCAGCCTCGTCCCAGAGGAGGCGAACGAAGCGGTACCGCCGCCGGCCCTAGGACCGTAAATACGCGCCCGCGCAACGCAATAAAAGTCATTCGCCAGCAATAATAAGCCGCACCGCGCTGCACACAAAGTGCCCCGGAGTCAGGAAAGCCGGAAAACGCCACCGAGGGCCGAGTTAAAAAAACGGCGCTCCGGCCCCGGCTGGTATAGGTGGCCCCGGGGCGCGCTGAGCGCTCTCGCTCACCGACCGAGTCCCCTTTGGCGCACCTCCCCGCTCCCGCGTAAAACCGGGAAACGGCCGAGCGGTCTCTGGGATAGGGGAAGGTGTGACCTGGAAGCAACCGCTATGTAGTACGTAGCACAAACGGGGACGCGGCAGCCCGCGGCGGTTGGCCCCGAGGGGATGGAGGAAGCGGCGCCCGCACAGCTAAGGGGAGAGCATGGCGGAGGCAGGGGCGATGATGCGCCAAAACCCAGCGACTGTGCAGTAGCGATAAGCGGCACGGAAGCCCCGCCGCCACCACCAACCCAGGGCGGGAGAACCACGGCCGCCATGCCTGCCCTCCCCCACCCCCTCCCCCTCCACCCCGCGAGACGTACTGGTGCGTTTTTGCGGCGACGCGGCCGTGCGCGCAGTGCGCAGCGAGCGTGTTTATGTATATACACCAGGCCAAACACGGGTAGGCGCCACAACCGCTGTTGTGTGCCATACGCGCAGGTAGCTGTGCGCGTATTCGTCACGCGCTGAGTGCAGGCGTATCGGCAGACGCTGCCGCTGATGGCGAACAAGAAACGAAGTGTAGAGTTTGCTCGGCACGCTTTTCAGGAAACACAGAAAGAAAATATCAATAAATGAGTTGGATTAGTTGATTACGCTTCTACAGATCAAAAAAAAGAAAAAGACCACGTTTAGCGCAAGAGGAGGCTAAATTAAATCGCAAGAACTTGAAAACGGAAGATAATTAATTAATTCTAAGGTTTTCAGTGCCAAACCCACGATTGATTATTAGAGGCGCAGTAGTGGGGGACTACAGATCAATTTTGAACCCCCACAGGATCTTTAAGGCACCCCGAATGCACGGGACAAGTGCGCCTTTTGCATTTCCCGCCATTGCAACGCGTCTGGCGCGGCCGGGATTTGATCCGGCGATTTGATCCCGCGGCAGTGCATGAAACCAACCTGACTTCAAAGGTTCCTATAGTGTACATATGCGTTCAGGTCATCGCGATGTCGGAGCTACAAATTCCACGGTTTCAGCGACGACAACAAAGTACGCGACACTGGCCGGACAAAGCGTACTTAAACACAATAATCTAATACCATATATACAATACGCTAAACGGCCGTCCCTCATTACATACGTATACGTTTGGGCGAACAATGTGCAGGCACCCGATTAAGTTCATTTTATAAGCGAAGCTCTTATCAGCCTCTTCCTTCGACCCTCTCGCTGCTGCTGCTCCTGGCCGCTACTGATGATGATGCTGGCTACTGTTTTGCCGAATAGCTCTTGCCGAATACGTGGGCCACACTGAAGTACTCTGGTCATCAGGCCGTCGCCGTTCGCACCACTGCCATGCCTGCTGGCTTCTGGCCTAGGACGATTTGTCGCTACCGGACATAACGCAAAGAAACACTGGATATAATACCAATCGAGGATGCTATTGCCCAATACGTGGGTCATACTGAAAGTAACGTCTTCATCACGACGTCCTCGGCACTCGGTCAAGCACGCGACGGTGCGGGCAACAAGAGCCAGGCTTGGTGCAACTTTAATTGAAAGCACTGGCAAAAGCGAATACTGCCCAGCATGACCTTACTTCAAATGAATTATAAAGAGAAATTCGACATCAATGAGTAAAGGCCAGAGACACAATGTTTAATACACTGTTCTTCACAGCCATTACAGGATTTTCTGTTTTCCCGTCGCACGCATAGATAACTTCAGGTTCGTGGATTCCGCCATCTTGGCCTGTTATATACGAGATGCTTTTTGAATTTCTGCGCAGCCACTAGACATTGATATTTCATCCATGTGAATCAACCGTAGTACCCAGTGTACCCTGCCAGATCTGAGGGAACGGCCGCCTCAAGATATATATATATATATAACCCGCCGTGGTTGCTCAGTGGCTATGGTGTTGGGCTGCTGAGCACGAGGTCGCGGGATCGAATCCCGGCCACGGCGGCCGCATTTCGATGGGGGCGAAATGCGAAAACACCCGTGTGCTTAGATTTAAATGCACGTTAAAGAACCCCAAGTGGTCAAAATTTCCGGAGTCCTCCACTACGGCGTGCCTCATAATCAGAAAGTGGTTTTGGCACGTAAAACCCCAAATATATATATATATATATATATATATATATATATATATATATATATATATATATATATATATATATATATATATATATATATGATACCAACGTGGCTTCAAAAGTCCCTATAGTGAACTTATGCGTTCACTCATGGCGATGTCGGAGCTACAAATTCCGCCGTTTCAACGACGATAACAACAACAAAAAGAAAGAAAGAAAGAACGCGCAATATAGTACTTTGCCTTCCTCTCAAAGCACAGATTTTATGGCAGGCGGCCGGATTTCCCGTCGATCGCAACGAACGGCCAATGCAGAACAATGAGCACGGAAGTGAGTCGTTCCAGGAAAGCCCTAAGCGCACAGTGTCTACAAAGAGCTTGTGGCGACGAAGTAGAGTTGGGAGCACGATAGTAAATTATTCAGTCCACGAGATGCGATGCCTGCTCCTATCGGACCGCTTCCACGCACCGAAAGAAATACGGCTCCAGAAAAGGCACTGGATCGAGCGCCCGCCAAGCATGACGATTGCGAACCGAGCAATCCCCTAACCACCTGAATAATCGGAAGGCATCCTGGGTGGCTAGCACCAAGAAAGATAATAGAGAAGACGGGAAAAAAAACAAAGAAAGAAGGACGTTACAAAAGATTGGCGACACTGGAATCTCAAAGGCCAAACCTACAAACACGTGAATATTCTTAAACGAAAGCGTTAAGCTACATAGCAGAAGTGCAGAACAGAACGCTGTGACTGTGCTGCTATGTACCGTGCGGATCGGCCTTTTTTAGAGCAGATCATTACTCATAGCGTTTTCGCTCTTGTAGAAGTGAAATGGACCGAGCAACAGAAAGCACATGCTTCCAAGCTCTCCACCTGATCCCCTAAATCGAGCTAGTATTTGCAGCGAGTGTCCATGCCAGCCTGCAAAGTTTAGATGTGTCCCCAACCCTGTGTTCTTCTCCCTCCTTGTTTCTTGAATGTATAATTAGCTTTCTTTCCTCGTTCCCGGCGAAGGAACACATTCTATGGCATGATTTGTGAAGCGCTGCCAACCGCAAATAAAGATATTGCTTGTTTTCACGGCATGGTAATATAGTTAAGTTGGATTACAGCATTAATTTGTAACAAATGTGAAAACCTTTATATTACTTTACGTTTTCTTTGTTCAGCATCCCGTGACTCGCTGCAAAGGCTTAGCGGCTGTGGTGCCGCGTTGCTAAGCTCGATATCGCGGGATGAAATCCCGGCCGCGCCAGCCGCATTTCGATGGGGGCGAAATGCAAAAACGTCCGTGTCCCGTGCATTGGGGACATGCTGAAGATCCCCTGGTGGCCAAAATTGATCCGGAGTCCCCCACTGCGGCGTGCCTCATAATCAAATCGTGGTTTTGGCTCGTAAAACGCCAGAATTCCATCGAATTCAATTAAGCACCCCGTATAGCTAAAGACGAGAGAATGATTGTTCTTATTCCATGGCACAAGTTATGTAGCGTCCACCCCTCGGAAAGTGACAAACGGCGACAACACTACTAAACATCAGATTTAATGTATGTCGACCATCGTAAAAATGCGGTGCTGCCACAATGATGCAACACCGGTGGGACAGACAACTAAAAAAAAAGAGGGGAGAGAAGAGGACGCGGAATTCTGGGAGTACAAGGATGCTTGCCTAGAAAGAAAAAGCGAAACTTGTAACAGAAACCGAAATTGCGGCTGTTTCAACACATGGTTCCAACACACTCCCCACTTAGTATTACAAGATAGCACTGTGGAGGCTAAGGAAGAGTACATCAGTCCTGGTGCGCTATAAGAAGGAAAGCCTCGGTGACTGGCCGGGCAAATGTCTTCACCCCACCGCAGGTCGCCGTCTTCACCTCAACCTTTCGCACTTTCCCATCCGCACTGGGAAACCTATTTACTACACGTGCCATATATAGGCCACTCGTTGCGATTAACGTTCTTTCCTTGAGGAGCACTAGATCGCCACACTTGCTATTCCGTCTTGGGAACTGCCACTTGCGACTACTCTGCAGCGTGGTCAATAAGTCACACCGCCAACGGCGCCAGAAAGATTCGGCGAGCCATTGGACAGGACGCTACTGACGCCTATGTAAATCCTTACATTCAAAGAGACCTGGTGCCAAAGTGTTTGATCCCGTGTTTTAGGTCAGAAGCATTGCGGGAGTAAAAATGTCCCAGCACTCCGGGTTTGTGGAGACTGGGACTAGCGGCCTTGCGTTTATAATGGCCATAACTTTAGCCAGAAACGTGACGAGCACTTCGTGCGTGAGGCGGCGAAGAGAGTGCTCTAACAACATTGAGTCCAAGATGCGGCGGGCAACGTCGATCATTCTTTTCCAGACTCCGCCCATATCAGAGGCGTGGGGAGGGTTTAATACCGAAGTGCACCTTAAGTTCGATAGAGATGTGTGGACTCTTTTGGTGTCCGGACCACACACATTAAGCTGCAGCTCTGAGCACGCTCCAATGAAATTTGTGCCACAGTCAAAGCATAGCTACTTTTGCCAGGCCTTTAATGCCAAGTAATCTCCTCAAGGCATTTATAAAACTTGAAGCATCCATGGATTCCATTAGTTCGATACGGACTGCGCGTACACTCATGAACGTGAACAACACAGCCCAACGCTTGCTATGGGCTTCACCACCTCTAGTGCGACGTGCAGTCCCCTTCCATGGTCCGAAAACATCAAAAACCACGTAGGTGAAAGAGGGGGGGGGGGGCTCAGTGCTAAACCGTTTAGCCGGCTGGTCTGCAATTTTCTATTCTTGCTGCTTGCTTCGCAGTCTACAGCATGTAAAACATTTGTGCATGTAAGAGGAGATCCGGCGTTTCCCCCCGATGAGCCAGAAGCCATCTGCTCGTATCGCTCCCTCGGTGAGGTGTCGACCTTGGTGCTCGACGTCTTCGTGATAGTGCGTATGAAGAGCATGGTAACATGGTGGTTTCCAGGGATGACAATGGGCTTAGATTCATCCTGGCTCCACTGGTCCTTTTTTAGACGACCGCCGATTTTTAGAAGTCCACTGCTATCGACCCATGGGTCGAGCTTACACAGTGCGCTCGACTTGGGGATGCTGTTCTCCTGATCTAGACACTTTAGTTCTTGAGAATATGCCTCGCCCTGTACTGAACAGATTATGACAGTCATTGCTCGATCCAAGTGTTCTATAGATGGTCGAGTCAGATTCAGTGAACCAAGGTCCTGAACAGACTTGCTGTTGCGAAAGTTGCTCGCCGCACGTACGAGAACTGCCATCGCACGCGTCAAACAGGTAGAACTCAAGAAGCGCTCGAACCTACTGGTGTAAAGTCCTCTCAAGCCTACAGTGGTCGCAAGGCTAGTTCCTTAAGGCCGCACGTCGGCGTCAAAGTCAAAAGCAATGAGTTCAAACCTACCCTGCAGGACTTCTGAACATCCTTCGTGGCATCGCTGAAATTCTGGACCAGTCAGCCAGCCCGACTTCCGAAGCTGCGGCGAAGGTACGAACCTCGCATCAACATCTGCAGGATTAATGTAGGTCAAAACACAGTGCCACTGGTCCGGCCGAGTCAATCCCCTGATGCGATACACTCGGTTGCTGGCGTACATAGAACCTGTTTGTCTCATTGTGTATATAGCCGAGGATAACCTCGCTGTCACAATAGAAGTTTGCAGAGTCCAACGTAATATCCATTTCTCTCTATACGAGCTCTGCCAGCTCTAGTGCCAAGACTGCGCCACAGAGCTCGAGCCTAGGAACAGTGTGTTCAGGACGTGGCGCCAGCTTAGGTTTCACCATGATAAATCCCACATGGCACGCACCATCTTGGTGCATGGTCTTCACATACGCCAGAGCGGGGACTGCCTTGTTTGATGCGTCTGAAAAGATGTGCGCTTACTTCCGACGGGCCGTAGATAGCGAGACGGGTACAGACGTACGAGCCTCATGCAAATGTTCAAGCGCCTTCAAGGAATCATTCCAGTCTTCCCACTCTTTTTTTCTTCTCATCAGCAAGTGGGGAATCTTAATAACAGGTCTCTGTGATGAACTCACGAAGAGACATTCCTTTGATGGTGACGGGAGCCGCAAATCCTAGAGGGTCATACAAGATGTTAACGGTCCACAAGACGCCACGCCGGGTGGATGGTCTTTCTTGTTTCGGAACTCCGAAGGTAAACGCACCTCCCTCCAAGTACCAGTAGATCGGATTGCGTTGGATGAGGGGTGCGTCGACGCCCAGGTCAAGATCCTTCCTTTGCGCGGTCGTCCCTTGGGAAAGCCTCCATCGCTGATGTGCTGTTACAAGTGATTTTGTGCAGCCTAAGGTTCGACGCTCCTAACATGCGTTATGTGCGCTTAAGTAGGCTAACAGCTTCTTGCTCTGTGAGAAGGAACTTCAGTCCGCCGTCAACATAGAAATCTCTCTCCACAAACTATCTGGCGACTGGGCCAAATCCTTCTTCCCCTTCCCGTGCTATCCTCTGAAGGGCATAGTCTGCAACAGCTGGCGATTGACTGTTACCAAAAACGTGCACCGTGATCCCGTACTCCACAACGTCATTGTAAATGTCGTTGTTGCCGAACCACAGGAACCGTAGGTAGTTTCTATGGTCTTCGCACACGCGGAAGCAGTAGAACATCTGTTCAATATCCGCTGTCACTGCAACGAACTCCTTCCTGAAACGGATGAGCACACCTAATAGACTATTCGTGAAGTCTGGCCCAGTGAGCAGAACGACGTTCAAGGAGGTGTTCTCGTACTGTGCACTAGAATCAAAGACAACTCTAGTTTCACCTGGCTTCTGTGGATGACCCATGCACGCCAAAGACAGGAATCTACCAGCATTCCTCTCCCTCTCTAAGGGGTGGAGCTTCTTCAGCGTGGAAAATTTTGAACATTTTTTCCATGAATGCTACGAAATGCTCCATTGCTTCTGGTTTCTTCTCGAGCGTGCGTTCCAAGGTGGCGAGGCGAAGCTGAGCTAGTCCCTTGTTAGGAAAGTCGCTGACTCGGAGAACGAAGAGAGAGGAGCGCCACCCAGTTGCCCGAGTCCTTCTTGTAGGACTCAGTGTCCATAAATGTCAAAAACTTCCCGTCCTCCAAGGAAAGAGAAGGTTGGTTGTCTTCCTTAATCACCTCGAATAACGTGTCTGCGATATCACAGCGTTCTTGTATGTCTGAGCGCAGAACAAGCTGGCAAGGCCACGTGCACTGCGATTGAGCAGAGATGTTTTCCTTAAGAGAAGGACGAACATGTTTAAATGTTTAAATTCGCACTATAAAATAAGGAAAGCTAGCCGGAGAATTAACATCGCTGTACGCTGTTATGTTCTATGGCACGACGGGTCATTACTGGCCAGGACACGTTTTCCAAGACACGCTTAACAATGCTTCTATGTAAGCTCCCGATAACTAAGAAGAAAAACCGAAAACTCGGTGAAGATAGCAAAAAAAGTGAAATCTTAGCACAACCGGCACAACGACTGGAATGAAAGCGAAACGTCGGTCATGGGGAAGGCTCAGCGGTAATAGACTCTAGCTTATTCAAGAAGCCATCTCATTCGCTGTGATATTGCGCAAGTGTTCATAGTGCAATGAAGCACATAGTGTCAGTGAAAACATGTTATCGAGCGGACACACAAGTCATCACGGTAGAGAGAGAGAGAGAGAGAGAGAGAGAGAGAGAGAGAGCTATATGACAAATCAAAGGCGCAACGACAACGAGGAAACGACAGGGGAGTTAATACGACCAATAATGTACGCGGTATAAACCTGACAGGGCAAAAAAGGGATAGTGGCAGGGATCCCTGAAGAAAAAAAAAGACAAGAAAAAAACCCCACGCCAACTTCCCAACGAAGTTATGTCTTAAACACTCTCCACTAACTAACGACAAAAGAATCAATGCCTGACACAAACTATAATTGGAATTACATTTTCCTCCCTTGCAGTATGCGCCATATTTATTACAGCGCCAAAAGAAAGAGAATAAATAAAATTTGGAGGTCCCACGCGCTGTGTAGTTCGGTTTAGAGGTGCACTAAAAGAAAGTATTAGGTAGAGCTAGATCAACGTGGTATTCGTCCAGAAGTATATCATCGTCTTCTGTATGCGAATATCTCAATTTTTTGCCTAAGAAATTGGCGTCGAAGGTCCCGGTTCTGATTCTGCTTCACCATTTGACTCGCCCGAGCCAAAGCGGAGAGCTTGGCGTCATCTCCACGCGACCGCCCTCTGTGCCGTTGCTATGTCTTTTGTAGGCTCTTTATTTAGGCCTAACACGAAGCGATACTGCCTGGCGGGTGTAGGTGTTCAGCATGCGTGAGTCACTATGTGGCTCTGCTAAAGTTCCGGTCACCAGTTACGGACACTTGGGGCTCCGCTGCCCGTCAACCGGCAGGGTGGTCAATTACGACACCTTGGCCAGTCGACCGTTCTAAACAAAGAAAACCGATGACGCTCGCCGTGGCGGTGTGCGCCCGCTCTCTTTGAATCAGAGGTGCTGACACCACACATCCGAGGTACCATAGTTGACAACAGAGGGCGCCACTCCGATTTTCTATTTTCCTCATTTTATCGCTTACAAAAGCTGTGGTTTTATAAGGAATGAATAATTCGTTATTGTGAAAGCATAACGTTTCAATCTAGCTCCACCTAATATTTGCCTTTCGTGTTCTTTTAGGAAAGCTATCATTGGTCTTTCGGAGCAACGCTGTTCTGGATGAGAGAACATTTCCAACTACAAGCACTTAAAGAAAAGAAGAAAGAAGGCAAGAAAGAAACGAAAGAGGCAGTTGCGCCTGAACAGCGAAGCACGGCAATCGATGGCAAGGTCTAGCGCGCGTGCGTCTCTCTCTCTCTCTCTCTCTCTCTCTCTCTCTCTCTCTCTCTCTCTCTGTATGTGTGTGTGTGTGTGTGTGTGTGTGTGTGTGTGTGTGTGTGTGTGTGTGTGTGTGTGTGTGTGTGTGTGTGCGCGTGTGTGTGTGTGTGTGCGTGTGCGTGCGTGTGCGTGCGTGTGCGTGTGCGTGTGTGTGTGTGTGTGTGTGTGTGTGGACGAATATGTAAATAGCTTCTGCGTTACTAGAGGTATGAGCCATTGCTGATGATGATAGTTTTTGTTGACGCAGAACAAAAATGCAGGGAAGTCTAGCCCCATAAACAGCTTCGCTGTAAAATAAAACGGGGCGGGAGGATCCAAATAAGGAAGCCTCCAAATAATTTAGCGACAGGCTCTTAACGCAAAGCTGCGCAGGGAAAAAAATAACGAGGCAAGAAAATAAAAGCTGGATATACGAAAGGCAAGATTTTCATACTGACATTAAATTCTGGCATGAACGCGGAGAGACAGCACTGAAGCGAGAAGTCAACATAATCATGAGCGCTCCCCAACGTTTAAACTTCCTCGGATGCAAGCAGGAAAAATGACTTCCTTTGCAAAATAAAAAGGAGGGGTTAGACGTAAGCGGACCGTAAAGAAAAGAGAGAAAAAAAGGAAAACTGTTTTACATTTTAAATAAGCAGCAGTTCCCGCTTCACCCACGCGGTACTCCATTAAGGCGCTCCTACCACAAGTTTCTCGCATAAAACTACAGCGCAAGAAAATAAAATGAGGAAAACAGTCTAGGTGACTCCGTAGAGTGTAAGACGCCGACACACGCGCCAGTCACATGGAAGTGTCTCTTCTCGGCGAAAGAGAGTATAGCACACCGCATATTTTAGTTCCACAAATGCGTCGCAAATGAAAAAAGAAAAGGGCGGGGGGGGGGGGGGGGGGGGCTCTCTCAATGTTGGCGACGAAAACATATAAGTCACTATTAATAATCTCTCAATCCTCTTCCACAGCCACTGGAAGAAAAAATAAAGGAAGAAGGAAACCGTAGAAAGAAAGAAAATGAAAGAACCTGTGCCTACGCCGAAAGATGGGAAAATGGAGGCAAAACACTCAAGGCAGCAAGAAAGTTGAGGAGACGCAAGCCTAAATTAGGGCTTAGAGGAAGTAAATCCGCCCGCACAGATACCGAAGACGTCTAGCGGGGGCGTCCTCATAACGGCTGTCGGTCGAAATTCAACACGCGCCAACGCACGCGACAAAGGAGGCGGTAACACTACGCCGGGACAGCAGCTGCCATATTTTCGGGGGTCTTCTGAAGAGACGCTTCGTGGCATTTCTTGCTTTCTGAAGCTATAAGCGCTTCCACTAATTTCTTTCCTGCTAAAGTTCTCGACAGAAAGACGCTCACCGCTGAGCCAGAGAAAGAATGAGAAAGTGATCGAAAGGAAGAAAAAAAAATATTTATTTCGCGTCCCCAGGTGCGATAGACGACAAATAATAATATAAATAAGCTTCGTTCTTTTTTTTTTCTTTTTGAAGCACCCGCACAACAAAGACCACAAGAAGAGAAGGCATCTCAAATAAATTGAGAGAAATAAATAAACTTCCGGACCAAAGTAGAGACGCATGTGGTAGGTCTCTTCATTCTGCACGATTAGCTTTCTCCTTTCGCAGAACTTCAGGAGGAAACGCAGGAAACCTCGACAAATAAAGCGACAGGTAAACAACACCCGACGACATCTCTTAAAAGCAGTCCCCACCAAGTAAGACAAATTGTACGTAAGCCTCCGTTTTCAGCGTAAGGCAAAGTCAGAAATCTTAGGAAAAGAAGCAAATTTCAGCGGTTTCGGCATGCAGCAACGAATTGCGTAGCACGCACTTGCCAGTAGAGACGAATTATAAAGAATTCCAAACAACGGTAAGAAAACAGGACCACCTCACGTTTTACGTAACCCTAGACCAAACAAATAGCTTAAATTGGTACGCAAGCCGCAGGCGAAAGCAAGAAATAATGCCGGTTCGTCGGCTCCCGAAATCAAGCGAAGCCGCGTCCCGAAGCCCTCGAGGGCTCAAAATGTCTCTTAAGGCTGGAGTTTCGCCTAACCAGATCACCACCGTCGCGGCACTCGGCTCAGCGCCTGGCGGGCAACGCCAACGACGCTGCCACCGACGCGGGGTGGCGGACGCTGGCAGAGCTACCCCAGTGGGCGCTGAAGAGCCGCCGCAGCTGGCGTCTATCCATCCCGTCTTTGCCGAAGAAACGGCGTAAAAGGCGCCCTCCGCGCCTTCATCTATTATACATGGCGACCCAGCGGCTACAGTTTGGCCCACGCGCATGCTGATGACTGGTCGTGCCGGCACCGCTAACAAATGAAGGAGGAGGTCGGGGGATGCCGCGTTTCGCTCGCGCAGTGAGGACGCTGCCGCCACTGAGCAAGAAAGAAAACAAAGAAAAAAAAAGAGAAAAAAAAGCGCGGTAGGATAAAGCAAGAGAAAACGAGAAATGGGACGAGAGTGACGGTTAGGATGGTGACCGAACTCTCGGCGACAGTCGAACTGGGAAAGCGAATTACCTCGGTTGAGGAAAACAGGGCGCGGGCTAAGTTGGCCCTCTGCCTGTAAGGAAAAAGATGCAGCCGTAGGCAGTAGAGATGGGCGCGGCGCGAAACAGTGCATGATAACGCAAGAAAACGGGGCCCATTTACACGCTAGAGCAGAATAAAAGAAATAATGTCCCCCCCCCCCCCAGCCTAACAAAATTTCCGAATAATCGCGCCCGTGTGTTCGACTCTCATACAACGCAGAACACATGCATATTTATAAAGAACGCACTTCGTCGGAACGTACACAAGAGACTAAACGGAAGGTGCGTGGTGGAGTAAATCAGTTTTACGACAATACGCCCAAATTACCCATAATGGATTCACCAACGCACAAACGTACAGAAAGACGCTAGGTAGAGCCCCGATCGCTCACACAACACATTTACATATCTCGAAATACAATTCTGTGAGGCGTCACGGTGGAGTTCCTAGTATAAAGATCAACTACGACGAAAAGATAATAATAAGGTTGAGTAAGGTTGAGTAATAGTAATAGTAAGGTTGAGCAACAAATTAAAGAAAAGCAAAAGCGACGGTGTCCATCTAAGGAGCAGAAGACGCCCACGAGCGGTGCGCGATGTGTTAAAATGCAGAGAACCGTATTAACGCTGGTTGGCGACAGCACGGGACACGGTAACTCCCACTGCGTATAAATAGGGGCACTGCGAGGACACAAGAAAAGCAATCGACCAAAATTAAAAAAAAAAATAGGAAGAAAGCACACTGGGAGAGACATACACCTTAAGACAAAAAGTACACAAACTAATAAACGGCAGCTAAACAATCAGCCGCGCCAGAAAATACTCAAGGAGAAACTATTGATAATAGTTTATCCCATTATGGAAATACAATGAAAACTGCTGAGGGGCACCGTAAACTGGCACGAACGTACCGCCGCGAAACCATTTCTTTAGCACGGTAGACCATACGCAAATAATGTGGCATAACGATTAGAAGCGCCAAAAAGGTAGATTTCAAAATATACAAGAAGTAAGGACTGCTTTAATTCATTCACGTAATTAGGTTATACCCTTAAAGTTATACCCACTCGAAACGTGTAACAACGAGTGAACAAGAGAAGCACGGGCTCGGAGCCGATGTTTCAACAAGGAAGCTTGAGCAAGTTGAATACTTTTTTGAAAAATGCTGTCTTCAGGTTCCAGGATTAAAACAAAAGTTTATCATTCGCTGTGCAGCAGTTTTTGTCAGATGTTCTGCGAAAATGCCTATAAAACCTACATTTCATAAAACGCACGAAACTATCGACTCAACCTTGCGGTTATCCGCTAACATTGCTTTTAAAAGAAAAGCATTAAATATGCGGCTCTAATATCTCTTTATTAAAAATGTTCGTAATTGAAAAGTACGCGCGCAAACGCAATAATTATTCTACGAAAGTAAACTCGTTTTGCGCCAATGTATGGATATATCCACCACTATTTCATGTTCCCTGTAGAGGGTACTCCGCCTCGGCAGCAATACCCACGCGGGAAAGCAAACTCAAAACAAGCACAGTGCCCCGGCACTTGGTCACGAATGTATTGAAACGGGCTGTTACAAGCTACGGATATAAGCATAGCCTCCTCAACAGCATATGGAGCAAACATATAGAAATACATAATTTGCAATGCGCTAAATACATGAAGTAACAAACTAACTCCAAAATTTAGAGCAAGAAGAGGAGCGAAATCGAAACGACCACAAATTGTTCCAACACATTTCTACATCGCCGAAGTGCAAAGAAAGACACGGAAAAAGTGAATTCATAAAAAGTTCAAGGGATGGGAAATTATACAAGCTTCTGGAAACACCGACGTTACAAGGATGCCGCAGCACTCGCGCCATCCCTCGGAGAGCGGCGCAACCGTCATCGATCCCGCCCTAAGGCGAAATGAAAAAAAAAATGATGACGGTACGAAACAAAGAAAAGCCGAGAACCAACATAATAAGAGGCGCAACAAAGCGCTCTTTCGAGGAGCGCTTCCGCGGCCGCGGCGACATCTGTTGCCAGGCGCCGAAAGCAGTGGCCCAACAGCGCTCGATACGTCCGCCACCTATCCGTGCTTCCAAGAAACTGAAACAGGGAACTCCACAAAGTTTTTCGCGAGAAAGCCGCGTAATAAGCAACTACATATTAACTTATAAAAATTAATTGGTGCGCTTTTGTAATGGTTCTGAGTGTATATTAATAGTTTGTTTATACTAAACGACTTACTTTATTCATATAATTTCTTATTTTATTTAGCTGCATTGACCTTCTCGCGTGACATCCGGAAAAGGAGCGAGAAAACTACTTTCAGGTAAGAATTTTGCTTGTATCCTAGATAGCACAAGGCCGGTATATCGATCCACGATATCATCACCACACTTCATGACTTCATGACCACACTTCGATCCATGCCGTGATGCTCCTTTGGCCGAACGCCATAGTATCTCATGGGGAAGCTCCCTTGTAAGCCCCGGTAATCTTGACGTCACAGCTTTCATGACGCCGGGCTTCGCAATGGAAATTTAGATCCAAGTAGTATGACGTCATAAAGCAGAGTGCGCAGGCTTGCTATCTAGGAGGCATTGGCAGAGCAGCAGCGCAGCGCGAGTGCGACTGCTTGCTATTCCATTGAAACGTACGTTCCACGCGCTCCGAGAACAGGCGCGAGGGCGAAGGCGCATCACGTGATCAGATTATTTACATTACCACGGTGATTATAACGAGAACTTCGATGCTCAGCCACGATTGCTGCCCCACACTGAACCAAAACGACGGAAACAACCAAAAGGAAAATAAATGACGCGTTTGCGTCACGTGACTTTGTTCGGACTCCGCTTTTCACGCGGGAGCAGCTCGCACCTGCTCTATGCGTTGCCAAACTGCTCCTGTTCGGCCGTTGGAACACAGTGCACGGGCTCCCGCTCGCCCACTGAAACGCAGCTACTATTGAGAAAGCACTTTCGGGACGCTTTTCAGTGCTCTTGTTCGTCCAATGGAATGCGCCACAAGACGGGCAAGTCGACTCACGCGGTGCAAGGAAACGCTGGCGTATCGCATCGGCAGAGAGAGGTACACCTGACACCGCTGCCAGCGTGTGCGGCTCTCCCCCATTCACCGACGAAACGCACTCGCCAGAAGTAGATTCCGATGTGTTTCAGAAGGAGAGGCGCCACCAGTAAACGCCGTCCTTTCGTGGTACCGCGATGCGTACAGTTTCATACAATAATTTCCAGCGGGAAGTCTGGCGCTAGTGTCTGCGGGAGCTGCAATGAGAGTGATTGTACCAGTATGGCAATTATGGAAGGTAAATAGATTTGCCTAAACTTCGTTCATGTGGCTTCAAACGGCTTCCTGATTGCGTAATACATGATTAAGTAAATGTTATCAAAATTTTTCGAAGGCAGGATTCGAACACAGGACTTACAGCACAGAAGCCCTATGTTGAAACCATTACGATCAGACAAATCCATGTACTTCCCATCATTCCCATGGTCGCTGAACGATTGCAGCGCCAGAGTTCCCTCTAATAATTATTGTAGGAAAACTCTAGACCGCGATACGCTAAGAAATGTGATAGGCAACTGTCGCATTCATGTAAATGCGAATGTCGATTCGAAATAATACGAAATATTGGTGGCGGCAAACGAGGTTGCCCGTATTTCCCAGTAAGATGCAGGCGTTTATTTTTACAGCGAAGCTATCTATGGCTAGGATATGTAAAAAATGTGTCGGAGATGTTGACGAAAACAAATCATAATGTGGGCCGATCCTCGTGATAGCACAGAAACGGTGCAAGCTCAATGGCACATACTCCTGCGGGCTCGCTAGTACATTACGATGCGTGTCGAAACGTCAGTGTAAATAATAATAATAATAATAATAATAATAATAATAATAATAATAATAATAATAATAATAATAATAATAATAATAATAACAAGAAGAAGAAGAAGAAGAAGAAGAAAGAAAGAAAGAAAGAAAGAAAGAAAGAAAGAAAGAAATAAAACTACGAAAATACAGAAAGAAACACGAAACGAACAACGAAGTTATGTGCTTGTGCCTTTATTCAACCAGTATAGCATAACTACCATTTAGAACTTAATGCAGCTATTGAGCAATACACCTTCGCTGGTCTTCGATCTTCTCATAGTGGAAGAGCTCTAAATTAAAAAAAAAATCCATCACGCAGATATATCTACAAGACATTGAGGGCGGAAACGGTTAATGTTTTTTGATAAACGCCCGTGTGTTTTACTGGCGTGTCTTTACCGCAAGGCCAGTTTTTCTAGGAATCGTTTTTGGCTTTTGCGCATAGTGCTCAACTTTCAGTACAGTGCAGAAGCGCAGGCCAGTTGATTAAATAGGAAGCTTAAGCAGTGGCTTAACTCAGATGTCGCCTATTCAAATACACGTAAAACGGAGAAATGCTTTTCTGACACATCCCTGGGGCAATTTTAGTAGATGTCGTTGCATTTTAGAGAGAAAGCTAAATTCTCGCGACCGATGGAAACAAAATTTCCATTTAGGGTCAGAATTCTTTTGCAAAATATGTATTTTTAATGCTAAGTTGAGAAAAAAAATGGGATCCCGAAGTTTTGAAATTTGTCTCTGCATCAAAAACAGATATACATTGCATCCGTTAGAGCCTCTAAAGCGGACATATGTGATATATGATCTGATACATAAATTTACAACTTACTTGAATTTGCCATAATGTTTACAAGGGTTTGGCAAAAGTCATACTCCCATAAGAACGGTATACTGCTGAACGGTTATAATAGATAGCTTTTTCTCGCTTCATAAGTACAAAAACATGCAATTGATATAAATGTGACGTCATTTTTCACTGCTCAGTTAAAAAGCTGTATATTTGATAGTTTCGTGTTCTGAATATTTGCGATTTTTGGTCATCTTCATTAAAAAAGTAAACCACGTAGATCAAGAGCGCACTTCCAACAGTCATTAGATTTTAGCTTTTCTTTTAAGTACAACGAACCTCGCCAAATTTGGTGCAGTAATTCTCAAGAAAAATAATTTCTCCTTTCCCACGTATTTAGATAGGAGCCCCCGAGCTAAATCTTCCTCTGAAGCATTGTCAAAAATATATATATATATATAACTCAAAACACAAGGCAGAAACCACTCGTATTGTGTCGTCTTGCTCAGTGTCCTGTGTATACGCGATTTCATCCTTGACAATGTTTGCATTTTAAGAGCTTCCAGCAAGGACGACACGTGTAAGCTGGAGTTATGAATACGCTGGCTTATTTCGACAAGACGAGGACTTCACGTTTGAAAAGCGGTCTCATTTTTTCCCGCTATTCTCTGCGAGCGCAGCCATGAAGCCTCCAAGGGACTTACAACTAGACAGAATGTGTTGCCAGACGTTGACACAAAATGAATTGACCAGGATTTACAGTGACAGAATCGAGCACGCTGCACGCGATTTAAGTAGGAATTATAATTTCAAATTTGGAAAGGAAGTTTCAAAACCGAGTAAGTGGCGCGAACTGGCGGTGAAATAATGGCACTTCTGATGTAGTATAGGATATTACTCTACGTAAGTCTGCTGTCATTAAGTACCGCATACTTATTGCTTAAGATTGCAGTTCGTGTATTCTTCGGTTCTTGCGCGTCATTATAATGAAGTCCACGCCAGCGAGCGATGCTTGCGTCCCTCAATGCATGCCGGCGCACATGATTGCTGTTGTACGCGCGCAATGTTCCGAGCACGTATGCGAGCTAAGAAAGTCCTTTGTTCCACCTCGCTCAGGTCTTCCAGACGACGTACTTCAAAAGCGCACGCGTGGCTACCGCAACACACTGAACTTCGCACCACATGCAACATCGTCATTCGACTTTAGAGAACAAACTTGATTTGTTCACGACCAAAGCTGTTGGACAGGAAACTACGAAATCACGCAGCTATGACCGTAGAAATAACACTTCCGGAAACGTGAACTGAAGGAACATTGGCTTGATAAACAACGTAATACTTTCTCCCCCACAAGACGGCAATGGTCGTCTGCGTCCCACCAACGTTGGCGTATAGTCGCTATCGCGCTCACTTATCAACGTTTCCAGCATGTTTCTAGGCTTCTAGTGAATGACTACATCGTCACTGTAGATCGAAAATGTCTGATTAAAAATATTACACAGCGTTTCCTGCATTACCATTGCACGATTCGCCACTCTGACCGGAAAGCTTTCAATCCCCCCCCCTCCCCCCGAAAGAAGAAGCTATTATACAAATTCGTTGTAAGTCCTTTTGTTTGCTATATTTAGCAGGTATTCTATTTCGGACCAAAGATCATTGCTATAATTAAGACTTCTTCCTTAGAGAAGACGAGTTACAACAAGAGATATGCGGTCGTGCGCACAAGCACTTTCGGAAGGCTATTACGATCGGCCAGCGGGGCCAGTGACCTTCTAGCCTCTCCTGCCCAAATGCGACGAATCGCTTCGTGAATCTAACAATGCGTCCCCCACGGACAGAATTGCGGCGCAAGCAAGGCGAGACACGTTTGGCGGATCGAGTGTTGTTTGTTGTTTTACTGTCGCCGTCACGGACCAATGGGAGCAAGAAACTCCTGCAAAAGGGTGTTCTACGGCGCTTCCTCACGGACTCCGGTAACCGCCGCGGTCCTTTGACAGACGCTCCAGCTAACTGCTGGGTCATCCCGGCTACCAAGACGCGCCAGCTTGAGTCAAGCGTGACAATCCCCGTCAACGAAGCTATCCTGCTTTCTGTGTATTCAGTGAACAAAGGCGCCGGGGTGATTGTGCGAACCCTCGCCCTCAACGAGGGTCCTTCGAACACTTTGGAAGCTACGAATGGACGAATCGATTAAACGGTCTTCAAAAAATTAATCACTACTGAGCCCTGAAACGTAAACCTTTTACTACAGCTTCTAAATGACACTAAAATTCCAACCACCTGAGGAGTGGTTGGAATTGATCTACATGGGAACTCCCTATTTGAATAATAATCACATTGTATATTTTTGACACAATCGTAAATGCAATCTAAAGTGCGAAGGAACCTCACAAAATCGGGGATAAATCGGCATAAACAAGACAATGTACCATTAGAATTGCACAAATCGGGACGGATTCGAAGCGTTTTCTGAAGAGGTGGCCGGGACCGCCTAATCTGAGCCTCGCTTGCTACGATGGTCATATAAGGCTTCTGATGCGTCCGCACTACCTCGGAGGAAGCAGTGATCTCTTAAGTGTATACAGTGAAGCCGTCATCAAAAAAAAAAAAAAAAAGACGCAATAGTACAATAGTGTGGAGAAGCCTCGCTCTCGGGCGGAGGCGTAGCGGAGGCTCTGCGGGGAGAAACAGCCCATCTGCACGCCGCCTGTTGTCGGAAGGAACGCAGCCGGCTGCAGTTTGAGATCCCTGAACTAGAGGAACAACTTCTTCAACATATTATTTTATTGAGCTAAGACCTCAACAAAGTGCTTTACTCTATCTCTTTCTAACGCAGTTCAGTCAATGCAACGTTAAGATAAAACAAGGATTGGAGGTACGAAGACATAACGTCAAGAAAACGGGGCGACGGCCCATACATTAGAAAGCGAAGTGAGGAACGCTGACTCTACAGTCAACCGTCTTGAAACGCTTTCGTTGCAATCAAAGTGATGGTCTAGATAGACGGTGATACATTCAGAAGGCGCTGTTCTTAAAGGGGCATTAAGCGACACGACCTAAAGAAAAAAAGAAAGCTAAGTATTCGTGATCGGAGCTGCGACTTCATGCAGAGAGCCGTACAGAGCTTTGTACAAAGTACAGGGTTGGGAAACATCTGCCGCTAGTGCCTTCATGCAATGGTAGCATGAAAATGATGGATGACCTATCGAACCATGATGAATTTATTAACTGAGTTATAAAGTTCATGTTTCATTACAAAATTATTATGATTTGAAGACACGTGAATGCGGAACTGTAGTGATAAGTACTGACACGCAGGAAGTAAGATGACAAAAAAAAGTTACCCTGAGATGAAACACCCACGTGCTTCTAAAGAAGCATTGCCTGGCTAGCCTTCAATGGATTTTAACGACAAGAAACAATAAAATACGCTGGAATGATCTTAACTTTCCTGTGCTAAATCGCGCCAGTGCTACTAGTTCTTTCCTAGAGTTTCAGAACGACCGCACAGTAGTATTTCATTCTTGAATTAAACGAGACATTTACATGAAGAGGAACATAGAAACAAGAAAAAAGAAGGAGAGAAATATAGCAGTTCAAACATCCCGATACACGTTGCTGATATTTTTGCCGTGTTTGTCTCTACTGAAAAAGCAAATTGCCCGCGAAGGTGACGCGACTACTTCGAGCAGTGTGGTCTTTTCGCGTGTACTAATGCAGTATTAATAACAGTAAAAAAAACAAGAAAAGAAAAAGTAAACACAAACGTTCTGAAGCTATCCTAAGCGTTTCTCGCTGCCCTGGCGTGTAAAGACACACTCAAAAGAGACTTTAAATCAGTTTATAATCGTTAAGTATCTTCTGGATGCTTTGTTTTAGTTGACTTGGCGAGGAAGTGTTAGTTACTAGACGATAAAATGAAAGACGAATTATCCCGCTTTAAAATCTCGCGCGCGAAGCGCAGCGTCAGGAAGACATTACAGATTTCAATGAATTTTCGCGTGTTTACGCACTTATTCAGAGGAGAAAGTTTTCGATTATTTCTTAGGGCATCTGTTTGGATACATTGCAACAGAATGCCCCATACTTGTTAAATTGGCGGAAGGTTAAGTACTCCGAACAGACGCTGTTGAAATACACGATGTCATGGGGAGAAGTTATGCGGCAGCGTCTTATGGCGTCACCAACGCTTCCTTGTTGTTGCGCGTTTTTCTTGTTCAACAAGTCTCGTCACTTGACCCTGGCGACGTGCTTCGGAAACTCAGCAAGCGACGTGTGCAAGCCTGTCGTTCCTGAAGTCCACAGAGCCCCGTGACCGACTGCAGCCTACGTGCCCCTCCGGATAGAAGCGATCTCACTGTTCTATCACGTTCTCCTTGTGGAACGCAGGGAACGAACCTTGCACGTAAAACGCGTGTGGTGGATGGAGAGGGGTGACACTGGGCTCTGTGATTAATATGGCTGCCACACACTCATTGCAATCAAAACGTGTGTCTAGAGGCGCGTAGGAGCCACCCGGAGCTCCCATCATGCTCTGTTTGCAATCATGCGGGTGAAATAAGTTTTCAAAACAACCGACTCCACAATCTTGACTCCTCTCTACGCCTTTGCATTCCAGCTGGACTCTGCCGTCGCGAAGCTACCCTGCTTTGTCGAATATGGCTAGGGGTGGCTTTCAACAAGTCTTTTGCTTACCGAATTGGATGGGCCGACGACGCCTCGTGTGAGGACTGTGGTAATAAGGAAACTCTTCAACACCTTCTTTGTGACTGTCCTCGCTATAATTTACTGAGACAATCACTCGCAATCGCGATAGCGCGCTTTGACCGAAAACCTCTCACAGAGGAACTTATTTTGAAATGCCGCCATCACAAGCCATCGCAGCAGAGGGCGACGAGAGCACTGTTGCGGTTTTTGAGGGCGACAGAATTGGACAAGCGGCTGTAGCCTGAACAGATGTTGATAGCGCTGCAAGTGTTACTGTGCTGTGCGGTGACAGTATGCGGTGACAGTGACCGATTGTGATTGTGTGTCTATGCTCCTTTCCTTCCTTATCTCTACTTTGTTAGCACTTTACCTCCCCCTCCCCTCTCTCACCAGCGCAGGGTAGCAAACCGGATCTTTTTCTCTGGTTAACTTCCCTGCCTTTCCCCCTTTCCTCTATCTATCTCTCTTACTGTTCTCTCGCTATTTCCTTTCTTTCTTTCCATCCTTTAAACTCCTTCGCCCCGATAAGGGCAACAAACCGCATGTGCGTCTCTTTGACAATCCTGCCTTTCCACCCTCTTCCGCCTCTCTCTCTCTCTCTCTCTCTCTCTCTCTCTCTCTCTCTCTCTCTCTCTCTCTCTCTCTCTCTCTCTCTCTATTCAAGCATGGTAAGCCTGTTATTTTCGGTGTTCCACAGGCGTAGGTTAGAAATCTATATTCTATTTCACAAGTTACTTGCAGCACTGCCGAAAGTACGATGTGTACACAGGCAATGTATTCACGCAGCAGAATACAGTTCCGGGGTTAGTTATCTGAATACTGGCGGGATTAGAGAGTTGCTATTTTTTCTTAAAACATGACATGCTACAGCGGTACGTAAGATGTTGGGCCCTTTCAGCATGCACGTCGCATACCACGAATTATTGTGCTGGTGACCGCAGGTAACTTCAATAGCCGCCCCAACCATGATTACGCAGCAACACGACAGCGTCCCATGCAGCCCAGACCCCCCGCTTTCATCCCAATCAGCGCTTGTTACCGGCTCTCCGCCCTGTCAGTAATTGCAAGTAATTAGCGCGAATATACAAAGGCATAGACACGTGCAGGAAAAAAAAGGAAAGAAGAAAATAAAACAAGAAACAGCATTGGTGCTGCGTGCGCGTGTCTCTGTGCCTTCCGTTTATCGGCGACGTGTAACTTGCATTATGACGTACCGACTTGCCTCAAACAAAACTACTCCTCGGGAAACTATACCTCACGAACTGCGAAGCGAGCAGGAGGCTTTCCCAAACAAGAGACCAGTGACCATACAAAGACAGATCTCAGCCCGTGGTTGCAATGCCACATGGTTTGATCGGAACTCGAAATCTTCAGATTGATTTCACACTGACCCATCGCTTCAATTTAAAATCCCGCCCACATTAGATAGAACCAGAGCCTTTGAAACGCTCATTAACCGTCTGCGGCTCGGTACCGCGTACACAAAACACTTTCTAGATAAAATTTCAAGATCTGGTGGTACGGAATGCACTTGTGGCCAAGAGTGTGGCCACTATTCGTTTTTGTAGGCCCCGAACATTACAGTGTAGAAGCATACCGTAGAAGAGCGCTAATTTGGCTTAGTTATCAGAACTTCCACACACTGAACAAGAAACGCAGATAACAAGACTACGGGAAGACGGCAACACGGTCGTTCGTAGTCCCGTTGCCTGAGCTGTTTGTTGATAGTTTGGGAAGTCAGCGAAAACAGGCAACGCATGTGATAACCATACATATACGCAAGTCATTCCACGCAGCGAAATGTGTTTTTTGCTTAAAGTCGCAAAAGCTGAATTTCGCGCTCATTGCTGCTCTGTTCCTGCTCAAATTTTGCATTAGGATCGCATTTTGTGGTCAGAATCGTTCGACATGTAGCACTTGGTACTGTTTCCTTCCTGAACTGACAAGAAAAAAAGAAAGAACTGTGAATCTGCCTTCTTATGTGCCTCTTGCAGTTAGTGATGTTGAAAACAAGGCGGCTATGTCACTTCCGAAATTTGTTGACGAGCGGCACATACACATACACATTGCCACATACTCAGTGAACCAAGCTGGTGCGACGGTTGCTTTCGAAACCTGTTCCATCAGCACAACAGCCCGATACGCTACCCATTCTACCAAGGACTACGCAGTGACCCAGGTAGGCGGGAAAATAGTTACATCCTCATCATCATTATCATGACCATCAACTTACTTTTATGTCCGAGTTACCCCTGTCCTGCGCCAGCTCATTTCAACTTGCGCCTGCAAATTTCCTAATTTCATCACCTCACCTGGTTTTCTGCCGTCCTCGAGTGTGCTTCCCTTCTCTTGGCACCCATTCTGTAACTCTAACGGTCTACCGGTTGTCCGTCCTACGCATTACATGGCCTGCCAAGCTCAATTTCCTTTTTTCTGCTATTGTCAATGAGAATATCGGCTATCCTCGTTTGTTCTCTGACCACACCACTCTCTTCCTGCCTCTTAACCTTACGCCTAACATTTATCGTTCCATCGTTCTATGAGCGGTCCTTAACTTGTTCTCGAGCTTGTTTGGTCAACCTCCAAGTTTCTGTTCCATATGCTAGTACCAGAAGAATTCAGTCATTGTACACCTCTCCTTGCAGTGATATTAGTAAGCTCCCAGTCAGGATCTGGCAATGCCTGCCGTATGCACTCCAACCAATTTTCATTCTGTAAATTTCTTTTTCATGATCACGGTCCCCTGTGAGTAAATGACCTAGATAAACGTACTCCTCTACAGACTCTAGAGGCGGACTGGCGATCCTTAACTATTGTTCCCTTGCAAGGCCACTGAATATTATCTTTGTTGTCTGCATGTTATACACGGCTACAACGGTTACATACATACATACATACATACATACATACATACATACATACATACATACATACATACATACATACATACATACATACATACATACATACATACATACATACATACATACATACATACATACATACATACATACATACATACATACATACATACATACATACATACATACATACATACATACATACATACATACATACATACATACATATCCTCTTGCAAGTGCATAAACAACCCTCAGAATGCTAACGCATTAATGCTTCGAAAGAGTATATTCTATTACGGAAATATCCTATCTACGAGTAGAACAATCAACTAACATGCGAACACTACAGTTTCAAGGTTCGTACAGTTTCAAAGTTAGTTTAAGGTATCAAATGATTCATTAATGGGGTTTAATGTCCAAGAAACAGAAGTACGCAGTCCATAATTAACGCGAACACATAATATACAGACGCGCCTTCACAGCATATCACGCTGCGTCGAACCTATGCAAAAGTTCCGCAAAATTGAAAATTTATACATGAAGACTTCTCCACACAGCACTCAAGTTCATTGTCCTTTTCATAACGAAATAATGAATCGAAAACTTTGACGACACAAGCATTCATTAACCTATCCGCGCAACAAACAAGAAAGCAGACATATGACGGAATCGGCTTACTGAGGCAATGAAATCGAAAGTACAAAAAATTAACTTGCGAAGCGCGCGAAGTCTGCGTCTTGTAGGATTCGTCGGACGATCTCGCCGCTGCCACCATTTGTTAGAGTTGTCGGACGATCTACGAGCTGTAGGCCGATCTCACCGCTGCCATTCAGGTGTAAGATTTGGCAGTCGTAGCTGTAGGAAGGACCTTGACTCTTCGTCGGGACTTAAGAGAGCAGGATTTATTCACATGTTATTTACATTTTAACATGAGATACATCGACAGTCTAGCGTGACTCCCAAATGGCGCTCGCAAGACGAGCATATAGTAAACAGCTTACGAGCACACAGCTCACGAGTACATTTCGAGCACGACAACGAGCACACACTAGCAGCCGACAATCGCTGCTTATATGCACTCCGCTCGACGTCATAGTTCGACGTCATTCGACGAGAACCCGCCCTTTTGGAGGAGGCGGGTTCTCGACTTGGAGGAGGATGAGGGCTCACACACACGCGCACACACACATGTTCACGGTCCGAAACCGACACCACACGAATTTCGTAGAACCGGAGCCGGGTAGCACATTGACTTGCGTCTTGGTCGGCGCGTGGGATGGAGCCTTCTTCGGCTTTCCCGCGGCAACTCCCCAACCCGTAGCAGATCAGGTCCGCGTTGTCGTGTTGCGCACAAAGCCTGCTTCCTCGAACGCATCCTAGCTGAAGCGACGGAGAGCGGAGGATGCGCGCATTGTTCCCGACACAAAGTCGACTTAGTCACGCCGTTGGGTTGCCACCGCTGGCGTAAATGGCTGGCAAACTTGCACTGCAGCTGGCCGTTCTTAACAGTCTACACACACACACACACACACACACACACACACACACACACACACACACACACACACACACACACACACACACACACACACACACACACACACACACGCACGCACACAGACGCACACAGACGCACACAGACGCACACGCGCGAGCGAGCGCGTACGAACGAACGACCGAACGAACGAACGTACAAGCAGGCATCAGTGCGGAGACAGGCAGACATGCGCGGGCGCGCGTCCGAGCGAGGCGCGAGAAATTAATCCTCCAGCGCTCAACCAAGGAACCCGGTTCAAACACTCCATCACGAGACGCAACCGCCCACACTTAAGGAAATTTCGCACATGCCACGAAGGCGGCGCGTCGCGGACGACGTCTCAGCGCGCGACGTTCCTGTCGTGCTCAGACCCCGAGTTAAACGCGCCAGTCGAGGAAAGCCAGGTACGCGCAGGGACCCGAGACGGACGACTTTCGCAAACGAGAGTCAGGCCTTGGCGAGTGAAGGCGCGCTGCTACCTGAGGATGGCTGGGCGCACATTGTTTGGAATGCGCGAGAGCGGAGGAGAACGCTCACGAAAGGCAGCCAGCGTGAAGACTTTCATTAGAAGCGCCTTCCGGACGAAGCGCATTCCGGCAGCAGCGCGGGCTAAGACGTGAGCGCCGCGACGGGGCATATAAATGCTGCCGGCGAGTCGGCGCGCGCCAGATAGGACGCAAGGCTAAAGGCGCGTCGGGTGGAGGGACTGGTTGGGAACGAACAACGCAGACAGTCGGAAGAGGCGCGCAGTCGTAGAGCGACCGGCCGCGCTTAATTGCCGACCGCGGCGAAAAGCCCGTGACGCGATGGGACGACGGAGGCCCTGCCCGACACGGAGGGGGGTAAGGGGGCGACAGAAACTGATGAAGTAACGAACAAACTCGAGGTAGCAAAGCCCGAGCCCTATAATGAGCTCGCCCGGGCGAGCGTAGCCGAGGACGCGCGCACAAACACGCGCCTGCACGCACGCACGAACGCACAGACTCACCTCCCGCCGTCACGGAAATTGCGGGACCGTAGGGAGCGCCCCGCCAGGATGTGTGCCGAGCTCGCCTAGGGAGCAGCAGAAGGGTTTACACGAGGGGGACGGCAGAGCCGCTTTTCGCGCGCTGGCAAAAGCCAATTTAGACGGGTATAGCCGTTCGCCGGTCGCTTCGGCGACGCCTTCCGCCGCGCGCACGTCAGGCCGTATTCATAAACAGACCCGGAAATACGAACGCCACCCGATGCTCGCAATAAAGGGAGAAGGGAGGGGGGGGGGGCGATTGGCGCCCAACACGCGGCCGCCTTTCAGGGCGCGCACATACACACACACGCGCACGCATGTGCGTGAGATACGTTGGAGGAGAAGGAGGAAATGCGGGAAGAGAATACACCAACGAAACCGTCCATTGCTCCATCAAACGATGAAGGACTGCAAACCAGGAGGGAAAGGGAAAAATCACCCGCGCACCTTCATTTCACGGCGCGCGGCGAGCCATAAGCGAACGCGCCATGCGTGGCGCCGCAGAAGAAACGACAGTGGCGGTACGTATATAGATTACACGGCCCCGACCAACAGCCTCCTTAACGGTAACGGCCCTAGCCGGGCTCTATGAGGTTCTTAATATCGGCTGCGCCGTAAACGGCAGTCGCGTTCGTTAAACGCCCGGCTTCAATTTCCAGCGAGACACAAGGCAGCCACAACGGGCTGCGCGGGTAGCTATTGCAAAACAGCTACCAGCGAATCAGAAACAGAGCGCGAACGAAGCGTGACCGCAACGGGTTTTTCTAATTTTCCATAGAAACAAAAGAGTTGAAAAAGGAGAGGCGGGGGGAGAGCGAGACTTGGATACGAGTTGAACTTCACCTCGAACGAACAGCGCGAAAACCGCAGTCTTCGCATAGCGACGTAAGCACACTATAGAGGGCACTGACAATATAGGTCAAGAACATGCGCACACATTCAAAGCCATCCAAGACAAATTCCAGGGGCCGTCGACTTACGGGAAAAAACGTAATTGAGAACGTGCCAGCATGAAGTCGTATCGCAGCCTCATCGTCACGTCCAACTGATGAAGACGGCGCGTCGGGAAACGTCTTCGCGGTGAAGCTCGCAACACAGGGAGAGCTGGAACGCCAAGTAGCAAAAAAAAAAAAAAAAAAAAAAAAGAAGGCCAAAGGGTAACCGGTGACGTGTACGACACTCCACTCTTATAAATGAAGCGTGAACTTTCAGTAATCACGATGTTTTCGCGGGGACGACCGCCTCGTACGTTCCCCCACATTTCCTGAAGCCGGTGGCGCATTATATGCTAAATATAACCAGAAAAAGAAAGCAAGGAAAGTAAATACGACTCAACGAGCGAGGAAATGGAAGCACAGCATCGGAACATGCAAAAAGAAAAAAAGGAACAAGAACTATAGCGAAACTGAGCCGGAGCAAAATGAGAGGGCCGCAACAAAAGGACTAGGAAGCGCTAATTCCCTGACGCGCGCAACGTGAAAGGCCAAAAACAACGGGACCTTAGAAACTCGCTTCTGCCCAGAGAAGTTACTCTTTATCTCGAACTTCTGCAGTGACTAGAAGAAGCAAGCTGCCACGCAAAAACTCGGGCTTACGATGTAAGCGCCTATAGCTGCATCGTAAGAAAATAAATGAAGACCGCGAACGCGGCCACCTCCCTTGCCGAGTTGCTAAAGGACCCTTTGACCACACAGTGTATACAGCTACCACGAACAGCAAGCGACGGGAGCACAGGGAAGACTAACAAGACAACGGAGTGACCAAAGAAAAACTGCGCCACCTGTGACTGAGCAGCGCCCACTACGCTCTCGGCCACGCGTCTTTTAGATCACACCGCCAAACAAAAGTTACCCCAGCTTCCCTCGCAACACTCCTATAGAGCCGAGAAATCCGAGTGAACAGCTGCACAAAAGTGTGGCATTTCCACGCAGGGAAATAGAAAAGGAAGCGCCAGGAAGCGTAGACGACCAAGCGAGCCACCGTGGAACAGCCGCGGGCACAAACACACGTACGCACGCCGACAGGGCAAAGCTGGAGGCGGTCCCCGGGACACCGTCGTTAGGGCAAACTCGGTGGCGGCTGCGCAGCGACGTGGCGTATTGACGACGAAGGGCTGCGCCTGGCGCCACGATTTATCGCGGCCTAATTAAAGAACTCCGTGCCTTCCCTCCACCTTCTCTCACCCTCTGCCGCCTCGAACGCCCACTGTGGCCGCACCGGCAGCCCAGGAGTGGCTGGGGCGACGAGACCTGGGCACCCCCGCCCGCGCTGCCGAAGCCGCAGTTCGCATGGGAAACGCAACGGCTGCCGCACAAAGGTGCGCCCGGTACTCGGCGTGCCCGCGGCCATGTGCTTCCGTGCCGACGTCTCTGGCCCAAAGGGTTTCGCGAAGCGAGGACTAAAGCGTTCGTAATAGCCATGGCACAGGCTCTCTATCTCCTCCGACATCTCGTTGCGGGCGCCGGTAAACGAGTTGGAACTAGTAGTGCAATAGGGAGGTGCGAGTTTACCCTCGGCTGTTATTCAAAACGTCGATGCTGTTGCAGCCCGAACTGGGGAGTCTGTCTTGTACCGCTACACCTTGCGACTTCTTGCAAAAATTTTTAGTGCAAGTTGCATGCACGCTGGAAGATTCACTGCGCACTAAATTCTGAAAGCAAGGTATGCAACTTGGACAATGAAACTTCATGATAATACCAAAATTTTTCTGAGTGCTAAGAAACCTCTCTCTCTCTCTCTCTCTCTCTCTCTCTCTCTCTCTCTCTCTCTCTCTCTCTCTCTCTGCTATATATCTTGACATTTCAGCCACTGCTTATCAGTTAAGAAAAGAGTGATCACAGTAAAATACCCGGCACTGTATTTACAAACATCACATGACGGTACCTCGCTATTCTACAACGAATGTGCAACACAGTGCGAACAGTCGTGTTGTTTCAGAAACGGTGCGTTATCAGCAGCGACGTCTTGCTCCGTATAGCGCTGCTGTGTACCTAACGCATGGCGCATACCCACGATTGGGAACTAGCCTTCAGAATATAAGACAAGGGTATCGCTCAATCAGAAACAAAGAAATCAAACACATACAGAGTCTTAAAGCAAGAGCTAACGTCTCCCGAGTGGCGGCGCCGAGTAGCTGCTTTGATGTGGCTCCAACGCCGCGCGCTATCGTTCTCAAAGCTAGAAAACGCGTAGTAGGACAGAAAAATTAAGATAACGAGATATGGGGGGGGGGGGGTATTTCTGTCTTGTTTCTACTTGAAACAAAAACCTGCAACTTCAAGTACAAGTTCGACGAAGGTTGTTTACAGTGTGGCGCACAGAGCGGAGAGGTAAGCTCTAGGTGAGGAAACGACGGGTAGCGAAAACTAAGGAACGAATATAAATGAAAGCCGGTAAACAGCGAAGAGCACCTCCTTGCTCAGCTGGGAATGAAAATAAACTGTCACAAGAACAGCCCGACCGAAACCAGGAATCAAATAGCTCCGAGAGAAGTCCGCAAAAAAAAAAAAAATGTGAGCAAGGTAACAACAACAAGCCACGCAATGAAAGATTCCCGCTTCGGTTTAATGGATTCCTCGCACGCCCTTAATCCTGTGACGTCAATGGAGGCTGCGCGCATTAGCGACCCCTGGAGGGCAGGGACGTCGAAGGTAAAAGGTAAAGGAATCAAGGAAGCGCGAACGGTGAGCCACGAAAAAGGAAGAATAAATCGTACAAGCGCATTCCCTTTCAACACAAGGCTAAGCGCACCAACGCGTCATTCGCCTCCGTCGAAGGGGATCCCGCCGCCGGCTGGAACGCCCATGCGCCATCCTTGGCGAAATTTAACGTTATTTTGCGCAAATAAGCGAAAGCACACCTATACGCAGAATTCCACTGCTCAACAAAGCGACTGCGCATTGAGAAGTTCCAAGGAGATTCTCACGACACCGACTCATAGATGCTCACGACTATACAGACTTTGTGAATGACTTCATTATATGTGTGCCTGTCTGTCAGTGTATGAGCTGCATTTGTTTTTACGTGATCGCTGTGTATGCCATAAATATAATCCAGCACTTTGTGTAGCATGCCAGGCAAATATATCCAGCTTATCACTAAAGTTTGCATATATATAGTGTGTCCCACGTAACTTAAGCCAAATTTTAGAAATATGCGGATGCCACGTGGCTGGACAGCACTAAGGCAATGTTTTCTGCCGTCGCTAGGAGATACTCAGACTATTTTTTTTCATTCTGCCTAATTACATAATTAGTCCTGCGACCATGATGACCAAGGAGTTTTACGGAGGTACCTTCAAGCACTAAAAAATATCTATATATAGTTCCTTAAACTTTTTTTTTTTTTGCCGGCTCCTCAACGTGAAGTCGTTTTTCAACGATTGAAGCGAGAACGTTAGCTCATTTAACGATTTCTGTTCTTGAGACAAATTTCTACCACACACTATAGCACACATTACGGATTCAAACATTGGACATCATTGCCAAAAGCTCTTCTTAGCTGTGAAAAAGTATCCACAATACAAGCACAATAATAAAGGGAGAAATTATCGATTTATTTAAACAACACGAGAAACTCTGAGTGCGCACATTGCCCGAGGCGTCTGCAAAAAAAAAAAAAAGAATAAGAGCTGGCTACCAAATGTGAAACACCGCCCCCCCCCCCCCTTCCACGATATAATTGTATCACACAAGAGTGCACATAACAGCCTCCTTTCTTACTTTCCTTGTAGTTTCATTCGACTCTAGTTTACGAATACTTATACGTTCAAGTCTGTTATCTTATTAATATTTTTCATCTCTCTTTTTCATTTTCAAAGAACGAAACATCGGTCACATGTCAAGAGCAGGCCTGCTTGTAGACGCACTCTACGCAAAGCGCGGAGATCCGGGGAAGTGTAGTACGCTCATAGAAAAAAATAAAAAAAAACTATGCGCTCTGCTGTCAAAACCACGCGATCAGATCTAGATGGAAGGATGCGCTTGTTGAGAAAAACACCCCACCGCCTGCCTGACGGCAGCAAACAAAGCGCCTTGAAGCGTGTACGCTCACTTGAAAAACAGCGAACAAACGAAAATTTTGCTGCCGAGAGCTTTCAATTGAAGCTGGAAGTAATAGAGCTGCAAACGAGTAATTTTTTTTTTTCGTATGCCGACGGCAAATGAAGTACTTTTCAAAATTCTCCATTAAAGAAGTGAGTCACTCAGCTAGATGCGTACCTCGGCAGTACTTCAAGTTTTGTACAGTCCGTGTCAATAGTCAACGTCAGAAATGGGATCGGGGGGAAAGCCGAATACCCTCTACGCCCGGGCACGCCCAAGCTGGTATTCGGGTTTCCTGACCGTACTGGTACATGCGAAGACCATAACGTTGCATAGTTTTGCCGGCTGCGCACACAAACTGCGCGCTGCTGTCCGCCAACTTTCGACGCCTTTCGATACGCCACCACGGCGGGTCATTCCCGGAAACATGAACAGGGCATTTTGTAAACACGGAGGTCGCACAACATTACGTCTTCAAGACTTTGCACGTATGCACGTAAGCACGAAGTGAGAGTTACACCGCGGCAGGGCGCTCTAAATTAAAAAAAATTGTGTCGGTTTAAAAAAAAATAATACGCAATAAGACGTCGCTATACCACTCCGTTTCCCTTCCTTAGCCTATATCGAAACAGGCAGAGTCAGCACGACAGAAAAAGCCGGAATACCGAGTAAAACCAGCAGTACCTTGATAAAGTGCTGAAGCCACAGAATTGGTCAAGCGACACTTCTGATTTCATTTTTCCTTCTTTACTTCAAATAGGTTTTCTTTATTTAGATTTATTTTCGAAGTGTTTTGCCTTAGCGCACGATGTTAGTAAGCTTTCTTCACTTGCTGCTCTTTAATTACGGAAAAATTAAGTGAAGATAATAACATTACCCTTCTGGAGCGGTTGACTGAAAGGCCGCTCGTTAATATAAGAAGTGCCGTGTTCCATAAAGACTGAGGTGTCTTTTCATCCACCTAAGCTTTCCTTTATCAATGACATAACGACGCAATAGCAACAGTGACGAAGGCCACAGGCGACGACATATAAGTCCTCAATAATGCAGCTTGAAATTAAGAGTCTATTCCAACTGCAGTTCTATAATTGAACAACGCTTACATCGAACGGTGACTACAGGCACATTGCAGGCCCGTACATTCGGGATGTACACTGCGATTTCTTACAAGCACAATACGGCCCTAGAAATGAAAAAAAATCGAAAACGAAAATTGAAAAGTTGGCCTCGCACACTTACGGCGGTTAATTAGGAAGGAACAAAGAAACGTGCCGAGTTGAAACCTATTACGTCCCTAGAGACTTTTACAACCATCCTCAATGCGTTGAATGGTTGATATCGCTCTCATTGAAATGCTCGGCGCTCTCATGAAGAAGTTTCTGTGGAAGCTTAGCATATCTCAAGAGGAGTAAAAAAAAAAAAAAAAAGCCAAACGCGACTCCGCATGAAAACGTAACCTTTACCTCGTTCGGTATGATAAACTTAAGAGGGAAGTATAAATTACTTCTACTTCAAACAGCGCGATGCCACAAAGGGAGATCAGCGGTGCCTCCGTTGCCGAAGGATTTGAGCTTGGTCAAATCAATTAATGGTCTGGCGTGTTCTTACCGTCATCAGGATGCCATGTGTAAGCTTCTGATTAGTTATAGTAGGTACCAGGCGTAGCCGAGGCACCAACTTCGTTAATAAAATGAAATATTGACGCACGACCGATTTTACGTGCAACAGAATAAAGCAAGGAAGGTTCTTTGTCTTAGCGACACCAAGGGACATATTTTGGCCCCCACTGACATTGCAAACATATCATCAAAACTAAACCCTCCTAAAAACAATAAAGTTTTTGCGGGTCACCAGAGAGTCGGTCATGTGATCGCACTTTGTAAAAGACAAAGGGGAGAAGAAAAGAAGTAAACTCAACAAGGTTTGGGATCCTGTACTGTGGAAAGAGAATAAAAGAGGCGAAGAGAGAGAAAGGAAAAAATGGAAAGAGCATTAGCAGCCCTAACACGTCAAGGTGATCACAAAGTCAATAAACAATAGCAGAGGTCTACCGATTTGAGGTACTGTAATGCTGTATTAATTTGCTATCCGAAGAGGTCGACGCCGAGCGTCGTACCGGCGACAAAGGCACAAAAGGTGTTCAATAGTCTCTTCACTTCCGTAAGAGTCGCACACAGGAGTCTAACTCAGTTTAACGAATAGTAAGTAAGCCTTCGTAGTAAATGACGCCTTCTGTGACAATTCGTAGCGAGAACGGAGCATTTGTAAGTGAGAAAATGACAAGTGGAAAATCGGAGTGCCGCCAACGGTTGCCAACTATGGTACCTCTTCCGTGACGTCCGCACTGAATGATTCACAGAGCGCGACACAGAGGGAGGTTACGTGGAGATTACGTCAACTTATCCGTTTTGGGGCGGGCGGTTCGAATTGATGGGCAGCAGCTGGACTTCCGGTGGCAATTTTCTACACAACAAAATGACATATGGGCGCACAGAAAACGACGATAGACTTCCAGGCGAATAACCCATCGATCTGGCTCAACTCATTATTTGTCTTTAGTGTCCCTATAAGAGAGGATCCAGTATACTAAGACGATAGTTCGAAAGGTTAGGAAAATACCAATAAGCGTACGTCATACTTCTAGCGAAGAAAAAGTTTCCTTGCAGCGTTGGTTTCCATACAGGGGGTCGGAAACAGTTGGGTTCCATCATGGATGGAGCGGGCAGTCTCGTCCGCTTGGTACTTACCAGCAATGCCGGCACGAAATGGCAGCCACTGAAATATGATGTCGTGCCAGTTATCGAAAATGTGATGACGGTATTCCCTTCTCTCATGTACCAACTGCTCATATATTAAGTCGTGTCGGATAAATTGATAACTCATATTAGAGCCAGGAAATATAACCCATTTGTGAAGTTACACATGCAAGACACATTTTGCACATGCAAGACAACTCCGTCGCCGTTGATGTGGTCATATCTTGAGAAAGTGAATATATGAATTCCCTTTCTGAAAACGTTCAGCGCCCACGCATGGCAATCGTGTATGCCCACTTCAAACGGTAACCGAACAGCCTTCTTAAAGAAATTGTGGTTACGGACATCGCCAGTATAGTTTTCCCAATTTTGTAAAAGCTGTTCGAATATGGTAATTCCGAACGACACCCCGAACTGTTCTAGAAGGTGCAGACAAAACAGCAACGACAAAATAAATCCGCGCGGGAGCCCCAACTGACCTGAAGTATCGTGACGTGAAAACGAAGGGCCTCGATGATCACGGTTGCCAATACATGCTGACACTGCCTTGCACTGACGTCAGTGTCTTGCACTGACGTTACACGTGGTAGTGTTAAATTTTCGCTGCTTACGTCCGCACACGGCAGTGTCCCGAACGGTAGCCGAAGCAAACAAGTGTCACCTGACTATTGACTCTTTCGATGGCTGCGCATGATCGAAAGCGCACACTTAAGAACGTTAAGTTCGCACCTTTGCGCTATGATTTCGATTGTAAACGTTCCGACTTCGTTTTTGCAGTTTCTCGGACCGTGGCAGTCTCCTGGTTCTGAACTGAGCGCCACTAAGTTGCTTATAGCATTCCTGCGGGATAGAGACCTCCAATGAGACTGAATGAATAATTTTTGCCTTAGTGCATCTGGGGAGCGTGTATTTATTATTGATTTTTTTACTTCAGTTTTAGTGTTTCTTTCACTCCCTTTCTCTCATCCCTCATCATCTAAATAGAACAGCACATCAAGCCTGTCGGCAGCATAACCGTTCCCGAATACCATTAAGCCTCTATCTCACACGCACACACTTCGGCATCACGCAGCGCTCATATAATGCTGCTTTAATGAAAGCAGGCCGCTTCTGTCAAAACACTCGGAAACCGCGCGACGGGAAAATACCGTAGATGGGAAGAGTACTCCCCTCCATTCGTCCCATTCAATTACCCCGTCTCAACCGGTCAATGCGCACCGTAGGTAACATTACCGAAAGTGATCGATGGGTCGCGAATACGGCCCGAACTTTTACCGCGGCCGCACGGACACGGAAGTTCGCCCGACAGGATTGGCGCAAATGTGTCTCCCTCTGCCCTTTTCTCGACGAAAAGCGCCTCTGCTTTGGCGTCACTTCGTTCCAAACGCTCTGAAGTCATCATGGAAAGCGCCTAAAGGATGACGCATGTGGACCACCCTTCGGAAGCAGCGAACACAAGCTGCTGCCGCCGTTCACGAAACGCTGACGCAGTCGATTGGCGACGACGTCTTCCGCTGAGTCATAAAAGTCGTCCGACAGAAGAGCGTGGAACAAGCGAAAATTCCCCTTCTGCGTTCGGCTTTCAAAAATTTCGAACGGCGCTTTTTCGTGACGTGGTATTCGCAGATATACTAAAGGCCTTAAGAAATTTCCAGTACCGCTAGCAGGCAGAAATTCTAAGCCAGTAGTGACAAGGTAGGTTATATGTGTTGCGATTTGGAAGCCCCCGTAATTCCATCAAAAAATGCGCGCAAGCACAAAGGCACCTGATCAAAAGAGACACTTTACAAACCATACAAACGCAAAACCAGCGACCGCAATTCGTAGCATAAAAGAAAGGCGTAAATCCTGCTCCCTATATAGCTCACAACGACAAGAAGGTAGGAAGAGCAACCAAGCTACCACGTATGAATGACGCTACGCTTTCGTCCCATTAATGCCTATAGAATGCGAGATGTACAGACCACCCGAAACTTTCTGCAAGCGCTTTTACTTAATCTAAGAGGTAGGAGAAGGAGTAATATCTATTCTAGCGAAGATATGAAAACACAGACGTTCTCTTTTCATCAGCACGACGAAGCCCTTGAACAAATACATCGCGCATACGAGCAAAAAAGCCACTTCGTTTTCATGCTCTCGCAGCTTACCCTTTGAGTTCCGTACGAGTTCAGTGACTTATCTAGAAATACATAACACGCGTCTGCCCACATTATTACAAAGAAAACTCTTCAACACACATTTTGGACGCTTCACACGAAGTACAATAAGCCTCTTCGACACACGTTTTACGTGATAACGCGAAACTCCTATCTATTCTGTATTTTCCCCTTCACTCATTGCTTCATTTGCGCCAAAATTTTCCACATCCACGGACCTCGAACGACAGTGAGCGCATTGCTCAGTCAACTTTTCACGATAGTCCTGCTGTCCGACAGACTTTCTCGCCGCTAAACACGGCATGACAAGGGCGCGATAATCACGTTCGGATGAAGACAGTAGGATTACAGTCAACAGAACGACGAATGTGGTATGACGACGATGGCATGACGGCAATGGTATGACGTCACTGAAGTGATGACAGTGATAAAACGAACGCGTAACGACGACTGTGTGACGACGACGGCGTGATGTCGGCGGCGTGACGAGAGTAGGAATGGGTAACTGGCGTTTTCAACCAGTTTCCAGGAATTTCGCTTTCGCTTCACATTTAAAATGACGGCGAGAGACGGTGCCCGTGTCACTACGCATTTATACACAGTCCCTCCCATCGCGTCGAATCCCACGGCTGCGCCGTGAGAGAAACGTCCTGCTCGGAACTAAGCTGCATCCAAACTTCAATTTGGTGATGAGGACTCGAGAGTTACGAGTACGAAGACGACAGCAAACCAAACTCAAGCTCTGACGGCGACATTTTCAGTCAGCCTGGTACGTCCGCAGCAGTTCCCCGGTGAGTTTCGTACGCCCGTATCCCATCTCGGTCCAGCGTCACGGAGCAGCGAAAGGTAATTTACAACGGCGCGGGATTTCCTCCTGCTCTTCCTCACTACGGAGGTGATAAACACTACCAGCAAAAATACAAACAAATATGTTGGGCTGCATATGTCTGTAGTTGCCCAGCTACGCTGAGAGATCGGTCCGGGAAAAAAGTGCATGACTCCAGATGAACTGGTGAAGTACATTCACTGTACTTCTCATCGGACCATCCACAGAAGATGCCGAAAAGGCGAAACTGCAACATGTGTTAAGAGCACCGCAAAGTTGACAAAAAGAAGATAAACAGACGTTTTGAGGAAAAAGTGCGGAGTGCACCTATGCTTCCCCAAAACCAGGAACTGCTTCACCGCGTGGCACGGGCGTTGACGCAATTCCTGGTCTCAGTTTTTTTCTTTTTGTATCCGAAAAACGGCAGTGTGCTGGGCATTAATTTTTTCGGACACTATTCCCGGATTACTTACCTTTCAAATGTACTTTCTGAATTTCTTTTCATATTATTGTTTTTGTAGCTATTGTTTTTTTATTCTTGTTTTTATCTAGTGGCCGCAAAAATATAATTTCCAGAATTTTTGTGTGTCTACAAATAAATTTTATCGTTCTACAATGTATCTTTTGGGAAAGAGCGTTTCACTATGCACAATTTGCTATGCTGCAATGCGTGCTGGAATACTATTTGTAGTGGCAAAACAATCTTTTTTTTTTTGAAACCGATAAAGAACGATCATTTTGTCCCGGTAACGAAAGATAAACTATACAACCGAAAAAGTAGTCGCATGCGGAAAGGAGCATCTTCACATTTATTATTTATTTATCTTTACTATACTGCGAGACCAAGCTAAGGTACCCAGCAGGAGGGCCACTTAGGTGGCATAAGATGTCGTATGGTAAGAGAATTTGCGCCAAGATCCTTTTTAAAAGTAATCTGCAAACATTACCAAAATTAGATGGCGTCCTTGTGTAACTAATAAAGCAGTGTTCTATACTTACCGGTAGATATCAGAGACGACAGTCAACCGAAGACATAAAGATGTGTTTCCTACTTAACCATGCTTGCGTTTCAGTGTGCACTTTATAGAAGAATTGCTTGGAGAAGTAGGCATTGTACAGACACATGCAAGGACGTCATGTCCAGGTAAGCCAATGTATAGTGAGCGATATAACGGAGGTGGAAAAAGCATATCCACTACATCCTTATACACATTTTCTCGCGAGATAGACATAAGAATTCATTTGAGAAGCTAACTGACAGAAAACGCACTGAGGAGTACAGTTCACACACGAATAACTTAATATAGGAACGTGAAGCAATATTTCTCGAAACTACTAAATTTGGAAACACGGTGACGAGATTTATTTGCAAGAACGCCCAGAGTAACACGTGAGAACAGTCAGGAAAAGTGAAGAAAAAATATCACACAAATTGACCATCATAAAGGTGAACCTGTTAAAGTCCGCCTGTACTAACCAGTCTGAAAAGGTCCTCACGCCTCATTGGCTCATAACCTGATAATCAAATAAAGGTTGCAACGATTCGGTGAAACCACTGAATATGTAAATCCTGAAACAATTACGTATTGCACAATAAATTGTACGCGTTAGCATTGCCACAGATTGATAGGTTATGGTGAACGAATGTTTGGGTATTACTCATTAGGGTTGGAATACGTTCTCTCCAGAATTGTGTACTTGAATTACATGCATTCAACGGAACGCTAAGGTGCTTTGTTCGCTGACAAGACCACCCAATGTCAACGAATTATGCCGTCTTAAAGATCCATGAGCCGAAACAGAGCCTCAAAAGTTTAGCACAGTTCATTCGTACACCAGAGGTGGCTACAAACTGCCTTATCATGGACATCACCGTTTTGTTACCACACTTGTCCACAGAAAAGAAAGCAAGGTCGTCCGCGTATGCCAGTACTTTTAACTCACTTCCAAATACACTAAGACCATGGATATTGCTACAGTCAACTACGTTTAATAAGTACAGTGGTTCTAGTAAAGAGCAAAGCGTAATAGTAAAGAATAAAGGCAATGAGCAGCGTTAATCTTGAGTAACGCCTGGGACCACTGGTGTCGCGGCGCGCAGACGCGTAATCATGCAGCTGTTTTCATATTTTGCGCGTTTTCGTTATTGCGCATAAAAAAAATAACTACGCGAGACATACAACACCGAGAACCAATGAATCGGGTGTTTTAAAACACAACGTTTATTTTTCTGACGAAATTCGCGCTCTCAATTCAGTAATTAAGAAGTCAGTTAATTAAGCTTATTTAATTATCGATACTTCAATTATGAAAAAAAAGGTCCTCCTGGTGCGGTACGTCACTGCCGACAAGATGCATGCCACTGGTTGTGTCCTCGCATATTTTATATACTATTATTACGAGCTTGGCTAAGGTTAACTGGGACGCCCTGTATGAACAGCCCCTCACTGTCAACATTATAAGGTAGAGCGGAATATGGGGTCAACTCTTCCTGGGGAACAAAAACAGCCCGCCGACTCGAAAATGCTTTCTAATCCTCTCATCGATACTTCGTAAATTTTTTAACAGTGTTAGAACAGTTGGCAAACGAAATCTACACGAGATAGATGGCAACCGAACTTCCTCTTGGAGCACATTATATTCAACAAATTATTTCAGTCGACAGCCGAGCCGCGGGGCCTCCCGTTCCAAATGAACAGGCGGTCGTAATTCATAGGCTGGTGCACCAGGATACAGCAAAAATCCAAATTTTAATACGAGGCAGACGTACACTACATTTGTACATCATCAAGAGCACGTCTTCCCGCACTGCCAAATTGCCAAATTCGTAGCATTTCGTAAAGCGCTTTCACGAAAGCTTAGCCTCACACACATACCGAAACGCTCTTTCGACTGCCGATTTTTTTTTTGTATTTATTGCTTGCAACTTCAAAATTAGCTCATGCAGACGCTAATATACATGTTACCTCCATGTTTAATTAAATATGCATCAGAAAGAAAATATCGTTATAAGCACCCTCACCCGAAATAAGAACGTACGTACTTTGTAAATACCAATAGGTAAATCGTAAGTTTCGTTTTTTTTTTCTTCTACCGTATCGCTTACAGTGTGACGTGTATTAGCACTTAGTTTAATCTCTACTTATTTAATATGGTGTAGTGGAACTTTGCAATGTGCCTTAACTTATTATCAAGCCCGTTGACGGCATAGCGTTTTTATTTTATTTTCTACGTAAGCATACACTGTACTTTATTGTTTCATAGGATATATGTTATTGTTTTATGCGTCCGGTAGTGTACTTCACGTGTCTTTTTTCTTGTATGGCTATAGTAAACGTACTTCTGCAATCCGAAGGCATGAAGACCACACTGGAGGTGTTTATAACAAGGGGAGCATGGTAGCGCGATTCAAAGACGGGACAAAAGAAGACACAAAGGGACACACACAGCGCTAACTTCCAACACTGTTTATTATCGAAAACCAGGTCGTACTTATACACTCAGAAAACATGAGTCACAGCCACGTGAACAGATTAACAATCACAGCGATACATTTTGTGATATGTTAAGCCATGCGCAAAAATTTCAGTTCTTTTTCAGAGAGAGCCAATGATGGTTTGCTTATACATGAATCCCCTAGGGCATCAATCTCCCCTTGAAGATGCATTACCAACAAGCCCACATTGCAACCCTCGTGTTTATAACGCCTTTCACCAGGAGGAACACAAACAATGTTGCTGGAAAGTAAGGTAATCTGTGTCTTATATTTGATGTACTTATTCGTAGGATGTAAATCCCAGACAATAGAGCAAAGGCAGAACGAAAGAGAAAAAGCTTCTACAATGTTCCCTGCTCATCAGCAAAGGGTGTACAGACCAGGGTCTCGCACGCAAAGAGGCCGACAAGTCAAAGCAGCCTGTGAGCTTATTCAAATAAACGCTATCTCGATATGTATATAACCACCCCCATCACTGTTGCAGTTAAAAGACGCGTGGACAAAGTTGGGCCACAGCAATGCCGACGCGCAGATGCGCTGTTACAGGCCACTTACACCGTGTACAACACTTCAGAAAAACAAAGCAAAAGAAAATAGGTCATCAGGGCGAGCTGAAGATGCCACGCGAGCCCGAGTGCATTATTCCTCATTACAGGGCTTCAAACAACTACAGGACGCCAGGAGCCAGGAGCCACTCACTTATGCATCCAATAATAATACTAAAAAAAAAACTGGCAAGCGCATATTGCCACCGTTCTCTTGGGACTCATGCGCGTTTGCGTCAAAACGAAGCACACGCTGTCTGCGCAGTAAGCCTTCTGAGAGTAAGCGCTGTGTACGAAGCGCCAGAAGACCCAAACTGACGTCCCTCAGTTAATCACATTACCACGGGGATCCCAATTATTCAAGTTGAAGCCCGCAGAAAAAAAGACACACCGACAGGCTGAAAGAGAAACAAAACGAAGATCGAAGTAGCGTCAAACAAAAAGAAAGAAAGAAAGAAAGAAAGAAAGAAAGAAAGGAAAAGATTGCGGTAACAACCAGAGTGCCGGCTGAAATCTGTGCCCCTGCACATATTAGGTATGTAGCCGCGATACACATATAGTAGGAAAGGAAGGTAGGCAGCAGTAATTTCGGTAAAAAGTTCTCACGTCATCCATTTGGAAAATACCCGCCATTTACATATGTAAATATATCAAAATGTGTTTGTATTGTTTCTCAACACTGGTTCCATTACTTCACAGACACATATAAATGGGTGTTCCTTTCTCTTTTTTTGTTTCAATTTTTGTCGTCGTTCTTTGACTGTAGGCTGTTTTTGAGGGCACACGTTCGCCCAAGAAAACGCTAGCTCCGTCATTCCCAGTTTCGCTACTTTATTCCCCGTCACCGCTACGTGACAATATATTAGGTAAGCGTACACCACACCATGTGCAACGCACACGCGGGAAGTGTTTGCCAAGCTTTTCGAAAGCAGACAATCACGCTGGACTCATGGAGAAATTGCGTGTCATGCTAATGTGTGAGCGTCACGGACGGCGTTCCGAAGGAAAAACGCGATCGAGCACGCAGCCTGTGACTACGCTTCCGAAGTCACGCACGCCAGCGTCGAGGGAAATCGATACGTGGTGATTTGCGAGCAGGCTGATCGAGATTGACACTGCAGGGCTCTGAGAAAATCTTAAAGCGTCTCATAGTCCAGCCAGATACACAGAACTTTGATAGGAAGGCATTCGTGCACGGAAAGCAAGGAAATTAAATTAATAGGGACGCTAAAACGAAAAGCAAAAAAAAAAAAACGTTTCTGCAGGGACGGCGCGAGCGGTGTACACGAATGAATGCGAAAAACGCGACGGCACGAAGCAAGGTGCTTCAACCCACGTGGCAAGTGCCGCGATTGAACATTAGACAAGAAAAAAAAATAATAATCGACGATAGCACTTGCCCGACAAGATGTCCGCAGCAAATGTAACTGAAAGTCGATAGCTTTAAGAAAATTTCATATATAGCCACCGGCGTCAGACATTACATTCGAAGCCAACGGTAAATGCATGAGAACGGACAAAACGAAATTTAAAAATCGAGCATCGTGAAAAGCAGCGGAAAACTCCAGAGGTTACGCACCTGCCGAGTAGAGAGAGCGTACCTGTAAAAGCTCTTAAACGTGCAGGTGAATCACTTTATCGAAAAAAAGAGAAAAGCCAGGACGCGAGCTCGAAACGTGCAGACCTCTTGAGGAAGTGAGTAATTTGTGGCGGTCTCACATCCACAGAGACGTACAGTGTCACTTGTACGGCCTACACACGCACCAGCTAGTCCAAATTAGCACTCTCGTGCGATTACGCGTCCAACGCATCCTTCGACATCGTTGCCGTACCGGCCGCACTTGAGGCGGCCACGCCTTTCTTCCACGGCCCGATTAACGACGAGACAGTCACGTATACGAGGAAGCATAGGTGAAAAGCAGGCGTGCTGTGGTTGCCTGCTTCGCACGTGATACCATGCACAACCTTTGATCTTGGTCAAGATCCGAATTCCGCTTACAAAAGCCGTTTCAGAAACTTTGTGTATGGGGGCGAAGTGCGGAAACACCCGTGAGCTTGTAGGTGCACGTTAAAGAACCCAAGGTGGTCGAAATTTCCGAAGTCCTCCACTACGGCGAGCCTCGTAATCAGAAAGTGATTTTGCCACGTAAAACTCCATATTTAATTTTAAAAACTTTGCTGTGTTTCTATTTCCTTCAAAAGCATCGTGATAATGTTTGCAAAGGGTGGCTTTTATACCAGGAGTTCTGAGGATCGCGTGAACTTCGGAGCACTCACAAATCATTAATTAGTATGTCGGTTTACGTGTTTAACATACTTTCGCTAATACAGAGAATCATAACCATAACAGGAACAAAGTTTGCACTTAACGCTGTTATTTAACCTTACGCTACATTTCACCGCATGGAAAGGCTTTCGCTGCCAAAGTACGGCATAGTTTCTCCGCAGCCAGTCCCAAAACACATTTTTATCATACAGGAAAGTAAGAAGACACCAAAGCGCGTTTCGAGGAGGTAGAGATTAAGCATAAAATTGAATTTTCCTGGCGCCTCTTTCTACGTCGTAATTGCTACGTGTCAATACTAAACCTTTCAAAATACTATAAGCTAGTCAGTCTAGTAAACAACAAAGTGACCAAAATTATTACAGTCGAGGCTTCGAGTATACGTACGGCATACGCAATTTGCAATATCCCAAAGACGGTTAAATTTGATGTCGAGCCCATACAATAACTGGTGGCGGAATGCAAGAAATTACGAGCTGACAATACCCTCAGGGAACAGGAAATTCTTACTTGCAACGTTTGGGGACCGACACTTTTCCCCAGACCAGTCCTTACTGCCCCAGAATTGATCATCCTTCATAGCTATAACACAACAAACAAATAGGAAACCTACAAGACTAAAGGCGCCTGAACATGTTTAATTCCATCTACCCGTTCCACTCAGTAGCCAGAAAGCAAATGACATGAAAAAAAAAAAAGCAGCAGCGACATAAATTCTCATACGCAAATGGGCAAGGGCGCATGTTTAAGTTGCCCCCTGCGCTTCATTCCACGGGAATAATTGCTCGCAGAAATGTTCCAAGGAGCGTAGGCACCTCTACGTATCCAACGGCGACCAGGTAATCGAAGAATCATTTTGTATTCAAGCGAGAAGGAAACCGAACGAACGGCTCAATAGGACGGAACACTAGGGACTACGGATACGAGCTGCGCAATTACAGGCTCACGTCGTTTACTTTTGTCTTGCCGTACACGTGCCCGAAATTCCTTACACCTAAATGAGGATATCCGGAACAAAAGCTCAATAGAGAGAATCGATAAACTAGGCAGCTCGATAAATCATATGGAAAATTACAGCTTCCTACATTACGACCGAGAACGGCCAGCATGGGCGCGGAATTAGATAACTCGTCTCAGACAGGCTCCGTTAATAACTGTGCCAACCAACGCTCCCGTAGCACAACTACCCTCATTATAAACACAACGTCATTACACGAGCCTTTCCTCGGCTGGTATTTCTAGACCCCCGCTGCTGAGGTGCCGACCGGCGCAAAACGAGCCACGGCTCACCAATTTAGAGCAGCACAGCGCCTTGAGCCAAACGAATTCATTTGGGATTCGACGAAGAAATGGATGAACATAAAGAAACGGTACGTTGTGTTGTGCCGTGTATCAGGTCGGGCATAGCAAACGAGAAACGACTGGAATATGAAAAAATATATATATATAGTTATCAAAAGCTTCGAAGAAACTGAAACGATCGCGCTCAATGTCGAAGGCAGCTACAGTCCGCTTTAGCGAGTTAAAAGGTGCTATGAAACGTAGTCAATAAGGACAGTTCCGAGGCTGGTAAAGAGATCGCAAGCAGACTCCTGGCACACGTGTGTCTCATTACACACCGAGCGAGAGACGCGTCAAACAGCACTTAAGAAGTTCGCGTGCGCATCGAAACATGCAAGAATTAGAGCTCAATCGACAGAGCGCTGTATAGTAACTCAATGCGCTGAATAGGCAGAACATGCATACATGATGGCAGCCACAAACAACCCGAAACAACTGTTTTAACCCAAGAAAAAGCGCATGGCACTTTTATTTGAATTTGCTCCTGAGGCATCAAACTTAAGTGAAATATTTCTAAATTGTGTAAGTTTGGGGGTGGGTCCGCGAATTTCGAAGCCGCACGTGTCATTAGCCACGAGTCGAGTACGCATAATTAAGCGTCGACTTCAGCGCTGTGCATTCTCGAATGAGTGTAACAATGAACACTTCACCCCACGCTATACGTATGCGCTCACAACATCAAGGCAGGAGACGAGCGACCAAAGCAAGAGGTTTTCTTAAGACCAGAAGAACCCGTTCTCGAACGCAGAACATTCCAACACGGGCGACGAATTCGCCGCCCCGTATAACCCCGGTCTAAATGTTATTTTGGCGGTTACCAGACCCATTTTTTCCGCCCTCTTCCTTTACTGTACTTAAGGAGATGTTGTCTACATGCGCCTCCGGTTACTGCTCTTCTCTGACAAGATAACACTGCACGTAATGGTACTATAGGAGAAACAATTAAAGCGGATGCGCCACGGTGTATACGCTTACAGCGTTAGACACGACGACACAGAGAGACGCGACGCCGAAACAATACACCATGAAAAACATGTCGCAGATGGGTGTCACGCGGTCCCAGCTTAATTTTTCCTCACAAATGCACCGCCTCGTCTCCTATGCTGTCTCACGCATGTTCCAATCATACATAATAAACTACGGGTGTCAGCAGATACAACTTATGGTTTACACCACCCAACAGCTAAGCCTAATTTGTACACAATGATGGCAAGGGACACGCGGGTTTGGATGTCCCACCACAAGCCGACATCACTTCTTTCTTTTTGTCACAAGTTTTTAAAGAGACAATGAACACGAGTTCACCAACTAAAAGCGGGCACAAGAAAGCAAGAGCCGGTTGCCAATGAAAAAAAGAAAAAGAACGGAAGATGATGTTGTCTAAAAAAGAAAGCTCGCGGGCCATCCATACGGTCAAAAAAAAAGGATGCGCTAAAGCTCTAATGCCACGTGAGGGGACACAAGCACCCGCCAAAGACACAGCATAACGGTTAAGACCCGAGGAAATGTAGCGGAGATACACGAACATGAGAAGTCAGGGAACGGCTGCTCGAAGTAGAAAGGGGTGTACATTCTCCAGGAAACTACCGCAGGTGCGATTGGGATCAATTTGACTGATTGGGTTCAACGACACAAACCAAAGCATGCGCGTAGAAGGAAGCCAAAGCGGTGCGGCCGGATCTATCTGGATACCAGAGTTTAATGTGCGCACAATTTACGGCACAAAAGCGTTTTTTTTTTTCGTACAGCCCCAAACGAAACGAAGCTACCGCGACCTGGATTCGAACTCGATGCCTCGTGCTTCACAGTGCAATGTCGTATAGCCACTGCATCCCCGCGACGACCCCGAACCCATTTCTAGCTTAACGAATGATTTCGATCAGAATTAATGACTACCAACTGTACACGCGCGACCCATATGCACGGGACCGACTGACCTGTAATAGTAAACGCAAAATTGTCATCCATCCGAATTTTCCTCAGCTGTGAAGCGTTATTTCTGAGGAACCAGTATGGGTTACCTTTGCATAGCTTCGCGCTACATTCCGATGGATAGACAATTTTACCTTTCATGAATACTTCCGCCACCTTGCGGGATTCTGCAGAACTGGAAACAGCACTCCGGACAAAGGTGTTTGTGTATGCGTATGTGCGCGAGTGCATAACAAATGAGCGAATAAAAAGATGGAAAATAAAACGAAGTCGAAAGAAATTGTTTACACCGTAGATCCACTTGTGCAATTGTTTTGTGAAACCGAATAAAAACTCATGGCAAGCCCGAAACAACATAAAGTAAAACGGCTCCCCGGAACAGCATCAAAACCTGCGCCATTCCGGAACCTCAATTAAGCTCCAAATTAAGCTCCGCACAGCGTTAGATAATACATAGCTGGCTGGTAAACACCTAGATCTGTAAGAGCGTCGCAAAAACAAGAAAGCAAGAAGAAAGGAAGGAAGAACATAAAAGAAAGAACAGAATATTATTCGTGTAGGAAGATAGTGAAAGAACTTCCAGCAAAACTACGAATAGAGTAGGGCACAAAAGTAGGCAACGCCTGCATAGGCAAGAAAAACAGGATACGAGTGAAGAGGAGAACGATACCGCGTGGCTTTTCTTTTCTTTCGTTCTTTTTTCAAGCAACGCAGTAGAAAACGTTATCTAGAGCACACCCACAAAGAAGATAAAATAAAACTAAAGCTGGCGGCAGTGACTGGGGAAAAAAATTAGATGGCAACAGCTCTGGCCACACTGACGGTAAAGAAGAAGAAGAAGAAGAAGAAGAAGAACGGGGCCTATACACGCCATTAGGCCTGCGCAACTTGTCATGTTGCGAGATTGGAAAAATCGGACCAGCTATAGTACGTAAAGTGCCTCGAACGATGAAGGGCTGTGCCACTTGCGCAAAGCAAAAAAAAAAAAAAAAAAAAAACAAAGATAAAAAACTTGCGCAGGTGCTACATCGAGAGATTGAAGAAACGAAGCAACGCTAAAGAAAAGGAAGAATAAGTAGAAAAAGACGAGGCGTTGGGGATGGAAGCAGACAAGCGGACTGTTTGTGTGCATCTGCGCTGGACAGGTCGTTAAAGAAACTTGTTCTTTCATTTATGCCTCGATAATGACGTCACGAACAGAGAGGCACTTAAGAATAAGAAGACAAACAGGTGCGAAGAGCAGCGCATACGATGCATCGCATACGGTACGTATGTATAGCTCTTGTCGGATGATAACAACTTTATGTTTTGAGGCAACAACAACAACAACAACAACAAACACTCCCACAGACGCACCAGACCAGAAAAGTCCGTGCATTAAATGGCAGCAGTAGAAGTGCACAAGATAGAAATATTAAATGGCAAGTACCGAAACGACAGGAAGCCGCGTAACGAAACAATCGTTGAGCGAAAATGCGATAATGCGCCCTTTGTATTCTTTCAAGGCGCTCATTCTGACCAATGGAAACTTCCAACATTCCCTTTATTGCGTACCGTAACACGCTCTCGACTGCTAACGCATTGAAATGCAGCGTATATTAAGTCGCAACGGTAAGACGTGTCCTCATCGCCCTGCTTATACGCCGTACACACCGAGCCGTACACTTTTGCTACATCAAGCGATTGGTGGCTGTTAACAAACACAGTCGAACGCCTTTATGAGGAAGCGCTCGGCATCTCCAAAATCCTTCCTTACACAGGTCACATCGCTGCAAATATCAGGCGCCGTCACGCTCCCGAAAGAGCAGACTACAAGCACCTCCATCAGAACAAAATATTTATTTATCATGTATTTGACAGATACTTATTAAAGGAAGTCGTTAATGTGCATGTGCACATTTCATCCAAAGGAATACGCCAGTGCGGACGAACTTATGTCATCGAAGTTCAATGCCCGCTCCGCGACGAAACCAAGGAGCGTCGCAGGAAACGGCTGCAGAGCGTCGAATGCCGCTATTGCCACCGTGGGTAGTTCAAAATATTTTGTCTGCTTTCATCGCTCTTCGTCACTGCTGCATTTGTCGACCTTCCCCTGCTTCCTGCTCCTCGCTGGCTTTGACGATATCGTCGGTCGTAAGGTCAGAGCGACTAACGGCGTCGTCAACCACGAGGCATTCGTCAGCCGTCACAACCGCTTATGCGCTGCAACAAGCGGAAAGACTCGTGCTCAGCGATTCCTGGAGCTGTGCAGCCGGACTAAAAAGTATTCGCTGTTATCGGCGCGCTCGCGATGCACTACGTCGGTATATTTCGAAAGCACTGACCAAATATCAGTGGCGGTTGCGGAGGGCGGCATAGTGGCACCGCTATAGGTGCATTTGTTGTAAATCAGCAATTTAGCCGTCGAGGACGCCCAAATGCATTCGGTGTACAGGCTGTTAAGAACAGCTAGCTGCAGTGCAAGTTTTCCAGCCATTTACGCCAGCGGTGGTAACCTCATCTTGGAACGCCGCCGCCAACCTCTAGCTAGACTGTCGATATATGTCTTGTCCAAGATGTAAATAATGTAAATAAATCCTGTTCACCGAGTTCCTCTCTACGACCTTCAACTCCTTCAAATGGTGGCAGCGGCGAGATCGTCCGACGACTCCTACATCTGGTTGACAGCGGTGGGATCGTCCGACAAATCTGACAAGGCAAATTCATTTTAACGGTCTACGCAGAAGAGACGTTCAAAATACACATGAAAGATTGGGATTCGGCCGATACACACCCCGGGATCCTTCGTCGCGCTGCTAATTTCGTTGCAGTAGCGTTCGTTTACGAGGCGTTTGACAGTACGGCGACACGTGACCACTCGCTAGACAAATACTTCTCATCCCTGTTTCTCTTATCGCTTGTAGCAGCGTTAGTGATATGCGAGATGCTTCCGTCACATGCGGCATGTTCACCCCACACAAGTTGGAATGAGACGCTCGAACCTTTGCAAGGCCAGACTTCTGTGCAGCTATGGCACCATCTTCCTGCTCCTTTCAAGCGAAGCGCACACTTTTCTCAAACAGCAGCGCCAGATGAGCCGTGCTCGACGGCGAAGGCCACAACCAGCACGCTGCTTTCCTCCACGCAGCCGGCCCCTCGCTGTACCGCCTTTTCAATTCATCTCCGCAGAGGAAAAACATTGTGTATCTTCCTATACTGGCAATCGCAAGGAAGGAAGAAGAATGGGTCGGCTCGAACAGAGGGTTCCAACCGCCACGCTTCGCGTTTGCTCGCCGAAGCGCGAAGTGCGGGATTTCGACGAGACGAGACGCGCACAAGAACGACCCACGGGTAACAGAACGAAATAAAGCAATAGGAAAGAAAGCGGGCGAACGTCGGGGACGCCGGCAGTGTGATCTTATGGCGAAGCAAAAGATGGGGCGAGGCGTAGGCGGCAGAGAAAGCAACGAACGGGCCGAGAAGAAATCGCCATTCGGGTTCGGACTTCCACACCATCATCAGTCGGACCTAACTTGACCGACGCCGGTACGCAACACACACACATACACCTTTTTTTTCGAAGCATAACTTTCCTTCGCAATCACTGCACTTCAAATCGCCAAAACAAGAAATTGCGGTTAAAAAAAAGCGGGAGCGGTTAACCACAGAAAATGAGGTTGGCTTTATCTGCTCGAAAGGGAAGAAATGTACATATACACACGCATGTAAGTGCAAGGTCTGTTTTTATCTATCGCGTTTGCTGAAAACAGCATTCTCAGTCTGGTTCAGCCACCTTCCGTCCGTCCGTCCTTCCGTCCGTCCGTCCATCCGACCCCCATCGATATGCGGGTATGCCGCATTCCGATGGGGGTCTAAGTCTAAGGAAATCTAAGTAAACAGGTGTTTTCGCATTTTGCCTTCATCGAAATGCAAAAACACCTGTCTACTTAGATTTAGGTACACGTTAAAGAACCCCAGGTGGTCTAAATTTCCTTTGTGCCCCACTACGGCGTGCCTCATAACCAGAAAGTGGCTTTGGCACGTAAGACCCTAGAATTATTATTAGTATTACTTTTTTAGTTTTCTCCGGTGCTGGGCGGACTCCCACCTGCGTCACGCGGTTGCGTCCAGCACAGCAACCTGACCCTTCACCGCTATATCACAAATGCTCGAGGGCAACGAGGGATGAATTCTCAGCGTTAGTACGCACCAGCGCCTCACACATCGCGGATGCATCGCGCGGATTTCACGGAAGCGTCTATAGGTGGCGCAGCGTGTCCAGATGGAAGCGCGAGAGAGGACTCCAACTGCAGTACATGGTTCATACACGACGCGTTTCAGCGGTGGAAATACGGTGTATCGCCACATTGCTTTAATCGCATTAACGTTGACAATCGACGTGAGGTGGATTTAGCCGTAATGTTTTTTTTATTTTAGTTCGGGTTTACTATCATAATGCAATTATACCCATCACTTCAGAACATTCCGCGAACTCTTTATCTTTCCTTTTCTCTTTTACCCTCCTCCTGTAAGGAAGACCATGGTAGAGCGATTCGAAAGTGTGATAATAGCAGCAAAAGAAGAAAAAATAGAAAAGAAATTAGCGTTTTCTCAGCGCATATTATTGTTTTCCCACGAGCGTCACGACTTGATTTTTGGACGATCTACAGCTAAGCCGAAAGAGCTACCCCATTAGCAACTCGCAAGGTATTCGCAACTCGAACGAATCCAATTCGCAACTCGAAACTTTCCACCGTAAGCGAAGAACGTTCGCGTTGGTAAACACACACTTAGCACATGCGAAATCGTATAGACGCTTTGGTTGTTAACAAACGCAGGCCTTTCAAGCGTCTTGAAGTGTGAAGATAATGCATTCAAAGCTTCCGGTTCTGCTGAATGCCTCCTATATGCTCGGCGGATAGCAAAGACTACGGTCAGCCGCAGTAGTTCACCCGTAAAGAAACCCGCAGACTATCTTAGGTTACAGAGTATCGTAATTATGTAATGAAGTGAAGTTTCGCCGTATTATCGAGTTGGACCTCGACTTGACAAAGCTCGTGTGACTCAAGAAATATATCGTTAAATGGAGAACTTCGCTATAAGCAACAAACACTAAAATACTCATGCAAATAACGGTAATGCAAATAACAGTATACTTATTACGACTGCAAATAAGGTGCCTTGTCAACGATCCATACTGCAACAGCCCCACTTAAAGATGTCACCAGCAAGGGCAACACAGCTCACGTGTGCGGTGGGGTTGCACCAGTTTGAACAGCGTGCACCGGTGGCACACAAGGTCCCGAGTTCTGTATATGTTCGTTTCTGTTTCAGTGGTGCTGTTGCAGGATTAATCATTGAAGTCACGTTCGTTCAACAGCGACAACAACAAAAAATTGTGGAATTTGTGGTTGTGCACGCAGTTATCCAAGGCAATGCCGTTATACGGGTCCTGTGTTCCTTCTTGGGAGCGGCAAACGTTCCTCACAGGCCAGTGTACATCCTTTACCTGAACTGAAACGCGGCATGCCCATATTTTCTCCGTGTTTTACTCATATTTACTTCAGAAAACTTCTTCAGATAGGGCGAGGCGCTGAGTTGACTTCCCTGTTCCGACATTTTCAGTGCATTATAGGCTCTATCTGCCGTGGAATCAAAAACACTTCGCTAAATTGAAAATTTCGCAAAATCTGGTATGGTTATGTTGTCGTCTGGCTGCCCGCACAAAGCTGTGCGAACATGTGGGCGAAGCATTTCGGTGCCGCAGTCACCACTGTCAAAGCAAATTCGACACAGTCTTTACAAACAAGCTTCGGATTGTGACGTCAAGATGCAAGATGCGACGACGCTGCCGTCACATTCAGTGCAAACAAAAAAAAAATGGCAGTGGCTTAGCTCGGCTATGCTAGGATATACGTAGCGAAAGGCATAGCATGGCTAGCCTTGGTTAATCTTGATTGCAAGTCCAGGTTAGTCTGGTTGTCTAGCTATGTTGCGGCGTTTAGCCAGTCGTTCGGCGCACTGTTCGTCTGTTTCCTGGGCGATTCGTTTCCTCTTCATCCCGTTTCGATGTCGATCCCAGGCCGCCTCAACTGTGGTTGTGGCGCATGCGGGCTCTCCCTTTCAATACTCCGACATGTTATCAGGCATGCGATGCAGCTGGCGAAGCGAGCGGAGGCGATCGCAACGACGAGGAACGCGGTATAACGTCATACCAAAGGGTGGCGGAGAAAAGGCGTGGCGCTGCGCAGCGGCGGAACACCTGTGGCTCGGAGCTACTAGTGGCGCATGCGCAGTAGTGATTAGGGAGCGAGAGAGGCGCGCGTTGCTACGTCATGTGCCTCCTTGGAGCACCACCACGGCGAAGTCGCAAGTTCGCGGCCAGTAAAGCTTTCGCTGTAAAGGAGAGATAACTCTACTTGGCGCGAATATTCTCGGAACGCAAGGCTAGTAGGCGCTATAGTTTCCAACAAAAGTTAGTACAACAAACCGTGGTGCTGCGATGGTTCGGCTTCCACTGGAGTGATGAGCTGTATATGGATTTGTCAGATCTTCGTTCTCGTGGCTTCAGGCGTTCTTGTGGTGTTAATTGTTACGTATTAGCTTTCTAAATTTGGAACCAGTCACTGTTTTACAAACACAGCAAGGTAACAACTCTCTGCGCACAAGCATAATTATCGCGAGTTGTTGCTTTCATAACACCATTAGGGGTGTGCGAATATAAAAATTTTAGAATACGAATCGAAAGCGAATACTTAACATAAAAAAAATTATGGGGTTTCACGTGCCAAAACCACTTTCTGATTATGAGGCACGCCGTAGTGGAGGCACTCCGGAAATCTCGGCCACCTGGGGTTCATTAACGTGCACTTAGATCAAAGCACCCAGGGGTGTTTTTGCATTTCGCCCCTATCGAAATGCGGCCGCCGTGGCCGGGATTCGATCCCGCGACCTCGTGCTCAGCAGCCCAACACCACAGCCACTGAGCAACCACGGCGGGTGAATACTTAACATTGAATATGGAATAATATGCAGATGCATTTATTAGCAAGTTGGTTTATCTTAAGACGTGGGAACCCTGCAGTTACATTATCATTGATAAAAAAAAATATAACTAGTAAGCCTTTATACTAAAAGATTGTGTACTTGGCTCACGTCAGCTTTGAAGAACTAAGTAATTTCCTCTAGTTTTGCAAGAAACTGCACTAGCGCCTTTTTAGATGCTGGTTGATGGGTACGGCCCGACAAGTCTGCTTCTGACTTGGGCCGACCCGCTAAATTTAATAATAATAATATTTGGGGTTTTACGTGCCAAACCACTTTCTGATTATGAGGCACGCCGTAGTGGAGGACTCCGGAAATTTTGACCACCTGGGGTTCTTTAACGTGCACCTAAATCTAAGCACACGGGTGTTTTCGCATTTCGCCCCCATCGAAATGCGGCCGCTAAATTTAGCTGTGCATCTTATGGCGAAACAAACATTATTATTATTATTATTATTATTATTATTATTATTATTATTATTATTATTATTATTATTATTATTATTATTATTAGTAGTAGTAGTAGTAGTAGTAGTAGTAGTAGTAGTAGTAGTAGTAGTAGTAGTAGTATTTGTTGTTGTTGTTGTCTTTTCTCGACAGCCTGTGCCTTAGTATATAGTATCAATTTCCCGTAATTCAGAGACATTTTACCCTGTGCCAGTCGTCACTCATCGAATTTTCTTTCAAGCAATAAACTCAGGATTGAGGGTGGAACCTGCAAAAGAGCGCACCCTTGCTGTTCGCAAACCAATGCCCCCTGCTAGTAAGGGGCTAGTTTTTCCTGCAATGCTCAGGCGTCGAAGTAGCTAAGCATATCTTACAGGCGCAATTTCACCAGCAGCATAATATTATCGCAAAATTCAGCACAAAATCAGACCACACTTTCTTAGATAGAAATAAACGCTAAAGACCATGTTCCCTGCCGCACAGCCAGCAATATACTCAATTTGTTTCGGATATTCGTATCCAATCGTATATTCCAAAATTTTCGAATACCTAGGTTCTCGGATCTAATTTCGAATATTCGCAGTCTCCTAAACACAATACATTTCTTTTTTTTTTTCTTTTTTACATGATCACGAACCAGTTTTAAGCCAGAAGGACAGAGTTCAAGCAAATGAATCGATGTATCGCCCATCGCCCCGTCGCTGGCGAAACCTCCACACTAGCAGCTCCGGCACACACAAAAACGCAAGAGCTCCCACTAGTAATTTTTGTCCTAAACTCCACGGGAAGACGCGGCCACAGTTTTCCTATAATTACTTTCGAAATATTCTCGAAAGATTTTCGTTCAAAGCCGCGATAACGGAAGTGTCAACATCCTCGCCCGCTGTTTTGGTCCCCTTGTTTACAAACACGCAGCTTCTGTGTACGCGGGGGAGAACCGTACACAGCAGGTGCACAAGGCAGGTGCTGCACAGCGCATCGCAATAGATGGGCGTGAGGAGGGAATGGGGGAGGGGAAAGGGGGTTCCCACCCAACGAACACGATGCCATCTGCTATCGCCTAAAGGGATCAGCGCATAAGCCGATCAAGGCGAGATTTTCCTAACAAGAGGCGGAGAAACGGAGCAGCGCGTCGGATGCTATGCGCCCGTGGCACGCCGTACACGTGACACCGAATGAACGCACGCGAAGCGCAAGTCAGCCGGGCCCTCGCTTCGGGAACGGAGCCGCAGCTAAGCACAGTGCCGCCATCGCCGCCGCCGCTGTTCGCTCATTATTTCGTTCGCTCATCCGTTGGGGCGCATTTGCACGCGCCTTGGTGCCGACGAAAATGCGATGTTGGCGGGCCTTCTTCCGCGGCTGGCCCGGGACAATTGAGAGTTCCTGGCGAAAAGCGCCGTTTTTCGCGCAACGCCACCTACGATCCAATTAGGAGGCCAGCCCCGGCCGAAGGCTAAGCACGCTCCCCACTGCCACGCCCGAAGAGAGCCTCGGTAAAAAAGGGATAAGCGGGGAAGCGGGGGTGCTCAGGTGAAGCTACAGTTCTTCTACGCCATCACTGCGGACGGAAGAAGGAGTATACACGCGCCTCAGCCCGACCTACACGAGAAGCTAGTGAATGCGATTATACGGTACAGAAAATCGAGAAAGTAAACTATAGGGGCGCATTTACGCTTCGCTTGCTTTTAATCAGAGAAGGAAATAGACTGAGGTTTGCATGTCAAAAAGGGGAAGCAGAATATAATACGCAATTTACGGAAAACGAACGCGTCCTCTCGAGCGCAGCTCGGGTCGAGCTCGTCAAATTCGTTCAACCGCAACACGTCGGCGTATTGTGTAAGCACGAAAAACGAGAGCGACATGCGAAATTTCTGCGGGAAGGTGGACTTCATTTTACGACTGCTAGTAAAATACCTCCGCGCAAATGAATACAGTGGAGAGTAACTGCGACATGCGGTCATTCAGTCGCTGCACCAGATTTCACAACGTCCAGAGCAAATGAGTAGCGGTACTGGCGGCGTCTTGATGGAAAGTGTCCTCGCCGCTCTCCCGCTGTACATATACAGAGAGAGGGAAAAGTTATAGGTACGAAATGCTGAGAGGTCGGCCTGAGGTATATTACTCTAGCCAGCTACTCGGCATTGGGGGAAGGGGAAGAGGGAAAGAAAGAGGGAGGATAGAGGTGCATGATGGGTGACGATGACGATAGAAGGAAGATGTAGAACATATGGCAAGCAATTTGGCATGCTCAAAGTCTGCAATCCAGGCCCGTAAATTTTAAAAAGTTCAGTAATGCCTGGATGGCCTTGAAACTCCATTGAGCATCTGGCCAAGGGCCTAAAATAACGTCCTCCGATAACGATGCGCTGTCGCGACGCGTAAGGCTCAAGACAACGCTGAGGGTAATGCCGAGGAGAAAGCTATATTGAATTTTTCCGGTCAATCATAGGGGTACGTTGGGTGGTGCGTCTCTTCGACCCAACTCGCATTGGAGAATATGTTTATTCTCACCTATCTGGCATCTTGAGCTCGAGGGCGTTGCGAATTTGTCGTGTTACAAAAGAAAACACACACACACACACACACACACACACACACACACACACACACACACACACACACACACACACACACACACACACACACACACACACACACACACACACACACACACACACACACACACACACACACACACACACACACACACAAAACACACACACACACACACACACACACACACTTCTTGCCGTAGTTGGCCTCCCGACCACTATATTATGACTACTACTACCGATATGCTTTGCGGCAGCGGTGGCGTTGTGAAACTCGTCGTTCCGAATATGCCGCACGCTTGTGACGTCACTACAGATAAGGAGAGGTGCCCCCAACCACGACGTACATTCATCAAATCAGTATCGCACCGTCAGTCGTGTTCTTTTTTTCAGCTGAACCATCCTGTGTTTATCTTTTTTTTTTTTACGAAGGCGCGCCGTCGACACCGTTTCCAGGAATTCCTTCTCTTTTTACACATCGACTGACTTGTTCCAAACCAGGTCAACAAGCGATGTCACTTTGGCACACCACCTTTAGAATGTACAGGGCGGTGGGCCCTGGCGACTTTGCTTTTACGGGCATTCAAGCCTTCTAGGGAGCAGCAGACCCGGACAAGCACTCGATCTGTACCATTCGGAGAGACACTCGCGCGCTATCGCGCAGCAAACATCCGACAGCATCATAATTCAATATTATTTCTACGTACGATAGCGTCGAAAGTTGCACAGGCGGTACTCACTCACGAAATTCAGCCTCAATAGCCAAATCTGTCCTATCACCCTCTCACTTATACATCAGGCCTGCGTTGTGCGGCAGACCTTCACGAATAATCACCAGCAACGAAAAAAAAAGAAGAAAAAAAAGAAGAACCCCATAGCAACAAGGAAAAATGCAAGCAGTAGCAGGCGCACGTCCATCAGAAACGAAAATAAAAAACGTCTCGCAGAGTCAGATAGGCGCAGCCACCACGATGGCTGTCGGCCGAGCGCGTGCCCCGGGACAAAAGTCGCCGGTCGGTTATTCGGTGTTTGCTGAATAAGCACGGGCGACACACACGGTTGTGCGCAGTATACGTATACAAAGAACACGTGCGACTTTCACTCGCCGAAACATCGGGGACAGACTGCATCCACGTCTCGCCATTCGCGCGGCCTGACGCGACTGCCCGCCCGGAGGCGAATAACGCGACACGCGCCTACCTTTTATTTTTGACCCGTCGACGCACTGCTTGCGGCATCACGCTTCGCATTTTTCCCGAGGCGTGACAAAAGCCGGCTCACTGTGCGGCAACTGCACGGCCTCAGGCACGACGTGTGTTTGGCACGATTGTGCCCTTGCACGCGGGCCCGTGCGTTAAAATGCGCAAGTGCACGAACTTCCTCGACCAGACGTATGGGGCAAAAATACTGTCGCGTTCGCTTTCTGCCACGCGAAAGACGGATTACATATGCTAATCACGTTCGGGCATGGCGCAGCTTTCTCAAGACAGGTCAAGATGACACGTGATGACATTGGGTGCGACATTCCGTCAGCGACACACGCGACAGTGCGCACCTCCCAATTTTCCCCGCCACTCCTGGCCACGCGATATAGCGCTAGAGTTCCCGCACGTCGAGCCCCCACCCCTCGCAGTGCGTCTGCGCGCAGGGCGTCGGTGTTGTTTTAGTCAAGAATTTGCGCTCACGTATAAACGAAAGTAGACGTGCAGAGAGACTTTCGTTCTTCGCGTTTCCATCTTCGTCATTTCTGTAATACGCGCGTTACAAGTCGTTCGATGAAAATGAACGGGAGGCTGCGGCGTCGCAGGGCAGTTGAAGGCTGCAAATGCAGCTGGACTGATAAAAACGCACCGCACCGGTTGCCGCGTAGCGCAAAGCTTCGGCAGTCCTGGAAAGAGGGCATCGGCAAGCCAGGACTCATTCATTAATTCATTTTTCAGCATTCAAGCGCTTTGGCAAGCTGCCGCCGCAAAGCGGGTTCCATCGTCGCGTTGACAACACGAACCAGCACCGCACAGCCACCGGCGCGGCGCAGTAGGCGTCAACCACAGCAAAAGTGAGAAACCTACTCAGTTTCCTCTTGCTCCGAACTATGGACGCCAGAGCTATAGAGCAACAGTGCTCACCGTAAGTTGAGGAGGAGCCTCCAAGTTTAGCGTGTCGGAGGCACCTATACGTGAACATTCACAGCTAAGTTTAAACTGCGAGCCCCGTGATGGCAAGTCGGGCGGAGCGTTTCGGGCACCGCTGCGTTCGGCCGCGTACACTCAGCAGTGCAAGCCGCCGATGAAGGAGCAGTGGGAGCACCGTGGAGGGGATTGAAGGGCCGCTCTTTGAATAACGATAACTTCGCTATTATAGTGAACACATTCGAATACTTATTTCTGCCAAGTATTTCTAGAGATGGCTCCTTTCCTGTGAAAAGATTCTTTTTTGTTTTACCCAATTGCAATCAAGTGCCGGGCCCCTTGAACAAACATCGGAGGAAGCATCCACGCAAAAACCGAGAGGTCGCATAGCGAGCCCACACAAACCGTTTTACCGAGAGAACACGAACTTTCGCTGATTGTCGCAGCCTCGGCGCGTGCAAGCGGGCAACAGCCGAAGAAATCCTTACCTGCAAAGAAAAAAGAAATAGCAGAGCGGTTAGAAACAGGCACGCGAAGAGCTTCGAACAAAGCCGCGACTGAAACGAAAGCAAAATATAAAGCAACAAAATTTGACGGCCACTCCAACATGTCGGGCCGGAATTCGAGCGAACTCTCCCGACCAACGGGAATACCCACTTCGCCTTTCCTTTCGCAATCTCTCTGTCAATATTGCGCGTGGCAGATCGAACAAAACGTCTAGTTGTGCGCGAAATTACGTACAGAAAAAAAAAAAAAGAAACTTTACGTCTCTCGTCGTCTCATCAGACCTTGCCAGACAATGGCTTGTCAAGTGAAGCAAGACCCAAATGTTCCTGCGACACGCATATCCGTTTTCTTTACATTGTTTTTACGATAAGATACCTGACGAGGAAGTTGAAAAAACAAAGTTAAGGAAGCTATGCCAACGCAAACTTCAGTAGTTTCCACAGACAGGTGCGGATTCCAAAGCTTCACCTTCCTGGCCAAACCGTATAAAAAGCAAAAGACGAATAGTGCCGCCGAAGTTACCTGGCCAACGTATACAGAACAAATTCATCCTGTATTTCATTGGTAACATTTCTTTTAACTTTTTCTACGACCTGCTCTCCATAAGAATATACCTTTCGCTGGACGCCCACACCCTTCTTATGCTGAAAACTTTTTTTTTCTTTTTCTTTAGAGGGGGAGGGGGGGGCTACTCCTCTTCATCACGTGCGTTTCTGCCAAATAGTCCACCGTTCCGTTTGGCATCCAATATATTTCCCACACGTAATCCAAATGGAAAGCTGTGCAAACGCTCATCACAATACCACCTCGCAAGAGAGCGACTTAAATGCGGTGAAGTGGTTTAAACGTTACTGCTGGGGAACAGCACGCTTACGGATAGCTGGGTTTTACTTGAAGTCGAAGTTGAAGTTTATTGCTTCCCATAACATATGTACAGTGTCGTCCACTCTTAGTCAGAATGCCGCTCCGTGCTGCCGGCGCTCCGCGGGGCGCCTCTGTCGGGCGCCGAAGAAACTATTGCGCAGGTGCAGTGAGAGCCGCAGGCGGGGCTTCGCGCGTCGTCTGCTACAGTGCGCCCTGTATTGCGGTGAAGGGGACTTCAAATTTGCACTGCCTCCGCAGAACGCCGATGGGAGAAACGGTTCTGAATAAACAAAAGACTGCTGAGAAGCCTATCAGCTGCTTTTATCCCGTTGCAGCAACCGTAGCAAAGTTTCCTGCGTGCCTGGAGAAGTTGAAACACACAAATAAGCATGCCGGGGAGGAAATGCGCGCCGCGTAATATTCGAAGCTTTACACTACTGCTGCAGCACCACGATCCGCCATTTTTTTAAATTTTTGGCGTCTTGCTGAGTAGCTGGTAATAAGGGTTAGCAGACGGCTGCTGTTGTCTGCTGAAATCTCGGCGCAACGAAAATTAATCGGAGCGCAATAGTAATAGTGGAGGTAGAGCTACATTTTCAGTCTCCTATTTTACCTTGCCACAGATAGAGGTAGACGGCCAGGTAGACTCATCAGCGTTTGAAAACAATCCCTAAGGTTTACCAGGACCTAAGTCTTCAGCTTTGCAAGGTTTTAAATAGTTGCTGAGAGGATATTTACTGAGGCGATAGCGTTTAATTGTTCCTACTAGCGTCCGTCCGTTACATTTTAGGTCACGTAACCTTAATATCACGTGACATTACCGTGCAGCGCGTCGTGGTGTCACATGATCCCTCTGCCACGGTTGCGCCAGCTGCTCTTCTCATTTGTCACGAAATGAATTCAAGCGCGGCAAATTCAACTCAGTGGAATGAGTCGCAAACGGCTTTCGCCTTCCCGCAGTTAATGAACATCTAAGAGCCTCCAACGAATTTTACAGTTCGCAGGTGGCCGTAGGAAAATATGCCGTACTGCGTTCCCGCTAAGGTCCAAGTATGTGGCTGGCGTATTGAAGCAGGACATCTTGAATCGGGTATGTGGACAATTTAGTCAGCCGCTTTTCAATCTGCCTCTAACACTTCCATCAGGGCTTTCGGATGAGTGCTAAAAGCATAACCTTTCCTTCGGTTTACCGTGACACTGCAAATTCCCGGTTGCGAAATTTCTATGACGAAGTTTATCTATAGACGTAAACCGTCAAGTCACCCAACTGTCTGCCGCCGAGGGCAACTGCTTTCGCGAGTAATTCGGCGATTAAGACTGCAAGAACGTTGCCGTATCACCACTGCGGCCCAAAATGTGATTCCCGACTGTCTAGACCGAGATCGCAGGCACGTCTGGTCGCTTCAATGTTTTCTGCTTGTGGGTCCCACTAAACCGAAATGTCGAGAGTGCCGGAGGACGAAAGGCGGCTGATTGTCGACTTAAGTCTCAGGGGCTATTCGCAGAAACGAATTGCAGCAGAAACCAATCGTGCAATTGACACAGTGAATAGAATAATTAATGCATACCGGAATGAAGGCAGGCTTCAGGATGCCCCTCGGCAGCCTCGTCACAGAGTGACAACAGATGAAGAAGATAGACAGCTAGTAGCTGCCGTGGTGGATAACCCAAAGATGTCTGTACGGGAGCTGCAAGTGGAGCTGGGTTTGAAACATGTTTCTGCCACTACAATCAAGCGCCGCCTTTACGAAGCTGGACTTAAGAGCAGAACTGCTGCACAGAAGCCGCTGCTGCGTGCTCAAAACAAGGCTAAACGCCTGCAATTTGCCCAAGACCATGCGGATTGGTCGGTTGAGAACTGGAAGAGCGTCGTCTTCACAGACGAGTCTACTTTTTCCACTAGATGGGACCAAAGATCTCGAGTCTGGCGCCCCATCAACACGAGGTATGTGGTTTTGTTCCTAAACCTTTCTTATAAATTAATGGGTGGAAATTTTGAAAAACGTTTGAGGAGCATTATTCAGCTTGCAATTTAGCGTTCTGATGAATGGGTATACTTTGCGTAATGTAGTTTTCAAATGCGCCGCAGCTCATTTTTTGTAACCGCATCGGGCAAAGACTGATCGATGTGTCCGGCTTAGGTGTATGTTTATAAAGCTAGTAAAAACAAGCTTGAATACAGTTGCGCGCAACCAGTTCCGATTTTGACCACTGTCTTATCAACAAGTTGTTGATTACGGGCAGCGTAAAAAAATTTGTGTTATGCATTGTGCACTGCTTGGAGGGCAATACTTTTCCGTGCACAAGGTGCTCGCGCTAACCTACAGGTCAAGAATGCACATGTGCAGGTTAAAGCGTGTAGGCAGCATTCAGAATTGATACTTGCCAAGTTTGCTAATGACATCTTCAATAAAATAACTGTTTAAATGCACGTCAATTCTCAATTTTTTTCATTATTTCTCAGCCACTTGACAGCGCAGCCGACTGACGCAAAGACGGTGTCGCTAAAAAAGCAGCCAAGCCATTATTTTTTTCATTTGCTTGTGGTAATTGTCTTAGCTGGTAGGAATACAAGATCCGTTTGCAGACTCAACAAAATTAATACATAGTATGCCTTCAGAAGCATCCCTTCCTTGAAAATCGGTTTCGGATGGCTGGTGTATATTTCTCATAACAAATGTATGCATATAACAAATTGGCATGCTATTACATGAAACAAGTGCGTTGTAGCAAAAGACAATTACTTCATCTACGACACTAGAACACAGTGTTTTCTTCACGGCAACAAAGCAAACAAAAATATAGTACCTGCACTCCATCTTTCTTGCAGGTATATGCCGGAATTCATACAACGAGTTGCCGCAAGTGGGAGGAGTTCTGTGACTGTATGGGGCGCCCTGACGAAGGATGGCCTTGGACCTCTAGTCCGAATACCCGGACGATTCACGTCGGAGGGCTACTGCTCTATACTGGACGATGTGGCTTTGCCATTTCTGTTAGACGGCCCGTTCCCTGACATGGACTTCGTTCTTCAACACGACCGCTCCCCAATACACACATCCAAGAGGGTTGCCTCGTATTTGCAGAACCGGGAAATTGCTGTGATGGATTGGCCTCCACAATCACCAGACCTCAACATCATCGAGAACCTGTGGGGGAACATCAAAGTTGCGTTGTCGGGTCAAAACCTGCATGGTTTGTCGGCAGACCAATTGTGGAGAGCAGTCCAAGAGCAGTGGGAAACATTAAGGGCCAATGTTGACCTATGCACATCGCTCTACAACTCCCTTCCTGGCCGGATGAGAGCTGTCGTAGATGCCGGCGGTGATGTTACGCGCTACTAGGCCATGAAGGGTACGACTCAGCGTCGCGCTTGCGTCGAGACGGGCTGCAAGGTAGCGCGCCTCGCTTGACCGTCGGTTCCAGACTGCCTTATTTATGTTGTTCTTTTTTTTTTGCCATTCTTTTTTCTTCTGAGCTAACAAAAGAATTGTATTCGGGAACTTGCTTCGTTTTCATGTTCTTAATAATAAGCTTCTTATGTTGTTGTTTTTTGTGCATATCTGCGAAGTAAAGCATATTGGTATATACATTTGCCTGTTTTTTGTTTTTGTTATTGCGCGAGTACCTTGCTGCAGTGTTCATATTAGACTCAGACAATATCTCCGCAGTTTTTCATGCCTATTCAGTGTCGATATTCAGTCCACCGAGATCACGTAAGATGGGAGCACTCGTTTACCAATGGTGAATATTAGTTGCCCATACAATAGGATCGAAGTTTAAAAATGTTGCGGAAAGGTCGTTGTTGAGTAGAGTCGAAGACTCGTTGCAGAGTAGTCGTAGCTGCAGTACTACACATCTCTGAGTATTCTTTATCGCAGTGAGCATTCTCTGACACAGAAATCTACAGGTCTTTCGTCCTCCGGCACTCTCGACATTTCGGTTTAGTGCGGCCCACAAGCAGAAAATATTGAAGCGACCAGACGTGCCTGCGCTCACGGTCTAGACAGGCGGGAATCACATTTTGGGCCGCAGTGGTGATACGGCAACGTCCTTGTAGTCTTAATCGCGGAATGACTCGCGAAAGCAGTTGCACTCGGCGGCAGACAGTTGGGTGACTTGACGGTTTACGTCTTTAGATAACCTTCGTCATAGAAATTTTGCAACCGGGAAGTTGCACTGTCACGTTAAACCGAAGGAAAGGTTATGCTTTTAGCGCTCATCCGAAAGCCCTGATGGAAGTGTTAGAAGCAGATTGAAAGGCGGCTGACTAAATTGTCCACATACCCGATTCAATATGTCCTGCTTCAATACGCCAGCCACATATTTGGACCTTAGCGGGAACACAGTACGGCATATTTTCCTACGGCCACCTGTGAACTGTAAAATTCGTTGGAGGCACATATATGTTCATTAACTACGGGAAGGCGAAAGCCGTTTGCGACTCATTCCACTGAGTTGAATTGGCCGCGCTTGAATTCCTTTCGTGACAGATGAGAAGAACAGCTGGCGCAAGCGTGGCAGAGGGATCATGTGACATCACGACGCGCTGCACCGTGATGTCGCATGATATTAAGGTCACGCGACCTAAAATATAACGGACGGACGCTAGTAGGAACAATTAAACGCTATCGCCTTAATAAATATCCTCTCAGCAACTGCTTAAAACCTTGCAAAGCTGAAGACTTAGGTCCTGGTAAACCTTAGGGACTGTTTTCAAACGCTGATGAGTCTACCTGACCATCTAGCTCTATCTGTGGCAAGGTAAAATAGGAGACTGAAAATGTAGTTCCACCTCCACTATTACTATTCCGCTCAGATTAATTTTCGTTGCGCCGAGATTTCAGCAGACAACAGCAGTCGTCTGCTAACACTTATTACGAGCTACTCAGCAAGACGCCAAAAATTAAATAAAGTTGGCGGATCGTAGTGCTGCAGCAGTAGTATAAAGCTTCGAATATTACGCGGCGCGCATTTCCTCCCCGGCATGCTTATTTGTGTGTTTCAACTTCTCCAGGCACGCAGGAAACTTTGCTACGGTTGCTGCAACGGGATAAAAGCAGCTGATAGGCTTCTCAGCAGTCTTTTGTTTATTCAGAACCGTTTCTCCCATCGGCGTTCTGCGGAGGCAGTGCAAATTTGAAGTCCACTTCACCGCAATACAGGACGCACTGTAGCAGTCGACGCGCGAAGCCCCGCCTGCGGCTCTCACTGCACCTGCGCAATAATTTCTTCGGCGCCCGACAGAGGCGCCCCGCGGAGCGCCGGCAGCACGGAGCGGCATTCTGACTAAGAGTGGACGACACTGTACATAGTAATAATCAGCCTGCATAAGCACAACTGCTTGCGCACACGGCTGGGTAGTACAAAGCGTGGTACAGGCTTGGCACATAAGCCTTAAATCTTAACCCCATCAACAGCAAGCCCGAGGACACCGCCGACTCATGAACAATGTCGGTAAGCACACAGGGCCACGTACAGCCCACCACCGTTGGGTAGTTTGAAAAAAATCACGTGTACATGTATTCGAAGAGTTTCGCACAGCCGACACTAGAGTGAAGTCTGGGGCTAGTGTCTACGTGTGCCATCAGGGCGATCACAGGAACTCGCCTAAACGTTTGTTGTCCTGGCTTCGAATGACATCGTGCATAATTCTACTGACTTACCTCAACCTCGTTCATATAGGCTCGAAAATTCGTCGTGTGACAACAATTAGCTTCATCTGCATCTACTTTCCACCAGTGAACGCTTTTGGGAACATCATATTTTGAAACCACCCTGGTTTTCCCCTTTCTTCTGACCTCTCTTACACGCTAAAAGAACAGCTTACAATTAAAAATAGAAAGAAACATATATGTACGGACTGGTGATTCGTAGTTGTAAACATTTAGATTTAGAGTAACATACAATCGACATTTAAAACTGTAATACTTCATCAATATTTGCTGGAAATTATGTAATAACATAAGCTATTTACAAAGCAAACTACTCAACCGAATTCAATGGAACACGGCGAAACGATTGGCAGCAAATGTCCACCACAAAGAAAAGACTATCATGGGAACGCCCACTCGAAACAGTGGATTCCAACAGTATCAGAACAAATTATCCGCTTTACACGTTTCCCTCCAGCAACCTAGAATTCTCGCTATATATGAGTTAATGGCAGTAGCTGCTGGGCTTAGCTGTCTCAGCCATGTTGGCCGAAGTCGAAAACAGACAAAAAAAGAAAGAACGAAGAATGAGAAGGTGATCGGACCACATTACGCGCGTATATGATTGCTCCAGTCTGTGATGCGGTTCCGGAAAATGGTTGCGTCCTCGACCCGCTCTAGCACAAAAATATATAGCAGCAATTCCTTTTTCACACGCATCCACTGTGCGAGAAAAATGCACCTTTTTTCGTTCGCGTTTCAAGTCTGGTTCATTGTACAAACACAAATGTAAAGATGCCAAAGCACGCAAACAGAGACGGCGGGGATTGGCAAAGCTATCGCTCTGCAACTGAAAAACAATCCAATGTTCTCTCTGTCTGCCTGTTTGCTACTACCGGCTGAGTACAAATAAATACATGCAATGCAATAACAGTAATCATGAAAATAACAGCACACGTTGTTAGGCAAAAAACTCAAAGGTAACAGGCAGAAAGATGCAACTTTCTTAAAGGTACAAAAAAAAAAAAGCTTTCGCAAAATGCTTTCGCAAAATGAGCTGCAAAGTGCCACAAGAAAGAACACAGCCTATATTCACAAAAGCTTATTACGCTAGAATCATAGACTTCCACGTAACAATCAACACCTAATTATTTGTGATCTACTACATTCTTCCTTATCTGGTAATTTTGTAATTTAACGATTAAATATGTTACTCGCTAGCGCTCCCTGAAATTCAATTGCCTTCATTCAGTAATCAATTACATGTAACTAGTTAATTTATTGGTGAGACAAGCTGCAAGAGGTGACGTAATTTCGGGAACTAGAGTTCGGCGGAGAACTACCGCACAACGTCCGTGATCGTGTCACGCAGCAGCCTCGCGGACGCGCATATTCAGACAAGCAAACCCGGAGGATCAATATTTGTTTCCTCCTGTTAACGGCTCCACCAGATATTGGCCGACCAATTGACATACGTCTCGATAGAGAAGGCTACCTGAGATGTTAATACCAAGATATCACCTACGGATGACGTTTAGAGGTTTTCACTGGCCCAAACGGGAGGGTCTTCTAGTATACCAATAACAGCGACCGCTGCACCTTACCGATGAACCAGGTGCTGGGTAACAATAAATACTCTAGTGCGCAAGATGTTCGTCCGTTACAACACTGGCCTGCCTCCGAGACTGCCATTCCAGCCTCCGAGCCTGCTGATGCCTTCACGACAAAAACGAGGGAGGATTTCAAAACTTTCAAACTTTCAAAAGCTTTCAACTTTCAAGAACTTAAAAAAATGCAATAAGGAATAGGGAAATTCTGCAAGCGCGCTTTCCTTCGCACCTAGTTTGACCTATCCGCTATGGCGGTCATCTGGTTGGAATTGTAATGAGGTGTCAACATACGGGCTTCCCGACACCATTCGTGCTGCCTTCCCTCCCTGGTACCATACTACATCTTTGAAAAGGCGCGCCTCAGATGTAACAGTAATACTAGCTAGAACTACTACGCACCTACAAACGTGAACAAAAAAGATGCATAAGTAATATATCTGACTTAGCCCCGATTGAATTATTTCATTGCACATATCCACGCCGGCATACACTTGGTATTACCAAAAGTAAGAACAAACTATGGGCGCCAAATGGTAGCATTTCAACTTCCATCCTTCCTTAACAAATTAATTGATGAAAATATAGACTTAGGAAGCATTAGCTGCTCTAACCTTCGCAACTACTTTCTTCTGAACGCGTCCCTTTGATTGTCCAACATTTAGACATCTGTGAACGTTTCTGTGTCTAATTGTGTCTAATTGTGTTATAAGCGTATTTTTCGTTGCTGTTCTTTCGCTGTTTCACAAGCGTTTTTGTTCTCAGTTGCTGTACTTGTCTTTCTTTTCAATCGGTTTATATTTTTTTCACACACGCACGTGATTGTGTATTTTGCATACTTGTTTTTATATTAATGCTTTGTTTGACTTTGTATTTGCTGTCGTGACAGAAGTGCCGTCGCATGCCACTGCTCACCTGCTGTATGGGGGGTGGGAACTTAGTCAATCGTCAGTCGCTTTTATTCTCATCCCCTCCATCAATGTAATGGTGATGAAAATAAGTCATTATATTATTATTATTAACGCGGCCATCTTGGTTAAGGCAAGCCAGCTATGTGAAAAAGCCTACTTACTGGATTTCGCATATCTCCTAGTGTTCCTAAAGACAGGCAATGTACCAAAGACTGCAGAGGACGCACTGAATGTGCCAGTATAGCTCGTTCTGTGTTCTGTTTGCGGTATCTGTGCAATGTTGTTAAATGTCCGGATGAAAGTAAGATAGAAGCAATTATCGATTATCTTTATGGTAACTCCCCAATTACATTAATGGCGTAGCGATTAGTAACTGTAATCAATTACATTGTTAAATGAAGTCGTTGTAGTAGTAATCGGCAACTTTTCTTTCTGTAACGTCTTCGGGTCAGGGTAAAATATTGTTCGTAAGAGACAACTTCAGCCAATCGTGACGCTGGACATATTATTAGCGAAGGGAGCCGGCCAATGGCAGAGCGCACTTACGAACGAAAAGCTTTGTAATTTCTGCCACAGAAAACTATCTCCATGGCAGTATTTTGCATTATTACAACTCGTTTGCCGTACTTTTCGCCCTTTCATTCTTTTCGACGTCAAAGGCGGCATTGGTCGAACGACGCGACAGATAACAGGAATAATGGCAGAATGAAATGGCCTGGACAACCCATGGGGCCGCTTATCGAACTTCCCTTTCACGTGATTTGACGGGTCAAACACCGTAGTTTTCCGGGGGGGGGGGGGGTATTTGCAAAGCCTATTGTTCGTGAGTGCTGGCTGCCATCTGGCCGGCCGCATTTGGTAATTAAATGTGCAGCATCAGGACTTGGTGGAATTTGCTCTTACGAACGATTCTAGCGTGAGAGCTTTGCGTCGATTTTCTGTAAGAGCAACCAACGGCTAAACACATATCTCAGAGGATTGCAGCAACATCTCCATCGATCTGCTTAATCTCGGATGTGCGGCAAAGCTAGCATGGTGGTGGAGAGGCAGTGCGGAACGTTTGCTCTGGGTCAAGCACGCGGTCTCTCTGCTACCGGTGCTTCTCGACGCAACATCATTGAGAGCAGGAATGGGCACGGTGATCGAGTGAACTCTCTTCATGTGTGCCCCTGTGAGCAGCAGACTAGGCGTGTTAGTAAGCGAAGGCGTATCCTCCAACTGATATTGTCAATAAAGCCACGAGCCTTAGATTCTATAATAGTCGAATAATTTGATACCGCTATCAACGTTTGGTCTTCCTCTCTTTTCTCTCTCTCTCTCTCTCTCTCTCTCTCTCTCTCTCTCTCTCTCTCTCTCTCTCTCTCTCTCTCCTGTTTTTTTTTTTTTTTTTCGGAAGCGTCACAGAAAGACTTCACGCCTACTCATACACTTAAGGACGATCACGCAGACTCGGGCCTTCGCAAAACACTGACGGCGCAGTAGCCCTTCCTGCATGAGCTCTCCCCTCCAAGATGCTCGAAAAACAAACACGAGTGGCACACGGAGAGCATGACGCTTGCCCGAGCCACGCTCGAAAACCCTTCTAAGACCGCCACTCCGTTTCTTTTTTCTCCTCTGCTTCTCACAGCGCGGCGACGTAAGCTGTGAAGCCCATGACAGACGCGGGGTCGAAGCAACCGAAATCAAAACAACCACGCCATAAAGACCACATAAGACCACATCGCACAAAAACTGCGTTAGCATAGAGATTGAGACAAAGCAAAGAAAAAACTTCCCCCCCGCAAGATTTCTTTCCCGCGGCAATATATAATCGTAACACACACACACACACACACACACACACACACACACACACACACACACACACACACACACACACACACACACACACACACACACACACACACACACACACACACACACACACACACCAGCAAGAAAAAGCCGAAAACGGGCAAGAGCTGATGGACACCGCTGCTGAAAGCATATGAAGTAGGCGCTGATGCACTGCACGAAGAAGCGCGAGCGCCACGAATAAAACAGACAGCCAGAATAAAAAAGGAACAAAAAAGAACGAAGTAAAAACAGAAAGAAAGAAAGAAAAGCGGCGCGCGTGTCACACAATTTCCTCTCGCTCCTTTCACAGGTGATTTATGCGGAAGCAGCATCCTCGGACAAAAATGGAAGAGGAGCCATGGGCGTCCAGCAGGCGAAATGCCGGTCGTAGGCCGTATCTTCACCGGCTCGCCTGCATGCCAGCTTTGGCAGGCTTGTTTTGTTTCTCTTTCCTTCTTTGTTTTTTTTCACGTGTTGCTTCTCTTCAGTTTCTTCCTTCTGCGCTCAGCGACGCTTCATATACATCTCCATTTCCGACACGACGGCTCCTGCCCAACCCGTCCGTGGCGACGCATCAAACGACCAAGCAGGCTTAAGAAGGCAAAGCAGACGGAGCCGCCGCAAAATATTTCAGCAACGCCTGCAGGCGCGTCCGACTTGTTTTCACCACGGGCCCGTCTGAATGCGGGGACCCTACAGAAATCCCCGCTGCGAAGTGGCCCTCGCGTCATCGCCGGGCCACTACTATGCGCTCGCGAAGCGGGCACTCACGCGATGCTCCGCGTTTCGAGGCCGAAGGAGCACAATCTAAGAAGCACTGCGGCCATCCGCATCTCCAGGCACGCGCGACCTCATCCCGCTGTCCAAACTCACGGCGCGTACACAGGGCACGCACGTATACGCAGAGTGCGCGGCGGCGCCTTCTCGTAAAGAAGGAGCAGAGATCACGACGGCGCCTTGTCCACCCGTGGAGGAGAAACGAGACGAGGCCGGCTCTTTTTTTTCCTCGCCCTGAGATTATGCGCAAAGACACAGAAGAAGCGTGAGCAGCGGGATGAGGTACATAGTGGTAGTAGGACGGGAAAGAGGAAACGCACTCGTCCAGCAACAGGCCGGCGCGTTCCTTTCCTCTGGGACCTTGCTTGCGTGCGTTTGCGCACCGAATCTGGGATGAACGAGATGGGGCTGAGCGAAATACGTTATCAGAACGGCGTGCCAAGTTGCTGCGCAAGTTCGTCACAAGAAGGGGCACACAGGCGCTAAGAGGAATTCGGGATATAGGAAACTCCCCCTCTCCCCCACCCCCCCTCCGAAGCAAACAGGCGGCGCCACCTAGATCACAAGGGCCGGATACGCAAGCACTCCAGCCCTTTGTTGACATGTGCGGGCAAGAGGGCAAACAGAAGCAATGTTTACGATGCCGTGCGGGACGAAAGGGTCAGCCTATAATTGAGTCGGCGACGCCCTTGGCCAAGAGCGTCGCCGAGGCTCTCGAAGCTTGTTCCTTTGTTTCCGGCACTGGTGCGAGCATCTGATTTCGCCGGATGTAATCCTCTTGCTAAAGACAAACTTTCCCGAGCAAATTGCACGCGCGACCTTGGCGCATCGAGCGTAATTTCGGACTGGCAACTCCATAGGCGCGTATGTACATGGGACGCGGACCCAATCTCCACTGCTCGAAGGGCATGCAAGCAGCGCACGCTCGAAACGGTCTGGTTTAATAAGTTCTGACGTGCGAATTTCGGTTGGCGCAACCGAGAGATTACGGCGCTACATTAAAGGAGCATGACACAAAATTTTGAAGCGGAGAAAACGCGTGAGGTCGATTTATGTGGGCACACACACACACATCGTCTGCAAAATATCAACGGTGAATACAGCTTAGAACATATTTAAAATCAGTTTTATAGTACGTGCGCGCAGCCATCCGAAAAACGCAGCAGCTCGCGACATGGACATCAGGGAAGGATTGTAAGCGATTGCGAAAATGCTACGACACGAATTTTCATTGGCTGCCATGCTACTTCCATGTTAGTTGTTGCTTGTAGTGGGATGCTCTCCGTGTCGCTGCAACTGCAGAATCAAGCGGCAGTTTTTGTAGTGTCCGCAGGTTTCCCGCACGTTCGACGCCGATTTGTCGTGTCTTACCAATGAATATGGCCGACGCGAGGGTCTTGAGGTTCGTCCTCGCTGTCGCCGGCCGCAATATCCGAGTCGTTAGTTTCTATAATGGCGCGAATCGAAAGTGATTGGCCACGTCTAATACGGCGGCGACTACCGCCTGGCTGAAATCGTCGCCCCTGGACGATGAAAGCGAGGACGACGACGGTGGCGAGGACATCGCAAAACACGTGATGGCGTAGCAGACGAAATAGCAACACGAAGCACGCGCGCCGGCGTGGGCGCTGGCGTGCGCGTCAGAGAATACGTCAGAGGTTTTTGCGATCACGTGCTCAGCTGTATCTACGTTTCTTTTCTGGCCCATCCCGTCGCTCAGTGAAACCTAAACTTGGATTGGTCACTACAAAGAAGACTGGAAACAATTACCTATCACGCTTTGAAGTAAGTGAGGTTTCGTGCCATGCTGGGTCATTATATACCTATTTGTTAAAGCAGAAAAAACGAGATGCAAATTTTTTTGTGTAAGTACTACGTTAAGTGCCACCACGCAACATTGAAAGAAACGATACTAGATGCACAAAATGTTTCTTTACATTATCTTAAAGGTAGGTCCTGGAAAAACAGCGTTACGTACCTCGCACAAAGTAACCGCCACCGGAATATATATATATATATATATATATATATATATATATATATATATATATATATATATATATATATATAGCATGAAGTCCATGCAGCATAATAGTATAGCAAAGCATCGAGTTATGACGGCAAAGAACTTTCAAGAAAACGTCGTTCCAACATACTCCCCCCTACCTCCTACATTCGGTTCCCACTCATTTAACGCTCTCTTACAAAGTCAGGCCAAAGCACTTCGTACTTTTGATGTTCGCAAGAGTGACTGTCACGCCAACGTACACGTGGCCAAACATTAATAAAGTAACAAGATGAAACCAGGCGCAGGCCTTTTTGTCTTATACCGCGACCCAATTCCACCCCGCAACAACGAGCGAGAGCGTCCGTGATTACGGCGGCCAGTCAAACACGGCAACTCCCACCAGGGGAAAGGGTTCTACGCAGAGCCGTGATGGCGTGTATAGTACCGGACGAAGCCGGTCCGTTCGGAAGGAAGCCGCCGGCACTGCGGCGACCGGCTGACGAAGATCAAGCGCCCCTCGCGACGTGTCCACCGCTGTCCTCCCCGGGAGCCCGGCGGTCGCCGAATCCGCCGCCCCACGCATTTCGTGACCGCTCGCGGCAACGGGCCGCCGCCACTCGTTTATCGTCATTTGTGCGTCGTCGGACACGGCGCCTGCGCTGCAGGCGATGCCATCGACGCGCGCCAATATGGGCGGACGCCAATTCCAGAAGGGGCGAAGAAACAGGAGAGAGAGAGAGAGAGAGAGAGAGAGAGAGAGAGAGGTGACCGGCACCCGGTCCCAGTCGAGCCGTACACGCTACCGAACACGTCGTGCAGCTCTCAAGATAGGGCCAATGAGGTTGAACTTTAGCCTGCCCATACATACGTCATTACCAGAGACCAGAGGCCGAATTCACAAAGCTTTACGTTCGTAAGTGCTGTTTTTCACTGGCTGATCGCAATAATATCTCCTACATCACTATTGGCTGCCATGAACGCCTTTAGCGTAAGAACGTTTCGTGAATATGCGCCCTGAACTTTAGGGAATATGGATATATTTCTTCCTGGCGTCCTTACCGGGCCTATTTAACATATAAGCGCGAACTATGGGTCTAGAAACATTTTAGTGGCACCTTTAATTGTGCCTATCGATGCCTATTTCGATGTTGGTTCCCAAATCGGATTTTCAGAGCCTAAAATATTCCTTTTCCGGTGTTTTGTATCAGCCCCGTTTTGTTTATTACGGTATCACCCGATGGCGAACTTGGCTAACGGCAGTAGATTATGACCACGAACATTTTGCTGGGGTATGGACTGTTATTAACAGCTTTGCTGCAGAGAAGAGCATCGCTGTGAGACGGGATCAAACTGCGAAACGCGACGATACACTTTGAAAGTGGCTTAGCGTACTTGTGCGCTGTAGGAGTTGAGGAGGACTTTGCGATGAAAAACTTGGGAGGTTTATTTACATTATTTACAGTGAGAGTCAATTAACAATCTTAAAGTCATTACGGGCCGGCAGCAACTCGGACGCTGCGGCCCGCGGCAAGAAGCTCGAAAGAGAAGAATCAAGGAATGCTCGAGGAATGCTCTAGGTCTGCGTCTTTTAAACCCTCCGGTGTCTCGAAGACACGTCACGTTCGGCCAATGGGAGAGCCCGCTCAGGTGAAGCCATTTTCGGCCAATCGGCGAGCCCGCTCAGGTGTCGTCATTTTCGGCCAATGGTAGGCGCCCGTGCGATGGTGTCACACCCGGCGGAGAACGTCGCTGCTTGGTCCCCAATTGTCCAAGGGCTTACTTCTCCCTGCGGTCTTGCCTTGCTGACTTGCAATGCGCCGTCAGAATAGGCGGATGGGGGCGACGCTGCCAAGGTTTCACGGTGCATTACACCCGTCTTGCTTCTTGGACCCAAGTTACCTGGAACACTGCCAGGCTCTCGCTTCACTTTCGGGAAGAGTCAAGCAGTGAATAGCTCCACCTGCGGCATACGAGGCGGGGGACGCCAACTTGTTTGCACGTGCCGCGTCTCGGGAATGTAGTATCCGTGCTTCTGCGCTCCTTAATTAGCTGTGGCGCGATTCGATGTGGTCTGCTGAACTCGAAGTAGGCTCAGGAAACGGTCCCGTATCTAACAGCGCTCGCTTCACGTTTTAAAGCGATACTTTCCATGTCTCGCTGGTTCGTCCGTGAGCGCCGAAAACGCACTGCACGAAAGCCATCTTACACATCCGCGTAGAACATTACAGTTTATATTCGCAGTACCTCGCCAGCGTGGACTGGACGGCCGGTCAGTGCCAGATAACGGCGCGAAGCGACGATCTCAGCATGAGTAGCGCATGCGCACAAAGTTCACTGGAAGCGCAAATTAGGCACGACACCGCCTATGTCGCGATAGACCAAGCATTCCTGCTTATCGGGGACAGCAATTGCGCGTGAACACGGGCTCAGTCTTAGGATCTGGAGAAAAAAAATCAGAGCCCCTTCCTTAAAGAAAGATGGTTGAACGCCACGCTACCCAGACGAACTGTATATGCCTGCACTGCCTCACACGCGTCACGCAATGCATTCCGGACGTCACCATGGGTAGGCGTGCTGAAGACATGTGGGAGACGCTTGTGCATTCGAGATGCCTACTGGACTCGTGATCGTCAGCGTGTACATCAGACCGAACACGTCTCGTTGTGACGTCGAAGCGTTCCTGGCAGAAACGATGAAGACTTAAAGTCACATATAGTACGCCGATCATCGTGTGCGGTGACCTTAACATTGATATGGCGAAAAAGCTCGGCAAATTGATCGAGAGTTTCATACTAGATAACTACTCGTTGAAACTGAAGACGCTACAGAGACCCACGACGCAACACCGTTCCTGCATTGACCTCACGTTTGCAAGCAGGCTGTGTCAGATTACGATGGGAGAGCCTCTGACTGTCTACTACAGCGATCACAAGGTAATACTATGCAAATGTACAGCCAACCGTGAAAGTGTGAGTGTGTGCGTATCGTCAAGGGCTACATGATCTAAAATAAAGGCAATGCAATTTAATGAAATGTGTCTTCATTCAACTTCAACTTTCAAAAAATGCAATCCTAAACAAGCAATCAAATCACATATGCATAGCATCAGGACGCTCAGCATTTCTTGGGCCCGTTGCGTGGTCGTTGGCTTTGGACTGACTTTGATTCAGTTTGCATTGGGCGCAATCTTCGCGTTCAAGCATCTTTCTTTAAGAAAGAAGCTTTGCATTTTTTGAGTCAACATCATTGAGAAACTTGGATGCTAGGGCGTAACTCTGACCCCGAATGTGAGGATCAGCTTATATGTTCAAGAAAGGTTCACCACCGTCCCCGATGAACCTGTTGCTGGCAAAGTTCGAGACTTCAATCTGCCACGACAAAAACCCCAGAGTTTTCAGTATACTAAAAGAACAGTCAAAGGTTCTGACCGGCGAACAATCTAGAATTCCAGAGGACGTGGATCATCGAATGTTCCAAAATACAAATACTAGCCCTTAACTTTGGTGGACGTCGAAAGCGTTCTTTTTCTGCATATAAGCCAATACTCAGTGAAAAAAAGGCGCAACACGAAACTCGGAAAAACTTCAGATGGTGCATGTTTGTCACTACTTTCACATCTTTTTTCGTGGTGTCAAGTCACCCTAAATATCAGAAAAATCATTGTAACCTACGCAACGCGTTTCATTCCGTTTTATAAGTGAATTTCACAAAACAGAGGTTTGGTGGGTTGGGTACCTTAGAAAATCACACTACATCTTGTTAGGAATGGCCTGCCAAGGTGGCGACGTGCAAGTTATTTCAGCCCGCTGCACGTGTTTCGATCCACCCGCGGTAGGGGCGCCCTTCAGAGAACCAGCGAGGACAACGCTAACCAACCGTGAACTTCCTTTGGAGAACTTGACTGCGGCGGCGTTCATCCACCAAGCGCCTCGTTCGGAGAACAGGAGAAAGGCAGCTCTGGAATTTAGAAGCGGCGGCTGGGGTCGGGCGTGACCACCTGGCTATGGGGACGCAGGACAATGGACACCACGACGACTGCACTGCAAAGGTCGTCTGCCCGCGGAGGGGGCACTGAAACCTGTGTGTGCGTGTGTGTGTTTGTAAAACGTCCCGCAGAGAGGCGGCGTGTTTACGATGTAGTCGAACGTTTTGCCTCACCTAGGGATCTAGGGAACACGAAGTGGATATAACCACCTGTTGTCGGCGGTTAGAGTGTGCTCGTCGTCGTGCTCGGTGTTCGTCAATGTACTCGTGAGCTGTGTGCTTGTCTGCTGTATGCTTCGTCTTGCGGGCTCCATTTGGGAGTCACGCTAGACTGTGTAAATGTATCCCATGTTTAAAATGTAAATACCGCAAATAAATCCTGTTTGCCTAGTCCTGTCGCCCAAAGTTCCTCCGATCGTCCTACAAGCCCGACACCAAATCCTACATATGGTGGCAGCGGCGAGATCGTCCGACAAATCTTACAATCTTCAGATGCACAGCTGAAGTTCTCGTTATTTGAGCCCACAAATAGGGGGTCCTATAAGATAGTATTTGGCACTACAGCATATGCCTTAAATGGCAGCTTTAGTGCCTGTTATAAGCGCCTAAAAACCTCATCTTTAAGTGCTTAAACATCCGGTCGCTAGTAATTGCCATTGACGGAATGCTGGCTTATTGCTGATATAAACGTGAGTAGCAAGGTTGGTGGCGTCATCGAGTAGCGCAGAGTTACACCAGAGAGGACAGAGCATTGTTTTATTGCAGTGACTAACCGTATTCTACTTTTATCTGCTGGTGCAAAGCATCGGCGGCAATCTAATCGACAACATACAGACGCTTTTGTTTTACATTGCTTCGACGACAACCCCACCCACCCCAAACCACGAAACACACACACACACACACACACACACACACACACACACACACACACACACACACACACACACACACACACACACACACACACACACACACACACACACACAAAGAACATTTCACGCGTTGTTGCACAAAGCGTCACAGGATGTCGCCACTATAGCGTTATACTGCACGGTATTTTCTCAAAAAAAAAAGGCGGACAAAACTAAATATCCCTATAGTGTCACGAGAAAGACGGAAAGACGGTAATACGCCTCGCACACACTAGCACTTTATACACCGTGAGGCGTACCGAATTCCTATATAGCTCGTGTAATACCCGAGCTTCAGATCCCATAATTAGGTTAACAACACAACGGCAACACGCAAGCAACAGAGCCGTTTTCGCATCAGCATCAGTGGGACCCCGCTGTAGTTGCTCCACGCAGTTTTATAAAAAGGTGGCTTCGTTAACAGCGATAGCGTCGAATTCACGCGACAACACTCAATGGTTTCCACCTCGGCTACAATAGTGCCAGAATACCGCGGCGAAAACTATTTCAGTCGCACCTGAAACCACAGATGAAGCAAGCGTTTTAATTTTCAAGTTTAATTCAGTTTATCAAACCGTTATTACATGAATAGAATATGCCGAAGATGGTCCCAATGTCAGGCTACCATACCGGGCTCTTTATACATAACTGATCGAGGAAAATTACAAACCGGCAGGAAAATAAAAATTTAGGCAGGAAAACAGACGATACGTGAAGTATAAAGAGACAGAGAAAGGGAGGAGTACAGGCAAAGGCAGGGAGGTTAATCGGATGGAAATAGCCGCTCTGCCTCCCTGCGCATGGGAAAGGCGAAAAAAAAAAGGAGCATAAAAGGTAAAAGAAGACATAAGGTACACCATGGGGCTGACGTAGTCGCTCGCACAGGCCCCCGGCCGAACTAAGCTCCCCATCCTCTGTGTCGAATCGGTCTTGTGTTTCCTGCCCCTGTGCACGAAAGGATGTTGTCCTGTGAAGCGTTCCTCTACCCGACGAATGCCAGCGGTACACACTCATGCACATCGAGTACCTGCACAGCATTTCGACCTCACGTAACGCAGCTGGTTATCTAAAAGTAGACAAATAACGTCAATAATAGAGCGCGCTCGGCATACAGCTCGACGATCCACATAAGGCAGCTCGTCAGTGGGGGCAGCCCGCTGCATCTCCCTCCTAGCTGGCAGCCGATGCCGATGCTTATACGACAGTGCCGGCCACTACTTCAAACTGTCGGACTCTCCAGCTTCTGTCTCCGACGGGCCCGGAACACACACGGCGCTGGTGTGCTCGGTAATTCGGTGGAGGTATAGAAGTGTCCTTCACAGCGCACGTAGTCTCTCTGGATGGCCGATGGCAGAGACAGCGGCGGCGGCCTCTCTGTGGGTCGCATTATCCAGTAGAGCATTTCTCAGAGAGATGAGCGACCTTACGTTAAATTTGTGGACAGTCTTTCCAAGTGGCCCTCTCAGAACGCTGGCAGTTCGAGCACCTTGAATTGGGCTGCATAGCCGGTGTCTTAAGTCTGTGGCTCCGAACACCGGGGACACACTATTCAGTTTGTGCACACGGCTTTCTCGTGTCCCATCTTCAGGCATTCGTGTCGCTGAAGCTGAGTTTTCAAGCCATTTATGCGCCAGACTAACGGATATACACGCGCTACGAATGTCGTTTTCTTTCAGGTTTCAAAGAAACGCACTCGATTGCATGATCCGCGGTAGCGCTGGAGTCAGGAACGAAAATTCTGGCGCCCTTAGATGTTCTCTAGAGCTCCTTGACTGGGCCGCCAGAAAAACGGGATAAGAGGCGTGCACGCGAGAACAAACGCTAAATTTAGTAGCCACTGAATAAAGGCAATGTGGCCAGTTCGTTGGAATACGTGGACCGCGAAATTACGAGGATTAAAGTGTTATTTATTTATTTATTATTATTATTTTTTTTTACGGCGATGCTGCGTACCGAGAACATCGACATTCGATGACAGTCGTTCCCAGCGGGAAGGTGCGCCACAGGGCTGCAGGGAATCAGAAGAGAATTGGATACTAAGTCATTGCGAGCAGCCAGAAATCTGCACCTAGAAAAAAAAATAATCCTACCTTTTCTTTTTTCCCCTGGAAGGCAGATCAAGCGTGTAAATGTGCAATTTGTGCGCTCCATATTATACGTTAAAGAACTGAAGAACACAGTGCATGTTTTTCAACATTACCGCTAATGCAAACGACACATCTCAATCTTGTAGGCCATTAGCGAAGACGAATTCTGACCAGAATATTATAAGACAAAAAAAAAAAATCGAGTTGTCCGGCTTAACGCCTCGAAGCTGCACAGCGGGGGAGGGGGCTCCAAATTAATTTCGAAAACCTGGCTTTATTTAACGCGCGCTCGAAGCACCGGAGCACGAGCGTTCTTGCATTCCGCCCCCCTCCCCCACCCCCCTGGGAATGTGGCCGTCGCGCCTGAGGATCGAACCCGCAACATCGTGCTCAGCAGCAAAATTTGCTTTCATTTACTTCCTTAAATGCCCAGTACCACGACAACACAACAACGCAAAGTGGCGACACAAACGCATCTCACGAACGCACCAGGGTCGCATGAACGGCCATAAATCGTGAACGAGAAAGCGCCGTCGGGACGACCTAATTATTTTCCGGCTTCCCATTCGAGTAGTCCTCCATACACGTTCACGCAGTAAGCCACGCTGTAGTGTACGCTGCATCCAAATTACTTCCTCAAAAGCGAGAAAGTACAAGCGCTGCCGCACAATTGAACCCTCGCAGAGCCATAAAATACCGATTAAATATCTATACGTTTTCCACGATGAGGCCGACGCACATTAAGCGAACTGGCCATAAGCTAGCGGATTTCGAAAGTTGTGGCTAAACTAAGAACGAACGAGAACAAAGGACAAGAAAAAAAAAGATATTGTTTTTTTTTTTACGTATATATATTAAATGTGTCCTACGTTCAGAGACCTCAAGCGGCTGCAAGAGAGCGAGCTATATGCACCAGCACCCGCCTTTATCATGTCGGAGAAGCAATAACAAAGGCTCAAATTCAAGACAAATAATAAACAGCGCGCGTCAGGGCGCGCCTCGAACGAGCGTTTCCTTACTGTCGCCCATTTGAGCTTTTAATCACATCACTGAGTCTCTCCAGATTCCCCAAGAAGACAAAGTACACTTGAGGCAAAAGACACGCTGGCAAACGAAAAGAAAGAAACGACAACAAAAAAGAAGAAAGAAATAACGCGTCACGCTTGAAAACGGTCTCAGTTACGAGGCAATCTAGGCGTAAAAAGTAATTTCCTTCAAGAGCCACCGAACGGGTCACAGAAATCTGTGCTGTGACGAAAACAACGAGCAAAGAAAATGCCATAAATATTTCCGTAACGGATAAAAAACAACAATAACAAAGAAAAGGCACGATGCGGGGAAATAGACCCTCAAGCATTAGCGTTATCATTAAGAAGAGAGGCAGGGAGACGCCTTTAACGGAGGCCACTGTATATAAAATAAGCGTACGTCTCTCCGTGCCTCTCAGGCTCACATTGGCGGGAGAAAGAGGAGGGTTACGCATCTGCCTACTGGACGAGAAAATGGAGCGCAGCGAGTCAAGGATCCGGGACAAGTGGCCGTCGAGACCCCGATGCCTCCCCTGCCGATTCCCATTATTACAGTGGTTGCCTGGGTGCGGCCCTCGAGGCAAGAAGGTCGAGCAAGTGAGAGAGAGAGGGAAGGAACTCCTCGAGAAAGTCCCCAACGGCCACACTTTGATACGACGCCGAACTTGTGCTGCGTCACGAGCTGTTAAGTTCCGCGAATTGGCTCGTAGTGCACACAATACGCTTTCCACTAAGATTCGAACCCGTTTATAGCTTCGTATTACCCTTCTCTCTCTCTCTCTCCCTCACTCTCTCTCTCTTCTTTCTTTTTCTTTCTTTTTTTTTAACCGTTAGTATTGAGTATATGTCCGCGCAGTAGGCAGTTTCGGACAATCAGGATGAGTCTCTACTAGTGGACCGTACAAAAGAGGAGCAATCTGATTTATTGCGCGGACAAAACTTCTGCGAATTTGAGCACGCGCAAAAAGGGGTTTATAAGGCGCAGCTAAATATCTATCGAGGCCGGAAAGTAAAGAAACGCCATAAACGTCGAAGGACGGCCCACAAATCCAATGCATACTTAAACGCCCACACGTACGCAAGCAAACCTCACCGTGAAGCAAATCATCAACGGAATCAAAGTGCGACAGGTTCCGTAAATGCTGTCAGTTTTAATGGCAGAAAGGCTCATCTGGCTGTTTAGTACGTATAACAATAACGGGTAACATGCGTCTTCACCAGTAGACAAGAACCTTTTGATGAGCGACGTTGGGGGAAGCGCAAACGCTCAATTTCTCTGTGTTCCCCCAAGACTTCCTTTGTAGTTGTGGGCTCTCGCCTGAATACGAAAGGTGTACGTCGTTAAGGACGTAACCGTGTGTTCAGCCACAGGGTAAGAAAATTAGTGATGATGATAAATCTTCGTTAAATTGTCTATGGCTCATTGGGAAAATCGGAGTTTGCTTCGATCCCGGCTCCATTGCGAGCCAACCGACCACGCCACCCAAAGTACTACCGATACGCTACTTACTTCAAGCCCGTCGCTCAAAACAGCACGGTAAGTGAATCTTTCGGAATGTTGCGATCTCCAGAGCGCGCTGAATGCGAAACACGTACATCAAGGTGAATCAGTCATTTTCGGCGCATACATTCGTCGCATATTAGTGCGACGCGTTGCTAAACGAACGCTATAATATCACCGCACTTTAGCAACTGTGTACCATGCGCGGCATAAAAGCCACGAATCAGTGTAATCTGTTAAAATAGCTCCAGGCAATCTTCGAAACACGTGCGATTTCGATCCAGCACCCATTCTTTAAACAACCGACCTCCGTACTCAATCGCTCAATTCCGCGGCAAAGCAGAGTATCGGGAAGCACCGTTGTCGCGCTTCGCAAAGCGTACTCGACGCTCTCGCACCTAGAGAGCGGAACGGGTGGAGTGAAAGCGAACGAAAGCAGACAGGAGCTCAGATTCCACGCGCAGCAAACTGCACAAAGTCCAGTTAACCTCCTCTGCATCCCCCTTCCTTATCTATTTCGCTCCTGCGCTCTCGCGGGTCTCTGCCCGCACCGCACCTCCGTGAGCTCCGATGCGCACAATCACAACCGCACAAGCGACGGTTCCCTGTGCCCAGGAGAGGCGCGCTAAAGCGCAAAGCGGCCAAATTCCTAAGGCCCAACGCGCAGTGCGCGAATGCCCCTTTGAGCAGAGGAGTGAGCGAGAGAAAGGCGGAGATAAAGAGAAAGAAATGCAAGCGAGATTAGCGCGAGGGGCCCCCAGCTATATATCTCACAGGGCAGCCAAACCAACGGGCCTGGGGCGAGCAGCTAGGGCGCTCGCTCTGCCGTCTCTGCCCTCGGGGGAGGCCATAAAGTGAAGCCACGGCCGCATCTGGCACAAAAAAAAACGCCGCCGCGACCACTGTGGCAAGCGGAAGGGTCAAACGGGTTCTGCTCGCCCACTGCCGTAAAAACAGTGGCTCGCGTGGCGGCGGTCGTGATTGAAAAGGCGGCGGTTGTGACGGCGGAAGTCGGTGTGTCGCCAGCGAGCCGCCTGCCTCGACCCGGACGCAACCGGCCTCTTATCGCCGGAGCCAACGTGCCTTGCGCTTCTCTTTAATGCGCGGACGCGCATTAAAGGGGCAAACATATACAGGGTGCCCCACGTAACTTGAGCCAAACCTTAAAGATATGCAAATGCCACGTTGCAGGACAGAATCAATGCAATGTTTTTGCCGTCGCTCGGAAGTGCTCAGATAATTTTTTTTTGCATTCCACCTAATTACATAAGTAGTCTTAATTATACAATTTCGGAAATATTATAATTAGATTAACATTGTCACGGAGAAAATTGTAGAGCAACGTCAAGAACTAACGATACAGCTTAGAACGACAGAAAGCTGAGCTAGTTGGTAAGGATTCATCATGCAAAGAAGGGGTAAGGCGTGCAGACACGGACACAAGAGAAGAGAAGCGGACAACACGACCGCGACTATCAAGCACCATTGGTGCTACCATGCCAGAGCATGCGCAGATGAGTTTTGTGTCTGCTTTCTTTTTTCGCCTCAGTGCTTCCTTCAGTTGATAGTCGGCGTTCGTGTTGTCCACTTCTCTTGTGTCCGTGTCTGCATGCTTTACCGCTCTTTGCATTATGCACCGATACAGCTTTCTGTTGGTCAGCACGTGCTACATAGAAGCCGCGCGACTGGCCGCTCGAATACACGCTGCGCGTGTATTCTCGTGGTTCTCCCAGACTGGGAAAAACATTTTTAAGTAGCACAGGAGAACATCTCGTTGCCTGGTTTCTGAATCACTGTAAATGTATGCTTCTTTTTTCAGTCAAAGAAATGATTGTGCACGCTCCTGCGTAGATAACATTAAGGTGCGGCACCACAGTTTTCGCCTTCTGTTCTGCAGGTTGGGGAGGGCCGGGTTTACGTTCCTTAAAAAAAAAACATACTTAAAAGTGTAGCACACAACTTGCCGTTAAACTCATCTCGAATATGTTTACGCCGCACGTTTTGCTTTTCTATGCTCTTTGTTAACTATTCAAACACTGGTGTTCAGTCATTTTTGAGACTAGGATTTTAAAGTTGAGCATGTGCCTGCACGCATGCTCCGCACGGGTTTGCGTTTTACTGCGCCTCGTTCTTCAACGAGATACAGTGAGGCACGACGTTGTGTGCACGTTCCTAAGATTCTTAACGATCTGCAGGGAGATCCTTTCTCCGAAACTTTGAAAACATTGATAAAAAACACGATCCCTGCACTTTAGGTTGAACCCGTTCCATGTTCCCGATAACTTTGCCTTCTGACCTTACGTAACATTTGTGGCGATTGATTCAAAGAGTTGAATTTTGCAGTTTGTTTGTCTGCCTTTATACGTTAAGGTTTTTCTTACGGGTATGCCCATGCACGAAGTTTACGTATCGTTGTATGTATTCCTGGGTGAAGCCTTGCGGCGGCGAGATCGTCGTGTCTGCCCAGCGTTGTTCCGGCCGGCCCCTAGGACGCTTTCCGGGTAGTTGCTGTGGCCGATATGCGCGAGTGAACCCGGCATCTGACCCGAGTAAGTGGCCGTACCGTACCGTCGGAAACGGAGTTCGCGCATCTTCACGCTGATCGGAGCAACGCCGTAGCGTCGGTGGATGTCGTCGCATCCGCACGTGGTCGAAACGAGTGGTGCCACTGGTCTAGCGCAGCACTTTCGCATCCATGACGCCAAGATGGCGTTCGATCTCCATGGTGACAGGCCAACACTCGCAGCCATACAGCGAGCGCTATACGGGGCTGACGACTGCGCGATAGATTCCTTGGCTTCAGGGGGTCTTTCATGCGGTGGTCGCAGAGAACGCCAGTCGTGGTACGCCACTTCACTCAGTCGGTGTCGACTTAATATTAAGTATTATTTATCTCATATTTTACAACCAGTTACGACGACGCGGTGAGGAAGTAACCACACACGTGTTTCCAGAGTCTCTGCCCAGTTGACATTCCCAAATTCCCCGAGTTTTCCAGGCTTCTCACCGAGTGTCCTTGCAAAATTCCCCGAGTGAAATAGATCTTTGTTTTATGTCAAGACGGGCGTGACAAAATGCCTCCCGATACTGTCACTCTCTAATAAGTACACTAAAAAATAAAAAGAGCGACTTATTCCAGTATGACTAGTAAAGATCAGTGTTTACTATATTAAAAAGAAAACAGAAGGGAGAGGTTAGTAAAATGCACAGCGAATCAAATACGTCCGAAAAAAATGCTGAAGCCGGCCGTACATTTTCAAATACAAATGAAAGGAGATGCATACAGAGCATACAGAAGATATATTTTCGAATATGAGCTATTTCTATCAATTGATAGCAAGCTAATTGGTATGAAGCCCGAATTTTATCACAAGTGAGATTCTCTCTCAGCAGCTGGAAAGTGAACCTCAACTTATCTGACATACTCTCAGCCTGCGCACAGCACCTCAGTGTTGCGTTTCACTGCTTTAAAGAGTTTATGTTGGTTTAAATGAGGGACACCTGCATCTCGGCGTCAGCTAACACTTTGGTTTTTGAGCTCAAGTTCCTTCAAAGAAGCGGCGGCACACTTCCTTTCCTGTTCATTCCTCAATGCATACGCACTTTCTGTTCTCGTTCTCCTTCCGCCGCGCGTTCGCCCCACAGACCACTTGAAGCATCCTCTAGGTCCGTTGTACAGTCAACATCCGATTTTTCGGACTTCCTAAGGGCCACGAAAACGTCCGAAAAATCAGGCAGTGGGAGAAAATGAATGCCTGTCTTTTACTGCCCTCAAAGGCACAAATCGCCACAGGCATATTCGAAAAAGCTCTGAAGGCCTGCCACTATACTTATTAGGCATATCAGTGCTCGTAATGAGAAAGGAGATGGCGGGTGCACGCGTGTGTAATGAATACATACGGGGCTCCTTGGCAAGTGCCCCTTCTCACGCTTGTTAAGCTTCACAATTATACTTCGCGTATGATTCACCGAGTAACATTGCTCTATTGAGGTGAAGCTTGCTTTCGGAAACCGACAGAATTCAACGCGTCGTAATTTCCGAGCTTCGAAGCCATTGGCGAGGATTACAAAGGCTCGGTCACCGCCATTGCAAACAGCGGCGAATTGCTAAAACTAACGTACGTCGAAGTAGCTAGGCCTAGCATTGCCACGGTGTTGGCTACGGCTGCCAGCGGATCTGCGTGCGAGAGCGCCGGTTCGAGGCGGCGAGATAATCAAAATGGCGGCAGTGGTGGCTTTGATTAATGCCGTTTCGGACCTGCGGTCACGGAAAAATGTTCGGATATCGGACTGCGAAGGGTTCTTGCATCCGAAATTTCATACGCTCTTATGTTTTGACTCTACGGGGCACATGGTGGTGCCGCGAAGCCGTCCGAATTATCGGACAAGTCCCAAAAAGAGGGCGTGCAGAAAATTCATCGCTGACTACAGTCAACGATGAACTCCTCCAGCAGATGACACGAAGTCAAAGACGATTCGTTACTATTTATCTGTTACTCGAGCCAGCACTAGCGCCACTTTCGTTCCCTTTCAATAAAATTGTGCTTCTATTAGGGAAAATTAGTTACAAATTCCGTGAGTTTTCGCTGAGTATTTCCAGACTATCAAAAATCCCTGAGAATTCCCGGTTTTCCCGGTTGGTGGACAATCTGGTTTCCCCTTTTTTCCGTTCTAAAAAGTACCCCTTATACACCGAAACTAGCCTGAAAACAGCGCTGAAATAACGCTTGCACCTTCTTGATTCCAATGTGGCTGACTCGCGCGTTAATGCGCTAACCTTCATGCTTGGCTTAAGTGCTAAGCTTCCTGTGAACCAAGGTATCGAATTTCACACACGTTCTTCGTGTTGTAGCAGTAATACGATGGCACTTCTCTGGACATGCAATTTCTTCGTCAGCAGTAGTGAAGGCGCTTTTTGTGGGGTATAAGCGCTACAGAATGCCCGTGCTTTCAAGAACGCGCTCCACTTCCCCGAGTACACATAAGCAGGATGAGTGTCGCTGTGCACGCCTGTAGGGTATGTGCCATTGGTGAGTTTGTCTGACCATTGTGAATATCATATTTTTCAACTACCACCCGGAGTCACGAGTCTGCAGCCCTCAGCCAGGCAAACATATACTCAAGACCCCTCGCATCCCACTGAGATAGTATTCCTTCAGGCGTCGACTTCACCGATTTCCCGCAGAATCACGGAAGATTAGAGCGGCTTCGAAAGTCCGGAATTGTCGAGTCGCGAGTTCGACTGATCCTACGACTGACGCCAAGCAGTTCACCTTGATCTAAGTGGCTGTGCAATAAGGAACCTATACAGATCCGTCCCTTCATGCGTCTCAGCTGCGGCCTTTATGATCCCACAGCTACACACGTCTCGTCGCCATCGAGAACCTATTCATTTTATGTCCTGTCAGGCACCCGTAGGGGGACGGTGCCCTATGACTCAGAAACAGGGTTCCAAGTCAATCATCATCATCATCATCCTGGTTACGCCCACTGCAGGGCAAAAACCTCTCCCATACTTCTGCAACTACCCCGGTCATGTACTAGTTGTGGCCATATTGTCCCTGCAAAGTTCTTAATCTCATCCGCCCACCTAACTTTCTGCCGCCACTGCTACGCTTCCCTTCTCTTGGAATCCAATCCGTAACCTTTAATGACTATCAGTTATCTTCCCTCCTCATTACATGTCCTGCCTCATTATCAACGCCTCAGAACGCGCTTCTCATTATGCTATATTACTTTTGAGCTCGACAGATAGAAGTCGCCCGTTGGCGTTGCCTCACTAGCGCAATAGGATAGGCGACAAATAATGTAGCCAAGGTCCGAAGGCCGGCACATCCCTGCAGTCCCCTGCGTCGAAGCAGCCGCATCCCGAGACTCTCTTGGTCCGACCCTTGGGAGGCCGAAAAGCACCCGAGCCGAACTGTCCACAGCTCTCCACAGGTGTGACGACGCCGGAAGCGAACGTTGACGGAGGACTTCCGAAAACGCTCGACCACAGCGCACACAACACAGAAGGCGAGTGCCCGATGCCACGGGACCCCAGTGCAATCCAATCTCGGTACCGCAAAAACGAAACGCGCAGGCTCCCGACACCACAGTAGAGTACTTCTTTTGCCGTCGATCATACGAATACAAATGCACTAGGGCCGATCCAGCGTAGCGATGCGAACGTAGAAGCCATATGTCTCCTTGCGATTTGTTTGTCTTTCCCTTCTTTTCGCGTTTCGTCATTGAAGAGGACATCATTCAAGAGTCGCCGCGCCGCCATTAGCGTTGTAAAACGACACCTATTTCAACGGATACGTGATAAGAAATTAGGAACAGAAAATGCAATGGAACGTAGGAAAAATATTGGACACCGCCATAATCTAAGACTGCGCTTCGTAAGGCTCCAAACGACTATCAGACGATAGCGCGAGGAAATCAACAACAGCATTACAAGGCTTTATTTCGGAACTCTACTGAACTATATCCAACAACAGCATCGGGACTCTGACGAGCCAGAACCTTAGAAGTCACTTGCACATTGCTTCATATTAAGATTAAGCCATATTAAAGATCAATTTAAGATTATGCCATATTTCAGTGAATTCACCCAAGGGTCAGTCTCAGCGGCAGTACACAACAAGCCACACATTTTTTTTTTCTCTCGTCCCACTCAAAAAGAGTTCTTTATATTTAGTACAAGCAAAAAAACTAAAAAATGAAGCAGGAGGAACAATCCCCAACCGCCGCTCTTAATTTCATGTCACGTTCCCCCTCTCCCTCCCTCAAATCGCAGGGACGCTATACAGGAAACACAGAGAGCAACCCACAACGCTCTTTTTCTCTCATTCTACAAACAGCATGGCGTCTGTTCCGCTTTTCATAGTAAAGAAGTGGGGCGAAAGAACGGCACATTGCGAACGATCAAAGTAAATACCAGGTAAATCAATGCGAAGAAACGCGCGCGCAATAATCACGGAAACAAACATACAAGAGGCAAAGCGTCCCCAATACACAGGCGCCATCGGGAGTCGTTCTTCGATCAGCAACCGTACGAGAGTTTCGCTCCTATATATAGAGGCTCCTCTCGTATCCACTACATCAACGCGGAACGAGAAATCGGGCCCGAAAGTGCTAAGGGGAGCGTAAAAAAGAAATCAAACTGACAGAGGTCAGCCCGGCGAGCGCCGGGAAGCAATGTCCCTATCTATTCACAGCCGAATTGAGTGGATTGGTTTCGCTTATATCAATCTGTAGCCGCCGAAGGTATCTAATGTATATGCGCTCTAGAACGAGAAAAGCATCGCCTGCGGGTCGCTAAAAGGACCACTGGATAAAAATAAGTAAGGAGGCGACGAACAGCAGCGCCAATGGCGTGCGTTGGCGACGGGGCTGGAACAGATCGAATACGAGCGACGAAAAGAAGCGGGTGAAGCGAAATTCTCGTTGATACGAACGCTGCATGCCTATCGTGTATCCGGAGCGCTGAGCCGCGTTCAACGCAGCCAACCGAAGACGACTCATCTGGGAAGAAAAGATATCATATCCCTCGTGCGTCTCTTCCTTCCTATCTTTATTCTTAACGATATCACGCTGTTCCTGAACACTGAGCCTCCGGTCAAGCAGCACGGATAACTTCTTGCTGCACAGAGGAAAGCACGGAGTACAACTTCTACGCGAGCTGGCCTTTCTTTTTTTCTTCTTCTTCTTCTTCTCCTTTTTTCGGGAATACGTCTTCTGGAAGCCAGGACAAGAATAACTCAATAAGCTTGTACGCGGTTCTTACAGCCATCAGGAACAATAAGCAAATAAGAAGAAAGAAAAAGTATAGCGACGACTAATTTCCATTTTGTTCAGAGACGGTGCCCAGTGAAACACGGTCAAGCGTGTTTCCCGGCTCTCTTTATTCGCCCAAAGCCCGATTGGAGAAATGTCCGGTTCTGTCGAATTCACGTCAACGAACTTACTTTCAAGATTGAACGTTTTTCTCTGTATTTCTTTTTTTCTAAGTTCTACAGTTATGTATAAGTGCACCATGAGCTAAGATGTGTCACAATGCCTTCCGTTGGATGAAGTGACGCCAGGAATAGATATTCGTGCAATAAAAACTAAAGGAGAAATAAAACTGCAGCCATTTGAGAGGAGAACAACGGTACAGACTCTATATTCTAGTTTTTTAGCTTCGTGCTATATTGTCAGATAGGCGCCAATTTTTTCCCGTAGATAAAACTTCCTCCACTTCGTGAAATTCCAGAGAACTGATTTGCCTGCATTATATTAACGTGAAAAAAAAATTATATTGCGACGCATCTCGTCATAACCGAGGTGGAACGTAAAAATCTGCTGTACAATCCGTTCTGTCGTCCTACAAAAGATAACGTTAATTCTGTGGATTTACGTGCGAAAACTACATATGTAGCACGGGGCACCGGATTAATTATGAACACATGGACTTCTTCAACGTGCGGATAAATCTAACAAACACACCACCGTTTTTGTACATCGCCCACAACAAAATGCGCTCCCCCCCCCCCCACCCCCTAGCCCCCCACCGGTCGGGATCGATCCCGCTATCTCGCGCTCGATACACAGCACAACCCCATAACCACAGGGCTAATCAGCAGCGCAACCCCAAAGCCACAGGCCCAATTTCCGGAGTCAGAAAGTGGTTTCGACACGTAAACCACATAATTTTTTTTTTTATCTGCAGGGTCTTTTTTCTTCGTAAGCAAAACTATGTAAAAACGCTTCTAAGCCCCGTTATGGTGGAGTGGAACGCGTCCGTCACAGGTGGACACTGCCTACCATGCGTCGGCGCTGCTTAATCGCTCCTACGTTGTCGACTTCGATAAATCTTATATTCCAATATTAACGAGCTATCAAAAGGCTCGTTAGTTATTAAAAGGATCCCACGGGAAGGGAAGCGTAGCAGGGGGCGGCAGAAAGTTAGGTGGGCGGATGAGATTATAAGAAGTTTGCAGGGACGGCATGGCCACAATTAGTACGTGACCAGGGTTGTTGGAGAAATATGGGAGAGGCCTTTGCCCTGCAGTGGGCGTAACCAGGCTGATGATGATGATGATGATGATGATCAAAAGGCTAAGTAGGCAAACTTTTATTTTGTAAAATAAAAATGCCTCAGGTGATACCCGCACCTGGAACTGCCGGTTAGAATGCGTCATTGAATGCGTCAGAATGCGTTAGAATGCGTCACAGTGCGAAAGTTTGGAATTCAATTATGGCGTGGCGATAAAAAGTGCCGCTGTGCAATGCAAACACACTGACCATGTTTCAGACCTAGCACAGGTCTGAAGCTCGAATTTCAATTGTGACACAGCGCCACACTACTCTTCTGGGTTTTTTTTTTTTTTACATTTCAATATGCCATAACGGAAATACGTTCTTAAATGCACATGTTAATCGAACTCCCATGTACACACTACAGCGTTAAAAGACGCACATTTCAAGAACGCTATACGCGATGGAAAGGGGCTAACCCGGGATTAGGTCCCTGCCATTTTATAACGATAGAAGCTTTCGTACTGTACAGAGATGAATTACGATAGCAGAAATCAAAAGTACGTTTATAGCACACCCAATCCAATGCCCACGCACATCTAATTCTTACACAGATCATAACAAAGACTTCCACAAGTGGCATTAAAACGTAAGCAAAGCATCACTGCTTTCGAGAAGTGAAGGTAAACTTTCTACACACCGTGTTGCTTTTCTGTTGTTTTTTTCTCATTCATCTTTTATCGATATGGACCAACTGGAACTCCCTCCCAAGCACTGACCGAGCCCAATGCTGCTTAGCTTCGAGGATCGGACGACAACCGGCGTATTCAGCACGGCATGGCCAACGGCATTAATTGGAAATAATACGTTACCGGCTCCTTCGTTTCATCATTAGGAAAAAGAAAACAGCATTGCTAAAGAGTATAGACGAATGCACAATGTAACAAATTTTTACGGCTATGCAGATGGAACACATGAATAACTATAGATATTTCAGTTTTCTCATCGCCGCTCATGGTAACGGCGTTGCACTGCTAGAGCCCTATCCATGTGAACTTATCGCTGAACTTTGTAAACCAAACTGAACGTTGCTTAAAGACCACATAAACGAAACCATGTATCACAGTTGAACTTTCTTCACGTAAGGCAAGACCTCCGACACCTAGATTTTAAACCCGACACCAGCGTCAGGCTGGTTAAACGCTTAAATAAATCATTAATTCGCAAGCAATAAGACGCACGAAAAAGAAAACATCGCAAGGGAGATTCCATATGAACGATATTCGATTCGTTTTCTTCTTAACAGAATGTTTTAGCTGGTGAGTTTCTATACAAACAAATGGCAACGGAGAAATCGTTTTTCTTAGCAACCGCTCGGCCGATATTGATTAGGCTTGTTGCATTTAACTGAAGAAGTTCATCCTAGTGACTGCAGCAAGCAGATATTTCATTTAGGGCGTCAAATTTTAAATAAGATGCTTGAAAATTACAAAATCTCAGACAACCCACTATCAATTTACGAACTCTGTAACTAAGGGATGAAAAACGATATCACAATTCTGCCAAATGCACCTAATAAAGGATCTAAGGCGGACAAAATTCAACATACGGCGTTGAAATAAACCAGTAATTTGCGAGTAGGACTTCTTGAAGAACACTGGTAAACATCGCAAAATTTTTCCGTAAGCTGCAAACTCATATATGACATTTGCCCGCTTTAGACGCCCTCATAGATGCAGTTTAAAGAACGGCGATATCTATTTTTGCTGCAGAGTTAAGAATTTGTAAGCATGATGCTTCAACTTTGCCAGTGTTAGGCAAGTTTTCGGAAATATTCCAGGCCTTACATAAATATTCTGCTCCACAGAGACACTAGCATTTAACGTTCTCTCTCGAATACGATAAATTCAATTCTGATCGATCAAACGGTTGCCTCATAAAAAAACATTTCCGCATTTTACAGGTACTTCAGTAGGGAAATCGCAGTAGGCAACGAGATAAAGCTTTCTTTTAAGCGCGTGTTTTAATAACTTTGGTGTCGTCCTTCTCCACCACGGCGAAACTGTCCCACAGAGGAACCATGAAACAAGGCATCCTGTTATATATACTACAAAATTTCGCCATCGCTGAAGAAATGAGAGCATGCTTCAACGCCTGCGCGCGTTTCCTTCCTTAAAGCGCGTTTGTGAGAACGTCACTTCATAAAGGCCTCCGCGCGAAACGAAACCTATAGTATTCCGCACCTACAGGAAAACGAAACAAAACAGAAAAAATATATCGCTCGCTCAGGCGTCCAGAGGAAACAAGTCAGGCCTTACAAGAGAGACAAGCGAGCACGCCTCGCTCCATTAATCAAGTATGTGTTCACGAGTGAAAGCAGCGTCACTTAATGAAGAGGCGGCGGTCGACTGCGCGTGGCCAGTGATAGAATTCCCAATACAAGGCAGATGTTCATTACCGCGCTCCGTCTGGCCACCCAGCGTGCCCGCGTAGGTCTAGCCTGTACGCGCGACAGTCGGTTGAGCGCACCCGCCAACTGATAAGCGGGTACGCCGCGCCTGAGACGTGCACAACATTCGGCGAAGCGCCGACGAACGCGCCTCACACGGCCCCAGATCTTGCCGTCTTTCACATCGCTCCCACAGGCACGGCCAAAAGTCGTGCAGCGAGAGACTAGAGCAACGTAAAAGTAACGACATCTGTTCCCCGGCTCACCATCTTTTCACGTTCAAGCACACGGAAACGTCCGTCCGTCCGTCCGTCCGTGTGTGTGTGTGTATGTGTGTGTGTGTGTGTGTGTGTGTGTGTGTGTGTGTGTGTGTGTGTGTGTGTGTGTGTGTGTGTGTGTGTGTGTGTGTGTGTGTGTGTGTGTGTGTGTGTGTGTGTGTGTGTGTGTGTGTGTGTGTGTGCGAGAGAGAGAGAGAGAGAGACAAATGTTTAACCATTGTAAAACAACCGCTAGATATACAGTACCTCTTCTTGGTATACCTACTAAACGCTCACAGATACATGGGATGCTGCGAAGTGATACCGGTTAACATTCTTCTTTAAAACCAGTCGAAGGTATTGTTACTTTAATAAGTCTGTTGCAATCGAAATGTGGGTATCACAAATTCAGCCAAAATTTTATTTCGCCCCGTGCATCAACACACGGCCGCAGCACGTTAGTGCCCAAAGAGCCCGCAGCAGGTAGTGCGAAAGACGTGATCTGTTTGGTGTACATATATGAGACGCGGGTGGCATTTCCAGACTGCAAATATTGCCATCAGTGAGGCGAGCGGGCACAATAACACCTGCGATCACTGTGCCCACATCCTACACGTGCAGCAGAAGGGCAGCGGCCAAGGGTGTTGCTGATCTCGGTCGACTCATACGTTTAACTCTCCGTCACGCAGCGCTCTGCGCGCCAACTGCAATGATGGGAATCCTGTAAACGCACTAAAGAACTACAGTATATATATATATATATATATATATATATATATATATATATATATATATATATATATATATATATATATTGTAACATTGACACTGCGTGCTTTAGCCAATGAACGCGCCAATGAAAGTGATACCTCCCAAAATAGAATAATCTAGAGTGCCAGAGCGCGGTCCCAGCCAGGGAGTCGGAAAATGCACACAACGGGCTCGTTTCTTTGCCGCTCGGCGAAACATTGTGCGTCAACAATTAGGTTATATATGACGGCAAGTATCGCAGAAATGACAGCGAAGCACCAAAAAAAAAAAAAAATGGGCGCACCTTTAGTGTAAAGTAACCTATACACAGCAGCGATCGATGCCGCACGACGCGAGAGCACAGCACGCCCCTCTCACGCATTGATCCCCCGCCAGCCGGTATGGCGTAGCAGGCGGTGCGACGTGTTCCCCGCCAAACGAGTGGGCGCTAATGGAGGGGGACACATGCGCAAAGCCAAATCGGAACCGGCGACGTAATTAGGAACGTCGTGTGCCGCCGCTGCAGTAGTTAACTAGCCCGGCTCAAGAATACAAAAAAAAAAAAAAAAAGGAACCCGCGCGTATTGGCGCAGCAGAAGCCCCAGCAGGTCGGGCTCCAGTCACTTTCCTCCTCTCTCAATACCCTTCCCTTGCAATCAGCGACTGATATTAAACATGAAGAAAAGCGATCAATAGGAAGACCGCAAAGCACGCATCCAAAAGTTGCTGCCAAGTCAGTGATGCAAAGCGCGGAAGCGAGCAGTGCATAACTGAGAGAAACCGAGCGACACAGACGGAGGAAGAAGTGAAAAGACGTTCAAGTGTCACCGATACGAAAGCTCCGTGACGAACACGGCGCACACGCGTACGGCCCTCGGTTTGCGGATGAGGCCGTTCCTATACGCCGTGCAAGAAATCTGTGCTGTATATACTCGAACCTTATCGACACTGCGAGCGGTTGCTTACAGGGCATTCCAGCTCCAGAGGCGAGGGATGACACATGACGAGGCGTACGGCCGAAGATAGCAAAGGCAGTCACCAGATATAGCCACATAGTAACGAGAAGACCTCTTGCGAAAGGTGCTGCTCCTCCGCCCAACACGCGTCGCTCTACGAGGCGTGTGCTACGCGCGCACGACAGGTGTGCATACGCGAACCGTCGCTCTCAATGCGACCCCCGTGAATAATTACTTTGACGAGGGGCATGTATAGGCCGCTAATGGGCACAACACGGGGAATCGGCGCGAGCCGCTTCCCAATGTGCACAGAAAAAAGAGCGCGTTGCGCATGTTGGCTCAACACTCGAAATGTTGCGTGGGAAAAGCCGCAAGTGCCTATATTCTGCCTCCGCGTCGCCAACATGAAAGGATAACGGCGCATACGACCATGCATATTATGTGAAGCGGGGACCAAAGACAGGTGGCATCGCGAATGCAAAACGAGAATTCCTGCGCAGTGCGTGCGCACGACAAATCGAAGCACGCGCTCAGAGGGAATACTTGAGTGCGAGATCAAAGGCTATAGCTGCCAAGACCGATTACTTTCCTCACGCGACCGCATGATAAGGTAACTCTTAACATGCGTTTCTTGTTGCCTTCAGATGCCTCTCCTTTTCACCTATGTCTATTCCGTCATTCCAACTACTTTCTGTCCAGTTACATACACGCTACCCCATTCGCAGAAGGAAGTCGTCGGAAGCTAGAGGACGCTTATTTACCCAACAGGATCCCCGCTTCCGGAATGTCAGCAGACGTCGCATCCGTTTCCTTATACGAGAGACGCTGCTCTCCGCTTGCTTGCGGGCTCAGTCGAACATCTCTACTCGGTGCGAGTTCCAGGCATAACGTTCTGTGACATGACATGAACGCGGCACCTGTCAAGAATCATGCACATCAAACAAGAACGGTCGTTTCCTGTACTAATAGATTTCCCGAACCACATACGTGCCAGCAAGGAGGAAGTGATCTTCGATTACCTCCTCAAACTGACAGGAAGGGCGAGTATTGATCGTAGAGACGGGAAACCAAATAGCGGAAGGCGAGCAGAAGAACCCGTGTGCAGGCGTTCACCGACGTAAACGTTTAGAATGCGAAATATAAACACAAATAAGTACCTGACGACCACGCACGCATCACCGGGTAAACTGCCACATGAAACTTTTTAGCAAATCGAGCTGATCGTATATAGCACTGAGGTAGGCAGACGTGAATAATATAGACGGAAAAAAGAACAAGACGGGAAAAAGAAAGCGCGCATAAACATGTGATATGTCTGCTTTCCTGACATAAAATGAAATACAGAATGTGAGAATAGACAGCTATAGTTTTCCTTTCGCTGCGTCTGCGCCCCTTTTTCCGCCCGCTAATTATGTGCGTCCCCTCTTTCATACAGGCGATACAGCGCGCTTTGCTACAAGCTATTATCAGCAGCTAACCGCGCCTGAAGCCTTTCCGCCGTTGAAAAGAAAGTCGCAGTTTCGCTCGGAAGGCGAAGCATCGATTGCAGTATCAAATTAGTAGACAAGCATAAGGAGTAAGGACAGTAGCTTTATCGGCTGTATAAACTAGTAAACACTCGCCTACTAAAGAAATTAACAAGCATGGTGTCAGCGCGCACAGGAAAACATGCACACTCGATCACCGCGGACACTCGCTGTCAAAACGCCGGCGTGCGGAAGCGCGGTAGAAACTGCGAGAGAAGTGACTATCGTGCTGTCTATCGCCTGACCGCAAATTTAGCGGCGAGAACGCGCAAAGCTACCAGCCGTCGGCTCACCTAGACTCTGTCCCCAAAGCAGATCGTTTTCGAGATAAAGCTCGCCCACGGCCGCGCATTGCTGCCGGTATACCCCCCCCCCCCCCCCCCCCCCCCCTCCCCAACGCCCTCCCCATCTCCCCTGGTTCCTTGCGCGTGACGGAGGACGGCACGCTTCCTCCTTGCTTTGATCCGTTGAGCGTGCGAGATCGAGTCGTGATCGTCGGCTCAACCTTGCACGCTTTTACTGGCACATACGACGCGCGGAGACCGTGTTATCGCTCTTGGACTTTATACGGAACATCACGCTGACGGCGACGGCAAGAAAGGGCCTGGAGCGTCCATATAATTGCTATCGCAATAAAAGACACCCGGAGGGAGGAGAATAACAGCCACACTTCCTCACTCAGGCACGTGCACACACACGAGCAATCATACACACACGAGCAACACATAGCTGCAAAGGTATCACGTAGCTTCAGTGTCCGAGTCGTACGAGCAGCGACTATATACAGTTATTTGAAGCGAGCTCCACCACTGGAAAAGCTGGCGCTGCCGTCGATGTGACATGGTATGAGGGATCACGTAGACACAGCGGCCGCGTCGGCTGCTTCGGAAGCGCCAAAGCAAGCTGAAACGAAAGTTTAAAGTCCCCCCTGCGCTGCGGTTCTGATTAAGTGGGGAGATTTTCCCGCGTCGGCTGTGCGCTTGACAACACTTGAAGGCACTATAATAGGTAATGGCTACCTCTAAGGGCGTCCAACATGGTAGGTTACTGCTCGGAGCCGCAGTGCCGCCCATACGCAACGGAACCAGTTGTCAGCCTTCACAAGTACCCGCAGGACAAGGACCTGCGTGAAGCTTGGGTCGCGAAACTTAAAACCGGCAAACAGTCACCGGCTACAACTCTGGTGTGCATAAGCACTTTCGCGAGGAAGATTTCTGCTACGGCATCGGGGCTGCGATGTTCAGTGAGCAGCAGAAAGCGCGCGCTGCCCGGCTAATGTCATGAAGCTTTGGTCTATGAAATTGTTGATGCTAGATACTGGCAACTTCACTGGAATGAAAACGCAAAGGTAAGAAGCTCATTAGAAAAATCATGGCATATGTTCACGTTTGTATTAGCACTGTTGCGTTTCGCCTGCGACACGTGGTTTTGCCGGCGCGACTGCGTCGGGGCGGCAGACATTTTGGCCCGATCGTCGTCGCCGCAACACTCATCGCCAGCTGTTTCCAGGCGCGACTGCGGCGATGCGACCGCCTAGGGATCATCCTCGCATTCCAGTCATTGTGCCCGAAACAGGCGATGCCAAAGCAGGGATCTCATTCCAGTCATTGGGCCCGAAACAGGCGATGCCAAAGCAGGGATCTCGTTCCAGTCATTGTGCCCGAAACAGGCGATGCCAAAGCAGGGACCATCCTCTCATTACAGTCATTGTGTCCGACCGGCAGCGCCACGACAGGGTGCTACGAGATCGTGCTCGACATGGTGCTACGGCATCGCTACGACAGTGTGCGTCACCATTAGCCCATTGTACATTCACGTGCTCGTCTTTTGAGGGGTTCCTTCTTGCCCTCAACTGCGAGAGTATAAAAACAGCTGCCCCCGGACGCCAAAAGGAGGGCTCCGATTTCTTCTGTTGAGTGAAGTGCTCTCCCGTCTCTCTACTTCGGTCAAACCTGACCACCCACTCTTTGCGATGTTAAAATAAACAAGTTGTTTCGTTGTTACCAGTCGACTCATGCTTTGCCGGGACCTTCGGATGCTTCCAGTTGTACCCCAGGCCGCCAGGCCAACGCTACCCTTGGGGCTTGCGACCCAGGTACAACCACGGGCGTCAGCGCCGAGTTCCCAACAGGTCGTACCAGCGGTCTGATCCAAACATCTGGTTGGCAGCGGTGAGATCGCCTACGACTTCAAACAACTGTCTGCCAGCGGTGAGATCGCGACAACGGAGGCCAGCAGCGAAGAGATGCAGTTGACTGTATGCTGAGCAGCTCAACGACGATCCGGGAGCAGTGCAACGAGCCCTGTGTGACGACTGGTTGCCTGCAGCGGAACGACTGCGCTGGACTCTTGGCTGCGAGGTTTGGTGAGTGCGGGACTTTCTTCTTCTGAGCTTTGCCAGGCTTTTGTTAGAGTCAGAAACAGAGCTGGTAATTGTGGTTGTCGTTGCTGCCGGGTTAGTTGCGGCAAGACAATAGTAAGCAGTAGAGAAAGCAGCATTCAGAGCAGCCATGGATTTGAAGTCGTTGCGCAAACCGAAATTGTTGGAGCTTGCAAGAGAGTTGGGTCTGGATGTCTCAGACAAACTAAGAAAACCGGAACTGATAAAGGCTATTCTTGAGTTAGAGGCTGAGGATGACGAGCTGTCGGAATGCCTTGAGACCATTGAAGAGAGAGAGACTGCAAAAAGAGAAGAGCGCGAACTTAAAGAACAGAAAGAAAAAGAAGAGCGTGAACGTAAAGAACAGAAAGAGCGAGAGCAACAAGAGCGTGACCGTCAACACGCTTTGGAAATGAAGCGTCTCGAGATAGAGATAGAACGCGCTCGTAATGGAAGTCAGGCACACGGTGCAGGAGAACGAGTATTGTTCAAAATGACTGACCTGATGCGGCCGTTTAAGCTTGGAGAGGACATTGGTTTGTTCCTGGTTAACTTTGAGCGAACGTGCGAGAAGCAGGGGTTCTCTCGGGAAACGTGGCCACAGCGCTTGCTCACTTTGTTACCCGGCGAGGCGGCCGACGTAGTCGCTCGCTTGGATAGAGAGGAAGCAGAGGATTTCGACAAAGTAAAATCGAGTCTGCTAAAAAAGTACCGGCTGTCTGCGGAGGCGTTCCGTCGGAAGTTTCGGGAAAATGAGAAAGGCAAAAGTGAGTCATATACAGAGTTTGCGTATAGGCTTATGTCGAACATGCAGGAGTGGCTCAAAGAAGAGAAAGCGTTTGGTGACCACGATAAAGTTCTGCAGTGTTTCGGGCTAGAACAGTTTTATAGTCGGTTACCGGAGAACGTGCGATACTGGGTCTTGGATAGGCCAGACGTGAGTACGGTGGCTAGAGCCGCTGAGCTAGCCGAGGAGTTTGTGACGCGTCGAGCTCGCGGAGCTAAGGACGGTCAAAAGGGTGAATTTGGCTCGAAGTTTGAGAGGCCGAAGTTCACACCCATGAGAGCAAAGGGGAACACGCGTAGTGCGGATGCGAGTGGAAGCAGTGCGACCGAACCTAAGGAGACGGCGGCAGCCGAAGCCGAACGCAGAAAGCGGTTCGAGATGAGGCGAGCGGGCGTTTGTTATACGTGCCAGAAGCCGGGTCACTTTTCGGCGCAGTGTCCGGAAACAACACCAAAAGTTGTGTTTTTTTCAATAGGCAGCACTGACGAGAACATGAAGCTTCTCGAGCCTTACATGCGAGACCTCCTCGTAAACGGGAAAGAGTGCCGAGTGCTTCGCGATTCCGCAGCTACGATGGATGTAGTTCACCCGTCTTACGTAGAACCCCATATGTTCACGGGCGAGTGCGCGTGGATCAAGCAAGCCGTGGAAGCTCATAGCGTGTGTCTGCCAGTAGCAAAGGTGCTTATTGAAGGACCTTTCGGAGCGCTTGAGACGGAGGCGGCAGTGTCATCTATGCTGCCACCCCAGTACCCGTACCTATTTTCAAACAGGTCCGATCACCTCCTGCGCGAGAAGGGGCTTTTGTTTGGTGAAGCTAGTGTTCAGGCCTTAACCAGATCGAAGGTTCGGGAGCTCGCTGCAAAGGCGGTAGTTGCGGGGCCGACGTTATCAAACAACGAAAAAGGGTCAGAGGCGCAGCAAGCTGATATTCCGAGCACGCCCGAACTGAATAAACTTGAGTCTGTAACGTTAAAGGCGCCAGATACTGGAGAGGAAACGCCCGACGCGGGAAAGTTAGAAGAGCTATCTACTGATTTGCTCATCGCGCCTACGTCAGACGGACTTGATAGGTTGCTAAAAGTCAGCCGGACGGCTTTGATAGCCGAGCAAAAAAAGGATGGCAGCCTGGAAAACGTGCGCTGCAATGTCAAAGAAGGTATCGCCAGGAAAACTGCGCGTTTTGTGGAAAGAGGTGGAGTCCTGTACCGGAAGTATCTAGACCGCCGAGGAGTGGAGTTCGATCAGCTGGTCGTGCCTCAATGCTATCGTCAGGATCTGTTGCGCTTGTCACATGGGGGTTCGTGGTCCGGACACCTAGGAGTTAAGAAAACTAAGGACCGTCTCTTGCAAGAGTACTATTGGCCAGGGTGTTTTCGGGACGCAGACCATTTCGTGAGGACATGTGACACTTGTCAGCGGGTGGGCAAACCAGGGGACAAATCGAGGGCGCCGTTGAAATTGGTACCTATCATTACGGAGCCTTTTAGACGGCTCGTTATTGATACTGTGGGACCTCTGCCGGTAACAGCCACGGGGTACAGACACATTTTGACTGTGATCTGCCCAGCGACAAAGTTCCCTGAAGCAGTGCCGCTTAAAGAACTCAGCTCAGTTGAGATAGTTAATGCACTACTGTCCATATTTGCGCGAGTTGGTTTCCCTGCGGAAATCCAATCAGATCAGGGCACAGTGTTTACAAGCGCTTTGACGACAACTTTTCTCGAAAGGTGTGGGGTAAAGCTGTTACACAGCTCAGTGTACCACCCACAGTCGAATTCCGTTGAGAAGCTCCACTCCGTCATGAAGCGCGTGTTGAGAGCGTTGTGTTTTGAACATCGAACTGACTGGGAGCTGTGTCTGCCTGGGGTGATGTTTGCTTTAAGGACCGCGCCGCATGCGGCTACGGGGTTTTCGCCAGCTGAACTGGTGTACGGTCGCTCGCTTCGATCTCCGCTTCGCATGCTTCGAGAATCGTGGGAAGGTAGGGGCGACGACCCAGTCGTGGTGGAGTACGTGCTTAAGCTCCTCGAACGCTTAAGAAGGGCACAGGAGTTGTCAGGTGAAGCAATGACAAAGGCCCAGCAGAGGGCCAAGGTTTATTATGATCGGACAGCCAGGGCCCGTCGTTTTGAGGTTGGCGATGAGGTCATGATATTGCGCACATCGCTAAACAACAAACTAGACGTGCAGTGGGAGGGCCCAGCACGAATTGTTCAGAAACTGTCGGACGTTAACTACGTGGTAAGTCTGCCAGGAAAGCGGAAAGCACAGCAAGTTTACCACTGTAATCTGCTCAAACCTTATAGACAAAGGGAAGCAGTGGTGTGCATGATGGTAAACGTTCCTGAAGAGCTTCCGGTCGAGCTTCCGGGACTAGGCTCAGTGACGAACAGGGAAGACACCGGTCAAGTCATTAGTGACCTTATCAGTAAAGCACCGCTGTCGCCCGAGCAGAAAACCGAACTACACCAGCTATTACAAGAGTTTCAAGGTCTGTTCTCTGAGAGGCCTGGTAGGACTTCTGTACTTACTCATGATATAGAACTTACCTCCCCAGAGCCAGTACGATCCAAGGCGTATCGGGTGTCACCCCGCCAGAGCGATATTATGGAGGCTGAGGTAAAGAAAATGCTACAGCTCGGTGTTATTGAGGCAGGTGAGAGTGACTATACCTCCCCTTTGATTTTAGTTGAGGTACCGGGCAAGGAACCTCGTCCTTGCGTCGACTACCGCAGGCTTAATTCCATCACTAAGGATCAAATTTATCCGATCCCTAACATCGAGGAGCGCCTTGAGAAAGTTAGTAGCGCTCAGTTTATTTCCACCCTAGATCTTGTCAGGGGTTATTGGCAGGTTCCACTTACAGAAGAGGCTAGTAGGTATGCGGCGTTCATTTCACCAATGGGAACATTCCGTCCTAAAGTGTTGAGTTTTGGTTTGAAGAACGCGCCATACTGTTTTTCAAGTCTCATGGATAAAGTGTTGCGGGGACAGCAAGAATTCGCTTTACCGTATCTAGACGACGTAGCGATATTCTCCGCATCCTGGTCTGAGCATATGGCACACTTGCGGGCAGTGCTAACCCGCCTGCGCGAAGCGGGCTTGACAGTCAAGGCTCCTAAGTGCCAGATAGCACAGGCCGAGGTTGTCTACCTCGGTCACGTGATTGGTCAGGGTCGTCGCCGCCCCTCTGAAATAAAAGTGGCCGCTGTGCGAGACTTTCCGCAACCGCGCACCAAGACCGATATTCGGTCGTTCTTGGGTGTCGCCGGCTACTATCAGAGGTACATCCCTAGGTACTCTGATATCGCGGCTCCCCTGACGGATGCTCTAAGAAAGACAGAGCCTCAAACAGTCGTCTGGGACGAGACCAAGGAAAGAGCTTTTAGCGCCCTAAAGAGTGCCCTAACAAGCCAGCCTGTGCTACGATCGCCAGACTATACAAAAGGGTTCGTTGTTCAGTGCGATGCTAGTGAGCGAGGCATGGGCGTTGTACTGTGCCAACGGGAAAATGGAGAAGTAGAACACCCCGTCCTGTATGCTAGTCGTAAGCTGACCAGTCGTGAGCAGGCGTATAGCGCCACCGAGAAAGAGTGTGCATGTCTCGTGTGGGCCGTTCAGAAATTGTCATGCTATCTAGCCGGCTCGAGGTTTATCATTGAGACGGATCACTGCCCTCTCCAATGGCTGCAGACCATCTCTCCCAAAAATGGCCGCCTCCTGCGCTGGAGCCTCGCTTTACAACAATATTCCTTTGAGGTGCGTTACAAAAAGGGGAGTCTCAACGGTAACGCCGATGGCTTAAGTCGAAGCCCCTAACGTAGGAATCAGCCTCAAAATTGTTTGTTACTGATGTTTTTCTTCCTGAGGCAGGATTTTTTTTTAACATATTGCTTTTGTTTAGTGTTTCAAAGTGATGATATGCTTTCTAGTGCAATTTTTCAATTTGTGGACGCGTTCTGAGTGATGCTAGACTACTGTAAGGAACTAGGCAGTGGTATAAAAAGGGGAAAGAGCCTGGCAGGGCTTAGTGAGGGTTGTGCCGTGCTTGCTGACTGAGCGGTTGAGTTTCAGCGTAGTTCTAACGCTTGCCGGGAACGAGAACAAAAATGTGAACTCTCCCGAAGTCACTTTGCAGTGTCCCGTGCGAACCTGAACAAGAGAACGAGGCCTTCTCTGTGCGCTGCGCTCAAGAAACGTCGAGGGACGCCCGACTTCGGTTATGAGCATCATCGAGCGACATCCCTCCGGACAGCGGATGCAGTCCCCTGTCCATCGGGATCTCCTTCCCCCGGCGGGGCGGTCTGTTGCGTTTCGCCTGCGACACGTGGTTTTGCCGGCGCGACTGCGTCGGGGCGGCAGACATTTTGGCCCGATCGTCGTCGCCGCAACACTCATCGCCAGGTGTTTCCAGGCGCGACTGCGGCGATGCGACCGCCTAGGGATCATCCTCGCATTCCAGTCATTGTGCCCGAAACAGGCGATGCCAAAGCAGGGATCTCATTCCAGTCATTGGGCCCGAAACAGGCGATGCCAAAGCAGGGATCTCGTTCCAGTCATTGTGCCCGAAACAGGCGATGCCAAAGCAGGGACCATCCTCTCATTACAGTCATTGTGTCCGACCGGCAGCGCCACGACAGGGTGCTACGAGATCGTGCTCGACATGGTGCTACGGCATCGCTACGACAGTGTGCGTCACCATTAGCCCATTGTACATTCACGTGCTCGTCTTTTGAGGGGTTCCTTCTTGCCCTCAACTGCGAGAGTATAAAAACAGCTGCCCCCGGACGCCAAAAGGAGGGCTCCGATTTCTTCTGTTGAGTGAAGTGCTTTCCCGTCTCTCTACTTCGGTCAAACCTGACCACCCACTCTTTGCGATGTTAAAATAAACAAGTTGTTTCGTTGTTACCAGTCGACTCATGCTTTGCCGGGACCTTCGGATGCTTCCAGTTGTACCCCAGGCCGCCAGGCCAACGCTACCCTTGGGGCTTGCGACCCAGGTACAACCACGGGCGTCAGCGCCGAGTTCCCAACAGGTCGTACCAGCGGTCGGATTCAAACAGCACCAAGCAATGAACGTACTGGATTACGAACAGAAGCAGCGAGAAATTGCTCGCTGAGAAGACCGATAAACATACAGTGCGATGCAACTTCAGAAATAATGATATTGAAACGTCCAAGAATGTAGAAGAAAAGAAAAAGAGACTGAATCGGCGCGGACGGCACATCAATAGTTGCCGTAGAAGTCCCTAACTATAACGAAATTATCTTTGAACAGCTCTGATAGTCTCCACGCAACAATGATTGCTTGTGTACTGTCAAATGCTACCTCCATGCCTTTCCTGTATTCTGTTTCTCTCTCTCTCTCTTTGGAATCCTCTGGTGGGCTGTTCGCCAGGGCTAAGCTTACGTTAAACGCTATTGTCACCGCACGCGGCTGGTTTCGTAGTGCACTGTAAGTGCTCCACTTCATGAGGTATACATTCGGCCATTTACCACACCCACAAATGGCTACGTTCAACTTTCAACCGACCGTATTTCAGTGCAAGCACTGGCAAAGGCCGCATACATATACAAAATCCAAGCTACAACACATAGGAGAACGTTGCCCAAAACCAAAAGGCAGCTGACGTCTACGTGACAACACTGCTGCTTTATCAATGTTCCCCATGGAAAAAAATATTCAGCAACAAAAAACGTTCGCTAGGACAGAATACACTGCAGTTCTTCGTCTCATGAGAGTTAAACCTTGATTTAGAAATAAGCACACAATGCCTGAGTGACCATCGGATGAGAACCGGCGTATTGAGTGGACATGGCCATGTCTGAGTTAAACCCCAAATGACATGTGCAGTGCAGACCAAGTAAGTATAATCACTGAAAAAAAGAAACAGAAAAGAAAATGAAAGCAAGCGGACAGACGGGCGCCGGCAGGGCAAATCTCGAGGGAATTTCCTAGCTGATCAATCGCTGCGGCCGCGTAATAAAGTGGATGCCGCCGCATGCCAGAATCACTGCCATTCGAGGTACCAGGGAAGGCGCGCAAATCTCCAGAGGGTAACTCGTAAGAGCACAGCGCTACGCAATAACCACTCGAAGGCAGAGAGTGTTCGCACGTTCCGGCATAAATGACGAAAGTACCGACCACCTCAACGAAAACAAGAAATGCGAGATAATGAAGGGAAAAAAGAATCCGCAGCAAAGAAGAGAATAACCCATCCGCTAGCGGCGCTAGACCGAACGAACGAAATAAAGAATCTCATTACTCATAACGGTGTTGAAACGGCACGCCTCGGGCGCTATTAGAAGGAAAACATGGATACTGACTAGCATCGTAACTACCCGGTGGCATGATGTACTGGCGCATGCGGATCGACAGGCGCAGAGCAAGTCCGGACGGGCACTGACAGCCAAAATACAAAGATTACTGAACGCCTGTTGACGCAACGGGCAAACCAACGAGGGACAAGCTCACTTCTTAAGACTCGTTGGTGGATAAAACTAGCAATCGTCCAACGGCAAAGCGCTTTCAAAAAGAAAGGAAGGAAAAAAGAGAAAAGCTGGCAGGCGATTCAACTTCCTGTTGGAGTCGATGAGAGACAAAGTCGTCCAGAATGAATTGAGGGTGTAAGAGTTGTCGGACGATTTTGCCGCTGCCACCATTTGAAGGGGTTGTAGGTCGTAGGGAGGAAGTTGGGAGGAACTAGGCGTACAGGGTTTATTTACATATTTTTACATTAGAATAAGGGATACATTCGACAGTCTAGCGTGGTTCCCCAATGGAGCACGCAAGGCGAAGCATACAGCATAAAAGCACGAGCTCACAGCTCACGAGCACGATCACAGAGCACGCTGACGAGCACACCTAGCAGCCGGCAAACAGCCGCTTATAAACACTCCGTTCTCCCTAAATCCCTAGGTGAGAGAACCGTTCGACCAATCATCCAAGCCGAGCCGCCTTTTTAGAGGAGGAGGGCTCACACACACACGTACGCAGTTTGGATTCCCAGAATCCAAGTTGAGCGCGTCCTCGTAGCCAGGTGGTCACGCCTGAACCCAGCTGGCGCCTCTAAATTCCATAGCTGCCTTTCTCCTGTAGCCGCCACGAGTGTCAACAGACTGCGACGAATCCTGGGGCCCGAGGAAAACGTACCGCAGAGCACCCTTTTGTCAGAGAAGCTCTTCTTGCTGCAGAGACCATGAAGACCCAGCAAATCAACCAACAATGCACGGGGCGCCAAACGTGACCAGCCTTGCTGCCGTCGCCGATTCTCCGAACGAGGCGCATGGTGGATTAACGCTGCCCTAGTCTCCAGTTCTCCGAAGGATGTTTAAGGTCGGTTAGCGCTCTCGTCCTCGCTGGTTCTCTGAAGGGCGCCACCACCGCGGATCGATCGAAGCACGTGCAGCGGGCTGAGATATCTTTGCAGAGCGGTACCCCTGTAGGCCGATCCTAACAAGGGTGAGATAGGGGAGAAGTCACTGCGCACAACACTCTATTGCGTCGCCTCTAACTAGAAGGGAGGATAGGAGTGTTGCACACTTTAAATTATTTGACTGCACCATCTTCGGGATCGGCTAACATGTACAGACCGGACCATTTTTGGTACCGGCCCACATTTTGGCGTATGATTATGGGTTAATTAATTTCAAGTAATGTTCGACGTTTTTATATGCCAAACCTGCGATCTTATTATCAGGCATGTCGCTCTATCTCTCTCTCTCTCTCAGTGGGGGGGGGGGGAAGGTACGATCGGCCAGCGAGGATAGTGACCTTCTAGCCTCTCCTAGCCCGCTGCGACGAATCGGTTCGTGAAGCCAAGAATGCGTCTTCCTTGGCCAGACTACCTGCGCCGCCAGGAAAGACACGTTTGGCGGACCGAGTATGGTTAGGTGATTCGCTGCCACCTTCACCGACCAATTAAAGCAAGAAAAATCCGGGAAAAGGGTGTTCTACGGCGTTCTCCCACGGACTCCGATCGTCACAGTCGTCTGACCGACGCGGCAGCTCTAACTGCGGAGTAAGCTCAGGAACCAAGACGTGCCAGCTTGAGTCAAGCGTGGCAACCCCTGTCTACGAGGCCCCACTCCTTTCGGCGTGTTCAGTGAAACAAAAGTGCGGGAGTGAGTGTGTGAATCCTCGCCCTCAAAGGCGGGTTGCTTCGACTACTTTGGACGCTCCGATTGGACGAAGGTTGGACGGCAGTTTTCCCTGGCCTAGGGATCCAGGGAGGACAGAGGGGGTTTAAGCAGACGTTTTCGGCTCCTCGGTGCACTTCGTTTCAGTCATGCTAGATTGATGAAATGTGACGTTCTCCACTCTCCATTAAAATTAAATTAGGGGTTTTTACGTGCCAAAACCACTTTCGGATTATGAAGCATGCCGCAGTCGGGGACTCCGGAAATTTTGACCACCTGGGGTTCTTTAACGTGCACCTAAATCTAAATACACATATGTTTTCGCATTTCGCCCCCATCGAAATCCGGCCGCCGTTGCCGGGATTCGATCCCGCGACCTTGTGCTCAGCAGCCCAACACTATAGCCACTGAGCAACCACGGCGGGTTGCACTCTTCATGTAGATACTGTACATAAATCCCGTACTCGTCCTCGATGAGAACAAGTTCCTCCCTTCAAAGACATCCTAAGCGTGGATGAGTCGGACGACAGCATGGGCCAGCTACCGCTTTTGAGATGCCCGGCCATAACTCTTAGAGAATGTGTGCGTTTGTGTGTATGCGCGTGTAGGTGTGGACGTGTGGGTGTGCGTTTCTGTATGTGCGTGTGTGGGTGCGCGCGTGTGTGTCAACGCTATGAAAGCCCACTACGTCGCAGGCGAGCTGTTGCGCGAACATTAGCGCAGCGTCAACACCAGCCAATTGGTAGCGACACTCCCTCCCATGATCCGCACGCAAAGTGAGGAATTGGTATAGGTCGCTTTATTACCGGATTCACGGGCAACACAAAGCCCGTAGCTACGCACATACAGGAGGCCCGGAAACCTGTCCGATCTAAAGAAAAGAAACTCAATCCCGAAATTCATGTAAAAGATCGCACCGCGTAACACCAGCTCGAGACCGCGCAATTTCGCGTCTGAAGTACCACCCGGATAGGCAGGGAAGCTTAACTTTCGCGACGGAATAATTTGCGCGCGTTTTCCGCACATGACTTGCAGCACGTCAAAAAACTGGCACAATAAAGAGCAATTCACGAGAGCAGATTTGTTCAGTGCCCCGGATTATTAGCAGCGCGAACATATGTCATCAAATGTGTCATACCCGAGAATTATACCGAATCATAGGGGAGCACTCAGTCCGCGCTAATTGTCGCTCGAGGGATATGAAGAATGCAAGTAGAACCAGAAAGTTGTTTACATACCACTACATGAGCTTGAGGACACCCATGATATGGACACTGCAATCGAATTATCGCCATCGTCATCACCGCCGGCGTCGCCGTTGCTGGCCGGCGCATATATTTAGGTATATGTGAGCGACATGCTTGTGCACGCTATAAATGCGGCTTATAGTGCTACACTATTCAGTCACTAAAGTTGCTCATTCCAGCTATTACGTTCTTGACTAAATTATTTTTCAGAATTTGGAAAATGAGAGCCCGCAAACAAATGTCATAAAACAGAACATTCGCAGTGCACGTCTCTTATTCTAAATCGTCGCCCACTATTAAATATTAACAGTGCAAAACAATATCAGTGCTCAAACCTGAAAGTGATGCAATTTCACTGGCGCGGTTCCTTACGCGCAGCGAAGTGACGCCTGTGCGATGTCCTTACAGGCACAACACGGCGTGTTATAAAAAATTTAGGTGTGGAAAGTTTTGGCGCATCCGCGTTTGTCGCATCCACGTTAGTCAGGCCGGCATATAGTTATAACAGCGTAGGAGAAATTCAACAGGAACGCGAAAAACCTTCATTATTAAACTATGGCGTTTTACGTGCCAAAACCACTTTCCGATTATAAGGCACGCCTTAGTGGAGAACTCCGGAAATTTCGACCACCTGGGGTTCTTTAACGTGCACCTAAATCTAAGTACGCGGGTGTTTTCGCATTTCGCCCCCATCGAAATGCGGCCGCCGTGGCCGGGATTCCATTACGCGACCTAGTGTTAGCAGCCCAACACCATAGCCACTGAGCAACCACGGCGGGTCGCAAAAACCTTGCTACCGCCGTCAGTGCTTCGCATTTCGGGCGAAAATAACAAGTTCTTTTTTAAACACTCCGCGTACCACTGCCGTCAGCAATCAATGGCTGCTTTTTACAGATGCCACGAATGTTTTTCTCTCACTATTATTCCGCGCTGTCCGCAAGGTTTTCCCCACGCCTAGCTTTTAGCCACGTAAACGAAACAGCGTAGCGAGACTCTACCTGATACTGAAGCACTGATCTCCACTCACGACAGGGCGCAAGAACGACATCCCTCCAGCAAAATAATTATACAAGAGCCCCCTACAAAAAGCATACAATCATTCGGAACCTAAAACAAATCGCTCGATTCGATTACAACTTCGCGCTGCGGGCCTCATTTCAGCGCCGAGAGAAGCATGGGCCGCATTACGCTCGAAGCGCGCGGGGACGGAAAGGGAGTCGAGCGCGCGAAGCCGCTCGACAGCAAAGCACGGGACAGAAAACCGGGCAACGGACTGGGGAGAGCATCCGGCAAAGCCGTTCGCGGCGGGTAGCAGCTACGTGTGTCAGACGCAGGCGCGCGCGCGCACACACACACACACCCGAGAGAACCCCTCGCAACGCCGGCAGAGCTGCCAAGCGCTCGCGATATTTCCGCGGACGCGCAAATGGGAACGGGCACGCGCTCTCCGAGGCGGGCTGGCTGTAAGCGCGCCTAAGCGCGCACCCTCGTTCTCGGACGCGGTTTTTCCGCAATTAAAGATCTCCCCCCTGAATCTGACGGGAGAAGTTACAAAAAAAGATACGTCTCGCCAGGCGTCGGTCTGTTTCTCTCTCTCTCTGGAAGCGTGAGAGACCGTAACCCCTCCTCCTCCTCCTTCGCCGTCGCCACCGTTTCTCCTGCGGCGCACGTCAGCGAAACGGCACGACCACGTCCCGGGCGTTTGATTACATAACGCCCTTGATCAACGCTGCCTGCAGGGCCCGTAGTAAAGCGGACTCATTGCTCAACGGTTCGGCGAGCCCGCAGATGACTGTGGGAGCGAAAACGCACGCGACGTGTTCCTGCAAACATCGCGCGCAAGAAATGGGACGCGGGTACCTTTTCACGGTGAAAGGGAGAAAATTATTCTTATTTTCTGAAAAGTATACATTTTTTCTGGCGAAAGTGCAACCGTCGCTATAGCGGTTGCACTTTCCTCGAAAAATAGAACGGAAAAGCAACGCGAAGGAAAGGAAGGACAGAAGCATACGTGAACATGAGAGATACGATGGAGTGTATGGAAGCAATTCTGCTAGGGAAAAGCGAACGCCGTAAAAAGCTTGTTGAAAAGAAACCAATAGGTAACAGATGTGGCCAGAAAACATCGGGAGAGAGGATAAAAATAAAGCGGGAAAGTGGGGAAGGTTAGCCAGTGTAAGTAACGGCTGGCTACCCTGCGCTAGGGAAAGGGCTAAAAGGTGTAAAATGTGATGAAAGGAATTAAAACAAAAATACTTGGGCTCTAATCCACGTTGTGAAGGCGGTTGGACAGCGAAGCTGTGAACGACACCTAGAACTATTACCCGTTGCTTTTTTAAATTTCTTCTTAAATTTAGAATTTGCGCCGTCGAAACGACTGGTTTCACTGCACCTTCGTCGCTTGACCGCGTTTTCAGCTTCACGACATTCATCCTGCCGCGATCGGCGTTTGCGATGCACGAGCACAACGCCGCTGTTCACACCGTCTCTTCGCCGCTCCTCGCATGCACACTGCTGCTCAGGAGTGCTCACTTTACGTGGCATTACCACAGTACTGTCACAACACAAATTCAATGCTTTGCTAGGCTGGCCCTATTATATACAGGGTGTTTCAGCAAACACTCTAAAAATTTTTAAAGGTTCCCTGTGGCAGATAGCTCAATTCTCGTTTATGAGCCGGTCTACTCCAAGCGGCGGACACAACTTGCACAAAAAGAAAATTGAAATGCAAAATCTACGAATTAACAATAATTAACTAATTAACTTTTAAGCTAGTTATCTTATGACCCACAGTGCAATTTACAAATTCTAGCAGTGGACTTCGCAAGGTGGGTCCACTTGGAACGAATTCTCAGGACGACACCAGTTTCTAGATATAAATTCCCGAACTTTGCGGAGAAATGCATAAACGTTCCAGTTTAATTGTGTGCTTCAGCGCATGAAACGACGTTTTCCTAACAAATTAACTGGAACGCCAATGCATTTCTCCGCAAAGTTCGGGAATTTATATCTCGAAAGTGGTGTCACCTCGGAAAGGCGTAGGTTCGTGTGCGTGTTTCTGCATACATAATTTGCACGGATGTCCCATTGTGTGCGATTCGGACGTGGATACTACGACAACGGAAAGAAGACGGCATAACGACAATGTTAACCGATAGATGGCTTAACGAAGGCACAACGAAAACGACTGCACCAGGAAGATGGAATGGCTATACAACGGAATGACCATGATAACATGACGGCGGCGCGAGTTATTACGACGAAATAATGAAGGACGAATCGCGAACTACGGAGCGACCACAATGAAATGACGACGGAACGACGACTACGGCCACCTGGGAGCTCAGTGCGCGCCGAGCTGGTGTTGTCTCCACACACTATACATAACGTAATTCCTCGCAAGTTCATCGCGCTCCAAGGCGAAAGAAATACGAAAGAGGAGAGAAGGCAGGGGCGTTACTTAAGGCCATGCCCGTACGGATACCCTTACACTTGGGGTAGCGGAAAGATGAAAGAAAGGCAAGACGAGTAACATACTGCAGAAGCGGGCAATGTGAGGCACACTCCACGAGGAAGGTTCGTTGACAGACACAGGCGTTCGTATGCAGTCCGGTCAGGAGGACAGATAACCTAGATAACCTAGGTACCAAAACGAAGGAGAAATAGGCAAGGATAGGTACGCACTACAGGTACAGTGATGTTGTTGTCAATGACAAGACGGCATGCAGCGAACAAGGCTTGTGACCAGCGCGGAATAGGCGTTTATTCTCGCCTATCCCGCATGTATACTTATAACCATGAAGCGTTCCAGTCATGCAGCGTTCGCGTTCTTCTTATCATCCTATAGCTGTTGCTATACGCATCGCTACACGTCGCTGTGCAACAGCCGAACAGTCTCCGTACAAGGACATTCTTCAACACAGAAAGCACCGACTGCCAGGTGCAGTGACACACTCGACGCGTTGAAATTCCAGATAGAACTATGCACTTTACTTTTTCCTTTGTTTTCGGAATTAGCTGGTTGGAAGCGTGCCAGCACACACGTCATCAAGCGCAGTGGCTTACCACAGAAAAAGAGCGTCAAAAGCAATACGAGAAAAGACGTCACCTGACAGCCGACGGAGGGCCAAAAGCCGGTGCAGCACATACCCGTTTTTTCGGATGCCATAAAATCGACGTCACCTCACTTGTTTCTTTTTTTTTCTCTCTCTCTCATTCTGCTTCGTTTCGCAACGTCCTCTTAGATTTCAGGTTGCGACGAAATGCCGCCACGTGGCAGCGCGACAGGCCTCCAGGCGACGCCGATCTTTCGCCACGAAAGAAACCCCTTCATGGAAGACTCGCATACGTGCACGCACGCGACGTCTACCACAATAAATGTCGCGCAGCTTCGTCGAAACGGTCAGCTCGCCTGAGGGTATATACTGGAGCGCGTCGCCAAGTTTTCATGTTTGTTTCAATGATTTTTCGCTCAAGAACACGCCTAATGCATGCTTCAACACAGGCGCCGGAGAGAATTCCGGGGATAAACGCAGGTAGACAGACAGACAGACAAGGGAAGCGCCGGAAACATCTGAGCTTCGCGAGAGGGGAAGAAAAAAGAGAAAAAGAAAAACGCGTTTAGTTTGAGCGCGTTAAAGCTTCGGCGTTCCTCTCAAAATTAAAGGGCGCCTTTCCGCGGGTCTCGTCTTGTTCCGTTTGCTTTTCACCAACTTCGAGCAGTCGGCCACGAAGAAAATTGGCACGTGCGTACTCGCGGGTTTCCCACCTCCAAGAAAGTGCAACACAACGCGCGCATCCGAGATCGAGGCACTGCGTCGTCGACGATGGAATAAAGTTTGGCGCGATCGATGTAATACATGGAACAGGACTGCAAGATTCCTCGGCGAAAGGGTACGAGCGCGCACGGAGCAGCACGCCAAATTCTCTACATTTTTCTCTCCTCTATAGTCAGTGAGCCTTCGAGGAGTCGGACCCAACGCGCGTTTTTCGCCACTGGGGTAACGCCTATGCGACGCGTCCCTAATTGCGCGTTTGAGCGATTCTAAAAGGAAAGTACGAAGACGTGTCTGCAGATATTGAACTCGGCCTCTGCGAGCGAAGCTGGCAAAAGCCAAATTAGCGGGTAATAATTTCGAGTTATTGAATGCGAAGCATTTCGGGGCGAACATTTGCCACTTTGACGGTATCTAGCCGCCTACATCTTGGCCATAGTCGTTTCGTTAACTTGGCGTGTACCAGAACTGACATCGTATGACAAGAGTGCATGACGGACAGAAATGATAGGACATGACATGAATTTCACGACATGTGTGTCACGTAAGTCTTGAAACAGCCGCCTACGTCTTGGAATGTACCAAAATTGGCATAGTATGACGAGAGCGCATGACGAACATAAATGATAGGTCATGACATGAATGTCACGACACGCTTTTATTAATGTCATGACATGCGGCTTTTTATTCAACGTTCGAGTTCCGCTCTGCACAGCGATTCTTTTAGAAAACCCTCCCGGAAACACCACAGCGCCTCTGGTGCGCCCATTCATTCCGCACCAAACTGCCCAAGGCCACAGAAGTGTACAAGGATGAGCACAAGACGCGGAACGCAAATTCTGGCGCACGGTACCTTTCAGGATGCTCTTGAAAAAAGCACGAATGCGCGAAAACCGCCGCGGCAAACGTGGCTATGGCCTACCCCTACTGAGCTCGAAGTTACAGGTTCGATCCCAGCCATGCCGGCCTCATTCCGATGTAATGCAAAAGTACCCTTGGGCACATTAAAGAACACCGCTGGCTACTTGTTAAAGAATCTCAAGTGGCCAAAATTACTCCCGATGTAAAAACTCCAGGAAGGAAGCAAGAACAAAGGAAATTGTATTTACAGCATGGCTATTAAAAAAGAAATGAGGTCACGAAGGCCAGTACGATTATGCTGACGGGCGTTGAAGACAAAATAAATCATGGGGCTTTCCATGCCGAAACCAGGATTTGATTATGAGGCATGCCGCAGTGGGGGACTCCGGGATAATGTGGACCACCGGCGGTTCTTTAACGTGCGCCTAAATTTAAGTACTCGGGCATTTTCGCATTTTGCCCCCGCCGACATGCAGCCGCTGTGGCCGGGATTCAATCCTGCGACTTCGCGCTTAGCAGCCCAACACCATAGCCACTAAGCGCCTTTAGAATATGGCACGTACTCAAGAAAGAAAGAAAAAAAAAGTTGCTTCTTCCACTTCTGCGTACTTCCTCAAAGGAACTGAGCGTTATCTGGGGACATCGCATAATTCGCAACACCGGAATTCGCCCCACTATGTCTCGTAATCAGGCCGCGGTTTTGTCACGGAAAACCTCAGAATGTAACTTTAGCGAATGCGCGAAAAAGGGGTTGGCATGACGTATCGATTCCCTTCGCTCGATTCTTTTCAATGCTTATCATACACAGATCACGACAAACCGACAAGATTGAAAACCTAGGCGGAGCGCCGTTCGTACCACTGACGAACCGTGAAAGGGAAAAGAAATAGAATCCATACGTTAACCCGGCCACGAATTGAAAGCGGACTATAGCTAAGCTAAATGTAATAGAAGCCACATTCGTCATACAGCCTATGCATTCTATTCGGGGGACGTGAACAGCGTCGAAAAGGAACGTCATCAACGTTAACGACATGGTGTTAAAGCAAGATCTGTCATCTAGAAAACAAGTCCAAACAAGAGCTTACCTACGCCGGATCGCGTGCGCAGTCGGAAACGAGACCGCAAGAAATCGAATTACCAGCAAAATGGCAAATCATGTATTGCTGAAGCTGAGGCCGAATTTACGAAGCTTTCCTTTCCCGATTAAAGCGATGAACTAGGCTAGTGCGCGTTCGTTCATTTATGCGCCGCGCCTTTCCGCGCTGTCTCGTTTGTCCGTCAGTGTTAGTAGCCGTCTTACGTTTCACTCAGCGCCATTCAAAATAATTTTTCTGTCGTGACTGCCCTTTGACACTGGCCGGCCGCCTTATCACATTTAATATGTCCAGCGTGACGATTGTATGGCGGGCATCTACTCTAACGAACAGTTCTACAATATAATAACTTTTTTGTGTGTGTGTTTATGTGAATACGGGGGCAGGGAAGGGCGGCTGCGGCGGGGGGGGGGGGAGGGGGGGCGTCAACCTGACCTACGCGCCGAAAGTTTACCATTTCTTTTTTTTTTTTTCATGTTAGTGCATTCGCTATGTTCTCCAGAGGCGTGTTTACGACAAGTTTATCTCCCCATCCGAGGCGTGTTCTACACGACCGCCACTTTGGGCCCGCACTAATCACCGGCTTTGATTTAACGCTCGGAGCCTAGCTGATTCTCCTAACTAATGTTTGAACGCAGCCGGCACGCAGCCTTGACCAACTACAGCGATGGGATCCAATTATCGAGCGAGTGTAAGCGCGTTTCGCTGGGCGCTCGCATTGCCGAACGCGAGTAGCTAGGCCCGCCCGGGCCGACAATTATATATGTGGGTCTGCACCGAGTCGCGAGCATTCGCGGAACCAGGCACGTGAGAATACACCGAGCAAGTCTGCCGTTAAAGATATCACTCTCGCCGCACGAATGTTGGTATGAACTGTAGGTAACCGCGGAACATCAGACGTCAGGCGTAAACTCGGTGTTCGATCCAGGTCCTGTAGAGTGGAGCTGAACCCACCCTGTTCAGAACGCGCCCAACTTGTCACTTCAAAAAACCTACTCCCTCCCCTCAAACCACGCGTCACTGTCGATCGTCACGCCATCACTTGGCGAAGCCATGTCCGAGATGCCCTTGACCCTGAAGCGCACTACACAAGCAGACATGTCAGTACTACGTCAGCAGAGCGGACACACCACATTTGTCCCGCACAGCCTTATACTCGTAGAATGTGTTTTAACGCGATAACATTTCGGTACCGTTCGGTTTCGCGAACACTTGCATATGTTACCAAAGAAACTATGTTACCAAGAAACAAGAAACTATGCTATTACATTTCTGTTGCCAATCGAACTCAGGGCCGACTATATTCAGCAACGGTCTCACGCGTAGGCTTGGCAAAGCCACAAAAAAACTGTCCGCAAGTTTAATGTCATGATTCTGACAACGCCTTCAGCGCTCCGCGCTTTCTGTTACGCAACCTTTTTTTCCCCTCTGGATTTTCTATTTTCGCCTTTTTAACGCTATAGGTAGCCTACGACTTGTACGCTGGCCTCTTCATCATCATTTTTTATTCAGTTTTGTTCAACGACTTCCCGCAAGACTGAACAAGCTTCCCTCATTGTCAGAACGATAGCAACATTCACAAAAGAACAACACCTGGGCGGAGAGCTAGTCGTCGTGTGCTGCGCTATCAAGCCGGCATCAAAACGACAAAGGACTCGCACGGCTTATAGATTTCAAGCTGACATTCGGAAATACTTCGCAACGCCGGCGTTTCTCATTGAAAAGGCGACGCAGACGGCTACATAAGCGAGTGCGCGCCGTCCTCATCGCTGGCCAGAGGCTTGTCACGTCGGCTTGCCGACGGGTTCGCAGCCTTCAATCATTCAGGTGAGCACCGGACGGGAGCTCGCAACAGGCTGCCCCGCCGCTTGGCCCCAGCCCTAACGTCATTAACCCCGGAGAAAGCGAGATACAGTGGAGTAGCGCGCCAGTCGGAACCTAGGTCAGTCGACCTCGGACACGTCAGCTCCCTCCCTTATTCGTTGCTTTGCTTTGTGTCGTTTTGATTTATTTCGCTTTTTGTCGCTCTTTCTCCGTTACTGGGCGTCTGCGCGGTCTAAAAGCCCTGCCCCGCCCACGTCTGCACGCATGACGACCCGCGGACGCGTTGCAGCAGTGACGCGATAGCAGCCCGCCGCCTCTTTCAGCGGCCCTCCCGGAGGACGTGGAAGAAACGGCAGCAGCTATCCTGCTACAAGATATCAGTTACCGTGGCTCAAAATTTCGCCAAGAAACAAACTGGGCATCACAAAATTCTGGAGTGCATAAACTTATGGGGAACAACGGCAGCAAACCAGGAGCCTAATGCGATTTTCTTAGAACTTCCGTCGAAACGAACCCGTGTTTCCTGCCACGCGCCGTGAAACAAGACTACCGGGAAAATATACAAAAAAGTAAAAGGAGAAAAAAGAAGGCACTCAAAGCGCGAACCACGCGCCCGAGAACATTTTAAAACAAGAGAAACAAAGCTGAAGCCTCTTCGCATAATAGCGCTGCTGAAAGGGCTTCCGATAACAAGCTCGGGTATCTCTCGCACACGGTTCGGCTGAAGTACGAGCGGTTGATCATCAATCGCCGCTTCGGGCACCCGTCGGGAAACTTGCGCCAACAACGTGTAAGTATTAGGCGCCTTGGTGAAGCCTCTGTCTGTGTGCCGGCCTCGTATTGTGGCACCGTCTAGCCTATACCACTGGCAAACGAAAAGCGTTGCCTCAGTGCTCACCTGTGCGTCATTTACCATCTTTGTTTTTGCACGATTGGACGCATCACAGACAGGAGGCTTCAGACGACACACGCCAACCGGTGTTAACATCGGCCACCTATCGCAAGTGAAAGTTTGTGCTGCCACGCATCCCAGAGGCACACGACACACAACAGGCCGTAGATACAAAGCTTCACGAACAATATCGCAGACGCCCAGTATCTAAGTAAGGATAAAAATAGAGCGGGAACAAATGAAGGAGTGAGGACCTAAAAAAAAAAAAGGTTTCCTAAACATAACAAATAAACACTGGTAACTCAATTCACTACGTATAATGGTTTTCCAGCGTCATATCCACATTCAAACCGCCAAAAAATATCCCCGATCATACGAAAGAAAAATGGGTTGGCTGGCTTTCTACTGTACCCGGGGGAGGTAAGGTGAAATTTCTACAAACCGTAACCTGTACAACGGTGTTCTTGACGCGTACAATGAGGCCCAACAGTATGCGCGTCATCCTTTCTCTGCTGGCGTTGTCGTATTAAATCCACGACACCAATGTGACTTTCACCACATGCATCACTTGGCGCTAAAGCACGACTATGTGGCAAAAGCTATGTCCATTGTCAAAAGAAACAAGACCACCAGGTGCAAAGCTACAGCTGCCTCCGAGATACCCGGTTGAGTGCGCAATTCAAAGCCCCTGCACAAAGTGGAGAGCACTCATCACCCTCCAGAACTTCTCCTTGAAGCCAGGAATTCCGCTAGAGATTCCGCTTTACATGGCTCCATTACTTCCGTGTGTGCGACGCGAGGTAGCCGGGAATCAAGGCCGCTGGTGTGCATAGTGACTACGTTTCTCGTAGGGAAGAGTGTGCCTTTAGCGCCTCCTACTCACAGACAAACGGGTCGCTAGGGTGATCGCGCGCTGCGGGAATCACAGCTTGGCGCGTGTTATATGTATAATATATATGAAGGGGTAAGCAATACGCTTTGTATCATCAGTTGCGGCGGTGACGTTTTACGTCAGCAGCCTTTTAACGTGTGCCCAGTGGCAAACCATGCATCTACAGATGCGCGACCAGTTTACGAGTCCTAATCATTCCCCAGCGATATAAAAAATGCACCGCGACTCACGAGACCCCCACAGAGGACTATCTCCATGAGAACAATGTTGATTATCACTACAAGGTGCACAAGGCACAGCTAGGCATGTGTGCTGCCATGTTAGTGTAGACAGTGAGCAGCCTCGTCTTGTCAACATATTTAACAGCTCAGGCACTACATTCCAAGTCAAATGCGTTAAAGTCTTCAACTCAGTCAGATTCAATTTCTTTGCAAATTAGATGTCATGGCTGCATCTCACGAGCTAAACAACTCGCATGAAGAAATCGTGCACGCGGAAGCGTGTAAAGAGTATCATAACAAAATTCGTTTTTACATCCTGCATGAATTTTTTAACAAATGCACGAATGAACGAAAACACGCACAACAGAAAAAGAGAGATCAAGAGAAACGTAAAAATAAGTACGTCATAGGCTCTGGTATGAAAACGCTAAAACCACGCCCCTCCACCATACACTATAATTAAGAATGCGCAATGACGGACGCCCCTGATTCTCACGCTGCACAACGATTATAAAAAACAGGATACAAAGCTGTCATCTCCCCACATTCACGTAAATGGAGCAACAAAAGAAATGACAATGTCACGGAACATTTGCAAGAAAACGCAAAGGGCGCTTGGCAGAGCTTGATCGCACGGGTCAGTGATAGGAAGGGCAAACTTCCAGCGCTTCCTGGGTTGCTGAAGGCGACGATACGACATTATTGGCTTTGCCTCGGCGACAGGCGTTCGGAAGGCTGCATTCGTGAACTTGGTCTCTGAAATTGCCATCAATCAACTGCCAAACAAAAATCTTTCGCTGCTAAGATAGATTATGCGGAACAAAAAAAAAGCAATATTTGCTACGTGAAAACCTTCGTGAGAAGAAAAAGAGGAATTCGATCGAAGGCAAAGAAAAAAAAGGGGGGGTGGGGGCGTAATAGAAAGTAGGCAGCCGAGCGAGTAAAGAGCGAGCAAGTTGAACAGGAGTTCTCAGAACAGCCAATTTCCCACAAGCCCCCGCCTGTGAAGAGTGCACCACTGCATTGCCCCTCTTATTGCGGCGAAGCTTCCTCAATTTTATAATTTATTTTTCTAAAATAACGAAAATGCGACGAGCTCTGCAAGAATCGAGCTACGAAACTCCGTTTTGCAAACATATAGCTAACGACGATACGGTTCTATCAAAATATAGTCACGACTCGGATATGAACTCACGTACAGCTGTTAGCCATGGTCTGCGAGCTGTCTCAAAAACGTGGTTTATTCAACTCCCATGAATTCGACCCCGACTGCACCTAAAAGATGGTTTCAATTATCCAAAGTTCAAAGGTCAAAAATTTTTGAAGACGGAAGGTTGCCGCCTTTATGGATGTAACACTTTAAATTGAAGAACCGGTCAAATTAACCAACCTAAGGTGACCGGACGTCTACTGTGACTAGGCTACAAGTCGTCATAACTATTTGACAAGATATATCCCCTTTTTTGTAAGGTCGTTTTTTCGCGTGGCTTTACGTCTTTTCCACCGTAGGAAGCACGAACCAACAAGCCTACTGGTTGTTACTAGCTAAGCCGATATATTTGTTTGTTGCCGAGAGTTCAGCCGATATTGGAACAACAAGACAAAGCCCAAAAGCCTTCGTGTCGTGTCAAACTTATGTGCTTCCTTTCCAAAAGCAAACGAATATTTTAGAGGGTTCGCTTTATCCGCATTTTTTCATTTCATTTATTGAACCCTCAGGGCCGAAGGCATTAAAGAGGGGAGTGGTTACAAAACAAAAATACATAAATAGGTACAATGCATATTAGAGAACAAGTATAATCATCCTCCTGTTATACAATGTTAGCTAGTGCAGAACGAAAATGCTGGTTATCAATTATGTCGACGATATCTGCGGGAAGGCGGTTCATTCACGTGATGTACGAGGCAAGAAAGATTTAAATGCACTTTTACTGTTACATGTTTCAATGCCAACTTTGTGACGATGATCAATGCGATTTGACACGTATCTGGGGGACGAGATGAGGGAATCGAGTAGCATGGGGTGATGGCATAATTTATGAAAAAGGCTCAAACGAATTGTCTGCCGGCGGGATGCTAAAAGAGGTAAAGAAAGGTTAGCTTTCATGCTTGTTACACTTCCGGTACGGTTAAAGTTGGACAGGATAAAACGACCAGCGTTATGTTGAACCAGCTAAAGTAACGTTATCAGTTTTTCATGATGCGGATCCCAAATCGCGGAGGCGTATTCCAAATTAGAACCGCATTATTGTTTTATAAAGCAATAACTTCAAAGAAGCTGGGGTTTTGGAAAAGTTACGGCGCACGTAACCCAACATGCGGTTAGCTTTGTGAGTAATGTACTCAATATGGCGCGTCCAGTTAAGGTCAGCAGAAATATGAACATTTGAACATATGAGCGTCCGAATTGCTGCCGGCCCGTAATGACATTATGATTGTTCATTTGTTTGTACTCTCACTGTAAATAATGTCAATAAACCTCCAGTTCTCATCTCAAAGTCCTCCTCAGCCTCGGCCAACTCCCGCACCCATCGGCAAGGTCCAATATCTGGAGGACAGCGATTGGGATTGCCCTCCAGATCCAACAATGCGGAGTAATGCAATCGTTCCGTTCCCAAATATTTGGACAAAAGACGCCCGTGCACCACAATTTGAGTTCGCGATAAAGAACTCCAGGTGGCCCAGATTAATCTGGAGTCCCCCACAACGGCATGCCTCATAATCAGATCGTGGTTTTCGCACATAGAACCCCAGCATTTATTAATAAATAAATTTAATTGCTACATCGAAGCACGTTAGGCAACGTATTTACACGGTGAATGTACAAGGGGCAGAGAGAGAGAAAGTGTGTGTGTGTGTGTGCGTGCGTGCGTGCGTGCGTGCGTGCGCGCGTGCGTGTGTGTGTGTGTGTGTGTGTGTGTGTGTGTGTGTGTGTGTGTGCGTGTGCGTGTGCGTGTGCGTGTGTGTGTGTGTGTGTGTGTGTGTGTGTGTGTGTGTGTGTGTGTGTGTGTGTGTATGTGTGTTCTCATAAGTGACAACAGCAGGTTAGCGTCAACTCAACTGATAGAAAAACGATACGGGAAACACCGGTTCTGTTTACTGCACGTCCGCAAGCTACGATCCTCGAAATCTTATAACGTGGCAATGCGAAGAATACAAGAGGCACTAAAAGAAGTTCGGATAGGATGATGTCATTTTACTTACAGCGCTCATTCTCTTCTACCCCCCCCCCCCCCCCCCGCAAGAAGAAAGGAAGTAAAAGAAAGGAAACAGAAAATAAAAAAGCCGAAAGGATATGACTGAAAAGGTATACCATGAAACGGGAGGGAGAGAGAGTGTGTGACGCGGCCATTCTGTCCTGTCCTTCATCCGTCACAAACGGCCGCAATGGTTCCATCTCTTCGAACGCTTCTCAACGATCGCTCGAGCACGTCTCCTTCCAGCAAGAAAGGCGGCACTTAGCAGATAGAAGCCGTTCCACTCAAGGCAATCGGCAAGGCTGTGCCTCGGGGCTAGTAAACGCGGCGCTCTCCCCCACGTCTCCCTTTCGCCTCTGCGGCCAACGCTCTGCGCAGCTTGCGCGGCTTCGCAAACGGTCACGCGCAGGTCGTGCGCTTCCGAGACCGACAGGTCCGAAACAAAGAAAAGTGGGGATAAAAAGTAAGTGCCCGCCGCCGCCGCCGTCAACAACGTCCACCATCGACGCTCTCGATAAGAAATAAATTATCTAGAACAGCGAGGAGGCTGCGGACACCACGCACAGAGACGGTGGTTCCTCAGACGCCAAAACCAAAACAAATAAAAATAGAGATGTAGAAAAGAAGGCGAACGCGAAAGAACCAGAAGCGAACGCTCGCAGGGGAAGCCGCGCGCGGTCTTCAAGGGAAAATCAACGGTTTCACGCAGCCGTCTCGTCTCTCCTAAAAGTAGGAAGGAGGGGGGGCGAAGAAGGGGGAAGGGGCTGCGCCCGTGAGGTGTCCGCGCGGACAAGTTCGAGGAAGAAGCGAGCGAGGCCCCCCCTCCCTATTTTATATATTAGGTATTTATTTATTTCGCGCCGTTATTTGATCAATTTCTTTCTGTCCGAATTCGCCAAAGCGCCGCCCACACAGGCAGACGAAACGTAAACGACAGCGAATTGCAAGAGGCTAAAGGCGAAGATAAATATGAAAGAACGGCAGCAGCAACGAGGAGGAGGCAGTTTGAACGCGCATGCAACAGAAATGGTATGAGGCAGACAAGCAAGAATCTGTAGGAAAGAAAGGAGTGCGTTTCGAGGCGTCTCTGTAAAGAAGAAGAAAAAAAAGAGAACTCCACGCTGGTACGATGACAAATATACGAAAGGACGCAAAGCGAACTAAAGCCCTTTTCGACTCGTCGAACGGCCTCTACATGAGCGAGAGGGGCAAAGAAGAGCGTGTCCTCTCAAGGAAACAAAAAAGAGAGAGGGAGCTAAGTAAAGAGTTTGGATGAAGAAGAGAAAAAGCTTACTATTCGCACAAGACCAATGAGGCGTACGCCAGTTCTCCCAACGATAAGCTAAGCTCCAAATGCGCCGCCGACGTCTGCAACGATAACAGAAAGAAAGAAGGAACAGCCGAAGGGATGAAGAGGCGGAAATGAGGGATGCCGAGCCGTGTTTCTCCCCGATACTTTCATCGCCCAGTCGGCACGCGAAAATGCACGGCGAGAGAATCGCTTCGTGCGTCGTTTTGCGCTTCTGCAGGATACTGCACACAGAGTGCCGGCTGCACGCGGCACCAAAGAAGGAACGCATAGCACCCTCGTTTAGCTCATTGCCCGTCCGAGCGTAAGACGCAAGAACTTACAGGCCGGAAAGTAACAGGGAAACGAAAAGTGGAATCGCAGACACGGCACGAAACAATGCTGCAAGGACGACGATATGAGCTTCCCGCCTTCTACGAGTGACTCTTTCAGATACCCCCCGGCCGACGAGCTTCGTCCCCTTAGTCGAATACGCGGACGGCGTCCTCGCATCAGAGGGCGCGCGCCTGTCGCCATTTGCCCCGTCGACTTCACGCATCAAAGAAACGCTCCAAAGGCAGCTATGTTCCGATCAGGACAGTGTGGCGCTACAGAAGCGGTGCTTTCTTTTCCAGCAGTTTGCCGTTTACAAGATCTCTATAACGAAGCCTAATTCGGGAAAGAAAACAAAAAGAAAGAAAGAAAGAAAGAAAGAAAGAAAGAAAGAAAGAAAGAAAGAAAGAAACGAACAAAGAAAAGCCCCGCATTTGCGAAAGCTAAATTTTTCGTCATTTCTATGTTTCCAGCGACGAAAGCACGAACATGAAACCCTGACGCCTGGAATAAGCTCGAAGTATTAAAAAAAAAAACAGAGCCTGCGCGAGGAAAAAATAAATAGGAAGGCAAAAAAAAAAAAGAATAAGACCCGCCTTCATTCTACCCGGTGAAAGTGGATGTACAGCGACGCTGGTGCGGACATTAGGCAAGTACCACCAGCCCAAGTGACGTCACAAGACGTAACACAAGCACCACCACCTCCACCACAAGCGACGTACGTCACGGGCGCACGCACGTGCGCGCATGTGCGGCATACATCCTTCCTCTTCTAGGCCGTCCGCCAAGCGCAAGTGCCTTCTTGAACTAAATAAATGTTTGAAAGTTGATCGCGTCATAAAATGCGTAAAGTACGAGTTACACGCAAACTGCGGACATGATAGCTTCGAATCATTTGAATATTCGAGAACAACATAAATCAGTTACGCGGAAACCGAAAGACAAAAACCACTTTCCAGCTGCCGTTTGAGGTCTGTCACAGTGGCGGCGGCCGCTAGGTGGAGGTTACCGTTCGCACAGCATAGATCCTCATGTAGGCCCTCCGCCAATCGCAGTGTGTTATTGAAGTAATTGAATTTCTCAAAGTGAAATGCGTCAGAAAATTCGTAAAGCACGACTTGCACAACACCTGCAGACAGGATAGCATCGGATTGTAATTGGCATATACGAGAACACATAATCCTCTTATGTGAAAACTCAAACACCAACCCGTTTTTCAGCTGCCGTTTCCTGGCCGAGCACGCCACGAAAAAATCCCGACCAACTAGAGGCTAACAGCTTCGGTGTAAAAAAGAACAAGCGGTGCACAAAGCCACGTAGAACACAGGGCGAGGACTAGCGAAATTGGTTCCCGAAAAACGGGCGATTCGCGAGATTCGCTCAAGCATTTGACATCGCGTATACCGTACAGGATCCGCGTATTACTTCCTTCTGCTGTTCATTTCACTCTTTTGGCTGCAAAACGGCCCAGGAACCACACTGAGTTGGAGACGACTTTAATAAATTGAGAACTGCTCGCGGAAGAAAGAAGAAATAGGCAAGGGGCTTCGGCTTACTCCCTCACCTTTTCGTCGCAGGGCTCTTGGCATATCGCATTTCTCTCAACGGTGGCGGTCACGTTCATCAGTGAGGCATGCAAGCTTTAGGCGAGCGCTGAAATCGCCCTCTCCAATCGCAGCTAATACGTGGTTCGCATCCAAGCGCGCGCCAATGTCGAACCGCGAAGAGGACAGCGGCTCGGCCAATATAGCGGCTGTGCACACGGCAGTAATCGCGCAACGAAGAGTGACTGCGTAATGGCGTCGTCGCTGCGTACCCCGCATGAACGTGAGCGTTGCGGTGACGAACGTGTGAGCCGCAAGGTGTTAAGTGTCCGATGTAACGTATACGGTACGACGTTAATTACAAAATAACGCTACTTGAAGACTAGATAGTGCTATGGGCACGCCTACGGGAGGGGCGGGGGGAGGGGGGTAAGTTCAATCCCTCACAAATCTTTTCGAGAAGCAAGCACTGTGATCGGGCTGGCTAGGACGGATCCATAACTTCGGATTGCGCAAATAAAGAACGAAAGACGGACAAAGTATGCACAACACAGGGGCTGTCGCAAAAAAAAAAGCAGCAATATGAGCACACATATATAAAGAGATCGGTGAAAGGTGCTGAAGGGAGAAGGGAGGGAGGAAACTTGAGAGATAAAGAATAAAATTCTTATTTTTGATCTAAAGAAGCGTGGCCGCCGAAAAAGAAAGCTTGCTCAAGCTCTTCGGCAACAGCGGCGAAATGAAGCCGCTATCCTAAGGTTAATTAAAGGGCTCACAACCAACTTTTATGACGCTTTCAAGCCAAGTATAAAGCTTACCGGTCGGAATGCGAGTTCTGCGCAGTAGCACGTACAACTGAATTTATTAAATAGAAATATCCATATTTATACAAACAGGATTGGCGTGCGCACAACCATACAGCACAGTAAACGTGTAGCAGAAAAAAAAATACAACGCTACCTCCGTGCAAACCGACAAGACGTGCCATCAAGATCAAAAATTACAAATCACTATTGTGAATTTAAAAATTGGTGTTCGTTATTCCACAATGAGACCGACGGAACACTGACGCAAGAATCACTATCTTTCTTTATGAAAAACGCTTCCAGTAATTCACGTGCCAGCGATCCCCGACTCTTACCTAGTATACGCGAGTCCTGAAAATGCGGCAGGCAGCCACACGAAGAACAATGAAAGGGCTAGAGCGAACTTGTGCCATTTATCACCGATAAGCGGTGCTCCCTTGCACTAAATGGTTGTGTGCATGTCAATCCTGTTTGTATAAATATCGGCGTTTCCATGTAATCAATTCAGTTGTAAGTTGGAGCTCTTCCCGTCGCTTCTTCTTTCCACTTGGTTTTGCTACGCCGAACACACATTACAAGCATGAACCAACAAGCTCAACATCGCATTCTGCTTACCACTCAGTGTGTCCATAGAGTTTCCTACAATATACTACAGGGAACTCTGGCGCTGCGTGCAGTGGTTGACCCACCGTGGGGAATGACGGGAAGTACATGGATTCGTCGGATCTTCGTGCTCCTGGATTCAGACGTTCTTGTGGCTTTGTTTATTAGGGTTTATATGCCTTCATTGTCGTCAATTTCAGATCAATCTATACTCTTCGAAGTGCAGAAGACGCTGCGAACACGCACAATCGCTACTAACTGCAACGATTGAGCTTGTCGAGGTGGCCAGATCGAAACGCGCCCAGCGTCTCAAGGCACTGGCATGCCCGGGATAAATTCATAAGGACATTTCGCATCGCTTGTCAATGCATGCGCCCGTGGCATAATGTTTCAATGCCAGGCTTCTGTGCTATAGAGGTCATGTGCTCCAATACTGCCGTCCAACAATTTTAACAACGTTTGCTTAATTATTTATTACGCAGTACATTGTTGAAAACGACGAGTTTGCAAAGCCACAAAGCCATTTGAAGCCAGAAGGACGAAGTTTAGGCAAATCCATGTACTTCCCATAATTCACACGCTGGTACAACCGTTCTCATTACGGCTCTCGTAGACACTAACGCCAGAGTTCCTTCTAGTAATTAGTTCGTGAAACTCTATGAGTGTGTCCAATCCTATAGCGCTAACGCGGGAAAGGTCGTGGAAAATTATTGATCAGAACCTTTCGAATCTGCAGTCGCGATCGTGTTTATGAAGTGGCACGCTGTAAAGCATGCTGAAAACAGTGAAAAGTGAGCTCGATAGCGATCCTATACACTGGTATCTGTAGGAACTTGTAGGATATGCAAGTAGTGCCCATTGATGTTGCGCTCTCACCCACTTACGGCGCAATTAGTCGACGGCATCTTGTATCTTACAGAGAGACACACAGAACTCTGGGCGCTCACTCGCAAACTCACACGCGTACAAAAGCAGTCATTGGCGCCACCATGCAATGGGGGTCACCACGACTCATCGCGGTGTTGTCGCTCCACTCGGGCCTCGAAGGAAGCGGCGCCGGTTAGCGCGAACCTTCTTAGATCGTAATAAGCGTATAAAAAATCGCAATCACCTATATAATGTAAAGACTACAGTCGTAAACGGTGCCGAGTTACGCACAGCCGAGTTACGCACAGTCATCTGCAGTTACGTGGTCAGCATTCGTCTACCAAGATTTCACCGCCAAGCGGCACGACGTACAGTCTTTCACGACCTTCTGCGCCCATTTAACGTTAAAATTCCTATTTAGACTGCTGAACAGAGCGCTCGATTATATCGTTATAGATTAAGGCGCCTTAATTTCCATCGAATTCTCATTACACCTTCTGGACGGCTGTCGGTCGTCTTAACGTGACTACTTTAGCTGTCACTGTCCCAAGCCTCATGTCCTAACGTTGCAACCCCTTCAGCAATACCAGACATAAAATGAACTGCGGGCGGGCAAAAACGGTGAAAAATCCGACGCAAAGAATGACCTGTACATGAAGTTCCACATGACAGAAACAACCTGCCATGACGTCGATGTCAGGACACCAAAGGTGTTTTCGGCGCGTTATGCCTATACAGCACAATCAAATGTCAAAGTTCGCCGACGGCTCGCTGCGACGGGAACACGAACGCTCCATTCAGAGCAACAACAACTCCGTCACACGCGGGTTAGCGAACCGACCAAATAGGAAACCCGATCGCGGCGGTGGCTCTTAAGCAGAAAACCGGCCAAATTTCAGGCTGTTCCCGGAATAGTGAAGCCAAACAAGTTAGCATACATGGTCAGAATCGCTTCTTTTCCGGGTGGCTGATTAAACCTGATTGTGAAAGGGAAGTCTAGGCAAATGTCAACGCAAGTGGCAGCAAGAAGAGCGCAGACGTGTCTACAATTAAAGCGTCAAATGGACTCCATTCAAGTGCCCAAAGCCGACGCATGTCGGCATGTGTGCGAATACTTTACCAAAAGTTTGTATTTCACTGCGCGTAATATAAAAAGAAAAGTCAACCTTAGCCGACCTTCATCTCAGCTCTCTCTTTTCTTTGTCGCGAATTTGCCGAAACGTTATGGAAACAGGTGTCATTCATAGCATAGTAAGAAAACGCGAGTGCGCCATAGTTTCCGCTGCAACTCGATAGCGCTTCTTTAAAGGGCCCCTGAAACGGTTCGGACAAATTTTGCAGACGCGTAGGGTACAGCTAAAGTTAATCATTCGCACTACAATTTGTGAGAATCGTCTCATATTAAGAGAGCTACGGACGATTACAAGTCACCCTCCTCGACAGCCATGCATTTTCTCCTCAACTCGTTCGCCGAGTGATCGGGGCTAAGCTCCGCCTTCATTCACTGGCTCTGCGTCATGATGGCACGTCGTGTCGACTCCTTCCGGTTATCTATACACTTCGTTACTGCTACTGCGTTTGGTCGAGCTCCGTGCTACCGGGTGGCTGCACCGTGCAGACCATTCACGTGAGCTTCCGCTCATGCCGTGAAGCGGTACGGCCAAAAGGCCAGGCCCTGTCCCCTTCCGCTTGCGCTTACCCGAATACCGGACTCGCGAAGCGCTGTTGTGGTAGTAATCCTCCGGTGTAAAGTGACGGCCGCAAACGCGCAAATCCTGTCGCCGATCGGATAGCGACAGTCCGATGCGCTGCAGCCACTCTAACCGTCTGCTGCCTTCCAGAGGGACACGATGACGCAGCTTGAAATATTGTCAGTCGCTATGTTTGCAGCCCACAAGGCAACAAAGGCGAATCATGGTGCTCGGGAAAATACTGAGACCGACACTGACCGCGGAGCTCTCGTCAAAACGGAGCACGTTGTAACACAGGCAGACGACGCTTGCTGCGTGCCGGAAGTGCCTAATTGTAGTGAGGAATTTTTCTTGTGCATTCTCTCTCTGTTACTTCCTTTTTATAGAAACAAATTACATAACATTCCAACTATTACGAACAACATTTGTTCACCATAAAGTTGGAAAACATATTGATGATACGCCCTGGGCAGCCAATCGGATAACTCGCCCTACTAGCGTTATTAGGACAACTAAAGTCAAGTGGTTAGGGGCGGCTGAAAATTCTGCTGCGATCGGCAGCTATGTACATATTTAAAACCTTATAGTAAATTACGCGCTTTACACGGAGCACTTAGATGCGTCAATTAATTAACAGAAGGGCCCACTCTGACGACTCAGTACATTTGTACAAAATTGTCGAAATCGTTTCAGCGTCCCTTTAAAAACCAACTGCAACAAAATGTTGGACCACGTAAATTGTTTAAGGTAATTCGGACATAGAGGCGCATCCGTTCTAGTTTTGACACTTGATGGGGGCGAAATCCGAAAACACTCGTGTACTTAGATTTAGGTGCACGTTAAAGAACCCCAGGTGGTCGAAATTTCCGGAGTCCTCCACTACGGCGTTCCTCATAATCAGAAAGTGGTTTTGGCACGTTAAAATCCATAATTTATTATTTTTGTTTAAGTTTTGACACTTGAAACAGGAGCGGAAGCACCACGAGAAGCTCGCTAAAAAAGCAGCTTTTAATTCCGAAACTCAAAAAGCGGCAGAGAAGGAGCGAGGGAGAGAAGACACCGCCATTACTTATTGCCAGCAGTGACGCATGACCTAGTAGTCATAGTAACCTACTGCGCGGGTCCTACGCATTACCTTCGAGAATCTCGGAGGCCACGCAACTGTGTAGCGTCGATACCGCGAATGCCGCGCGGTGCGCGGCGAGCCTTCTCGCTACCTAGACACTCGGAACTACCGCGTGCTCTGATTGGCCTCTGCATGTGGCTCCTCGGTCGCGGCGACACAAGCCAGGCGACGCCCCCACGGCGCTGGAGTCTGCCCACGGAACGCTGAAAATGGGTGACAAATCACGGACGCGGCATGCGAAGATTTACGTTATCACCACCAGATGCGCTTGCCGTCCATTTAGGTGCCGCTTGGAGGCCGCTGACGAAAAAAATTACAGAATTACCATCTCTGCGGCTTTACCAAGACTGATTCAGTTGTATACACTACTGATGTATAACAAATTTAGACAAAGTATAGTTGCAATTGGCCTTAAACCACGCGCCACGCGCACAGGTGATGCGTAATCCAAGCACCGTCTGGAGCTGTGTTACTAAAATTTTAAAGGCACGAAATTCTACAAACTACGAGATAAAATCTCATTCTCGAGAAACAACTCAATGCCGACGAAGCTCCCATAATATATATATAATATATGTATGCGTCAGAATATACATCTACGCTCATTCGTTAGGAGAGAGGAGGGAAAAGAAAGAAAAGAAAAACCAAGCAGCGACAATTCCGGGCCCAGACAAAGAAGCCGCAGCATGATAGATTGTTCTTTCCTGCGTCTCGTGTCAAGATCCTGGACGGCGACTTCCCGCCCCGGAAGATAAGCCTAACATTTCCCCGCGCTCCATGCCATCAGAATATTTCCCCGGAAGCCCCTCGGATCCCATATGAACGAGACTGTTTCGTTTCTTTCTGCTCCGCAAGCTCGTATATCGCTCCTCTCGCATGGAGTAACACTTAACACCACACTGGAGCTGAAAGCGCCCTCTAAAAGCGTTCCAAGATAAGAGAGAGCAATGCAGAACCGCATATGCAATAGCTTCGCTCGATGAAACCGAAAGCCGCAACTCTCACATACTACAGGGAAGCGACGAAACAACAAAGTAAAAAACGGGAAGTGGAAACGAAACTTCCGCATCAGATTGAATGGCCTGCAGCACACCTTACAGTTCTGAATGCGACGCGTAGAGATGGTATAGGCATTCGATTATGGGAGAGTTGCACCTAGTGCGTAAAGGGAATACCCCTTACGCAACACATGGTTACCAGAGACCGGAAGCGGTAACGATGGGCTGCCTCAAACGTCCATACCTGGGTTGCTGCAGCGTTGCTGCAGTGACAAGAAATAGTCTACTTGGCTGTTGGGGTGCAAAGCGTCGGAAGCGACGTAATTGTCAACATGTTGTTACCTTCCTTCAAAAAAAAAAAATCAGAAATGTAGAATCACAACGCGTTGTGATTAAACAGGGCGTAACAAGATGTTGCTACCAGCGTTGATGCTGCCGTTCTCGTCTCCTGTAATTCTGTATCGCGTAAAGGGCAAAGCATTTCACGGAAAAGTCAATACACGTATGTATCAACACTGTTTAAGCCAGCAGAGAGCACAATTACCGAATCTGTACTATGTCGAACTCTAAAACCACTAAAGGTTTTATTGCCTCCAGAGAAGTGTCCAACACCGCCATTCTGATCCACTATACCTTGGTCAAAGATCCCCTGGCTACTAATAACTTAATATGTATACACGAAAAACCACAACGCGATTAATCCAAACATCAAGACACCATCACAGCCAATTATTTCCCTTTTGCAGATTCAAGCGGATTAACACGTGCCTCTTACTCTAACACGTACTTACATCAATGCGATTAAGCAAAGGAAACCAGAGTACCAGCAAAGGTGCGAAGTCTGCTGGGAAATTGTTGTCAGCTTTTCTGATTCTTGCTTTCAGAGGCCATATGTCGTGAATTAAATGCCCCATTAAACGACAAGAAACGTCATTACCATTAAAGAACAACGCAGTATTACAGTTTTATTGCATAGGCTCACAGTAAATTTTAGTCGAAATGTCTAAACTATTCCGTATTGGACTTTTTATTTTACTGCAATTTTTCCTCTTCTATTTCGGTATGTATGCCCCTCCCCTCCGTAATGTATTTATACCCTAAGGGTACTACAAGTAAATAAATAAATAAATAAATAAATAACTTTCAACCCTTCCGCTACAGGAAAATGGGGGTAAGCGAAGCTTCTCCTATGTGCACCTGACCATCGTCACGATTAAGTAACACGCAGGTAACGGTGCCGGATTGCTTCTGCCTCCCGCTCCCTCAGCTCGGGTATCTTCTAGTTGCTGTCGGATCGCCAGTGCACGGGCGGCTCTAACGGTTGGAACGGCGCGTCGACGGCGAGCCATTTCACGGGCGAGTTCTCGCCGCCGCTCGTCGAACGCTGCCCGTACCTCGGGAAAACGCACAACGCGTGGCCGTACCACCCATTTTCCGAGACTGCACTGAAGGGAAACGAGGCCAGCGCAGGGCGCTATACCCTTCCCTGCCCTTCCTTGCCCGGCGGAAGCGAAACGGCTCTGACTGGTTGCCTGCTTGACGTGAGCGCGCGCCTATGCAGCTGTAATCCTTGCTTATGATACGTTTCGGCTCCGGCGCAGCTGTCAACTCATCAAACTGCCCTTTCCCGCAGCTGCTCTGCTCTGGGATTAACTGGGTTTTTCTGCGTTACCACGACAAAGCCACTTGTGAGTCAATACAAGCTTCGCTTGAATAAATAAATAATGACGGTTTATGCTTAGCAAAAGTTTCGCCACATGCACGCGCCTTCTTTTCAGCAGGAACAGGCTTTACATTCACACGCTCTTTCCGTAACGTGCACCGCGAAGGGAAGATACCCTAATCAACCCTCTCAACCAGTGTATCGCAAACTGCTGGCCTCCAAGCCGCGCTTGCAAAGACCTCATCGCCGGAGGGATCGCCTCATGTTAAGCTGCAGGAGCTCAAGTACTGTATCGGTGACTTTGATGAAAGAGCGAGCTGCTAAAAGCGGCATCGATAAATGCGAAGCAGGGGTCGCAGCCTAACACTGAGTCACATTAATAAGCGTGTCTACACAGTGCGCTTCCTCTGAGAAACAATGCTCCAAATAAGATTTTCGGTGTTCCTTCTTAACACAGCACATGCCCGCTCACTGTGACCCAGTCGCGACCAAGAAGTCTATAAGCTTAGCGGTCGCGTTTTCACGGTCTTCCCCTCGGCTCTCCTCCGTATACCTGTGCTCTCAGGTGTAGTGTTATTACAAATTTACGAAAATAGCATTCCAGCGCAGCCCCAAATGAAAGCTTGATGCAGCGCTGCCACTCTACATAAACGACGCAGTCATCGTTCGTACGACCCTTCATTTTTTCTCAGCGCACCTACCGGCTGGGAGAAAGATCAAAAGTAAGCCTTGGTGCGAATGAATGAATGAATGTACCAGAACTCATGACGCTTGCAAACCTTTTATGCGAAGTGATAAAAGTTACGAAGGCATTCTACGTCACCAAGTGAATGCCTGTTTCCAGGGCAAAACAAGTAAACCGCTGTTTGTCGCGCCCGAACCCCTAAGTACGAATGGCACGCATGATGCAAGTTGCAACGTCGGCGAAGAAAACGCTCACCGTGTGTAAGGGGGATAAGGTTATAGTATTGGAGTTCGTACGTGTACAACATTCGGCCAACTAAATATGACTAATACTTTACACTCAGATATTCGCCCGTCATTACACCTATAAGATCATTCACTTTCTTGAAAAAAAATATCACGGAGACGCAGCCTCCATGGTATTTGCCTCTTCTTCGGGTCCTCCTGGGTGGTAGACATGCTAGGTGACTGAATTACGGCAAAACACGCAGCATTTATGTGATCGAGAGAGTCTCTGTCTAGATATAGCAGTACCGCAAATATGACGTCCGTATACCTCACCATTGGGGTGCCCTCGGAGATCTTTGGAAGAAGAATAGCTTTCTATATGGGAGGGGGGGGGGGGGTGTCCATACTATGCAGTACGCCAAGATTCCTTGTTTTCCAACCTGCAGATAGTGCTTAAGCCAGCTCCGGGAAACGGCTGACCCTTCACGCGTTGGTGCATGCATGGGGTCGTTTCGAGAAGAAAAGAAAGGATGCACAACACCGCCACTAGCGGATCTGTGACGTAGGGCAGAATAAAAAAAAAAAAACTCACGACATGACCGTTCTTTACGCCGGTGCCAGCCAGCCGCTTACAGCACCGACAAGACGTTGAGTGAATAACACAGGCGACGAGTACAAATATCGCCAGACCAGGAGTGTCAATATCTATCTGTCGCTCGCTATATGTGCATTACGTTCTCCCAGCGAGGCGCACATGTAGGTAACACCATAACGCAGAATGCATAAAATATGTACTCAGTAAGTCGCTGTATATATGAGGAACCGCACGCAGATGCAAGTTTTTTTTTTCCGTAGTGGTATTGAATGGACGGAAGAGAGCTTCCTGAAATAGAACGCGGGAGCTGGCCACAAGCGCGGTGCAGACTGCCGACGGTCAGCCACGAAGATGCACGCACTTCAAGACACGCGCCCTGTCGATTGACATTTATCACCATCAGAGCTCTAGTCGGCTACCGAGCGATCGTTTATCAGCGTAAGCATCCTGCCAACCACGGGTAATACGACGACATGTTCGATGTGAGGCGCTTACGGCGATAGGCGGCAGACCATGCGCATGCTATCGAATAATTACTTGTAATCAGTGCTCGGCCGAAGGAGTAGGACGCGTAATCTCGTGCACGTTGCAGGTACACAGCTATGCTGGCGTTTCTTTTCGTGGAGAAAGTGTACGCAACTGTACTCCCGATGGAAGCAACACAGGTGCGCGCCCCCTCATGTATAGGTAGCAGTTCACCGGCTGCATTTTATTGTGTGCATCTTCCGTCTTATAAAGGACCATCAGCGTTCAGTGCGCCACTTAAGATAGAAGGAATATATCGGTTAGCGTAACGAATACTGTCTCGAGTTCGCCATTTTTGCTCCTTGCAGCAAACCGTGGGAGGGAGAGAGATTGTGAAAAGGAAAAAGCGCTACTTTCTGCGGCCCTTAAGGGAGCAAGACTCAGCGCCTAAAACCGTGAATAACACAGGAAAGAAGCAACACTGTTCCTCACGCGGGACCACAATATTCGAAACAGAGAGAGAGGGAGAATTTTCAATGGGATAAAAGCAAGAAGGTCGCAAGACAAAGGTTTGTCTCCGGCTTGCTACTCAACGTATGGGAAAGAAAGAAAGTAATGAAACATCGAGAGAGAGCTGATAACGATGATAGTGTTAATCGAACCACGTACACACGCAATGTACATACATATTCGGAGAGCAGTCAATTGCGAACTGAGGGCGAGAAAATCCTTAGCCAAATTCACGCAGAAACTTCTTTGGTAATTGTCGAAGTATGGTAAGCATTGTGCCACTTTCTTATCTCCACGCAGCCTGGTGTCGCTGTCAATGTTATGGAACTTGATCCGACCAATATACACCATTATCAACTCATCGGTCGTTCGCTTATCATGTTCGATACTGAACATGATAAAGCATGTATAATTAAGACAGAGTTAATTATAATACTCGAACCCATGGCCACTAGTGTTAAGGTGACGTTAATTAGCCACAGACAATTAAAACAGAGTTATTTAAGGCATTCGAACCCTAGACCTTTGGTGGGAGTCGAACCCCGACGTTTGGTGTTAAGGTGAATTAGGATTACTTTAGCGAGGCCACTGCAAAACCGCCACCAGATTTGCTGAAGGAGGTATGCAATTCTTTAGTAATGGTTCGGATGCTTGTTTTGAGATTGTTGTTTATTGAAACGTGTGCTGTTCGGTGTTGCACGGGTGATTTCAATGAATGTGTGCTCTGTTCGCTTCACTTTGCTCAGCGGTTGTAGCCTCTGCCTTACAGGGGTATGAGCCATTGCATTTTTTTTACTTACAAAGGTATGAACCATTCCTCAAGGGGGTACGAGCCATTCATTGTCTTACATGGCGGACATATTTCTCGTCGGGTATGCATAGAAATGCTTACGCACTTAACAATCGGCAGATCCAACGCTTATGCGGGAATCGCTGATAAGCGTATAGCTTCTTTTTGGTGTTTACTGAAATGTTCGGTTTTTACTGATGGCGCATACCAAGTATCGAAATTTGTCATCAGTTCTGTCTACCTCAAGGCCCCTCATTCAGTGCACGCTCTGGTCCCATTGTGTTCCCTTTACTTCGTACTCCACACTCGGCTGCTTTTGATGCCCAAGTGTTCACTTCTCTGTAGCCGACTTCTTGCACGTTGTGTTTCCCACTGCTCCACTCCTTGCCTCTTGTTCTGTTTGTCGATTCAGGCGTCTACCCAGTGGAACATACATATTCTGTGAGTTTGGCCATGAATTTTCCCCAACCCAGGTGTATAAGCCCAGATGCACATATCAAGTGGAACATGCCCAATGGCCCAAGTACGTAGCTGTATAACATGCGAAGACCCCTTGTATAATATATCGCCGCATTGCCTTCCATTTCCTTCTTTCTTTTTCAAAGTTCACTCGCAAGAGAATGCTAAAAATAATGAGCATGGATGTGAAGGGAAAAGCACGTGGAAATCTACAGAACTGGTTCACTCAGATTCTTGCCATCAGCTGCTTTAGAGAAATATGAGACTAAATTTATCTAGACCTCTGTGTTGCCGCAGACGGTGGAAAGCAACATTGAAGTGTGTTTTTGAATCCCTCGAGAATGGTCGGAAATCCACGATGCAGCAGCAACATGAGAATGTACTACACGTAGTTCCATCTTCACCCTCTGCGTTTAAGCAATGAAATGAAGTCCTTACAAAAAGAAAAGAACATGAGGAGATGGTTACTTCTCCCTCGTACCTACTATATGGTGAGACGGTTCTGCCGTCTAACCGCGATATGTAAATTTTTAAAAAAATATGCTTTTCACGTTGGTAACATATTAGCAGACAATAAAAACCAGCTTGAATAGCAATTATGTCCCACAGCTCTATTCGGGCCTCAGCAGGATAATCGTCAAGACAGGAGCACCCTGAAGCCCCGATGCGTGTGAGCATGAGGGGGACAAAGAAAGCCTCTCTTTAATAGGCGCGCGACCAAGCACGATATAGGACATGCAGAAACTGCGAAAACAGAACCGTGTCATTTATCGCAGCCTGGTGCGAGAACGACACCGGCAATGTGAAAACCACGCACACGTGTTAAATGAATGAGTGCTATTCTAAAGTATATGGTGCCTTCCGTGACACTCGCTAGGTTGCAAGACGCAACGGTGCCACCACGCGAAAAAAAATTATGGGTTTTACGTGCCAAAACCACCATCCGATTATGAGGCACGCCATAGTGGGCGACTCCGGAAATTTGGACCACCTGGGAATTCTTTAACGTGCACCTAAATCTAAGTACACGGGCGTTTTCGCGTTTTGCACCCCTCGAAAGGCGACCGTCGTGGCCGGGATTCAATCCCGCGACCTCGTGTTCAGCAGCCCAACATCATAGCCACTAAGCAACCACGGCGGATGGTGCCACCATACGAGGAAGCAAGGTCGGACACCATTTAATGCCATGGTTCTTTGCTTTACTTTCCGCCGATTTTAGTTTTCATCCGATCATTAGTGTCACCAGGTTGTCGCTCGGCGCCCAAGACGCGCCTACAGTATCCCCTATTTCATTAATGTTGTCGCGATTACTATAGCACGGCAGGCATGTCTGATCAGATTCTGCGCGCGTCGCGAATAGCGTTGTACATTGCTCGAACAGAATGTACCACTAGCCATGTATTGTCAGGATTGGGGGCTCAATCCCATAGCTCGTAACCCGTTGTCAAGATTGGAGTCCGGCATGAATTAGAAGGTAGCTCGCCCATGCCGTCGTCCAACTTATCCACGCTGAGGACGTTGATGAAGGGAAGCACTGCTTGTCATCGAGAACGAGGAATATGGGTTTATTTACAGTATTTACATGCAGTTCATCAGTCTAGCATGACTGCGAGAGAAAGTACGTCAGTCTAACATGACTGCTTGAGAGAGTGTCCTGAGCAGCCGCACAACAGCGGTTTTTAAACACTTCGTGTTCCCTAGATCCCTAGGTGAGGCAAAACGTTCGACGGCATCGTAAACAAGCCGCCTCTCCGCGGGACGGTTTACACACACACGTACGCACTTTCACTGCACTAGGAGCTGACCTTCGCAACGCGGCCGTCGTGTTGTCCATTGTCCTGCGTCCCCGTAGCCAGGTGGTCGCGCCCGACGCAAGCCGGCGCCTCTAAATTCCACAGCGGACCTCGCACAGTGGCCTCCGCCCCTGCCCCTTGCGTCTACCCCTTCCCACGCGCTGACCTTGCCTGGCGTCTTGGTCAGCGCGTGGGAAGGGGTCTCAGTAGACGTTCCCGCGGGCTCAGTAACAATAGTTGGTCCGCCGAGCCCGTTTAGTCATAATGGCGACGAGGCTAGAACGTAACGGTGGCGTTCCGAGACAAGGTTGCCGCTGCTATCGCAACTGGCTGTGTTAAGAACGGCCAGCTGCAGTGCAAGTTTTCCAGCCATTTACGCCAGCGGTGGCAACCTCATCTTGGAACGCCGCCGCCAACCTCTAGCCACGGCGTGACTAAGTCGACTTTGTGTCGGGAACAATGCGCGCATCCTCCACTCTCCGTCGCTTCAGCTAGGATGCGTTTGACGAAGCAGGCTTTGTGCTGAAACCGCCACCGTTACGCTCTAGCCTCGTCGCCGTTGTGACTGAAGGAGTTCGACGAAGCAGGCTTTGTGCGCAACACGACAACGCGGACCTGATCTGCTACGGGTGGGGGAGTTGCCGCGGGAAAGCCGACGAAGGCTCCTTCCCACGCGCCGACCAAAACGCGAGACAATGTGCTACCCGGGCGCGCTACCCGGAACGGCTCCGAGTTCAGCGAAATTCGTGTGGTGTCGATTTCGGACCGTGAACATGTGTGTGTGTGCGTGTGTGTGAGCCCTCATCCTCCTCCAAGTCGAGAGCCCGCCTCCTCCAAAAGGGCGGGTCATCTACAATGACGTCGAACTATGACATCGAGCGGAGTGCATATAAGCAGCGATTGTCGGCTGCTAGTGTGTGCTCGTTGTCGTGCTCGTCAATGTACTCGTGAGCTGCGTGCTCGTTGTCGTGCTCGAAATGTACTCGTGAGCTGTGTGCTCGTAAGCTGTTTGCTGTATGCTCGTCTTGCGGGCTCCATTTGGGAGTCACGCTATAGACTGTCGATGTATCTCATGTTCAGCTGTAAATAACATGTAAATAAATCCTGCTCTCCTAAGTCCCGAGGAAGCGTCAAGCTCCTTCCTACAGCTACGACTGCCATATCTTACATCTGCCATATCTTACAGCATATTTGTGCTGACAATGTGAAAGTGACGTCATTTCGCCGGCGCTGCGCTTTCCGAATAGCGCAGTGAGGCCTGTGCGATGTCACTACAGGGGATGTACTCTGTAAAAGTCCACCTGATGGACTTGTCCATTTCGTCTGCTGCGGAAGTTCTGATTGGCTGGGCATGGATGCGCATCCGCGGCAGCGAGGCGCCACAGCCAATCACCACTTGAGCAGAAGACGAAATGGACAAGTTCACTATAGGTGGACTCTTACAGAGTGCGTCCCCAGGTCCTATACACGGCGTGATAAGGCTATTCATGGTGCCAGAAATGTTGGCGCATGCGCTTATAGTTAGAACACCGTCCGAGGAGTTCAAGCGCAACGCTACAAATTGCTATCACTGTCAATGTTTTTGTCCTGTGGGCGAAACTGCCATTTTTTTTATGTGTCACTATAAAATCACGTGACATTTCTATGTTATTCTGACAACTGCGGCGACTGAAAACTTGCATGCGCACGCTATACTCGCGGTTAACTTCCTGTAGCTATGAAGGGGAAGCTATCGAGGCAAAGCGCGCACATGTGAAAACGTTTCTGAAAGTAGTCCTGCCTTTTAATACATGTTAGCTTAGGCTGGGGAAGACAAAACATAAACACTTTATTTGCAACAATTAAACAAGACAGAACACACCACTGAGTGTAGACGTTTACGTATTTTTACGGCTTTTCCCTTCCGCGTCTGAAAGCTGCGTCGATTCAGCGTCTGTTCCGAGGAACCAAAAGCCCTGTCAAACGCTGCCGGACTACTTGGCGCGGTAACACATGTGCAGCGGCCACGCGCCCGTAGCTTTCCCTTCGTAGCCACATAAAGTTGTCGGCGAGTACAGTCGTGAACCGCTGGCTATGGCTTGCGCAGACCACTACGGGAGAGAAATACTTGTATTTCAGGTCTGACCTGATTCAGTCGTGCGATAGAGAACACCATGATAGAATGCTATTGCTATCTCATGTGGCCAAGAATTCGAAAGTACCGCTGGGACAAAAGCCCGATGTCAATCACGAGATAACGTAGTTGTTCAAGTTGGCAATTGTATCAAACACAAATGGCTGTGTTCACGTTCATTGGCTGGCGCTCGGCAGTTTGCCACTCATGATAACGATCGGCATGACAACGGGGGGATCATCAGGGCGATGGCCAATCGCGGACGGACATTACTCAGCAGTATCGCTATACAGACCAATGTCTCTCTTGCGCGAACTGCCATAGGTTTTCTGCAGATACTGTGGCTCTGCCAGTTAACGTGCTTTTCTCTCCACGACAAGCCAATGTACGCTAGTGTTCTTGAAATCACCATGTATACATGAAGATATATGTACAGCGCTTCTTTTTTTAATGGTCTAGAAGACATCAGTGACGCTTTCACGACGCTATCGCGCGCGACTTCAGCGCACTGGCGGCCACAGTCGGCAGTTCATGATCTGAATGGTGAAAAAAACGCTATACGCAACGAACCATGCAGACGAAAACATCATTTTGGTAAGAAAGTCCGGTGAAGGTCAGAAACGGCGTTACAAATGGGACACAGACTTCGCTCTTGCGCATCCACCATCAATCTTTGCTCGGATTGCTTTTATTTTGCCATTTGGACGCTATAGCATACACGTAAACCACGGCGTGGCTCAACTTAACTCTAATTAAATTTATATATGTATAAAGTGCGCGCTACGCTTAACGTCATTAGATGGAGCAAGTTATTTCTGTTTCAGGTAGACGAGACAAAACCACCGCTTGATCGTGCGATTCCACGTAGCAATTTAGAGGCGAGGTTTTTTTCACTGAGCGGAAGCGGCAGTTACGAGCAAGAGAATTCGAACATTCAGCAACTAATTACTGCACGCCAGTCTCTTTTGCGTGTGCCTCTTTTTGTAACAACGTGTCGCCATCGCCGATTAGAGAGTTAGAAAAAGGATGCGTTCAAACTGCGAAAATTGCGTCTTGTAGAAAAAGAACAGCCGTTATATAGTTCTCTCGTTAGGTAAAAGCATGCGAATGCTCGTTGCTCCATAAGTCGTAAGAGCAGCCTAAATATATAAGCGTAACCCTCCAGCGTTAGATAAGTTCTCCCAAGACGGGTCGCTTGGCCCGCCCACATCTCCCGAAACAAGAGCTCCGCGTGCCTTTTTTCAAAGAGCACAATTAAGCGCGCGCAACAGGAACTGCGAGAGAAGACGGGCGCCGCAAATCCCGACGCACAGGCACGCGCATCACGCGGCGTGTATATACGCGCGCCCGCCGCTCACCTTGCGAGACCTCCTCAGGGTTCCACTACGCGACAGGACGACGGTTTCCGCCGGCGAGACCGGCACCGTGAGCACGGACTCTTCGGCGCCCATGGGGGCAGCCCCAACCGCATAGTGCCTCCGGGGGGCAAGGCTCGCGCACAACGCCGCCTCGCTGAGACGCGGGCGCCAAACACGAACGATGGGCCGGCACGCGCTAGCCACGGGGGCGCACGCGCTCACGTGCCGGCCACGCTGTCCGCGCTACTGGCGCGAACCGCCGGCACGGCACAAAACTCCAACAGGCGCGCCTCCTCCTCCTCCTCCTCCTGCGGGCGCTGAGGGGACGCCGCGCGGGGGAAGAAGCCCGCGCGCGCGAGCGCGCGCTTCGATCCCAGCGCCGCCGCCGTCGCCACTCCGAACCCGGGCTCGAACCGCGAGCGCGGGAAGCTCGCCGCCAAACTCGAAGTTGGAAAAAAACTAAAACCAAGAAAAACGCGCTCCGCTCAAGGGCGCCGCCAACGAACTGTCTGTCTCTTCCATATCGCCGGTAAGAGGAGGGTTCCGACTCTTCTGCCGTTCGAAAGCTCTTTTTTTTTATGTTCGCCTCTGAAATCTGGCGTCCGCTGCATGTAAGGGCAGACTTGCACTCACTGAACTAACCCACCAATGGCGAGGCATTTGTCGAGAAAACAGCAGGTTTCACAATCCGACGTAGATTCACCGCTACTGGAAAACGAGATGAATAAATGTAGTACGCAAGGAAAACCAGAAACAGCACGAGCTTCACTGATTATTCCTAGAGACATTAAGAAAGAAGAAACAGGGCAGAAGAACGAAACACTTCTTTCTTTCTCTACCCTCACGTCCTCTTATTTCCATGAAAACGCCGGAAATATGTCATAATGCCACAGTGCCAATTAATTGAACTTTGTGTATTGCGGAACAAGCGCTGCCAATCTTTACTGCAGTTGATGATATTGTCCCAGCGTCCAATCAAATCACGTGGTCTAATGTCCCAAAGCGACTCACGGGCTATCAGAGAGGTTGTAGCAATGGAACGGAGGAAGGGGAGGAGGGGAGGTGGCAGGGCAGGAAGTCAATCCAACGTCTAACATTGAAAAGTTAGGCAGTGGATTCATCTACAAAATCTATGTGCCAATGCAGCTTACCCGAGTTTAAGGAACAAAAACGCCATAATATAGACCGAAGACTGAACCCCTTCGATGTTGAAATATCGTCGACAAGTTGGGTAGAAAATGTGATGTTAGCAGGATGAGACTACACACACATACTGACGACACCAACTGAAAAGAAACGTCCAGATAGAAGCGCTGGCGTTACAGTTCTGAAGAGATTGAAAGAATTCAAGAACGTGTGACGCGGTCGGAAGTCCCCAAACAGCGCTGGTATAGTCGGCCTGGGACCCTTCAAAGACGACAGAACAAACATAATGCGGCGTGCAACAGACGACGGTGAATTAGACCATCGGTATTTTGACGCAACGCGAAGGCAAACTACTGAGATATTCCCGTACAAATAAAAAAAAAACAGGAAAGAAAAGGTGGCACAGTGTACTACGTGGGCAGTGCCTTCGGCACCAGGCGATTAGAACAGAAAATATAGAAGCGAAGGTAATCGAAATGACAGAAGGCTCTAGTACTAGGTTCGGTTTAACTGCGAAGCAGGAAGCGAGGAAAAAGACTAGCTCTTCATACACGAGAAGCGGCAAGCCGTATGCCAAGCTTCAACACCTCTGATGGGCAGCCCGTTGGGAAGTAACCCCGCTTCACGTCTTCACTCATTAAGATGGGACAGAGGAACAAAACTACTCATCGTCGTCGAAAGGCACCCGCCGATCATTGAAGCTGCCATTAGCATATCTCCCGTCGAGTCGGAGCCGAACTCTGTTATCAGACAGACACTGCCACATTCTTGTACAACGTTTCCAACTGCGGCAAACTACGAACTCACGCGGTACGTATTACACTGCTAAATTTGGAAAGCTCGCGGGGGTCGAGAAAGTATTAAAAAAATCTCGCACATAGTTTTGCAAAGGAACGAAAGCCAATAAGGCCCTTTGGAGGCAGGTGGTACCACCGCTATATTTCCTCCGGCTTTCGCGAAGTAGGGCAGTCATCTATAGACGTAAAACTTCACGTGGCGAGTCCTCGGAGTTACATGCCACAACAGATGCCGAAGCACACGAGAAAACTTGATTAGCTAATGTGATTCGCGAAACGTCGGACTTTCAAATAAGTGACACGTGTCCGATGAAGCAGTTAGTACTTTCAGCGCGACGAAAAGATATTTGCACTATGCAGATTCACAGAAAACGAGAGGGAAGAAATGTTTCAACGAATTCACGAAGCCTTCCTGCCACTGCTTTTCCTGTCACAATTTCCATAGTGGAGGAGGAGGAAAGAAAGGGAGAAGGCAGGGTTGTTAACCAGGGACGTGCCTGGTTGGCTGCCTTATGCGGGGGAAGGAAAAAGGGAGAATTAAAAAAAAATGAGAAAGAGAGCAGAAGGCAAAATTCAGTTTTTCCATACGGGAGAAGCAACGAATGCGATAGCAACATGCAAGAATATTACACGAAGTGGAAGTCTCGTACAGTATGAATTAACGTAGACTTAAGCTAAGCAAAAACGAGCTGTTGTGCTTGGGTTGCTCTGCTTGAATCATGCTATCTGACAATTTTCTTTATGTTTCTTAATTAAAGCCAACGTTTTCCTTAGCAACTTTGCCGCCACTTTTCCTTATTGGGTATGTTTCAAATCTCTTTCGTGTACCGATGCCGGAGGTAGTGCACAGCCACGCCAATTAAATTATATCATTTTAAGGTTTGAGCGCAGATGTCTAGCACTTTTCATAATAAATTCGGAGAAGACTTAAGATGGAAGGCATGCGCTGTAGGTGTTTTGATTCATGAAATTTGTTTGTGGGCTGCCATTCTCAAAATTCCGAGGAATTATTATGTCAAGTATATAGACGTAGTATGAGCAACTTTAGTGACAGAACGGTGTGGCAATATAACCCGCCTATACCGCATGTAATATAGCAGGGCGCGGCATATAGCATGCATATACCTAAATATATGTGGAACCTCGCGGCGACGCCGAGGGCGAAAATTCGCTTGAGTGTCCATATAATTGTTATCGCAATAAAACGCGCTGCGATGGCGCGCGGAGGGCATCAGTAAGTACAAAAGGCGTTAACACAGGCCAGTCGCCCTCGAGAAACAAAGGTCGATCGTGGAGTCATTTCAATGCTATGATAATGTTTGTCTTTGCGAGTGAAATCGACCACAGTGGCACAATAAATGCTGCATGTGCTCTTCGATGCCGCAGGCGTCGCACGTAGCACTGTCGGTCATTCTAATCAGTGTACTGCAGGCCTTCATGAAGGTCATTCCGAACCACAGTCGGTAAAAAAGCGATGCCTTACGTCGATGAAGCCCGGCCGGAATCGGAGCTGGAGCGAAGGGTTCAATTCATGTAACCTGGCGCACCTTATATTTGGGGTGTTCCCCTCTCTCAAAGAAAACGTGCGTACCAGGTGGCGAAACTGTCTTGCAGCGTCGGTCCTGGAAAGAGGAATGGGAACGCTGTCATCTTCTTGGTGTAACGTTCGGGCAGCTTTGTCGGGCTGTTTTGTCTGCTTGATCATTTCCACTGACCCCGGAAAGGCCAGGTAACCAACGGAAAATAATTTCGTAGACTTTTTGTTTGACGATTTCGTTCGTTAGCTGTTAGTGAGTGGCTGCTAGTGAGTTAGCTGTTCGTGAGTCTAAAGCCGGTCTGGAGTCGGAAAACACGGCCCATTATTTTATTGTGACATTCTTTCCTTCAAGCCTTCGCCTCCGTGACAATGTTCGAAGCTTCTGTGTTGTCCTCAGTGTCCCGCACGTTTTGACTGAGTTGGTCATTGCGACTATTAGATCAAGGTTTCCTACGCCATCCAAACAAACCGGAGCGGCTCAGGGGTCAAAATGCCAAAGCTTTTCGTTCGTAAGTGTTGTTCGCCATTCGTCGGCCGCATTCACTAATTACTGGCTGGCGTCTGCTCCTACGAACAGACTTAACGTAACATCAATTTTGTGAATACGAGCCAAGTACATTCACGCCGCTGGAAATTTCAGGAGAGCCACAAATACTCGAGTCAACAAACTGAACTAGATAAGAGGGACCACCGTTCTATTCATAAACCAGGGTGCGCCCAAAGATGTTGCGACACGCAGGACAATGAGCTGAGACTGCATTCACGAAAGCGATGTCAAAGCGATGTCTGAAAGCACACATCTGGTTCTTTGCGGTCACGTGGGAATATGCTTTCGAGCCCTCCCTTGACTATCGTTTCGAAATGTCGAGAACGCGACAGAAGCTCATTGAGACGAGACTTCTCGACTGAGAAGGGCGAAAGCCAGATACGTCAGTTCGCGATGTTGAAAGACTAAATCAAATCGCTGCATTGTTGCCGACGCTGACGATCTGTGTGAAAGCAACAATAGGCAAAGATGACATCATATGCGAGAGATCAAGGAGAAAATATGACGAAAACGTGCGAACAACAATGCGGCGAAGAAGGCCAACGAATACAAAAGGCACGAAAGCGTGAGTTTAAACGCAAAACTCAGACCGAATGCGGACAATGACAGAAGTTGCCACAAGCGGTGGCCTCTCGGCTTATTTGAAATAAATTCGCGATGTCCTATTGGTGCCGCTAATCCCACTGGTCGGGTCCTAACCCTGCAGTGATTAGGACAGCTGAACGACTCGGCTGTCAATGCAGCCGAGTGTGTGAACCTGAAACACTGCGCAATCTGTAATTTTATTTCACTTAGCCCTTGTTTGTGCAAGTTTTATTTTTCGTGGCCTGAATTTATATATTTTGTGTGCCTGACCAAGAAAAGAAAGAAAAAATTAAGAATACATTTCCGATGTGTTTTTTTTTCGTGATATATTCAAGCCTGTTATCGCTAACTCTGCATATACTAGGTAGTTTGTGACATCCCACACTCCTATATTCGCTGTCCTAAGCGTGTGAATTACGGTTGAAGATTATTCGAATGTTGATTGCATCTCCCCTAAGTCATGTAACCGACTTTAGGTGGTAGGTTCCAGAGGTGCGGCAAAAAAGCCTCATCGCTGTGGGCCACAACGTGCAGATACTTCCGATATTTCACGATAAAGAAGACCATAAGACTGTGGTACTAAGTTTATGCAGTCAGAATTGCTTGACCTGTGGGTTATCAGATTGCTAGTTTTCAATTCGGCTTTTCTCTCGGTCTGATGTGTCTCGCGATGCATTGCGATTCTGACAAGACCTACTGGACAAGAAAGCTTTAACCGCCCTTTACCTTGCACTTAATTTAGCGCTTGGTTTTAGGATGCCTAACTTTTAGCAGTTGTCGCTCTGTACTACTGAGCGAGTCCTTGGAGCTCGATTTTTCTCGTACTGCGTTCAATGAGTCTCTATTTCCCAAAGGGCAAGCTCGATACGCGGCTCACAAAACTGCGTTGGAAATATTGTCAAATACACGACTCGAATTTCGTCTCACGTGCTCAGACTCTGTGTGTAATGTGATGTGTCGTTGTGTGCCTGCCTCTTCTTTTTGCCCCCTTCTTTTTATGTGAAAACGTCAAATGGCCCATTGAGCTAAAAGGCCAGCATCTGTTATCTGTAGGAGCGAAACGGCGCATACTTTTCCATTGGTTGCGACGCCACTTCACGAGCGCGCCTCAACGGAGCAGAGCGAGCGAAAGGGAACACCTGCTTAGCGATAGCGCGCCAGGTGCTTCGTGAGGGGAGAGGGCATCGCCGCGACGCCACGTGCACCCTACGCTCTCACTCTCGGAACGCCGTGTTATGCGCGCATTCCTTGTCCGCGCACGCTCTCGCCTGCGTTCTAACTACACCTCGGTAAGGCCAAATGAAAACTCCCATTCCCGCGAAGAGCTCATAACTCGAAGGGCCGCTCAGCGGCGTTAAATTGTACATTAATGCTTTCGCATTCAAAACTCATAAGACGCGCTTAGGTGTCCTCGCATTTTTTTTACAGCGAAGCTGTTTATGGCTAAGCTTCCGTGCATTTTTCGTGTGTATGCGCAAAAACCGTGGGTCCATACGCAATGGCACATACCCCTGCAGAGTCCGTGTGGCGGGCTCCTGTAACTGTAACGCGCCCGTGAACTGCCCTTGCAGACCTGGGACCCCAAGAGGTCCCAGGCACAACGGTAAGAACACATACTACGATCGGATCTTAGCCCAAAAAGTCGACCCGCGTCGGCCACGTCTACGTTCGCACCGCCCTCTCTTTCCTGTCGCTCCAAGCGCTCGCATATTTAGTTTCCTTTCCTTCCGCTCTCAAGCGTGGTGGCGGTCCCGTCGAAACGTGACGCAGTGTCTAACTTCCTCCAGCTCCTCGGGGCGGTAGTCCCGTCATCTACGCGAATATAAATAAATGCGTGTGCGTACCTTTCGTCACGATGACCACCAATCAAGACAAAAAATGAGTCCGTGCCTTTGTTCAAAATTCTGAGTCACCTCCGCGTCGTGGGCCAAACAGCTTCGCTCGTTATCCACCTTCACAGAGTGGAATGGCTCGTGATTATTTCTCTCTCTTTCGGAGACAGTTCCCTTTCGGGAGACAATTGCTAGCTTGCTTCGCTATCTGTTCGCGCATGTTTGGTGTTTATATCGTGTTCACACAATTATTAACAATACCGATTACCCGCCAGATGGCACAAATCAGGTACGCGGCTCCTTTTCTTGCTGCCGTGAGCGAGTGACCGTGACCAAGAAATCCGGGCAGGAGACGGGAAAATCCTTTCCCGTCTTTCAAATCCTATAGCCATTCCTATAGCGCGGGGACACCCTTCTCCGCCGAGTCCTGGGAGCGGTGCCAAGCGGCGAACTAGGAGGCCGTATATACCAGTACATGCGGCGACCGTACCAGCAGCAACACCGACAACGGCCCTGCGCGTCCGTATATAAACACACACACGCGAGCACAGTCAACCTGCAGTGCGGCCGAGCCACGGCGCCAAGCGACGCGTGTTCCGGAGAGCGGTGCGGCGCCGCGTAAGTGCTCCGCGCCGCGCCGGAGATTGCCCGCGGCTTCCCCCGTGCGCCGCCAGAGCCCCAACACCGCGCGGCGGCAGCTAACGACGCGGGCTTTGACAAATGACCACCTTTCCGAAGCAGCGCGGACGGAGGAGGACGCACGCCTCCTTTAGCGCGCAAAGCCATGCGCGGCACCGGCGCGTCGCGGGCGCCGGCACCCCAGGTTGCGGCACCGCGAACGCACGCACGCACACGCGCTTCCTTCCAACGGAAGACTGGCTGTAAGACACCGCGCATCGCTCCCGAGGTTAAATAGAAGAAAGAAACCTCACGCGGGTGCTGAGTGAAGAACGTTACTCGGGGGGACCTTGAGAACAAAAACAAAATTTACAAAACAAGTACGCGACGCGAAACTCCGCTGCACGTCGTATAGAGGTTGGGACGTTACTCGCTCCACTACACGCCAGGGATGCTCCGCGACCTGAAAGCTGGCGCCCAGAGTGGAAAGTCACCGCGCGCTACGGCAAAAAAAAAAAAAAAAATGCAAATACGCGATGGCGGCAGCTATACTCGCGAGATTGAAGTAAGTGCGCGGTGAGAGCGTTTAAGAAAGCAAATGGTCCATGGAAGCGAGAGTGACGCGCCAGCTCGCTTCGTCTGAGCCGAGGGGCACCGCACGCGCGCCTATACGTTCAATCAGCAGGTATCTAGACGAAGAGAGGCGCAGCTGCGGCCGCGATGAATGCAACAACACGGGTCCACGGGCGAGAGCCGATTATACGGCGCGTTTCGTGCGACCTGGCGCGAGAAGAAAAGGGCCCCTCGCACGCACGGGAAAAGCCGGTGCTGCTGTGCGGAGCAATCGGTACGTCGCCAGCCACCGAGTGTGTTAAGAAAGCATTACCCGTGGAGCACGGAGAAAATGCGTCACGTGTAGGAAAATGAGCGCTCCGGCCTGGGCGGCTATATGCCGCCGACGCCCCTCCGAGTTCTCGTCTCTTACGCCATTGTGCATTTCGCTATACCGTTTCTCTTGCGTGAATGCTGATGACGATGATTATGAGCGCTCGGAAACGAGCAGGTGGTGCCTCGTCGCCCCGTTTGAGCAGACTCCACCGAGTTATTACGCTATTCCGAGTTCGAACCTTGCCTCGATGATTGCGCGTACGATTCCATACCAGGTTTCGACATTCCGCGGTATGTTTTATTTCATTCAGTAGTGAAAACGTGCTTCAGTAGTAGAGCACCCTATAATAACTATATACAGTTAAATGTCACGCAAAACAGCAAAGTACTAGTCACATACACTCATACACAACCGGCAAGTCCTGCGCGCCACTGCGTATGACGATGACGATAATGAGTGACCACGGCTGCACATCTAGCTGCCATATATACGCGTCGGCAGATAATAACAGCGCAATATCAAAAAAATTGACAGGTGTGAGCAGCTGGAAAACACGTAACTTGGGCCGCGACTACCCCCATCCGTTGTCGACTGTTTGCGCTGGATTTCCGATGCCTCCCTGGAACCAGCACGTTGGCTGAATGTTTTATTTTATAAAATACCCGCATACTCCAATAGTTCACCGTAGCCCGAAAATACAGAGCATGCCATAAAAGAAAACTTTTTTTGCCCGTTTTCCACATTGTTTTTTCCCCTCCCTTTCTATACAGTGCGTAAGCACGGCCTGTCTATCGTTACTGTATACGCAAGGTGTAGCTACTATTGTTAAGAACGGCCTGCTGAGGTGCAAGTTTTGACAGCCAGTTGCGACAGCGGCGTCAACTTTTCTTAGACAATGCGCCACGTCCGCCACTCTGCGTCGCGGTTTTGCCGAGATGAGTTCGACGAACCAGGCTTTGTGACGGAACCCGCCACGGCCGACCTGGTCTGCTGTGAACAAGGGAGTCCCTGAGGAAACGTAGTTCGAGGCCCCTTCCCACGCACCGTTCCTGACGTCAGCCCCGAGTTCTGCGAAGACCGTCTGACATCGGTTGAGGACCGTGTGTGTGTGTGTGTGTGTGTGTGTGTGTGTGTGTGTGTGTGTGTGTGTGTGTGTGTGTGTGTGTGTGTGTGTGTGTGTGTGTGTGTGTGTGTGTGTGTGTGTGTGTGTGTGTGTGTGTGTGTGTGTGTGTGTGTGTGTGTGTGTGTGTGTGTGTGTGTGTGTGTGTGTGTGTGTGTGTGTGTGTGTGTGTGTGTGTGTGTGTGTGTGTGTGTGTGTGTGTGTGTGTGTGTGTGTGTGTGTGTGTGTGTGCGCGTGCGTGCGTGCGTGCGTGCGTGCGTGCGTGCGTGCGTGCGTGCGTGCGTGTGTAAACCGCTGTTGTGCGGCTGCTCAGTGTACTTTCTCTCGCAGTCGTGCTAGACTGATGAACTGCAACGTCCTTATGTAGATACTGTAAATAAACCTACATTCCTCGTGCTCGATGAGAAGCAGTCCTTCCCTTCAACAACGTCGTCAGCGTGGATAAGTTGGACGACGGCATGGGCCAGCTACCATCTAATTCATGCCCGACTCCAATCTTGACAACTGGTTACGAACGGTGGGATTGGACCTCCCAATCCTCACACTATGCTTTACGCTTTACACGTATTGGGGCGACTATACTTTGTTAGTTTTTTAGACTTCCTCCGCAGTGAATACCCAAACTCGTAAACTGCCCAAGTAGCGTCGCTACTATCCCTAACCCGCTCCTTAGTCTGTGCTCTTTACTGCCCGCTATATAACTGTTATTTTTCTTGTTTTTTTTACCTGCTCGTGATGTAGTGTAGTCTAGTGGAATGTAGTCCCTTTTGCAAAGATGGCAGAATATATGCACACGCATATTTGGCTCCCTTTAAACATCTAAAGTGTCTTCATACCCCGTCTGAACTCCTGGTAAGCAGCGCCATGTTGTTAATCGTGCAGGAAAGGCAGAACCCAAAATATCATGCACCTGTTAATACCAAACTATTTATAAGCGGCTCCTTAAAATAGAAAAAGAAGGTTATATAAACAACAAATGCAGGGGAAAAAGAAACGGTGCGTAATGACCTTGAAAGAAAGGGGAGATAGAACGCGCAAGCATACAAGCATCCAGACAAAGTAGAAACCACTCTACAATTATTTTTTTTTTTTCAACGGGAATACAGAAAACGGGTTGAGAGTTCTTTGAATGCATCCCTCCCCGCGTCGGACGTGCGTTTCAATGGAGAACCAAGTATAGTGAAGTCGAAACTCTTTCAGACACAAACGCCGTATGGTGGCACTGTAGCTATACAAGAAACCGAATTTGTCTCCCGTCTTTCTTCAAGCGCTGCTGAACATTCGTATCGAAGACGAAAATACATTTAACAGCCGCGGTCTACTCGCGCCAGGCATGCAAGCATAGGGCAGCACTTCTCGATAGCGAGATGGAGAGAGAGGGAGATGGAGAGAGGCGGTAAACAGCGTCTCCTATATTTTCCCTTGTTGAGAAATACGCCACCGCTATACCACTTTCTAGCGCTCACGTGAGCGCTAACTCCTGGGGGCGCAAACGGAGCTGGTGGCGAACTTAAGCGGCCTGCCCACGCGCGCCGCATAGCTCGCCACAAACGCCACACTTAATCTGCGCTCTCGGAAACACATCTCACACGTTTCGCACATCGCGCGATGTTAAACGCCTGGCAAGGACACATATAGAGGCAAGGCTCAAGTCCGGTGAACCGAGCCTGAAGCAGCCAAACCGGACCTGCGCTTCGCTGTATCACGGTCTTCACATCTTCACACTTCCAACGAAAAGAGGCACCGCAGCATTGAGCTTCACACCTCTTACATTTCATTTCCGTTCTGGCTTCCGCGAAAACTGATACACGACGGCATCTGACTATGACAGCTTTCGTTCTTTTTTTTTTTTTTTCTCCCCTGGCGATTCCCTGAATTCGCAATCAGCGAAACATCCTCCGTGACAATCGACGTGTACAAATGACCGCCAGTGCGCTTAGATTAAATTTACTACAACTGTGGCGCACAGTAGGGAAATCGAGTCGTTCGCCAAACGCTTGTTTCCTATTCGTACTCCCGAGAGTGCGCTCTGGTCGAAAGCTCGCACAGCTCCCTCATTTAAGACGGACAGGATACAGCCGATGGCGGTGACAAAACTCCGCAAAGAAACACTGCACCTGACAGGGCTGTGACGCTCCCTAGGACCATCTCCTCCTATTTACGCGACTGTATAGTGAACGAGCAATATTCTTATCCTACCTTTCCCCATTTCCCCTTCCCCACGAAGAGGGCAGCCAAACGGGCCCGACCTTTGTTAACCTCTCCGAATTTTTTTCTTTTTTTTTTACATCTCGCTCGCTCTTTTCCGCGCGCGTAAATGTTGCCGCGGCACATAACGGCTGCAAAGCGCGTAGCAGGCAGCGGAAAGACGATGCTCGAACACAGGCTACTTACTCTCCTTATAAGATCTTGCCTACGAAGACGCTAGAAGAGGCGCGTGGTGAAAAAACCACGCGCCTCTTCCCCACCATCTATAGAATTCGGAACATCTGGGGCACCTGTCGGTGCTAGAACAGCTGCTGCGTACAACAAATTCTAAGAATAACTATCCGCGTGCATTCTGAGAAAAAGTGAAACCAATAAGCACAGGTCCTACATGCCGCCTACACGTGTGAGCGCAGCCACGTGGTTAATTGCGAAAACGCATTCTGCGAGGTACAGTCAATAAAGACACGTTAAAGGCATGCGCGACGTGATGAGGACGCATCAACATGCACCCTTAATGCAAAAAGAAAAAAAAAACAAGTAACGAAGACAGCAGACCTGCGTTGTTAAGCACGCCATTGTATTCCGTACGGATCATCGAGCTAACGACGCTCAAGCTATGGAGCAACTCTTGAACATAATTTATTCCTCGACACAACTGGCCACGTGCACGTAACATGCGTCGCTGCGCATGATGAGCAAAAGAGGGGGAAAATAGTGCCTTTCATCCGCAGTACGCAAAAGCACATACGAAGGCACGCTCTGGCAGCGCCCGTTGGCCAACCTTGTATTCAAAAGGCGTTGCCGACGCCGTCCACGTTACACGCCGGCCGTCAAAACCGAGCGACGGGCGCGTCCCTGCAGCCTCGCGAAACTCGTCACGCAGCGCGTACGCGCGATGCACGAAAGAGCACCTCTCAGGAGCGCACAACGGAGTATAGCGGTGCTGCGCTCATCATTCGATTATAAGCGCTGCTCACGCCAGCGCCAACCAGTTGGAGGGCAAACATGAGAACGGCCACACTAGTGCTGTGTTGAGAACGGGCCCAGGAAGGGAAGAAGATAGAATTCACTTTTCCTTTTGACCTTTTTTTCTCTTTCTTTTCTTTAGTGTGCGAGGAAAAAGAAAAGGCGTCCTGCAGTGCCTCAAAGCGAACATGCAGATATTGTGCATTGGAGCCCACGGATGGAGAAAAGGCGCATGGGACAAGCAGCTGTCCCGAAGAAAAAAATGCGGTAAACGTCATTCGCAAGTAAGCGCAGCTCAGAACTGCAGCCATATTCGCGCGGGTCCCTATCTCAGCTTCTCTGCACCGTATAATCTTACCATTAACGAACCAAACCCTTACTACAGCAGTACACATTGCAAAGCAATTGTAAGATAGTCTCCTCTACAGACGCCACAACACCATCAATTTGTGGCGCCTGGCACTCTGCAAAGCCCGTTTAGACAGACAAAGGAGGCGCAGTAAAAAACAAAAGATCTTACGCTAGAATTGCTCCCATCAGGTGTCTGCTAATCAAGAAACCGCTGATGATGCACCGTTAACGAAAGCTGCTGGCCAAGGGGAAACATTATTGACGAACGAAAAGCTATGCGAATTTGGCCCCAAGATTGTGAGAATACATATTCGGTACACGGCTCGATTCTAGGCTCCATTTGCAAAAGATAACGCGCAACACAAACCTGAAAACGCGCGCACAAGTGTGCTCCCATATTTGTTCTACACTGGCGCGAATAAAACGCAACAAAAGTAACTTAAGTATGCAACCGACGCCAAGGCACTCGTGTGTCGACCGCCTCTTATCTTTGCGCCCGTTTATCACTAAAGGAAGTGCGGAGCCTCAACTACGCCGACATCGAACATTTGTACGCGCCCAAAGATTCGCGGAACTTAATCACTTTGACGTGACAGAGTGAGGGTAGCAACGACCAAGCCAGATGAGGACAAATCGATTCCGGGCACCGCCGTCACGTCGTAAAGTATAGATTGCCACAGCCGTCACAATCGCCCCAACGCTCTGTGAATAATGCATCAGGCGGTATCCGAACGCGTACCGACACCCAAGCACTTTGTCACTCGCATTCAATTTCATCCGTGCTCGGCAAACAAACGTGGCTCGTGAGACACAAATAGGGCACAGACCATAAGCGATCCGCGACCACTCGCTGGCAATGGAGACGAGCGAACGTATTTAATGTTCAAAATGCGCAGCTCGATCTATAGAAGCAGCACGCGTACAACTGCACAAGTTTATGCTGTGCAGATCACTTCCACGCAAGGAATTGTCTCTAGCGAAGGGAACAGACCAGGCTGACGCGAGTGGTTTCAAATCGTCCCACCCGCACTCTATGTCATCTGGCATAATATTTTGCACATAAAGATTACGTATGCTCTTTTTTTTTTCATGGGATTGAGTAGCCTGAAAAGGAGCCAAAAATACAGAAAAAAATACCTTGGATCCGGTAAACGGAGTACAGTTGCACCAGGAGCTGTGCGCACAAACTCTTCCACCGCACCATCCAGTGGGTGCTTACAAAGATAGCAAACACGGGTAACTTCATCCTTGCATATGACAACCAGTACGTTTCGGAGCGTCTTTTCAAGGAAGAAGTAATTTATGGCACTCAGCAACGATTTACACAACGTACGCGGCAATAAATCACAGTGCACCGCGACGCAGGCTCTTCTCGCCGCAGCAGCAACAAAGACAGAGGAAACAAAATCACCGGGAACAAGAAGAAGACGACGAGAAGTCCACGTGCGCGAGGGCTGGAGCATTTGTTTAACCTGGAGACACGCACGTTAAATCACCGTATATGAAGCAGACGCCTGCAAGAAAGCGTCCGCAAAAAAAGCAACGCAAACTCCCTCGATTCACGCATACTTCTAAACAGGCGAGCTAGCACACAACACGCATCAGGCGGACTCCTCTCCTGGCACAATTCTTCCCGGCACAGAATCCAAAGCTTTCCACTCGCGCTGTAGCCGTGGTTCGAAAACAGTTCTGCGCTCTCTCCATCGCGGACGGTGAACCGTCCGAAGTCGTTTCATCTGTCTAGCACTCCGTCCCTTATCGAACGATTGCACCGTCGCCGCGAACGATTGCATGCGAGCCGTCGGAGCCATATATATACACTAATAGGTAGCATAGGCAGAGACACTACTAATGGATCGACGGCGACGCCACTTGTGGGAGGGTCGTTCATGTCAATCCGGTACTTTTTTTTTTTTAAATAGAAGAACAAATTTCAAAGTGTCGAAAAGGGATTTATTTTTCTACATAACCTCCAGCTACAGTTATACACTCATCCCAGCGTTTAACTAAGGCCTGGAATGCTTCGGCATAGAAAGATTTCTTATTACCACGGAATCATTGTAGGATACCGTCCATCACTTCATCATCAGTGTTGACATGTTTGCCTCCAAGGAATTCCTACAGGGGTCCAAACAGGTGGAAATCACTTGGTGCTAAGTCAGGACTATAGGCGGTGCGTGGTAATATCTCCCAGCCAAGTTCCTGGATTGTTTGGAATGTGCGTTGAGCGGTATGCGGTCGTGCATTGTCTCGCAAAAGGGTCCCACCTTTTGTGATCAAACCCGGACGTTTCTTCCGTAAACTCTTGTGCACATCACGCAGAACACCGCAGTAATACTCAGTGTTGATAGTGACACCGTGCGGTAAAAAATCAAGGTGAATAATTCCCTGTTTACCTCACAATACACTTGCCATCACTTTGCCAGCACACGCAACTGTTCGAAATTTCTTGGGAGGTGGTGATTCCGTATTCTTCCACTGCATCGATGCTCTTTTGGATTCTGTAGTGAAATGGCGAACCCATTTAAAAAATAACGTACAGCGCGAAAGACAAGAACCCATGTTTCGTCACATGTCATGATGCGATTCAGAAAATCCTGGCCTTCCCTTTCATAGAGTTCCTTCAGTTCTCTACAGATTTCAACTCTTCTGTGTCTGTCAAAAGCAAACAGCTGCTTTGGAAACCAGCGTGCACTCACTTTCCGGAACAATAAACGATCATTAATTATTGTGCTCACTGTTCCCAACGACAGACTACACACCCTAGGAATTTCACGACAGGTTATGCGACGATTGTCCACGATCAGCTGCTCCACGCACTGAATGTTCTCAGGAATGAATACCGTGGGTTGTGATCCACCACGACCGGGATCGTCAGTAATAGAGATACGGCCATCTTTTAAGCGCTTACACCATTCAAATGTCTTACTGCGACTGAGTGTCTCATCACCGTACTGAGCCTGAAGTCTTCTGTAAATTTCCGCACGTTTTATGCCCTCCTTCACTAAAAACTTCATCACAACAGGCTGTTCCACGTAGACGTTCAAACTGTTGTCCGCCATCTTGAATAACAGTCTATTCGGAAGCGCGGGAAATGAGCGTTGTCTACCAGTAACAGGACACAGGTGCAAATTTCTACTGGATACAAAAGCTCCAGCCTAGGCACCCATTTAAACCTGGAAAGAAAAAAAAGTCCCGGATTGAGTTGAACGACCCTCGTAAGTTGGCTTCGCTCCGGAAAGAAAAACTGCAGCACTCTAGCGACAAAAAAAAAATTGAAAATGTTCCTAAACTCAGATCATTAAAGACTGGCGGCTCCCAATCCGTGACCAGGGAGCGTCAGGAATGTCAACGGCACGGCGACCGTTCGCGCGACCGCTGAGATATTTTTTGAAGCGAACAGTTCCTTACGCTCGGGCACGCGGACCACCTATAGGATCCCGCGTCTAATGTTGAATTCCAATGGCGGAGTCGGAGCAGCCGACGGACTCCGCGAGCGAGCACGCGACTCTGGCGCAGAGCAACGCCTCCAAATCCGCGAGTGGAACACAACCTGCGCCGCCGGAGCAAGGCGGAAACGGAACTTGTATCGCCGAGTTACCCAGGATACCTTGCGTGTTGTCACTTCCTTCCGCTGTTTGCTCCCACCACCGCCGCACCGGTCACTTGTCTCTTCAGCGCCGTTCACCTGTCGTTTTTTTTTAAAGTGCGGAATGGATATCTCGCCAAGCGTGCAGCAGCTTTTGCTTCCTCACGAGTCGTGACCGGTGGCGCCTCCCAGCAGCCAAACGTGGTAAAGGAAATACGTCACGCAGGGTTCCGGTCCACTCCGACGATTTTGGCGGAGCATCTTTTTCTGCTCCACGGAGTGACTCCCGCTCTGAATCCACTCCGACTCTCTCATTGGAACACCTTACTCCCGCTCTCACTCCGTCATTGGAACAAACTTGCTCCGAAAAGAGCAGAAAAAGTTGCTCCGACTCCGCCATTGGAATTCAACATAAGTGTTGCCACTAGTTACCGGAGAGCCGAAACTCACACTGGGATTGCAGGCACTTCGGATTCAACTGCAGGGGCAGAGCACAATAACAGGAGTTCGATTCCCAGATGACGGGAGTCGAATTCTGACGGGTTGCGTTAGAGAGGCGCATGCGTAACTAGATATTTAGGACCGTTAAGCACCCCAGCCTCCTCACTCTCTCGCTCGCTCACTTGCTCGCACGCGCGCGCGCACGCAGACAAACACAGACAACACACACACACACAGAGAGAGAGAGAGAGAGAGAGAGAGAGAGAGAGAGAGAGAGAGAGAGAGAGAGAGAGAGAGAGAGAGAGAGAGAGAGAGAGAGATATGCGTTCATCCTTATTTTTCATCCATATAAGCGTTCATCCTTATAAGGTAGGAAAGGTCCAGGGAATTAAGAAAAATAACGTAAAATGAAACAGAATAGCATAGCTAACACGAACTTCCAGTCAAACTATACAATCTGTTTTTACAGCGCGAAACACAGACACAAGCGCCGTACAAAAGAATGTATAGTACACAAACGTAAGACAAACAAATGCAGCAAAAAAAAAATAATGTACAACCGCACCAACTTGCCCATTAACGAGTCGCTTTGACTCAAACTTCAGCGCTGCGTAAACCAGGAGAGCGTGAAAGTAGAATGGATGTCAACAGGTGTACTCGAAATCAATGCACAAACCCCGACTACACTCGCGAAGTTGCTTCTAGTCAAGCATCAAAAATAGTATCGACGCCATCCAAGACCTCTCGCAGTGAGAATGCTCTTTTCTGAAGGCGCAGGGTTGGGAGTCTACCACGGCGTAATGCTCATTGAAAAGAAAATCCGCCCACAACACGATCGTATCCATCGGCACGCGGTTATCAGGAAACTTATATGCGGCCCGCGTAAAGCCGTATGTCACAACTACGATAGCAACCTTTCTGCCAGTTGCTCGTTCACTGGCGGCAACAGACATGATAGCGAAAACTGTAAAGACAAGGGAGTATCAAAGGCGAGCACTCAAGCTACTTTCCGCAAAAGCCATTCTCGGTAAACATGTCACTTACGAAAAGACACTCTGCATCGCACGAGACCACTTGGCCTCGTGTAAATTCGCTAGACGGAAAATTTTCCTTCTTTTAAAAAAAAATAAAGGCAAAGTGATATCAGAAAGCCCGGATATTCATGGACCCACAGACCTAGCGACTTTGTGTATCGATCGAAAGCGTCACCATCAATGTATTCATGGGGACAAGCGCCCTCCCGCTTGTGTTGTATGTAATAAAAAAAGCTGTACTACGCAGCGCGCATTCTAACTGCCGGATGAAAAGTTTCAAAATGAGCCATAAGTCGCGCTTTAGACTGCGACATCCAAGGCGCCGTTTCGCAAAGGAAATCAAGAGAATTCCTGGCGAGACAACGAGCACCACGTGCACTGCAGGCACGCATACACACAAGGCATTAAGGTTCGTTTTAGAGTGAACGCCTTATCGCATAACAGCATACATACTTTCGCAACAGAAAAAAACAAAAAATAACAATAAAACTGAGCGATCAAAGATACCAAGGATATGCCATATGAAAAAGAAAAAGAAAACAAAGAACAAGTCGTAGACGTTTTCATCATTAAAATATGTGAAGAGTACGTGGAGCCAATGATTCGATTATATACCCAGTTTTATGCGTTGACACAGAGAGTTTTCTGTTATCGTTGCATACGGAGGGAAATCCGTGCGGTAACACCGCCTATACGAATCCCCTAACGGGTGCTGTGAAACTATGGGAGTGTCGAGATATATGGATACTTGGGCTTGTCCTGAAAGTGGCTAGCATTAAAGCACGGTCATAATTGCACAAGTACACCATATTACGCAGAATAATATCTTCGTAAAAGCTCCTGGGTTCTCCCGTAATGCACCGTGCATAATGTTTACTCGCGAGAACTGTAAGTAAGCTTGCAAAACGGAAGCATAACGACTGAAAACGACGCACGGCGACCGCAGACACGCCGCGGTATAGCCATACAGTGGCTATGGCTTTGCGTTGCTGAGCTCGAGGTCGCCGGTTCGATCCCGGCCGCGGCATCCGCATCTCGGGTGGGTTGGAATGCAAGAACGCTCGTGTACTGCGCATAGGGTGCTCGTTAAAGAAACCCCAAGCAACGAAAATTAATCCGGTGTACCCCACTACTGCGTGCCTCGTAATCAAATCGTGATCGTACATAACACGTGACACCCCAAATTCTTCTCTTTCTCTATTTCTTTCTTTCTTTTGCTTTCTTAACCGACCGCACACGTCGGCGCTCTACCTCCAAATTTATCAGCCCGCCAGTGCAATTGTCCTGTTCGATGTAACTGTATACCCCAGCCGAGTGCTTATGTTTTATAATAAGAAGCGTTCTTACAAAACTCGGGAGAAACGCCGAGCTGATTTGTGTACTGCAGGCGACACCAGTCACTTGGAAAGTGAGAACTGTGACATCGTCTCGAACGGAGGGACGGCTGGCCGCTCCGAAAATAAAGGGTAGCCGGCTTTCGTTTCGTTCAGCTGTTTGAGCGCCGTATACGAGTGAAATATTCTGCGGAAACTATCGTCACGGGTTGATGCATATCTGCTTTGTTTGCTTCTTTCTTTCTTTCTTTCTTTCTTTCTTTCTTTCTTTCTTTCTTTCTTTCTTCCTTTCTTTCTTCCTTCCTTCTTTCTTTGTTATGGCCTGGCGTGATGAGGCGCCATTCTATAGCTTTCACTGTAAAAAGATTTTAAACGCGTTGTGGTTCATCACAGCGACGCAAGATGTCGCCACCAGGTTTGCTGCTCTCATCTACGTCCGACATTTCGGGAAGAGTCTATCATGTACGGTAATTCTAAGACTCCCTACTTAGACACTAGTTTCTACAATAAATGATATAGCCCCAAGCGCGAGCCTGCTAGCACAGCGTAGGTTCTAGGTCAATATAAGCGTATATGGCTAACCTTGTTATGCCGCTAACCCACGTCAACAGAGCCTACAATTAAGTTCGTGCATTTCATTTCGGACAAAATTATTGCAGCATTCTTAAAGAGGCCCTGAAACACATTTCTAACCAGTCATAGAATGACCCCGCTCTTAGAAGGACGTCGTCTCACAAAGCTCATACCGCAATTTTTTTTTTTTCGAATCTTTCAGCTATAAGTGGAGCTACCGCACCGATACCTGGCTTTCCCTCAATTTTCGCCTCCGCTAGCGCGCTGGAAGCTACACAGAGGAGAAGCCAGGAGGGGGGGGGGGGGGGGGCAAATACTCGGCCAAAAGTTGAGTGTCGCGGCGGCGAAAGTGCGCGTCGCGGTATAACCCGTAGCGATGGCTGTGGGCTACGTACGCTACGCAGCACGTCACTGTTATCTCGGAGGCCACCTGGAGCAGACGCAGCTACGCGCAGTGCGAAGATAAAATGATTTTTGTCTTTTTGAGATCGCAGATACATACATGTTTCATTTATTTAACTGCAAATTAGCAATTATGCGCTACAGAGAATGCTCTCGCGATGGCGAAATCAGCCAGTAGCGTTGGTGGGTCGAGCTCCTTTCGATGACGCTGCATGACGGCACTGCGGTAGCGCTTCGTGCTTTTGACACGAGATTGCAAATTCTCTGCTCGATGCAGTGCAGTAATACTTAGCTCACATGTTCACAACGGCCTCTATACGACAGATCGGCAACGTTTTCTTACTACGTTCAAAAAGTGTTTCAGGGGCACCTTAAGATACACGTGTGCCGCAGTGTGATCAACTCGAGAGGAAGGTGCTGTCGTTGACTCCTTTCTCTTCACAAATGAAAACAGACACTACCCTGGCCACTATGACACCAGCACCGTAAAGCTCCAGATTCGCTTTCGCAATAAATTTTCGGCAATTTCGACCACGGACCAGTAATGTTAAATGAGGCCTTCCACTGCTCAGAACTTCACTTTGCTACAGGACACCACGAAAATAAAAGGAGGTCATCGAAGCAGACCCTCTATATACGTCACAGTTCATCAAGTGTAATGACTTTCATTATTAATAAATGAGGGTATGCTCTACGATTTAGTCACGATCACTAGTGTCGAACGAGGCAAATACAAACCTTACGCAGCGACTGAACGACATAGCGTACAAAGAAAAGAAATTATATCGGGACCACGGACTAGACCAGTTTTCCGCACAGGCGCTCTTGGATCTGGAGGACAATCTAAATTGCTGTCCCCCAGATTTTGGACCTTGCTGTTGAGTGCGGGAGTTGGCCGAAGTTGAGAAGGGCTTTGTCATGAAAACTGGAGGTTTATTTACATTATTTACAGTGAGAGTACACAGAAATTAACAATCATAACGTCATTACGGGCTGGCAGCAACTCGGACGCTGCGGCCCGTGGCAAGAAGCTCGAAAGAGATGAATGAAAGAATCCCTGTCTCTGGCTTTTAACCCCTTCGGTGTCTCGAAGTCACGTCACGTTCGGCCAATCGGCGAGCCCGCTCAGGTGGCGTCATTTTCGGCCAATGGTAGGCGCCCGTGCGAGTGTACGTCACATTCGCCTCAGAGGGTCACTCCTTGGGCTCAAATTGTCCGAGGGATTATTTGTCTGCGGTACTGCCTTCCCGGTCTGCAACTGCCTTCAAAAAGGCGGATGGGGGGATTGCTGCCAGGCGCTTCACGGTGCATTACAGCCGTCTTGCCTCGGGACCCACGTTACCTGGAACAGTGCCAGGCTCTCGCTACACTTTCGGGAAGAGTCTAACAGTGAATAGCTCCAGATGCGGCGCACGAGGTGGGGGACGTCAACTTGTTTGGACGTGCTGCGCCTCGGGAACGTGGTAGATCTGCTTCTGCGTTCCTTACTTAGGTGTGGCACGATTCGATGTGGTCTGGTGAACTCGAAGGAGGCTCAGGAAAAGGTCCCGTATCTAACAGGGCCCATGACAATATTGTTGTAGTTTTTGAAGACGACTGGGATTTGCGACCGCTTTTGATTGCGCGATAAACACTGCTGCGTGTTCGCGAACATCGTCTGCGATTCCTTTCCTTCTCCGTTTTTGTTTTCTTTTCTTCGTTTTTCTTCCTTTTCTGCCCGCTTCCTCCTGCTCCACTAGTGCTGGGTAGCAAACCAGGCGAAACCTGGTTAACCTCCTACTGGTATTTTCTCTGTCTTTTTCTTTCTTCCTCTCTTCCCCCCCCCCCCCTCTGTCTGATGACTTAGTCAATGTTGGGCGACCACCACTACTGAACACAAAATAAACCTCTTTTGCAACAATGTCAGCAAAATCGCTCTTATGACAACGAAATTGTTGCGCGATGTACAACGGGTGTTCGTAGGGCGATCATGATGAGCAAGCGAAACTGCCACCTGCTTTACAAAAACTGCACTGGCTTCCTAAGACCGCTCACTAAACCAATAACTCCTGTGCCTGGTCCATATTGCCCGCATATCGGTCTTGAGAGTGATACTACCGGCAGCACATTTAACAGTGCATTCTCGAAAGAACGACTCTCGAAATCGAAGGCCACAAGAACGTCCCACAACTGGCGCAACTGGCAAGAAATCTCAGGCAATGCAAACACGTCGCGACTGAGACTAACGCTAAGCGCCTCTGTTGCGTACGTGTGCGATGTAAACACGTCGCGACTACCATTCCGGACCCGCAGGCGCGACCTCATTTCTCCTAGGACTCCGCTACAGGGGAAACGTGCTCAGCTTCCGAGAATGAAAGCGAATTTTATGTTCACGCTGTAGAATAACACATAGTTCGCTAGGGGTTATAAAATTCACTACCATAAAAAAAAAGTACTACAGGAAAAGTAATCTCACACTCTGGTTATGGCGGCTTTCGTAGCTCAATCGGCGCACACACGAAGAAGCTCGCAGGAGACCTCGCACGTTCGTGTCTGCAAGTAAAAGGCGCACGCGAATGCCGCAGACCTTCTCGCCTCGATGCAATACAATATAAACGAGCAGGCCCATCGACAGCCAATGGGGAGAACTCGTTGGCACCCATTCCCAACCAGCAGCCGTTCCCATCGTCCGCAGTAAGCTCCCGCCCCCCTCCCCCTCCTCAAGGCCCAAATGCACCGACGCAATCCCATCTCATCGCACCGCGTAAGCACATAACCGAGCCACAGCACACACACAAAAAAAAAGAGAGAGAAAGAGAGAGCCTACCTTCTTCGCGCACAGTAATTGGCCAGTCCCACGAGGCACCATAACCCGCCCACCAAGATCCAAACTCGCTACGGAGCACGTAGGGAGGAGGTAGGGTGATGAGGCAACGAAGAAGCTAGTCGGGTGGGCAAGCGATTCGCTGAAACACTATTCCCTCAACGGAGCATTACAGAGCCAAATGCCCCCCGCCTCTCTCTCTCACTCTCCCCACGAAAACAACTGGCTCTCTCTCTCTCTCTCTCTTTCGCGTGCGTGTGCGTTTGCGAACCGAGCGGACTCGCATCACAGCATTCTTGGCATGTGCGCTGCAGGTATGCCGCTCAGTATGCGGACACGCGACACGCTTGTGGCTGACAACTGAATCCCTGGGGGGGGCAAGGCCGTTAACGCGGGCACACCCGCCGCTATACTCGCATCCTTCCTTTTGTGTTTTTTCCCTCATGCGCCCGGAAAATTCCAGCCATGTGAGTGCGGACCCCCCGCGCACCCTTTTACGGACGATAGTATCTCAGAAAATATAAACATCTTTTTGGGTGCATGTGTGCGTGCGCGCGAGAGAGAAAGATTTACATAGCCGTCCATTATTTTTCTCACTGACATGTCCCTTCCGTTGAACGAAATATCACGCCGATATTTGCATGACACAAGGCGGCACATTCTTCAGATGCGCCAAGATGAAGCAGCGAGTCCCAAAACATTCGACGATGTTTACCGTGCCATTATCTATGTATACCATGTATACCATGTATACCATGTATACCATGTATACCATGCCACAAGTCCAGCGCCGATGGTGCCTTCACAACTCAATCAACGATAGTAGGAGTCGATCTACAGCACCTCAGAATCCTTCGTTAGGGCGAAGAGTAAAATCGAGGTAAAGCCAGTCAGAATCCTTCGTCATTGCGAAGAGTAAAATCGAGGTAAAGCCCGAGTCCTCAAGCCATTTTGGTTTGCACGAAATAACGGTCACGTCTATAGACAATGATGATGTTTTTTCCAGCTCCGACTCAATCCGAATTCAGAGTAGATTTCGAAAGCTGTGCCAAGCTCACAACAAGCGAATACTACAATGAGCCTTCCCCTCGTCTCGCATTCCCTATATTACGAAGGTTCAGATATATGACTGGCGCTTTTTTGGCCATACCTTGCCCTTGCGCCAATAAAAACCACACATTAATGAATTAATTAATTAATTAATTAATTAATTCGTTCATTCATTCATTCATTCAAATATATAAACTGCAAGCACTAAGGTCAATGTCGAATGATTTATTACTACACCCAAATTCTCAATTTTTGGTCGGCAAGGCACTGCTTATCACCCGAACGAAATGGAGACCAAAGTTTTCCATCGCAATTTCGGGTCAAAGTGCGGCGCCCGTCATGTCAATATGTCATCACGGATTTCCCGCTACTCCCGCGCGATCCTTTCCCCACGTTGAATCTTCACCTGTTTTCGAACACGATGCTCCTTGATGCTTAGAGAGTTTCAGACTGGCGCATTACCTTTCACTGAATAAGGAGCTAACTTAACGGAATGAGGCTACAATATTAAATCAGTTAGGGCACTTCGAGGATTTTCAGTATTTCTTTTTTTTTTCGTGAGGTTTCGGCGCCTACAATATTCATTTACAAAAAAAATAACAACATTATTAAGAATAACAGCCGGGAATGTCACGTCAAATGTCACGTTATGTCAATGTCATGCCATGTCGCATCATGAAAATGTCAAATGGCCTAGAGATAAAACGAGGTTCCTTCAAGCAATTCCCGTTTTTTAGTGTCGGCCGAGCATATAGCGATCTGCGCGTTTCCATGTATTTTCCGCTTACGGTGCTTTATCATCGCTAGGATTTTCCAGCAGCATTGGCATAACTGTTTCTCAGGCTTGTCAAGATTATTATGTTTTTCTTTCCCTCTTTTTTTTCCCTTTTGCTTAATCCTAGCTAAACAGTACAAGCATTCGTACAAACTCCCTGCGCGTGTGCGTATGAAGTGATCCGTAAGGAGAGGACGGAGATAACGTCGACTTGCAGCGCCGGGCCGAAGCAAATGTCGCCATGTTGAGCCGTGATCTCAAGCGCTGACATGTGCACCTACGACCCCGCGAGAAGTAAAGTGCAACATTCAAAAGTGCGCCACCTTGAACCGATTATTAGCACCGGAACGTTCTGCCCAAATGCGTTGAGTCGGCTCATAGCGATATTTCCGCCAAATCATTTCGCACGCACAGTATATGGTCTGGGAAACACTACTTGCTCATCGAGTATACTTAGCACGAGGCAGAAATATTTGTGTGCGCACGAGCGAACAAGAATGGCTGTCCGTCGCCTCTGCGCGCGTTGTGTTCGCCCTCACGCAATTAACAAGCTGCAAATGCGATACACTTTTCATGAGAAGCATTGTCTGCCTCATTCTAGGCACTTTGCGGCTAGTAGGTAGGTAGGTTCCCGTTTCGCCTCGCTTTAATGAATAAATGAATGAACTCGAACTAACGAAACCCGATTTTAAGGAGTTCCCGATCTACCGAAGACATTCCCATTCCCCGGCAGATACACATAGGGCGCAATGTTGTCATCAACCCGAATTATCTAGGCTAACTTGGCCACCCAGCCCGACTTAACGAAGTTTTTAACGAGGTGCGCCTAAAAGCTCGTGGTGATAGGCAAGCTCCTGCTTACAGGGACATAAAAGCGAAACAACAAATCAGTTTACAATAACAAAGCATTGTTTGAGAACACTGCAGGCAGCCATTTCAAAATAATAGTTTGATTATTGGATGAGGAAATGGAGGTCGAAGCATCAGTATTTGAATTTCGCGCCGAAACCCCGATGCCTGTAGGTCAGTGTGAGGTCAGGGATTCCAAAGTATGTTTTCGCATTTGGGCTTCGTTGGCTGAGTAAAGGTTCGCCAAACTAGCCATGTTTAATATATGGTTCCTTTAGAACAAAATGTAGTCAATCTGTACCGCTATATAATTAACTAGGCCGTAGAAGATGCCATCAGAATCCATGACGTCACAGCGACCAGGTACGGGAACTTGAAGGAGGCGTCGCCACCCATCTTGCGTTCTTGCGCTTTTTCTGGCTTACCAAGTGTCTTATCGTACTAAGAGTGGTGTTTCTGGTGTCCTAGATAGGTAATTTACTAATGCAGAAGAAATCATTTTTCTCTTTCGTGTCCCTTGAACTTGGAGCTGAAGCGGGAGACGAAGATCGACATTTTTATGGCGATCGAGATAGTGGCAGCATCGTGAAGGCTAACAACGCACTCGACCATCGTCAATTACACCACACATGCCGTATTCAAAGCAACAACTGCCGAAGCTGCTGCGTCGGACTCTGAGAATCCCCAACATGATCACGAGGAGACAGCGTCCAGTTCCTGAGAAGAGCTTCGCCAGCTGGACGAGGTGGTTGCAGACTTGGGCCTCGAAGACTTTCTTTGTGCCAACGCAGACGAGGACACAACGGAGGCCTTAGATAACGAAGGTGTCCCCGAAATCGTCGCTGGAGCACCACAGCAGTCGGAAAATGTGGACGACGCGGAAGACCCCAAAAATCCTGTGCCCGCTCCAAACTCTTGATCTCTTGAGGCAGTTCACTCGGGCACACGAGGTAACCGAGGACGCATTGCAAGCGCCTGTGGGCTGTGAGAAGTGTGTACGCCCACCCAGTGCTGGTGAAGCACACGCAGGCGAAGATCATGAGTTTTTTCACTGCAAAATACCAAATTCGCAGTTCTCTCCAGAAGCCGCGGTGTGTTATTTCTTCTTTTTTTTTCAGTTTCACACAAAAGCAATTCGGACACCCCTTGCGAACTTTTCACACGCGAAGGCGTGGATTATCGGCAACTGCAATGTCGCGGTAGTTTTTGGGTGTCGCTACGTTACAATTCTAGATTTCGAAGGACCGAACTATCCCTTTCTCGATTTTACGAACTTCCCGACTTAACGAAATGTTTCGAACGTGGTCGCCACTTCGTTAAATCGAGTTTCAACTGTAAACCATTTATTTCAAAACGGGATGGCTCTTAAATATAAAGTACCGTCTGAGCGCCGGTTCATTTCAACCAGCGCGTCGAGCGCGGGAGTCCAGCGCTCTGACCACTAGGTTACTGCCACACGCATACTTCTCTCGTTCCAGAGTCAGCCAGCTCTTTGAAACGCTCACCGCGTGCGCCACGCGCCACTTCCTCCTCTTCTTTTCTTGTGACAGCTGGAGCTCTGAGGCACCATTGTTAGATACGGGCCATTTCTCAGCATCGCTCAAGTTCTCGGAGCGCAACCGCTCGTCAACGTCTTCCAATTATGGTGCGCAAGTGCGCGTCGACCGTGTTAACAGACCCGCCAGACAGGCTCCCCAGCTTGTCCTGGTGTGTCACGTGGTGGTGTGTCCGGTATGTGTCACGTATACAGGGAGCTTCGCATAGGATCTACTGTCACAGCGCGTGCATGGATGTGCCAAACTTTTCTTGCAGAATATTAGCAGAGTAATGTTATCACGACGTCAGATTATCAAGATTCCGTACGCGATGTGGTTTGCCGAAACCTATTAATGTTAGATGAAGACGATATCTCATCCTTCCTGCATTCACAGTCGCTATAGCCTAACGAACAGGTCACTTTCAGTCATGACCAATATGTCAAAAACGAAGATTAATGCGTGCAAATATGCTTGTGTCGGCATAAGCACGTAATCACCAAACTAGCCGCGCACGCAGGCTGCAAAACATAACAAACGCCATATCGTAGAGCGCCCAAAGCGCGCGCGTTCACTTCCCGAGTCCGTGTTTGTGTGGTACAATCCTCAAACGCTCTCGAAGTGTTTCATATTTCGCTAGAAAGTACGCTCGAATTAATAATTTCACACGGGGTTCAGACGTACGCTACAGGGTTGCGAAAATTCTCAAACACAAAGGGCTTCTAACGCCGTAACTTCGGAAAACACGCTTGCAACAGCAGCAACTGCGTCCAGCTGGATCCGTGCGAGAAAGAAGTTACAACGGACCTCGACCACCTGCTTTGTCAAAGCGCACTTGCGTGCACTACAGGCAAACTCGCATCATGGCTTCTAAACCACAACCGCTGTCGGCAGACCTACTGCTACAAAAACAATAAACTATGTCGCGCAAAACAATAAATACAACAGCAAACAAAACCAGCGTGGACGCTGGAATTTAATAAACTTCTGTCGCCTTTCTCTTTGAAGGGTTCAGCTACATACATGTGGAATTCCCAATAAATGCCACCCGGGCTAAAGTCGAGACTATATATAACGTACGCGTTAGAACACAAACGCGCACAAAATTCCAGCCGCACGTTTCCTCCTGTCCTGCACTGCCGGTCTCAAAACATGTCGACCACCCTCCACCCTGCAAGAGCTAAAGGTGTCTAACTCTGAAAGCCTCAAAGTTGGTTTCTGTCCTCTGCTCAGCCTACGCACAATTCGCCCTAATTCGGTAACATTTCGTCTTCCCCTTTCGTCCCCCTTACTCTGTTTTCCTTTTTTCTATGTCTTTCTGTCATTTGTACGCTGCAGTGTACTCCATGCAGAGGCAAAAACGAACTGGTCTTGCCGATGCCATCAAAGAAAGAGCGCGCACGGGGTAGCCAATCCCCTCGAGAAGCAATAAAATCATTTCGCGGAATGGAAACCTGACCGCGAAAGCGACAACGCGCTTGCGCACAAAAGGATTTCACCAACAAGACTCGAGCCAACAGCGGCGAGAATCATTCCGCCTAGCTGTCGTAACCGTGAACAGAGAAGAGGGTGTAGGGGGGCAGCCACGTCGCATTGATTTTAATCAACCTCACAAAGGGAACAAAAAAAGAAATAAAATAAAAAAATACGGAGAACACTCCCCCACAAAGAACGACAGAAAGGCACAATAATACCGGAGAGACAAAGAAAAAGAAAGCAAAAGCAGTTTGCAGCGATGGCCGAAGCAGTGAGTGGGACAGCAAGGTTTAGGGTTGCGCTTCGACTTCTCGCACGGTGTTGTAAAAAATTTGGAGGACGCTTAAGCTTCGCCTTTAAGAGTGGAACGCGATAGCATTGAAAGATCCCTGACTGCTCCTCCCGCTACCCGGCAATTGGAGCGTATGTAACCGTAATGTTTAACGGTAAACGCTGGCGGCGAACGCTATGCACGAAGGCGGACTTTGCTGCAGAAACGCGGCCTGTTGCGTGGGCCTGGATGCGACGGAGGCGAGCGCCAGCTGGAGGTATTGCATGGAACCGGGAGCGCCGCTCCGTGGCCCCCGAGACACCCGCGCGCCGGCGCGCGCAATGGCGGACGCCGCGGCTGGTTTGTGAAACGTATAAACGCCGGAAAAGGGGTTTCTTGGAGTTTTCGCATAACAGAATTATGTTTTCTCGTATAGTCAAATTACAATCCATGAGCTATCATATTTGTAGACTATGTGGAAGTCGTCGTTTACGATTTTTTCACATATTTAAGCTTGAAAAATTCAATTTCAGTAAGTTCCTTGCGTCACATCCTGGGCGTGGGTGGTTCGAAAATCTTTTCGCCGAAACGACGTCCGACGCCGACACCGGATTTTCTGCGACACGGGCTAACCGGTGTGTACAATGCTTCGATTTTTGCATACGTTGTCGTCCTGGTGGAACTGTGCCGTGATTGTGACTCAGCGTTCGTATCGTCTCTTGTAAAAATACTTTTTCTAAACACACAACCGGTGCGAGGCAGTTGCCGCGGGACATCGTCGCCGCGCTCTAGTTTCACTTCTGGAGAGGCTCTACTTTGAGCTGCTGTCGTTTTTGTCAGAGGAGTTCTTCTTTCTTGGGGATGAGGATATCCTTCGACAGTGGTCATGCCGTTTCCTGTCAGTGGCTGATGGACGCGTATGGCTTAACTTTCGACCAGCCTAGTTCTTATAGCGAGGCTATATATCAGGAGTATTCCCTGAATAGACATGCATGTAAGCGCCCGTGATTTCCGTGTGCTCCCGTATGCATGATCATCTTTGTATATACACATCTCATAGCATCGTTGCAAAACTAAATCACATTATATTGTGCATAACCACTGTGTACAATGTAAGTATTGAATATCATTTTGTGTAATGCCACAATTAGTTTATGTGTAGCTGTGCGTTTCCGTGGGTCTATGTGGTTATATGTTAGAGAGTGTGGACTCGGACACTTCTTTCAAAACGTGCCATGTAGACAATGCTTCGTACTTAGTATATGTTATCGTCCTGGTAGAATTGTCCCGTCATTGTGACTCGGTGTTCGTATCATGTTTTGTTGAAATAAACTTTTTCTAAAACCTTAACGCTATCGAGTTTATATATATATATATATATATATATATATATATATATATATATATATATATATATATATATTAAAAGCGCTGAAACGCAGCGTAGGGACTGTAATGACATCGCACATGCGCCCCTACGCTGCCCCCCACCCCCCCACGCAAGAGCCGCGCCAGAAAAATTACATCACTTTCAGATTTGAGCACTGATATTGTTTTGCACTTTTATTATTCAATAGTCTGACAATATTTAAGACAGAAGGCTCGCGCTGCGAATGTTATGTTTCCATGACATTTGTTTGTGGGCTGCCATTCTCGAAATCCTGATGAATAATTTCGGCCAAGAACGTGAGGCTTGGTACGAACAACTTCAGCGACTGAACACTGTAGCAATATACCCTGCATATACGGCATGGATAGGCAAATAGAATACATAAACTTAAATATATGCACAGCCCTGCCACAACACCGACGGCGAAGAAGACGGCGAAAATTCGCTTGGAGTGTCCATATAATAGCTGTCGAAATAAAATAAAGCGAGAAAAGAACAATGAAACCCACGAAAACGTAGTAGAACCCTAAAAAAGGGGAACCAGCAAAGTTTTCCTGCAAAATATAAGCTTCGCCGTTGATGAAAATTTCGCCCTGAACTAGGGTCGATATCGAACCATGAACGACCGCGTGAGCGGCCAAAACAATAAAACTGGCCGCGTGGTTGTCACAGGATGCCACTCACAGGCCATAAGAAGTATTTCATTTAAAGAAACCAATCAGATATAGACGTCTTTTAAAGCGTACCGCTGTGACAAGTTTGTATTGCATAAACAAGGCCTCTCCCATCAAGATTATTGCCGCAAAGCTCTATCGGTTAACGTAAAACATCGGCTCCACAAATCGGCGTGACGTGTCATTTAGCGTCGTCCCGTCCATGAGCCGAGCAGCGCATTTTTCGATCCCAAACCAGAGATCGGCCCGTCGGATCTAACTCCGAAGCAATTTGTACTGGCCCATCGCTCTATGCTCAGGCACCCATTTAATAAAACGAAAGGAAGAAGAAGAAGCTGTGTCCGCGAACACATCCGTACTATATAGGGTGTCCCCAAGCTGCCGAATAAATGGCCGCAACTCGCTATCCCGCACGGCTGGATGCCACGCCTGACGCGTCGCGACGCCCCAATCTCTCCGGATGACATCCGACTTTCCACAGACGGCTTCCCAAACTCACTCAAAGCGCACACGGATAAGGGAACTCACATTAGGAGCACTACTTCCCTCCCTCCCTCCCTCCTTTCGCGACGAGTCTAGAAGTAACGACCGAGACAGGCTGTCCGCGGGCAGCGCGAGCCCAACCACGGTGGAACCGTGCTGCGCCAGTTCAAACTTGGAAACGGAAGAAGAAGAAGAAGCAGAAGAAGAAGAAGAAGAAGAAGAAGAAGAAGAAGAAGAAGAAGAAGAAGAAGAAGAAGAAGAAGAAGAAGAAGTGAAGACCGCAATGCGAGGTCGTGGCGAAATATCCTGCGGGGCATTGACTGTGAGAAGCGTATACAGAGAAGCTATAAGTCAAGAGTTCTATTTTTTTTTTTTTCCGCCGTCATTAGCGTAGGACAAACGAACGCCGCCAGATGGGTTTCCCGCGGCGACCGCCGCTCACCGATGACAGCAGCTGCGTAGCTTATACGGCGCCCCTGCAGCGTTTCTTTTCTGCCGTTCTCCTTCTCGGGCCGCATTGTTCGCCCACGTAAACGGCTCCTTAATACTGTTTGTCGGCGGAACTCGCCAGGCGGGGAGGGGGTCGCGGACGTTGCAAAAGCCGGAGCTCCCCCACTGCCGTCCTTTGAGCGAAATGCGCAACCCATACCAGAAAGAAAAGGGAGAGAAAAAAAAAACTAGAATATTACGACAGGGCGATGTCTCGCTGAATCGTTTGACTGAGCAGTTATCTGCTTTCTGGAATTGGGCCAAGTCGCTGGCAAGAGTCGGGAAGTTGGACGGCTCGATAGAGAGCTGTGCACGGCCGCGAAGGGAGTCAATAAGCTTCGCGTATATAAGTCGAATCGGTTCACTGGTGCCTGGAGTGCAATATAACTGACCTCCTGGAAGACTTTCTGATTATATATATACAATCAGAAAGTCTTTGCCGCTATTTTTAAGCCAGATAACGGCTGTAAATGCGAAGTCAACACAGCCATTCTTTGCGGTGTACGTTTCTGGACCGGCCACATTTGCCGGCAAATCCGCGGCACGGCGCAGCTGTCAGTTGTGGAAAATGGCGGTTGTGCTTCACACGTCCGCGGCGTACACGAGCAACGAAGTGTGATTCGTTTTCTGTGGAGCAAGGGACGAACGGCCATCGACAATAATAATAATAATAATATTTGGGGTTTTACGTGCCAAAACCACTTTCTGATTATGAGGCACGCCGTAGTGGAGGACTCCGGAAATTTTGACCACCTGGGGTTCTTTAACGTGCACCTAAATCTAAGCACACAGGTGTTTTCGCATTTCGCCCCCATCGAAATGCGGCCGCCGTGGCCGGGATTCGATCCCGCGACCTCGTGCTCAGCAGCCGAACGGCCATCGAAATCAACGGTGAAATGCAGCCCACCTATGGGGAAAGGTGTTTCACTTTAAGAAAGGTGAGGTGCTGGTGTTGTGAGTTCGCAAAAGGCCGTGAAGACTTGCATCGCAATGAGCGTTCGAGGAGGCCGCGTGCGTCGCTGACCGACAACATAGCACAGGGGCCTTTCAAATTTAGTGCTGCAATGGGACAAATGTCTGAACCAGTGTGGGGACATGGGGACTATGCGAAAAATTAGGGTAAGGTACACAGAATAGTACGTATATTTCTTATTACCTTTATGTACCTTATTTTGGCTAATAAAACATAGGGGCAATGACTATCTTTAGCTGCACCAATTTTTTTAAATATTGCCTCCTGGCTGATAGCGCAATTCTAGCCCTTGTTCTAAATTTACATTACTTGATGAGGCAGCCATTACTTCTATGAGAAATCAAAATAATATATTGAATAATTAACTTAATTACACTAATTAATTTTCTAATTAACTACATTACAGCACATATATAAATCTACGATCTGCAGCAGCTGAGTGCGCACGGCGTATCCACTTATAATGAATTCTCCGGACAGCACCAGTTGCGAGATATTAATTTTCAAAGTGTCCGTCTAAATGCGTTGGTGCGTATGCCAGTTACTTTGGTGCTTCAATGCATAGAACAGCTGTTCCTTAAAAAAGAAAATGGAACCCCAATTCATTTCGTCGGACACTTTGAAAATTAATATCTCGGAAATGGTGCTGTCCAGATAATTATTTCCAAGTGGATACGCCGTGCGAACTGAGCGGCTATAACTGGCAGATTAGAATATGTGGCGTAAAGTAAATAAATAAAATGTTATTTGGCGTAATTATGTGAGTTAATTCAATTGAACATTTGATTTCTCGTAGAAGTAACGGCCGTCTCATCGCGTAATTATGATCAAGGGCTAGAATTGTGCTATCCACTATATAGGCAATCTTTAAGAAATTTGTTGCAGAACAAAAAAGAAAAGAAAAACACCCTGCATATATAGATAGTTTATTTTAGAGGCTTGCCGCAGTCGTTCTTAAAGCGTCAGTGTAATAAACTATGCTACTATCTAAGCTGCGGTGCTCAAACGCTGACATAATGCAAAAAAAAAAAATGCAGTTTAGCGATTCCTCCGGCACTTCTTCATTCATTTACTGCGACATCAGCAAGCTCTCATAGAGGAAACCACCACGTATTATAGTACAAGTTCTTCTCTACAATGCGCATAACGTCGATCTCGTTGGCTACACCGCTGCTTGTTGTGGCAACACATGCCAACACGCCACCTATCTCGAATTGCATGCATGGTGGCGAACCGTCGGTCCACGTTCCCTCTTGAGTCAAGAGTGTCGCATTACCACAACACGGTTAGACTCAAGAGTCGTTACAAAAAAAAAAAAAAAAGAAAGATATGTACAAAAGCTTCGCGCGATACAGTGCGTGAAGTATTCAGTAAATATAAGCCGTCCAAAAAAGAAAAAGTTTTCACAAATATAAAACAAGCGAAAAGGAAATGAAATAAATAAATAAATAAAGAGAAAGTCATCAAAGATGAGGAGAACGAATAAGGAGAACAAACAGAGAACCTAACTTTACAGAAACATTCAGTGTGACTCAGCCGCACGAGCGCATGCAATGAGCGCAACAGCAGAGAAATAATAGAGAGTTTTAGTTTAGGGGACGCAAGCGGCTTGTGTACGCAAGAGATAGGGGCCACGCTACTGCGCATGCGCAGACCCCTACGTCTGGCTCTGCGCATGCGCAGTACCGTCGCCCTTAGTTCCTGCGTACGCAAGCCGCTTGCGTCCCCTAAACTAAAACTCTCTATTAGCGAGTTCGGTGGACGATTTCGCCGCGAACGTAGCGCCCCTACAGAGAGGCGGCGAGGAGGAACGGCAATGGTGGACATCAACTAGAATATTTGCTCAACCGGGAAAGAAACATGCGGAACACGTATCTTTGGTATAATTAAGGGTTCATTACGCCCGATTGTGTTCTTTTGTTGTCATCCACAGATTACGATGTACAAAAGTGATGGTCTGGAACAAGATACCACGTCACGTAAAAGAAACAAATAAATATTGAAGGGCACTGCTACAGAAAAGCGGCCAAACTTAAAGGCTCGCACACATCGTTGCTTCGCTCAGGGTTACCTTGCATACCATTTTTAAAGGTATTTTTATCCACTACAACTGTCATTGGCGTGTATAACATTATTTTTATTATGTCATAATTGTATTTTCTTATTTTGTACTTGCAGAGTATGTAGCATTACGTTGTAGGCTACGCTAACTGCATTATCACGCATTTCTTTCTTTCTTTTCCTTTTGCGTACTGCCTTATTCTGATTCCCGCTTCCTGTTTATCCGAATTTATTTATATTATCTCAGCAGAGATTGATTTCTTGCGTACTTTCTTGCTTTGTAAACACAAAATGGTGCTCGTACCTACACATTCTAGTTTATTACACCCACTACTAGCATATGGGTATGGGCCTAACCAGCGCTGCCTATTTTCACATGTTGTAATCAAAAGAATGTGTAATAGAGATGAAAGACACGGCCTGAATAAGCAGAGGCCAGTGCTGTAAAGACCGCACACGGACGAGTGCAACTGCTGCAGCCCAGCCGGAACACGCTGCCGCAACAGCGCCGACCAGCGGCAAGCTCTCGCACAGAGATCGCGTAGTGCTTACAGTCGACTCCGGCGCGTGGCGCTCCCTGTCTGCTCCTTAGTAGGGTGCCTCGATGAGCGCGCTCCCCTCCGGCGCCCTAGCTCTTAGCTCTCCTCAGGGTGCCTCGCTCCCCTGGCTACGGTGGTGGCCACCATACCTTGGGCTTTCCGACACGAGGAGGCGCCGGAGGAGTTTTGAAATATTTCGGCGCGAAACCGCGCATTATGTAGACGGGCTCATAGGCGTCGCCGCGCCTGTGTTCGGAGATAACGGGCGGATTGAAAGCGTCAAGCTAACCATGTTTCTCTTAATCACTGTTCCGTATTTACTAGGAGTGTTCGAACAGCGAAATTTCCTAATCGAATTCGAGAAAAAAAAATGTGGCCTTAGAAATAGAGAACCCATAGGGAATATTTTATCATTTCTAACCAAAACGAAATTTAAAGTTCGTGAAGAGTTCGCACGGTAAAAAAAAAAAAGGAGAGAGAGAGAGAGAGAGAGAGAGAGAGAGAGAGAGAGAGAGAGAGAGAGAGAGAGAGAGACTTTTCTTTTACATTATTTTGTACACGCATGAAACGCTGATGATCACAGGACGTTGCGGCTATGGTGGCGTTCAGGGCATGGAATCCACCAAGCTCCTCGACTACTACGTCAGGTTGTATAAAATCAAGGAAACTGTTTATTTAGCTTAGTTACACGGCTCCAGTACGGAAGCCCACTCCATGCAGGAGCAAGTTAAACGTCCAAGTTCACATAAGGAGCCTCCGTTCACTCTCGAAAAGTGTGTCCTTTTAATACCGCCGTATTCCCTACGGGAGTCAACTAGGGAATCTGAAGACTGCCCAGCAGAAAAATAACCATCGTTGACTTCGTGGCGATACCACGCCCATGCTCGCATTAACCCGCCGTAACTCTGCCCTGAAGAGACTGGTTTGGAATCAGGGCAAAGAAAGCAACCGGCGACCCCCAGTTCTGTCGCCGTTATTCCCCCCCCCCCCCTTTTTATTTCTTCGCTCAGGCTGCCAGGTAAAATAAAGGGCGGGGTGAGGGCCTTTAGTGGAACCCTGCAACAGCCGGTGTCCACGCTGCGTTGACGGCTGGATAAGTGCTGAGGGATGGGCGGTGGTTTGACTCGTCGCAGATGTCTAATTAACTGCGCCTCTCAATTCCTTGTCGGGGTTCCCTCCTTTTCATCCTTAGCTCAGGTTTCGAGGTAATGGTGGGGTGAGCGCCCTTTATAGGACCCTTCAACCGTCGGTGTCCACGCTGCGTTGACGTCTGAATAGGAAGGATGGTGGTTTGACATGTGGCAAACGTCCAATTAACGCCTTTGTGCTCTTGTGATGTAACAAGGAGTAATCATCATCATCATCATCATCATCATCATCATCATCAGCCTGGTTACGCCCACTGCAGGGCAAAGGCCTCTCCCATACTTCTCCAACTACGCCGGTCATGTACTAATTGTGGTCATGCCTTGCCTGCAAACATCTTAATTTCATCCGCCCACCTAACTTTCTGCCGCCCCCTGCTACGCTTCCCTTCCCTTGGGGTCCAGTCCGTAACCCTTAATGACCATCGGTTATCTTCCCTCTTCATTACATGTCCTGCCCATGCCCATTTCTTTTTCTTGATTTCAACTAAGATGTCAATAACTCGCGTTTGTTCCCTCACCCAATCTGCTCTTTTCTTATCCCTTAACGTTACACCTATCATTCTTCATTCCATGGCTCGTTGCGTCGTCCTCAATTTGAGTAGAACCCTTTTCGTAAGTCTCCAGGTTTCTGCCCCGTATGTGAGTACTGGTAAGACACAGCTATTATATACTTTTCTCTTGAGGGATAATGGCAACCTGCTGTTCATGATCTGAGAATGCCTGCCAAACGCACCCCAGCCCATTCTTATTCTTCTGATTATTTCCGTCTCATGATCCGGATCCGCCGTCACTACCTGCCCTAAGTAGATGTATTCCCTTACGACTTCCAGTGCCTCGCTGCCTATTGTAAATTGTAATTGTAAATGTAATTGTAAATTGAATATTGTAAAATATTGTAAACAAGGAGTACGTCCGATCAATTGAGGAGCATGTAAATGCGAAACAAACAACTGTTTTCTGTTGTCGACTCTCCTGCAGCAGAAGCATTCAGAACAGAACTCACCTGCGTCGACCTCTCTTCCTCAAGACTCCAGAAGTGTCGTTAGCCCTTACATTTGAAGAGAAACGGATATTTCAGAATGTCGAATAGCCAGAACTCGAACGGGATGCGTATCGAAAAGCAAGCAATACACGACATGAATTCAAAATTTCCAATATTTGCACAGCCTTAGTATTTACAGAAGGCGACTATGAAGTCGGTAAAATGAAGACAGCTTCCCGTCATCGATTCCTTGGTCGTCGCAACAAGGTCTCATGAAAGCAAGTTGAAAAGCAAAGGCTGCTCTCTGTAAGCTAACTTCGGCGTTTTTGTGAATAATGCGGCCCTCTCACATCTTAGTTATCCAACTCGGCGATCAGCTTACCACAGCCCCGAGCGCTGCGTGATAGCATATGTGGCGTGTACAAGCCAGCTCGAATCTCCAAAACACCCGCAGCCAAATTTATACGTATTACGGTAGTTGAGAGTGTCTACCAAAAGCAAACTTTTTTTTTTCAATTACCGGTTGTTAGAAAGCAGAATAACTGTCTATGCAGTTAGGGCGAGCACCTCCACAGGTTCCAATGCAGCGGAGTAGAAGGTGGCGAAGTGAAGGATTGCTGGAAGTGAGGCAGCGGCATCTGCAATCTTATAACGGTTCATAAATGTGAATCGTTACCTTCCCTTGCGTGACTAATCATCACGGCTCAACTCTCCAATGGCTACACACGGGCAGGCTTGCGGACGGGCGGGCGTGCGTATGCGTGTGTTTCTGAAAAAGTGCATAAGTAGCAGCGTCGCCGTCGGGCTTAGCGTACCGAAGATGCACAACGCCACCGGCGGAAGCGCGTGCTACGCGAGCGGCGCCAGTCTTGCTACTTTTCCAACAGATGGCGCCACGTGAAGGGACAAGCGCGTTCCCAAGTGCGAGAGGGAACGTTTCGCTGATTCTCAAGCGCGGAGAGCCGAAGATCAATTTAGACAACGGCGCAAGTTTAGGGAGGGATTAGGAGGACACGCAATTACAGCGACAAAGATCGCCGCGATTTGCTCGCGGCGGACTGACTGCCTTCCGGAATAAAAAGTGAACTAGCATGCGAGCTGCCCAATTGCTTTGTAAGCTACTGGCGACTCAATTTGTCCCTCGTGAATTACGAGTAAAGAAAACGCTCGTTTGCCAGATTGCTGGCGGGTAGCAGCGCTGACGGCCTTGCTCGTTTTCCTTTGCTGCGGATTTCCATCGGCTCGGCGCCTTAACGTGATGCAGTGCAAACAGAAGCGACGAGCAGTGAGCCTCACGTTCTTGTTATTTTAATTGTTTGTCACATTCTTGCGCGAACCATGTAGCATTTACTGCATTCACTACGCACACGTGATGAACTTGAAACGTAACCGATCTGGGAACCTGAAAGCGAAATATAAAGCGCACGCTTGTGACTCGGAACAAAACGCAGCAGCAAGGGACGTCATAAGAAGATGACTAAGCAGTGAGAAGCACTTGATAAAATTACCTATAATATATAACGAATTAATTATTAGCGATTAATTAATCGTAATCCAACCAAAATAGCTGTACCTAAATGTGAAATCGCGAAGACGCTGCGGTGCCACCTTTGATGCTGATGTAGGCAAATTAGCTCAGCTCATTTGAGTTACGCGCTAACTACGCGCTGCTTTCCGCAATGCGGCAGAGATCCCCCTTTTACAAAAGTGCAGCTCGTCCATATACGTAGTTTCGCTGACGTGCGGCGCTTGATACAAGAAGCCAAAGCTAAGGGCTTCAAAGGTGAGAATGATCCTTTCATTCCAAACCGCAATGACCTCTCCTTCTTAGACTCCCAAAGAAAACAAGCTAACCCACTCAGCGACTCCTATAGTGCTTACTTTCAATCCTTTAAAACACGCACACGCACAAGCACGCACACACATATACCGAAGCGGAAGCGGGGGAAGGGCGGAAAATCGCGAGAGGAATACGCATGACATGAGGCAGAGATCCGGCCTTTCCGCCGCATGCCCTCGGCTGGCGACAGTCACCGCGAGACAGCCGAGATAACGGGGCCCGGCGACACCGTACGTCGACACACGACGACATTCCCTGGAGGATTTTCGCATTGCATTAATTCCATTCTTACGTAGCGAAAGCTGCGCCTCGACACGCTACACGAGAGACGACGTAGAGGACGTGCGCAGACTTACGTCCATCGTTTACGGCTTTTCTTTTGTTTTTGTTTTTTTTAACGTGCACCGAAATCTGGACGCGCCCCACCGTATAGACAGACGTCGCCTCCCGTTCCCTCCTGCCATGCGACCCTCAAGTCCGGGGATCGAATCTGTCGCATTGTGCTCTGAGCAAGAACGCAGCAGGCTACCTGAGCCAAGGCTATACTGGTACCTCTCCGGGGAACTCGCATCTCGAACACGTGCAATCAACGCATCAACGTGCAGTCAGCGGTTTCTGTTCCTGTGCCCAATAAGAAACTATCACTCGATAACGCAAGGCCCATCTCCTTAATCTCGTGTCCAGGAAAGTTGGTGGAGCACGTGGTCATGCCACGCTTCAGACCAAAGCTCTCTACACAAGACGTGCTGCTGCAGCTAACACAACAAATGCTAAACCCAGGATCCAACACAACGTACACAAAAGCCATAACGGGATTAGACCTAAAGAAAGCCTTCGATAATGTTCTAAGCCGACCTAGGAGTCAGTGAGAGAACCTTCGAGTACGCCAGTGACTTCCTCAGGGAAAGGAGGGCAACCCTACACCTGGGATGCTTCCACCCTGAGCAAACAGAGCTGGGAGCGACAAGAACTCCACAAGGGACATTACTCTCTCCTTTCTTAATCAACGCAGTTATGATTAGTCTGACAAAGCAATTAGGCCAGTTAACCGACCTAAAATATAGTCTGTATGCCGACGACATCGCCTGTTGGGTGACGAAGAGACGGAGGCCATGCTGCAAAAAGCGGCAACAACGGCAGAACGCTGGGCCGAAACTAAAGGCCTGGCATGCTCTCCAGAAAAATTAGAAATTATCTTTTATGGACCCCTTTCTAGGGGCCGGAAGAGTCGCAAAGACAGACCGGATATACAAATTAAGATTGGCGGAAGGCAAAATAGCCGCAGTTAAAGAAATCCGGGTTTTTAGTCTACATATTGCGGAAAAAGGCCACAGCGGGAAAACCAATAAAAAATTGAAGCGAAGACGACACAAATCACAAGAATGGTTATGAGGGTGGCAAATACACACCGGCGCATGAACGAGAGCAACGCATTGAGGCTAATCGAGTCTTTCGCAATTAGCCGAACAGTATACGAAGCGCCATCAAATCATCCACATCAAATGGCACAAAGATGAGATGAACAAGATGAATGGACTCATCCTAAAAATTTACAAGCAAGGCCTTGACCTACCGGTCACCACCAGCACCGAGAGATTACTGGCGCTGGGGTTACACAATGATTTAGGAGAGCTCATAGAATCACATACCACAGCTCAATACACAAGACCAAAACAGTCGGACACAGGTAGATACATCCTTCATAAACTAAAGATCAAGCTTCCCATAGCAGGGAAAGACGAATGTGACATCATCCCGAATGAAATCAGGGACAGGCTCATCATTCCCCAATTCCCTAAAAACATGCAACCGATATATCACCCGGAAACAAGAAGAGAAAGAGCAAAAGCTCTTCACAGAACATACAAAGACGATAGACGGGTACTATACGCGGACGCTGCCTGGTCAATGGCAGAAAAGCCGCAGTGGCAGTGGCCACCAATTTCCCCGAGGACACCAAAGTCACAGCCACCATTCCGTGTGATATCCTATAGAAGAAGTGGAGGAATGCGCATTGCCCTAGCCCTCAATATAGAAGGTGAGACAACAATTATCAGTGATTCAAAGACAGCGATCATTATTTATGCAAGAGGCATAATATGCATAAAGGCACTTAGACTGCTAAATTCAATACCCACAAATGTTAGAAACGTTCTGAAATGGGCCCCCGCACATTCACATCTCCCCGGCAACGAATCTGCCGACGCCCTCGACCGAGGACTGACATACCGGGTCAGATGACTAAGCGGAGACGATGATGAATCGGGCGAAAATCCGCCAGTACGGCTACTCAGCTACAACGAAATCACCGAGCACTAAAAACTCGGCAGAAAAAAAATATCCACAATGACGTAAACAATTCTATAAAAAAGAGGAATGGGTATGGAGGATACTGAAAACGCGCATATTTCCAACGCCAGCCTCTAGGCGCAGAATATAACAGGTGATCTACGATCCCCCCTGCAACCTTTGCGGTGGCATCGCAGACCTCTTCCACATAATTATTATAAGGCAATGCCCCAATAAAATGGATGCATTAAATATCAAGAACGAAAGCAACTGGGAGACAACCATGGCTCGCTCAGACCGTAATACCCAATTGAATATCATCAACGCTGCGCTGGAGGCTGCCTCCCTCCACAGCACCGAGGTTATCTCCAGCGCATGAGCGAAAGGGTGTGACCAACACCCGGTAATCTTTCCAGATTATGGAAATAAAAGTTGTACTCTCGCTCTCTCTCTCTCTCTCTCTCTCTCTCTCTCTCTCTCTCTCTCTCTCTCTCTCTCTCTCTCTCTCTCTCTCTCTCTCTCTCTCTCTCTCTCTCTCTCTCTCTCTCTCTCACTCTCTCTCTCTCTCTCACTCTCTCTCTCTCTCTCTCTCTCATTGTGAGGTCTATAGATGACAGATGACGCGTCGTGGTCACACTGATGATTGCGTAAAAAAAATTGAATGCCGAACTTTCCCAAGAGAAACGGCACGAACCACTTTCCGTCTGGCCGAGACACCTCCATGTTTAAATCGCCCACAATTACGACGGGAGTAGAGTCGGTAGGGGTGATTCAACCAAACGTGCGTACGCTTGGCGTTCGCGGCACGATCTTCGTCCGCATTACGTGCCGCCCGCCGTCGCCGCGCACATTCCCGCTTCTGTTCGCGACGGTGTTCTTCGTAGGTGCACTGTTCTTCCGCACTCCGCACCGCACGCGGCCTACCCATCGCACAAGTGAAAGGGAACAAAGGTAAGGTTACGGTGGTTTGCCTATAGAGCCCGCGACCTCGAACCGCTATAGATACAGAACAGCGTCTATTCCGGTTTTACTTTCTTTATTACGATATTTTTTATCACAATACGTTTTCGCATTTCTCGCGATTAAGCGGAGCTGGGGCATACCGGCGATACAGTTTCGCCTTATGCTTTAGCATTTTTAGCTCTGGGGTGGCCGCCATATCTTTTGACCACGCACACAAATAGCCAGAACCTAGCGTACAACGCAGCTCCGCTGTAACTAAAACATCAAATAAAAGAAACATACTTGGCGCACCGCCCACAGCGAGCGTCCGCGACGCTGCCACCATTAAGTTGGCACATTCTCAATTTGCAACCACTGGAGCCCATCCCCTGCCAAACAAAAATCACGCATAACCACTTAAGGGCGCCGAAATGAGTGCGAACGAGAGAGGGACAGGGAGCAAACAAAGAAATATATATATATCGTTATTATGCGCGATGCGCTGGTCCCATGAGCACGAAAGGAAAACGAGGAAAACGTGCTCTAAAGCGATTTCAAGATGGAATCCACGCGCGCGGAGTTTCAGCGGTCTCAGCAGAGAAGCCCTTTGCCGTTAGAAAGAAACGCAAACTTCAATCGTCGTGTGGGCTCTTCCAAGAACGCTGCCGCCTTTCCGAGGCGAAGAGTCATTAAGGACACGGGCGGCGAATGCTTCCGTCAGCGGCAGGTCTCCGCCCAGTTTGCATTAATTAAATCTCGCTGGCATAGCCAGAACATAGCCAGGCAGTCGTTGAACTGTTTGAATTCAACACAGATAGACTGTTTCCCGGCTTTCGGAGTCTCTAAACAGTTATAGCGCTACCCACTCACTCTTACCCAGTAGGAAAAAAAAAAAGATTTAAAAAAAGAAAAGGAAGCTGCAACCGAACGATGCTCCTAAAATTGATAGTTCCCGTGATTTGCATTAGAAAGGTTTGATCAGAAGAACTCTTTATAGGGTGGCCTCAGGAAGCCGTTGTCTTTGCAGGTTCTGGTAGTCAGCCAGCGTACGCAGGTTGAAAAGCATACAGTATAGCTTATGTGGTTAATATTTTAACGCATTCTTCGCCTACATATACAAAGTTAAGCAATGGGTTACTTAATGATGGGCACAGAATAATGGAGCTGCCACAAGCAGAGCCCACACTACCCTTTCAACTCGCTCACCATGCTCACCACGCCATCGGTGAGTCGCATTCAAATATACGTAACCGCCAATGAACCACCGGCGGTACTTCGCAGTACACAACACAGTGAAAGCAGCTGCGGCGGCTCATCAGACCTTTCTGCGTCATTGTGCACTTTGTAGTAATTGCCGCGATGATTTAATGGTGACCTTCTCTGTCATCTGCACGAAACTTGTGACACTACGAAGTGCACCTGTGCAGCATGCTGGGGCGGTGAAACCTGGATCTTTTAATCAAGGATTTGGCAACATTCGGTGGGGACTCCTAGCAACACAATTTACAGCAGGGAAGAAACCGTAAAGCGGCAGATACACCACACGATTCCATGTGCGATTCGACGTACGACCAGTCGTAACAAGAACCACATCCAGCAAGTTTTCGACCGAGTCCATCATGCTTCAAAAGTCGGAGTGACAAGCTCCTCAGGCCTATTGGAACGCCTTTTCGGAAGCCGCGCCGGACCCCCCTTTCTTTTTTTTCTCTCTTTCCTTGACTGACAGCTGCCGCTTTATAAGGTTAACGAGAAGTGCTGAAACAGCTGCAGCAGTTGCTTTCCGGCATGCTTATTTAAAGATGCAGAAATTTACTGACACTTCTTAGATCGTGCCGGCAACACGTCGGGTACTTCTTTGACATTTTCGTCGCGCAAGTCAGGCAGCAAGAGCAACAGGACGCTAGCGCATGCGCTTTGCGCGTTACATGCCGCGAGGCAGTGCATCCACGACTGCGCGATCTTCAAAATACAGCCTGTAGAACGATACGTTGCTAATAAAACGCGTGACATAGGCCAAGCACATCTGGCCGGTTATATCAGTCCAAAGTTGACGACGACCGACGAATGGATGGCTGATATCGCGCATTCCCCGTTGAACGCGAAACGCAACAGAAACGACGACCTCTGCAACAAAACCGAGGACGCCAAGTGCGAACTCTACAGGCGTTCCTCCACATACTGATCCTCGGGAAACGCCCGGATCCTGATAAGTGGCCGTTTTGCACGACCGGTGTCAATGACGACAGTACCAAAAAGCTGCGCTGTACGTGCGAAAGGGCAGTTCCGAATCCAGCCCGCCCAAAGGACAGAGACGGATCCAGGCACACGTCCCCGCCGAACTCTGAATGGCGTTCGGAGCGTGATAGCTGAAACGCGGAGACAGCTCGCCCAGGCCCTAAGCGACGACTCGTAGCCGCTTCGAGCAGCACAAGGCCGGTGCACATCGACCCGTGACGTCATGCTACCTTGCCCAACTGCCATAGAATCCAACGGGAACGTTCCCAAGTTAGCCGCGGTGATTTTGACATCAGCGCTTTCGTCACGCCGGGCTTGGCAAGCGAAATTTCGGTCCAAGTGGTGTGACGTCACAAAGTAGAGTGCACTGGCCTGCTATATAGGAGTTTTCTGTTTGAGCGCATACTCGGGAAAAGGAAAAGCGCGCCCAACGATTGCTCACCTTCCTGGGCGATTCGACGGCGCTGGAAGAGTAGTGGTCGACGCTGGTGCCCAAGCCATCTACGTCCTTGAGCCGGGACGACGTGGGGGGGAGGTCCACTTCCTCCGGGTACCGGTACTTCTGCGCAGAAACAGAGACAGACGGTGTGTGTTAGCGGTCACGTCAGTTCAATCACTACATGCTAGAGTGGACGCTTGTGAAGCGCACGAAACTACATGCACGGACAAACTGCCGCCCACAGCATATATCAGGGAGATAAAGGTGGACTGAGTGCTTAGATTAACGTTGTATTGCGTTATATTTCTCACAAAGTGTTCATTGCAGCCTGATACCTAGGAAGCAGCGTTTCAGGTTGGAACCAATAAATAAATAAAGAGAGGAAACAAGAGATAAGAACAAGGGCAGTCAAATTCTTTTTTCAGGAATCCGGTTTTAGCCGAAAAGCGTCAGCGAAAGCAAGTTGACCCAATAGTTAAGAGTGTTCGGCGTTCAGCTGCGAGCCTATATACGTATGCATGCGCACATGCACTCTCGATACAAGGAGACTGGTAAGGCCAAGGTCGCGGATCAGCATGTCGCCAAAACCATGGAGCAAGGAAATAAGCACTATACAGGAGGGACTATTGCGCCGCACGACTGAGGCCAATTTGAGCCCAGCACGTGATCATCACGTCAGAGCACGCGGTAGGTTCTATTGTTCCCACTCTGCAGGCAGACCTGCGGCAGCGCGACCGAACAAGTGCCGCATCGATTAAACACTACCGGGAACATACATTCTCAACCACTACGCCCAGTCTAAAGAGGTCAAGAGGCCCCGTGTTAGGCCGACATTGCGAGGAAGGAAGCGAAGGCAATGACTTCACAGATAGTTCGCTTGACAAGGGTGGCTGCGCGACCTAATACGCCCTCCTAGTTTATTTCCTTTCTCCGTGGCCAAGAAAATATAGTCTTATTTGCGTCCGTTTCGCCTAACGCTGTGGCGAAACTGCGAAAAAGCGTCGGTGGTAGACGGTACGAAGATGGGTATGAGAGCAGTCTATAGGTCCTAAAGGTCATCGCGCTCCAGCCTAGTGCTGCATGAACTGGGCAAGTATACATTGCCGCTTAAGCAAAGTCGTATCTAATTTTGTTTTCGTTTTTTCCCCACTTTAGGACATTGTACCTGCGTAATGATGGACGTACATCAAGACCCATTCTATTTGTGTTCGAATATCAAGTGCACTGATTTCTAATTTCTCCATCGCCGGGTGCAGTTGTGCCTTTGCTAGACTTCAAGAGGATTTTGCTATTCCCCGTATTCTATGCAACTAGGACGATGAAGAGCAGGCTCTACAGTCATACAGCATGTTCCAGCGTCAACAAAATTAGTGAACCAGATATTGAAAAAAAAAAAAGAAAAAATAGAGGGACGAGGGTGGCCAACCTCGAAGCAAGTGAAAGTTGCTGTGGAAAAATAGACTCACAGAAAAAAAAAAAGCTAATTTTCCTGTGGAAATACAAACCAAGAACTGTGACCCCTACTTATGCCAAAGCCCGAATCATTAAACCACCACCGTATGCGATGCCTCGCTATACGCCTCTCGCGAACTTCGATGAAAGACGATGTTCACACGATTAACAGTGATGACGTTCGGCGATCTCACACCTCACTTAGCAAAGGCGTAAAAAGCCTGAACACGACGAATAAGGCGAGCAAAGTTCGCCCGGCAACGAGCACGAGGAAGATGAGAGCACAAAGAGGCAACGTATCGCTCTCTTCAAATGCAACAGCTCGCACAAAGACTATTTTTGAACACACTGCAGTCATATAGCAGTCAGATTAGCGCAACGATCAGGACGTACGTGATAAAAGCAAACGTTGCAACGGGCATGCGTTGTCTTTTATTTCATCACGGGTAATAATGAACAGAGACACAGGCAAAGAAAACACACCTGAAAGTATACTACATACTGAGATCATCGGCACTCAACCGATACAGAAAGCCGAAACTTGCCCATCTTTCAAAATTAACGTTCCTCTTCCTAAGCTAGTGCCATGCGAGTAGTGGCTCCAGTACTGGAGGGTTTGCTGAGCTCCCGTGCACTTCAGTGACAGTTCTACGCCTCACTCCCCCCCCCCCCTTCCCCCCGCCCACTCCCAGTTTCGCCAAATCTCCAACGCAAACTGAGAATCAGCCCTTTTTTATTTTCCCCAATCTCCAAAGATCGCGCTTCTTGGGCAGCCAGCAAAAAGCCAGTCAGCAGGTATTACGGAGCGCGTCTCCTTCTCAGTGCCTTCCCACGCCACACTACGCAGCGCGGCAGGCAATGCAAGCGATCCTTGCGCACACAGACACGCGGAGGAGCTCCGCCCGCGTATGCGGCCCGCGGGAATGGCAGCGCCGGAGCACCGGCGGCGGCAGCAGCAGCAGCAGCATGCTAAGAGCTCGGCGATCGTCGGCGCAGACGCCGCATTGCAAGGCTCAGAGCAGAGAGAGGGGAGGCGTTGGTCCGCGATGATAAACACGCTGGGACGGCACGGGAGGGCCCGCCAAATCCCCCGAGATGGATCAGCGCCGCGCTCAGGCCGCGCCTGATGACCCGGGAAGATGGGAGCCACGCACGGCGAAAAGCGGCGGCACGCGCAAGCACGCACGCACGCACGCGAGGCTTCCGCCGCAACGACCACCGACCCTTTTCCTTCTTCCGCCTTCATGCGCCACGTTCCTTTAGCTTGACGGTAAAGGCCTCGATCCCCTGTCGGACAACAGCGAAGACCCGTGGCCCCACGGGCGGCGGCGAGTGGCCGACGGTGGTGTTAGCCAGCGGAGCCGGTACGACGAACTCGACCCACCCATTTCTCGTGTCTGATGCACGGGCATCAGGAGTTCCGACGTTGCTATGGCGAGAGCGTGGAACGGGCTTGCTTGGGAAACCGCTGACCCGCGATGCTGCTGCAGGCAGCACCGCCAACGCAGGTGAAACTCCTTCCTCCACCCCCCCCCCCACCCCCCTCCACACACACATTCGCTGCTGGGCGGAGAAAAGGCGAAGCCTTCGCGTCAACAACGCGCTCGTGTCAGGCAGCAGCATTGGAAAGTGGAATTGTTCGACGGAACCGCAATGTTGGCATCTGAATTACTTGGGCAAAAAGCGAACTGGAATGACAAACGGTTGGCTGCGCAGTAAACAGCGACCGTGAGCGCGCAGTATATATACCCGCCGCGTTAGCTTTGTGGTTATGGCGTATCGCTGCTGAACTCCCCAATTCCCGGTTCGATAGCGGTCGCAGTGGCCGCGGGCACTTCGGTTGCAGCGAAATGCAAAACCGCTCGTGTGCGGTTTTGCAAAAAAAAAAAAAGGGGGGGGGGGACTTGAAATTGACGAAAATTAATCGCGAGCATCCCACTACTGCGTGCCTCGTAATCTTATCGTGGTTTCGGGACGTACTATAAAACTCCAGAATTCAATCTGAATTTTCAGCGCACGGTATCCACGTGGCTGCGTCACAGTGCCACTAACTCGTCTCTTCATTTGTTGCACATTTCTGTGAAGGAAGCAATGCTCCATACAACGCACAAGTGATCAGAATTAGCATTATGCTCAAATAACTAGCTTTCTGGCCAAAGCAATTAAAGGAGAATCCCATCTATACAATAGTTCAGTCGTCACAGAAGGAAACGCGACAGTCAGGGCGCGAAGCCAGAGGTCCTGTGATTGCAGGTTCAAAAACTGCAGTTAAGGAAGGATGGTATTAAGCTTCATGAGACAAGAACATGTTCTTACTTCATCCAGTCAGAAGCATATTGAAATGAGGTGGTCACACGCGGTTGAGCCCACATTTATTCCTCACGTTACTCGTGCTGTTCTAAATTTCTAGCCATGCATTCTCCCCTCTCTCCGATACCTTGTCGGTCTTCGGTCATCGCAAAAAAAAGAAAAAGAAAAAGAAACACGATCATGTGCAAATGTAAACCTAGCGAGAGCTGAGATCAGAATGGTATGCTTATGATATCAATCATCAGAATAACCCGGCTCCTCGCAAAACAAAGAAAAAAAAACAATCCGGGATGGTGGGAAAGAGAGAGCGTCCTCATTTCGCATCCTTTATCGTGGGAAGCGCGACGCGAATTTAACTTTTTTTTTTTCATTCCCGTCCGTCATTGGCTAGTCTTAATCATCATCCTATTTTTATTTCCACTGCAGTACGAAGGCCTCTCCCAAGCGACCTCCAATTACCCCTGTCTTGCGGTATTTGATTCCAACTTGCGCCTCGAAATTTCCTAGTTTCATCATCCCAAACAATTTTCTGCCGTCTTCGACTGCGTTTCTCTTCCAATGGCACCCGTTGTGAAAAATCTAATGGACCAGCCGTCATATGCTGTACGCGTTACATGGCCTGCTCAGTTCCGTTTTTTTTTTTTTCTCTTAATATCAACTAGAATATTGGCTATCTCCGGCTGCTATCTGATCCACACCGCTCTTTTGCCGCCTCTTAACGTACGCGCCTAGCATTTTTCGTTCCATCGCTCTTTGCACGGCCCTTACGTTGTTCTAGAGCTTGTCTCTTAATCTCAAAGTTTGTACTCCATATCTTAGGGTCCCCGTAGAATCCAATGATTTTACAGTTTTCTTTTGAACGAATGTGGTAAGCTCCCAGTCAGGATTTGGTAATGCCGGCCGTATGCATTCCAGCACATCTTCTTTTGTAAGTTTCCTTCTCGTGGTCAACGTCACCTGTGAGTAATTGACCTAGGTAAACGTGTACACACACACACACACACACACACACACACACACACACACACACACACACACACACACACATATATATATATATATATGTGTGTGTGTGTGTGTGTATGTATGTATGTATGTATGTATGTATGTATGTATATGAGAGTCTTCCAGGCGTCCCAACTATCATGCACCAAGATTTAAAAATATGCAAAAGTTACGTAGCTGGACAGAAGCAAGGTAATGTGAGAATGCGATTCTTTTGCATTCCGCCTACTGATATAATTAGTCTTAATTATTTATTCAACTTCTCAAATGTTACAATTGTGTGAAAAGTGTCAATGAGAAAATTGTAGTGCAACATGAAAAACTCCCGATACAGCTTTCTGTTGCTCAATACGTGCTACATAAAAGTGATTCTCCAAGTGTGAAAGAAGCATGTGCATACACGCAAAATTTCCGCGCAACTGGCCGCTCAGGGCACCCTTGCGAATAATAATAATAATAATAATAATAATAATAATAATAATAATAATAATAATAATAATAATAATAATAATAATAATAATAATAATAATAATAATAATAATCAAATGTGTTTATTAATAAAGGGCCCATGAACAACCTCGAGGGTCTTGGTGCTCGCGCACTCGGCAAAACAATGCACAGGAAGAACAATGTAAGCTCAAACACACATGCCCACGCGCGCACACATAAAAAGAAATAATAATAATTTCGCGAATACTGATTTTAACACAGCATAACATGTGTACAGGAAGATACAAAGCAAAAGTGGAGAGACAGAAAGATGGATCGCAGAGTGATGGAACACACAACAGATACGAGAGTTTTCGTTCAGTTATTGAAATTCCTCTGAAACTCCTTTCAGGAAAATGTTAAAATTAGGCATCAAGGGATCCAGGGACTCTGAATGGGCGTTACATGTCGCCTGCGATCTAGATAGAGCGTCACAGAAATCTGAAGGCTGAAAGGCGCGCTGTTTCCTTGTGCCTTTCTGCGGCATGTAAAAGCGAACAGCAGAAAGCAAGTGCGAGCAGCAGATTTGTCCACGTATTAATCTGTCAACAAAAAGAACATCCGATTTATTGCGTCTACAGGTGAAGGTAGGCAACGTGACGAGTGTATGTGTTAGCTCCATGGAGAAAAGCTTTTGACAGAATCTATGTTTAAATACAGAGGTGAACCTTTTCTTTTTTTCACATTTTCGAGAAGTTCACAATTTGATCTACAAGTGCCGCCCCAAACCACGGAGGCGTACTCAAGAACTGGAAGGTATACCCTCTTATATCGCATGTCTGATATATGATTATACCTGATATACGCATCAAGTTGCACTGTCTTTACTATCTTGTCATGTAATATTTGTTTTTCCTTTTTTTTACTGTTCTGTTATTTCTTACAAAACTTGGCAGTTCGTGCTGGTTGGTCCTCGTGGTGATTTGGTTAGTGATGTGTTTGTAACGATCCCATGCATGAAATGCTGTAATGTCACGTTTGCTTTGTACGCCCACCCTTGCCTAAAGCCTGGCACTCAGGCTGGCAGTATCCTTTTAAAGAAAATAAAAGAATACAAAGTTGCAAATTGCCCAGGTTGTTTGAAGTCTCTCGCCACCCGACATACTGTGCCGAGCGTTCGAATTGCACGCCGCGTCGTCTGTTGAGCGTGGGGCGAGAAACTCCGAGAGCTATCGAAGTACACTCCAAGGTCCTTCGTTCCCTGAGCTCTCGGCAGGAGAACGTCTTTAACGCTGTAGGGAAATAAAGTCCTGTTGGTCTCCCGCGTGAAGCTTACGACTTTCGTTTTTGAAGCATTTATGACCAGCTTGGTTTTCAACGCACCATGACGCAAAATTTGCAATGTCCTTCTGAAGAACGGCGCAATCATCAACATATTTTTTTAACAGCTTTCAAATATTTCGCGTCATCAGCGTATGACAAAATTGAAGGATTTTGAATGACTGTCTAAACGTCGTTAATAAACAGCGAGAAAAGAAGAGGGCCCAGGACGGACCCTTGAGGAACTCCACTTGTAACCGCATAAAGTTCTGACGGCTGACCATCTACTCTAACGTAGCAGTACTGGTAGCGTACGTAGCTTCTTATCAGTGCTGTGACAGAGTAGATGAAGTTCTGTCAACTTCTGAAGGAGTATTTTGTGGCATACGACATCAAACGCCTTACTGAGGTCAAAAGAAATGACATCCAGCTGTCCTTTCTTATACACTGCTTGAGAGGCATGCATCACGAAGCTAACGAGCTTGGTAGTTGTGGAGCGTCCCGACATGAATGCGTGCTGCTGAGGAATGATAGTATTTTCAACAGACGGTGAAATGATTGAGTGCAAAGTTGACACGAATAATTTAGATGCTTCGCATAGGAGAGGAAAAGGCCTGCAGTTACCTGCAGTAGTTTTATAATAATAATAATAATAATAATAATAATAATAATAATAATAATAATAATAATAATAATAATAATAATAATAATAATAGTAGTAGTAGTAGTAGTAGTAGTAGTGATGATGATGATGATGATGATGATAGATAGATAGATAGATAGATAGATAGATAGATAGATAGATAGATAGATAGATAGATAGATAGATAGATAGATAGATAGATAGATAGATAGATAGATAGATAGATAGATAGATAGATAGATAGATAGATAGATAGATAGATGTTATTGCTGCGACGACTAATAACAAACGACAAAAATCGATCGAAGTATAAGCTTACATAAGCTTATATGCATAAGTGCCTAAGCGTATATGCTTACATCATATGGCCCCCGGAATTTTCATTTTTTGTGTTCATGACTGGATCGTTCGGTTTCGCATTTCCTTCGCCAACTGCGCGCTCCACACTGGCGCAGGCGATGTCGAAACTAAAGCGCACGAATTATCACGTTTCATTTGTTGTTTATTGCCCATTTGCCACAGACATCTGCCACGGTGCCTGAGCACCCACGCTATACAATATCCAATTGCCACGCACCCAGTTTCCCAACGGCAATAATCCGGTGAAGCCGCAATACCGAAACGCCCGCGGCATGAGATTCCTGCGAACTTCAGGAGCGCAAACATTTCCGCTCTCCCATATTTCAACTCTGCGGCAACTTGCGCGCGTTTCGTCTATATATATAGGCAGAAAGTGGCATATGCTAGCCCCATGGAAGAAGGAATGAACTAAGAGGGAGCATTACATAACTAAAATGAATGCGGGAACAGTCGGCCCTACACGTGATCACGTCGCTACCCGCCGTGGTTGCTTAGTGGCTGTGGTGTTGGCCTGCTGAGCACGAGGTCGCGGGATCAAATCCCGGCCACGGCGGCCACATTTCGATGGGGGCGAAATGCAAGAACACCCGTATATTTCGATCTAAGTGCACGTTAAAGAACCCCAGGCGGTTCACTACATTCCAAAGCACCTCACTACTACGTGCCTCATTATCATATTGTGGTTTTGGCACATAAAACCACATCATAAATAAATAGTATGGTCATCACGCCGCGGTAACCTTCAACGTGTTCTACCGCCGCGCTCTGCGCACGCTCTTCCGAAAAGACAATGGGCGACGACACTAACGTGCAGCTTACGCACTCGCACGTTCTAGAGCAGACGACAAATGTGCTCTGCCATGAGCGACCAAAGTTGCACAAGCACGTCGGGAGAAAAATGTGCACAGAACGGTCGGCAAAGCGGATCGAACAACCCAACGGCAACCAAGCACGTTGGACAAAGCCCACGAAGCGCAGGGTCACGTGCTGGGCCGACGTTCTGAGAGAGAAAAAGGCGACAGGGATGGCCTCACGGAGAGTTGACCTGCCAATGCTACAGCTGCGTGCCGTAATGCTCCCGCCAAGTCTATTTACTTTTTTCGTGACTAGCGCCGACTTTCGCTCGGTATCACTGCTCGGTATACAGCGGTTGTCATGTAGGGTATAAAGAATGAAAACACCATTGGAAAGCCACATACGAGAAGCTCCTTTTGCAGTGTGAAAGGTACGCGTTACTTTCAGCAAAAAAAATAAAAAATAAAAGGACCCGTCTTTCCAAGATAGATGGCCACCAGCAAAGCGCGCGGAGTGACACGCCCCGTACGACGTGCTACGGTGAGCCCTCTGGCGCCACCACGCGCTCAGAAAATATAGATCCCTCGGCAACTGCGTTCTAGCAGGAAGAAAGCAACGCGCACCGCTCCTCCTTTCTCATCCCACAGCACACGTTAGCGTAACGCGAGTGCGTTTGTAGTAGACGAGCACGCTCGACTCGGCGGTCAGGTCAGGTGCGAACGCCACGGCGCGCCAACTTTCCCGTCTGCGATGCGCGTGGCGTCGCCCATCACGAGCCGGCTCGACATTAGCCGTCGCCGCCGTTGTTTCTCCGTCGCCACAAGGCGAGCACGATACAGGCACCAAACGCTCAGACATCGCAGTTTTACACGCGCGACCGCCTGGAACGCTCTGCTGCTGTTTGTTCGACTGCAAGACGTATACCGGGCTGCGCTGCTGCTGCGTGCACACAAAGGGAAAAGAGCGAACAAACAAACTGTTGCAACTTAACGCATTTTCGAAGTGCGCGCACCTTTTATCGCCTCATCTGGCGATCCTTCGGGTTCGGACTATCTCTACTAACACGTGCTCCTTTCTATCTTCCTGCCACTCGGCTACTTATAAATACGCTCTACACCTTTGAATAAACGTTCATTTTGTTCTACTGACTACGCTGAGGCTTCACTGGTCTGGCGTTATTGCGAGCACGCCATGGCTATGCTACAGTGGCGACGAGGATGGACATCGCCCATGCAGTGAAAGTCGACGCTGAACCGGAACCCACGCAGAACCGAGAAACCAAGGTCATCATGGTTCTTCAACTTCCCGACTTCGAAGAAGGCAAAGATAAGTGGAAGCCGTACCTTATTAAAGTAGAAGCATACTTCGAAGCGAATGCGATTGAAGACTCGACTAAGAAAAGAGCATTGCTTGTTGCTGCGTTAAATACGCATACGATCCAAGTGCTGGCAGGGAAGGTGGCTCCACGCAAGCCAAATGCATTGACGTATGAAGAAGTCGTCGAAGTTTTGAGTGAACACTACAGTCCCAAAAGACACGAAATCACCGAAAGCTACAAGTTCTTCAGTCGTTGTCAAGCGGAGGGCGAGCCTGTTAATGAATTCCTGGTAGACATTCGCCGAATAGCTGACAATTGCAATTTTGGCAGTGCTTTGGATCGCATGCTTCGAGATCGCATTGTTTGTGGAATACGGTCAGGTGCCCTGCAGAAGCAGCTACTGGCACAACGAGAATTAACGCTACAAGACGCTGAAGCGATGGCCCTTGCAGCTGAGGCTGCGGATAGTGATGTAAAAGAGATGATCGGACCGGCAACGACACCCGTGTTAAAAGTACAGGCGTATCGGAAAGAAACTCTAGTGGATGAGAGGAGGGCTGCCACACGTCAAGAATGCGCAAGGTGCGGTAGTACAAAACATAATGACGCGTGTTGCTCCTGGTCTAACGCTCGCTGTTACCGCTGTGGACGACGTGGTCACCTTGCAAGGAAATGTCGAAGTCGCGGGGCTAGAGAACAAGGCACGGCAAGGACAGCCCAAACTAACACCCTCTTGGGGACGGAAGCCTCAGCCGACAAGGAATCCGAAGCCACCCACATTTGGACTTTGGTATCCCAACGAAAAAGCTGTCTGGAACCGCCGATCCGCCGAACGTTTGATTGGTGCGGTGTGCAGCTGAGCATGGAAGTTGATACCGGGTCGCCCGTTTGTGTCATCCCGCGTGAACTATATTATAAGCACCGTGAGCAATGGCCGAAACTGAAACCGTCCAGTCTCAATTTATCTTGCTACACAGGACGCCTTCCAGTACTTGGGGAGCTTGCGCTCCAGGTTTGTCATAAAGGGGTGACAGTGGAGTGTGCGCTGACAGTCTTGGACTGTGCGGGACCAAGCCTCTGCGGTCGCGATTTAATCCAGCGGCTGAACAGCGCAGGTGCTCCAGTGGTTAGTTTTGTAGAGAACTCGGCGGCAACAAATGACTCGAGCGAATCCAGCGTGAACAGCATATTCAATGACTACAACGACGTGTTCTCCGAGGAACTGGGGCTAATCAAGGGTCCTCCAGCCAGCCTGCACATGAAGGAAGGCGCCGTACCCAAGTTCTGCAAGGCCAGACCCATTCCATACGCGCTACGCGAGCGAGTGTCACTCGAGCTAGACCGTTTAGTTTCTGTGGGCGTGCTGTCGCCGGTGGCACACTCTGAATGGGCAACGCCCATAGTCGTAGTGCTTAAGAAAGACGGCGCAGTAAGAATCTGCGGCGATTTCAAGGCCACAGTAAATCCAGCGTGTGCAACTGAGCAATACCCATTGCCAATCATTGAGGATATGTTTGCCCGATTACACGATGGGGACTATTTCAGCACTTTGGATTTACGGGATGCATACAATCAAGTGGCGCTAAACGATAACGCGAAGAAAGTTTGCGTCATTAATACGCCAAAAGGGCTATTTTGCTACAATCGACTTCCTTTCGGTATAGCCTCAGCGCCCGCAATATTCCAAAGGAAAATGGATGAGGTATTGGCTGGCCTTCCAGGAGCACAGGCTTATCTTGACGATGTGCTCATTTCCGAAAAAGCGAGTGACGGCGGCGAAAGGCTGAAAAACGTCTTACAGCGCTTCCGAGAGCGCGGTGTAAAGCTAAGGTTCGATAAATGCAACTTGCGCAGCCCAGCAGTAACTTATCTAGGCCATCGGATCGATCGTGATGGGCTTCATCCGACAGAAAAAAACCTTGACGCTATCATGAAGGCACCGAGCCCCTGTAATGTCAGTGAGCTTCGTTCATTCTTGGGTATGATTACTTTTTACGCGCGGTTTCTGCCGAACATGTCAACCACACTTGGCCCATTGTATCAACTGCTTGAAAAGAACGCACGCTGGCAATGGAAACAGCCGCAAGAGCACGCGTTTGATCTTGCCAAGCAAAGCCTTAAAACAGCCAAGGTTCTAGTTCATTTCGACCCTTCGAAGGAACTTAAACTTGAGTGTGACGCGTCTCCGTACGGTGTGGGAGCTGTCTTGTTTCACACGACCGGTAACGTTCACAGACCCATTGGGTTCCGCTCGCGAACATTAACGCAGGCGGAGCGCAACTATTCGCAGCTCGAGCGAGAGGCACTGGCACTGGTATTCGGCGTCACGAAATTCCGCGACTACCTTCTAGGTCGGGAATTTACCTTAGTGACTGACCACCAGCCATTGTTGGGCCTGCTGAAATCGGACAAGCAGACGCCCACAATGGCCGCCGCACGGATACAACGTTGGGCACTGCACCTGGGGGCCTACCGCTACCGGCTACAGTATGCACCAGGACGACAGATGCTGAACGCTGACGCCCTCAGCCGACTTCCGCAAAGATCTTCGGAATCTGACGATGACGGTGAGCCGCCCGAATATGTGCTGTCGCTAAACCAGCTGAACAATGGCACCATAACAACGCGTGAGCTGAAAGCATTAACGGCTTTTGACCCTGTCCTGGTCGAGGTCAAACGGTACATATTACATGGGTGGCCCAGAAACGCAAACGGAATGGCCCGGGCCGTACTGCCGTTTTTTGGCCGCAAGCTCGAATTATCCGTAGCACATGAACTGGTGTACTGGGGTAATAGGGTCATAATACCGACCGAAGCTAGGGAGCGAGTGCTGCATCTTCTACATGAAACGCACCAGGGTTCACCGGCAATGAAATCTGTCGCTCGTTCTTTGTTCTGGTGGCCAGGCCTCGACAAAAATATTGAAGACGTGTCTGCCCAATGCCAGTACTGTGTGCAAAATCTGCCGATGCCAACTGCAGCTCCCGTCGTTAACTGGCCTGAAACAGGCGAAAGGTGGTCCCGTATTCACATTGACTACGCGGGTCCGATCTGCGGAAAAATGATACTCGTAGTAGTCGACGCACACACCAAATGGCTCGAAGCAATACCTTTGTCACATGCCTCAACGCAGACTACCATTGACTGTCTGCGTGGCATTTTCAGCAGGTTTGGAATACCGCGCACGATCGTTTCTGACAACGGGACCCCATTTGCCAGTCAAGACTTCGCGTTGTTCGTGGCAAACAACAACATTGTGCACCTTCGATGCGCTCCATACCATCCCCAGTCTAATGGTGCGGCGGAAAGGGCAGTGCGAACGATAAAAGATGGTCTTCGAAAAATGACGAAAGGAAAACTGGAAGAGAACCTAGTACGGTTGCTATTTAACTACCGGAGGACTCCGCGAAAATCGGGTAAATCCCCAGCTGAGCTCCTTTTGGGCTATCAAATACGCTCACGCTTGGACACATGCTTTCCTCCAGCACTTGCAGGGCCAAAAGAGGACCAAGATGACTGGCTGCCGCTACCTGCAAGTGAAGTGTATACCCGCAATTACGGTGTGGGGAGCAAGTGGACGCCCGGTCATGTGAAGGCGACGTCGGGAGCGAGAATGGTGACCGTGGAAACATCAGACGGAGTCATCCAGCGGCACGTGGACCAGGTCCGCCCTCGACAGGAAGTACCAGGCGTCAAACCGACAGTAACTACAACCACCACACATCGCAGTGAGCCGGACCAAGCAACACAACTACAGCATCCAGAAACGGTGAATCCGGATGAAGGCATAACCGCTCGGCGCATTCCAAATGGCACCCGTTCTCCAGACTTTGCGGCACCAGATATTCCAGTGGCCCCGTTGCATACAGGTGTCGCCCAACAAACTCTGAGACGCTCAACGAGAGAACGCAAGCCAGTGCAACGCTTTCATTTGAGGAGGAAGGAATGTTGCAACTTAACGCATTTTCGAAGTGCGCGCACCTTTTATCGCCTCATCTGGCGATCCTTCGGGTTCGGACTATCTCTACTAACACGTGCTCCTTTCTATCTTCCTGCCACTCGGCTACTTATAAATACGCTCTACACCTTTGAATAAACGTTCATTTTGTTCTACTGACTACGCTGAGGCTTCACTGGTCTGGCGTTATTGCGAGCACGCCATGGCTATGCTACACAAACAAAAAGACGACGAATGTGGAAAACAAAAACAAATTCGTTCTCTCTCTCTCTTTTTTTTTTTTTTTCATGTGAGTCTGCGGAACGAGGAGGAGCAGCGGGAGAAAACCCGGTAAGCGAGTCAAACCCGTGACCTCATGCTTGGCAGCGCAACGCCATATATCCACTAAGCTGCATCGGCGGATTGGCCGGGCAGCAAAACGACACCTGAAAACCAAGCAGGATAACCAAAATATAAAGAAGCGCTTATTCTTAGTCGACATCTAGCCGTGCAAGCTTACTTACTTTTTTTCTTAATTAGTGTCGCCTGCAATGCGCACACAGTAACGCCGACGGACACGTACATCAAGATCCACAATTTGATCGGGGTCGAACCCACTACTCTCGCAGAAGACATTAAAAAAAAGAAAAAAAAACTGTTAGTTCGAACTGCGAAAACGTGACCGCCGAAAGCGCGCCTACGACGCATCGAGTTATGCAGCTGCATCAAAGGCTGTGGCTGCAAAAAAAAAAAAAAAAAAAAAAAAATCCCAACAAATGCGCCGCAGTTAAACGGTACGCATCCCCCGTTCCTCTCGTTCAAGTATGCGCACGCAGCTGGCGCTGTGGTCACGTGACGCGCACAAGCGCGACGTGATTGCTTGATCGAATTCGTCACAGACAACGAACGCTATATGGCGCTTCTCATTCCCTTCTCACACTCACTGGTGTGCTCATTTAGCGCCGACCTATGTACGCCACGACAACGGTGACCCCAACCAAGCCAGTAGCCGGCTTTCGCCACCTTGGACTCCTATAAAGCCCGAACCACGAGCACAATATTCGACGCATTTACCGCGTGGACACCGACCGGCGTAAAGCATCTCATCGACGTCCCTCAACAGCAAGGCATGCTCTCAGGAGCATCCCTTGCTGGGCTAGCTGGTGAACCGCGTGGTCATGAGAAGAGCGGTGAAAATTGCCACGCATACACGAATGCGTCGCGGCGTGTCTTGAGGGTGGCGCGGCGTAGCCAAATTCTGTCTGAAAAAGCCACTGTGCCCCATAACTCTCATATTCAATAAGCCAATACGATACATATGGGATCCCATCCCTTATGTCATATGATGTTATAGGATATGGGGATTATGGCGAATACGTTTTTTTTTTCTTTTTTGCACTAGGGCTTCATCTTAAAATGTAAATTCAACACAAAGTCTTCTACGTAAGCATCAGCAAGAAAGAAACGCGTTCTCACATTATAAAAGCGTGCCATTATTTTAGGAGTCCAGCAAATTGCTTGGCAGTGCATGGTGCGTGGCATCCTATACCACGTGCGTTGCCTGGTCCCGAGGGCCTTGGTCTATCTGACTGCTTTTCATTTGCTTTCAAATGATTCGCGCTGTATTTCCGGCTGTAATGTGCATCATATAACAAAGCCAAGCAGTGAAATCGCTTCGCACCTTCTTCTTGTGCGCATCTGCCAATCATGAATATATTCCAATTGGCCCAGTTTTGCGTTCTCATTCAGTTAAATCACGATAAGAACTTAGAACTCGAGTGTTTAGCATCATTATTGAAGATGCCAGACACGAAATCAAAACATTCAAGTCACGTTTTCCTTTTAATTATTGTTGTTATTTCATTTTATTTCCATTTTATTCAGCCATTCTCGCTTTAGGGCCTTTCTCTCCATCTACTCTGCAGAGTAGCGTGCAGGCGAATACGTTTACTCCGACAATACTCTTTGCTTTCAATTAAACGACTCTCTCTCTCTCTCTCTCTCTCTCTCTCTCTCTCTCTCTCTCTCTCTCTCTCTCTCTCGTTTCTATTGCTTCGCGAGCCACTCCCGGCGCTGACGCCTGTTCGTGGTACGGCCAGACTTTGGCGCATGGCGAACGTGACCTGGCGCCGCAATCGTTCTTCACGACGACGACGCAAAGACGACAGCCGGCGCGCACGCCAAGAACGGGTCGGAAATTTATTCCTCGTAGTGCGCATGCGCTCACGACGGCACTGCTCCTCGCGACTTCTTGTTTTTTTTTTAATACCTGACCAGTACAATGTGGGCCTCGGTCGAAATGCGTTCATTTCTGTTTCTTGACGACGGCTCCCGCCGTCCCGCAAGCCCGTACCGAAAGGCTCGTACACCCGAATTCGGTGCATGCAGGAGCGGGCTGCTCTTGTTCCGAAACGAATTATGGCCATCGGGACAAGGAACTCGAAACTCCCTGGCGCGAGACGGGAGAACGCGTCGTACCTTCTCGCCTTCTCCTGCGTCGACAAGCAACCACGAAACGAACGCGGCGAGTTTTTCCCCCTCGCGTTCCTTTTCGACGCAACTTTTCGGCACCCTCCTCTTGGCACGCTTTCCAGAGGGCCCGTCCGTATACGCCAGCGTCGGCACGCAGAGAGCATCGTGGCTCGCAGCGCGCACCGGCGCGGCTTTTCTATTCCCCAGCGCCAGCCTGTCACGTCTTCCTCGGCTCCTTTCCAATTTCTCCCGAGGCGTGGGTACACCTTCGACGCTGCGGCGGCACGGCTGTTTCACCACACTCTGCCTTTTTTTCTTTTTTTTCCCCCTCGAAGCACGTGCAACTCGAGCTCGAGCTCGCTTGGCTTTCACTCAGCCGGCAAGGTAGTGGTTGTGGGCGCGATGCCAGCTGTCTCGAGAGCATGCAAGACCTCCATTGTTTTCGTCCTGCCCGCAAGAACGACAAAAAAAAAAAAAAAACCTTCGACGTTTGTTCATTTATTTAATCCTGCCCTCGCGCGCTGGCTTTTCCAGCGCTGCAGCACCTTCCATTCACTCCTCTTCGTTGAGACGCTCGGCTCCTCGCTAGCCTTTCGTCGTCACTCCTCCTTTTTTTTTCCATCCCCATAACCGCGCAGCTGGCGCTGTTCTCGACAGCGTGCCTACAGGTACAAGATGTAGAACTCAACCGCGATGATTTCGCACGCGATCTGAGAGAAAGAAACACAAAAAAAGAACGGGTGAACTCAAATTTCATCCACTTCTTCTTTGCTGCACAATTTTCCAAAGCGGTTTCGTGAACTTTGTTGGCCCAAGCCTGCTATCGAGTTCCCCTGCGTCTTTCTACAATTTTGTAGTTCTTTCGCTTACCTTTTAAAAGGTCAGTTGGTCGCATCATCACAGTGAACAATACCTACATTTAGACTGTCAACCGATTTGCACCCTTGGGGGTGCTTACTATCATCTATAGTCCGACTTGCACCCTTAAGCATTCTTAAAGAGCCCCTCGCCAGGTCTGGTCATTTTAAGCTGACAATAGCAGTGCATACAATGCGTTCTCACGGTTGTGTCTGTTAAAGGGCCCCTCACCAGGCACCATGGCAAATTTTGGTTATACGCTGGAAGTTGCTACGTGTCCTCTAGGGAGCGTTCTGCCGCAAAAATTTTTCAAATCGGCTCCCATTAATAGTCAAGATATAAGTATTTCAGTGCCGCGAACCGATGATTTCAGCAGGTGGGCTCCACTGCCAGGCAAGACGCTCTCTCCACTCGGTCCGTCTAGTCTTCGCAAGCGAAATTCCTTACCTGCAGACCTCGAGGATCGCGTGACGCATACGTCACAGGCCCCGCCTTCATTCTTTTTCTCCTCACTTTTTCTTTTCTTTTCTTTTTTTTTCCCCCTGCGTTACGAATTTCCTCTGACCGCGCCGCGCGCGAGCTGTTGTCTCGTGTGCTGCGTGAACGATTTTGCGCGCTGTGCACAAGGAAACATGACTTGCGGTCTAATTTAGTGCTACACGAATACTGAGGCAGAACAAGCGGATCACAGAGCGTGATCACGGCGCTGGAACACGGTAGAAAATGGCAGTTTCGGGACCTGCGCACGTGACCGCACGACCGTGAGAACAAGCACACGAAGCGGAAGTACATCTCCCTTGCTTCGGTGCTAAGTAAAACAAAAAACACGCACACATTCCATTTGTGTGTTTTATTATTTCTCTACACTTCAATTCGCCAATCCAAGCTAGAGATCACACAAATAACAGATGGTGCCTTGAATAAGTCTCGAAGTCCCGTGTCACCACGAGCGACGTAACACTACGGACACGATTACGTAGGCGCAGGGGCATGATTACGTCACCGTCCGGCTTGGAGCGCGGCGGCCGCGAGTGAAGTGGGAAAAGGAGTTCGGATTGAAATTTCAGGTCTTTCCGCGGCGCGTAGCGATATAATACCTTGCAGACACGATTGTTAACGCGCAACGTATGCTCTGCACTTGTCAGCTCAAAATGGTCAGACCTGGTGAGGGGCCCTTTAAGCATTCGGGAAAGAGTTGAAATTTCAAACTAAACGCCGTTTGCCGTTCTCCTCGCGGGCGCCGCGCTCCAATGCCTGGAATGACGTACAACAAAGTGCGCCTACGTACATGTACATGCTCTGACGTCGCTCATAATGACACGTGACACTTCGAGAATTATTCAAGGCAACATCTGCTCTTTGCGCAATCCGTTGCTTCAATCGACAAATTAAAATTTAGAGAAATAATAAAACACACAAACCAAATGTCCGCGTGTTCTTGTTTTACTTTGCACCGCAGCAAGAGAGATGTACTTCCGTTTCGTCGTCTTGTTCGGTGTACTCTTCGTCTGTAAGAGTCCACCTAGCGGACTGTTCATTTCGGCCACTGCTGATTGAATGCAGTTGTATACGAGCGAAGAGCAGACGAGCGGCCCTAGCCAATCATGAGCGGCCAAAATGGACAGTCCACTGGGTGGACTCTTACAGAATACCTCACCAGATGTGGTGCACAGCAGGTACTTCTGTGTGAAAACAATTATAGTGACGTTTCACTTCGTGAACGCGCGTTACGCGCAGGTATATTGGCGCTGTTCCGGAGTTTCTAAGCCGACTTAGAGCACTAAGCATGTGCCACTCGGTCTGTGCTGGTATTCAACGAACTTCTTTGATGCCAACTTGGGTCACTGGGTATGTGCGAGTAGCTATTTGCCGCTCTTCAATGGACGTATCTGACTGCAACTTAGGTAATTAGGTGTGTGCCGCTAGGAACTTGCCGTTCTATAATGACGAAAAAAAATCGCTTAATTTATCCTATGCTGAGCGGAATCGAGCCCACGGCACAAGAACAACAACCCGATGTACATAGCAGGCTGCGCCACAGATGCGCTGGCGATATGTGACCCTTTTTAATGAACTTATTTCGCGCCTAAGCTTTAAGGCGGAAGGGGGCGAGTTGCGCGCCCTCTATGCACTGGGTATGCGCCGCTATTCAATGCACCTCTCGCCAACTATGGTCGCTTACTATGTGCCACTGAGTGCGCGGCAAGCGAGGCAACAATTATCGGCGTTCGCAGGCACCGGCGCACCACGCTTCTCGTCTACGCGCCTACGCGCAGACATCTCTGCACTAAACATGCCGCACTAGATGGTGCAGCATGTCCAGAAAGAAGTGCGACAGAGGAGCTCGGTTGCCGGGATAGATGAAGCGAATTCTCACGGCGAGCTTGGCGCGGCAGAAACAGACATGGCAGCGCGACGTCAACTGTTCGCAGGATTGGCTACATATGAAGCGAAAAAGAGACGTACACCGCTGCGCGTTTGCCGCCTCGCTGTTAGTGTTGCTAGTCCGATACACGCGTCTCTTTTAAAACAAAACAAAAAGAAATGATAAAGAGTTTTCTTTATATGTTCTGTTGTTAATGGCTAAGCAATTTTATGAAAAGTTTCATTGATGCGTTTACAAACTATTTCTAGACATTCTATTGAGCGCTAAGCATTTTAGAAGGCTGGCACTGCGCCGTAAGACTACGCTGTTTTGCGGCACAAGCTTGGTGCATGTACAATGCAAAGTGCAGTGCGTGTATAGCCTGTGTAGTTAGTGTGTGAGGTGATTGCCACCTGTTTTATATGTAAGCATGCAAGCGACTGCGTGGCGTCTATTACTACAGCCGAAGAGGGTTGCATTATCGAAATCTGGCGTGAGGCGGGCTTGTCAGCGGCTCTCGATGCCGCCAGCCATTCCGTGCGCCGACTGGGTCACACAGATGCAAACAACCAGGAAACCAAGCATAGTCGGCTTCTAACCATAATCTCTCGTTTTATGGAGGAAGAAAAAAGTGAGGAGAGAGCAATTATATAAACACTCCAGGCGCATTTAAGCCGTCGGCGTCGCCGTGAGGTTCCCTATGAGTGAAAGCGCGTGAAGGTGAGCCGGCGAACGCGGTTCAACCTCGAGTGCGCGAGCGAGAAACGCGGCCTGATGCGTACCCTCCCCTGTGGCGCGCGAGGCTGGGGGGTGAGGCGAGGGAGGAGGGGCGCTATTCTACGGCGGCTGCTACGGTGCCTCGATGTCCTCCTCGCCCGCCGCTCCGTACAGAGTGGAGACAACCGCGGCGTTTAGTACGGCGTAGGCTACGCGAATCGAGGACGCTGCAGGAGGCGCCTTTGGCGGACGCTGTAGGAACACGTTGCCAGCGCTCGTGTGTCTTGCAAGCAGTCTGTGACGTGGCTAAAGTGCGCGCCCGCGCGGGCCTCATCTTCAAAGCGAACAGCGATGTTTGCATAGTGCACGTAGTGCCGGTAGCTTCGTATGAGCTGTGCTTTCGACCTTTCGTACGGGTTGAAGCGACAGATGGACGGATGTCAATTGGCCTTGGGCTTGGCCACTATTCCTAACTCCAACCCTTTCACAGACTGTTTCCGTTGTCACCGAGCGATGTGTGTTCATGTTTACATGTGATTGCGTGATACCGTGCTGGTTAATTTAGTTAAAACACGTTGACGGGCTAGTCGGTTTGAATCCTTGAAGGAATGTGTAAGCGCGACGAAACAAAGACGTAGAAAGAAGCAGACACACAAATAAAGCGTTGTCTCCGTGTGTCTGTTTCTTTCTACGTCCTCGTCGAGTCACGCTTACGCATTCTATCATTGTTAATTTAGTTAGTAAGCGAATGTTTGCAAGTTTATACGGCCGATAGAACTACTATCGTTACTTCGTACAGCTATCTACTAATTTGCTATCGCAATCGGTGCTTCGCTTTTCCGGCGGAACTGCGAATTTTGAAGCAAAAGGATTCCCTGCGCTAGTCTCAACACCGCGCTTCGCGCGAGCCGGCGTATGTCGGAATTGGCTCCGTAAGCGTGTTCGGAGTCGGAATTGGCTCCGTAACCGTGTTCGGAGTCAGCGCAGGTGGCCACGGCCGCGCGCTATGCGTCATCGTTCGACGTTCGCCGCAAGCGCGTGTTTATCGCGTAGGCCGACTATATAACCGCTTGCCAGAGAATAGGCGTGCGCATTCAACATGGAAGGAGAAGAGAGTGATACTACCGATACACAGAGCTGTGTTTATCTGTACAGAAATCGCAAGACAATGTGCCCAACAATGATGAATAAACAAGTTTAACAATCCTGCATAACTTATGGTATATATCATTGATAACAATTTGCATAACTACACAAGGCACACGTTGTTAAGAACGGCCCACTGAGGTGCAAGTTTTGCCAGCCAGTTGCGACAGCGGCGTCAACTTTTTTTGGAAAGCCACAGTCATCCTCTAACCAAACGGCGTCACTAAGTCTACTGTGTACCAAGGACAATGCGCCCCGTCCGCCACTCTGCGTCGCGGGATTGCCGAGATGAGTTCGACGAACCAGGCTTTATGACTGAACACGCCACCGCCGACCTGGTCTGCCGCGAGCAGGGGAGTTGCCGAGGGAACGTATTTGGCGGCAACGTCCCACGCGCCTTTCAAAACGCAAGACAATGGACAACCGGCGGCCGCGCTGCGGGGGTCAGCTCGGGGAATAAGATGCGCCTTTCCGGAGTTCTGCGAAGACCGTCTGACGTCGGTGGGGACCGTGAACCTGTGCGGAAGTGTGTGCGTGTGTAGGCCCTCCCGCAGAGAGGCGGCTCGTCTACAATGCCTGGTCGAACGTTTCCCTCACCTTGGGATCGAGGGAGGGCCGAGTGTTTATAAACCGTTGTTGTGTGGCTCATCAGTGTACTTTCTCTCGCAGTCATGCTAGACTGATGAATTGCAACGTCCTTATGTAGATACTGTAAATAAACCCATATTCCTCGTTCTCGATGAGAAGCAGTCCTTCCATTCAACAACGTCCTCAGCGTGGATAAGTTGGACGACGGCATGGGCCAGCTACCATCTAATTCATGCCCGACTCCAATCTTAACAACTGGTTACGAGCGGTGGGATTGACCTCCCAATCCTCACAACGTATAGCATAACCATAAGCTAACCAAAGCATATCCATAAGTGAGACCGTAAGCATAATCATAGGCTAAATCATAAAGCATAACCATAAGCTAAACCGTAAGCATATCCATAACTTAAACCATAAGCATATCCATAAGTTAAACCGTAAGCATATCCATAGGCTAAATCATAAAGCATAACCATAGGCTAAACCGTAAGCACAACCATAGGCTAAATCATAAAGCACAACCGTAAGCTAAACCATAAGCATCACCGAACCTTTTCGCTTCGAGATATTCAGGCTTAACCTTAGCTGAGCCCCAGCCAATTTTTTTTTTCCTCTAAAAGCACTCGAGCCCTCACGACACTTGGCAGCGCGACGGACGCTATGCTGGCAGCACTAGGAAAAGAAAACAAGAACAAATAGCACTTGCAGGTGTTCACCACCAGCCACCCGAAAACGGAGGGAGAGCGCTCGTCGCGACGCCTGACAAGTACGCGAGGCGCGCTCAGCGCTTCCGGTGGCGAACTTCGCCCGGCAAAGTTTTCCTGATCGAGACGAGTCGGCGATGGGCGACAAATGTTTTGTGGACGACGAGGGTCGAGCGTTCGTCGCTTGGCGAAGTTTGTCGCTTTGACGCCAGCATTCCGCGCCATGTAACCTGGCCTGAAGTATGTCTCAGCGCTGCCACGCACCGGCGGGCCATGCATTTCGTAGTCTGAGCGGTGGCTTCGCGGAAGCGGCGCTAGATGTCTCTGAGTGTTATGAGGGAAAATGCGAAAGAGTCCTGCTGCAGTGCATGCCTCAAACGTTACTCGTTTCGACGGTGGCAATACGTTAAGCCGTTATATTGGTTCAATGCTAAACGCATTACCGTCAACAGTCATCGTGAGATGGATTCTGCCGAATTTTTTTTCTATCTCCAGATTAACAGTATGTAAACTCAATGCCTTTGCAATGCGATTAAGTGAGTGTGTAGCTATATATAATATGCGATGGGCTGCAGCTCAAACAGGGTTATCAACTAGCGTCTCCGCTGAAGCCAGCATCAACTTTGCCTGCGGTTCTCTGTCTTAGACGGCAATCAGTGAAAGTGCGGAGCACTGCCAATCCTTCAATCCTTACTGTAGGCACTTCAAGATTTTTCATTGCCCCCCCCCCCCCCTTACGATTATCCTTACATTCCCCGTTCCTCTTCCTGTCCATAGTGTATCCAAATATAGAACCGACTCTCGTTTCCTTTGCTTCCGCTCTGTGCTTTTCTTTCCTGGTGTAAACACGAAATCCATTCACGTTGCTACGGTTTCACGCCTTCTAACACAGCGCTAACTACGAGCGAGACACCTCTTTCTAGCACCAGACCACAAAAGATAAGCGAAACCTCAGCGCCGACGCGCGACGCGAACAATGCTGACAATAACGGGCGCGCCAACATGTACCCTCGCAAGCAACGCACACACGTCCACGAGCGCGCACATGCGGTGACGCGCACGCGGACACAAGCAGCACGCGAACCAAGCGCGCTAATGACCGCCCCACGCGAGCGCCGCCCCTTATTGTTGATGCGAGCCTTGAAAAGCCACCTGGAACCGCTCCAACAAAGGTCCCAAGTATCTCATTAGGGGTGCCCCGCACGAAACCCATAATGAATTCTCCCTTCCCTCCTCCTTCTAGAGGTAAAAGCCGTTCGGTCCCGATATCCCTTCGAGCTAACGCGTCCGCTCAATGAACTTAATGGCCCCCGTCACCCCGCTTTCCATATTTCTTCTTCTTCGCAGCACTCTCTTTCACATCTGTTCGACCGGCCCCGGGTCCAAGCCCGTATCCGACCTTCCGGCTCGCAGAGCGAAGGTGGCCGACTGCGGAAGACAAGACAGCAGCCGAGGCATCGCGGGCCACACCATCATCACCGCCACCGCGAAAGGAATGCCCACCCTCCCCGCCACTGCTGGCGAGGCGATAATAGCAGACCTCGCCTCGTCGGGCCAGCGACCACCGTGTGACGGAAACGGACAGCGAGGAGGGACCCAGGGTCGGCTTATCGTGGCCGGTCAACGAGGCGCGATCGCACCGCCGCCGCTGCCGTCAGAGGTGGTGGTGGTCGTGGTGACATCTATTGACCCACCAAATCGACCACGCGCGCGATCCTCCCTGGGTGTCAGAGGGTAAAAAAGCAACGGCCGCGCCCTGTGGGGCTGCAGGGTATATGCGAGGATGATCGAAGCGCCCCTTTCCCCCGCCTCTTGCTCGCGTGTCTCTGCAATCGTGTCGCCAAACCGAGAGTGAACGCGCAAAGAACGAAGCTACCCCTTTAGAGCGATACTGAGACTGGCTCGTTTGTGCGTGGCCCATGATAAACAGGTATACAGAAAGCCATAAGTTAATGCGAAAAGCACAAATAGGAGTACTGGTCCTGGTCTTTTCCCTGTCTGTTTCATGCTTGTCCCACAGTTTCACGATAATATACTCTGGTTAGATAAAGCCCAGACATATTACGCAATACGTGCGGACAGGCAACGTGGCTGCTACTAACCGCGATGACGTGACAGAAAAAGAAATTATGCAGATCCAAAACAACACTCGTTGAAATCTACATGAAGCGAAGCATTAGGGAAGCGGTTAAATAAAAGCGACGCAACTATCGGCGATGCGTACAACTGTGCCTCGTTTCGAAAGGAATCGCACAGCGCCAAGAACGCAAGTGGCCTATATTTTGTTCCGCTGACGAAACACAACATGTGAGCAAAACTGTATACGAGATGCGAAGCTATATACGATGACTTCATATAGAGCAAGGCGTCGCGCGAAGGTGTCCGAAAAACGAGGGTAACCAAAAGTCTCAACACGCCAGAGAAAAATAAGCAAAACAGATGAGCAAGCACATGAGATTGCCCAAAGAAAAAAATATGAGCAGCGGTGTGTCGGTAAGAAAACAGGGCAACTAACAGAATGATGAATTAGTCCAAAAGTAATTGAGACGGCGCTTTTCACAGTCTGCTGCGACCATTCAATAAGTTTTCCGGAAGAAACGCTATAGGCGTTCAAACTTGACTACAAAGGGGGGGGGGAAATTCACCGACGATTAGATACTCCCTAAAGCGAAATTTGAGCACAGCTCAAGACGTGTTTTCATTTAGCAATATACTGGCTGGCGAGGAAAATCTCGTCTCGTGCAGAACGTTGCAAATGGAGCAAAGTGCAGTACGACGACCGCCTCGCTAATCTGGAGATTGCGAGAGCCAGCACGCGGGTGACGCGTGGGTGCGATTCACAGCAGCCGCCGCCGACAAACCTGCCAGACGACGCGCGCTACTCTAGCGCCATCTTGTAGTCATCGACGCCGCACTCCGCTTTTTCTCTCACGCTTTCACCATACCCTCCTCCGCTTTCCGCCTCATGGTTACGCTGCACCCTCCCCTCCGCTTTCCTCCTCGCTTCTTTCATGTCCCCCGTTACGCTGCGCGTTCGCTTCCAGCTTTCGCTGTGATCGTTCGCAAGGTTACGCTGAGGTAGGACGAGAGATGCCGACGCCCGCTGCAGGAACGGCCGCCGACGAGCTGCGCACTAAAAATACAATGGAATATAGTAAAAAAAAAAAAACTACGCCGTGTTCCACCAAAACCACGCTTTGTGTACATCAAACATGGTGTTTCATATACAAGGTGCGTCACCTAGCGTAGAATAATTTGTAGAAAAGCCCAGATATACAAAGGCGATTATTTCAGCGACGTGTGCGAACATCAGACAGTGCCCCCACACCGGTGGCTTAGCGGCTATGGTGTTGCGCTGCACGAAGTCGCGGGATCGAATCCTGGCCGCGGCGGCCCCATTTCGATGGGAGCGAAATGCCCGTCTAGTGCATTGGGGGCACGTTAAGGACCCCCTGGAGGTCAAAATTAATCCGGAGAGGAGTCCCCGCGCAAGAGGCTTGGTTGCAATGTTAAACGAAAAGGTAACAGTTTCGCCGTAACGGCGAATCAATGAATGCGATAGCAACATATTAGAATATTACAAGAAATCTGGGACTCGCAGCTGTAGTGTCCGCGTGAATTGAAGTAAACGTAAGCTGACTAAGCAAAAACGAGCTAAACAAGTGCGGAACCTCACGGCTACGCCGACATCAAAAATTGCAACAACAACGCTGCCAGAACGGAGCCCTATTACACTACACGGTTTGACGTGGGCCGTCCGGATTCACGTCCGTCCACACGAATAGAAAACGTGCAAAATAACGAGTGGCCTATTTTCGCGAACCTTAAAGAGAAAGCCGAATACTGTTGCGACCAATTTGCTTTCCGGCTATCTAGTTGACTGGCTACCTAACCGAAAACCACCATGGGTCACTTGGCATGTGCCTTTGACTCTTTTGACGCCAAATAGTATCACTGGACATGTGCCACTGAGTATGTTCCCATCTTCATAATACTCATCGTAACATACAAAACTAATCATCAATCACCAATTGCACACGCATATACAGATATATGGCTGATAAGAAAAACAAGGCATACTTAAGTCTACATTAAACTCATTTTCACCATAAAGAATGCTATTCGCAAACTTGGAAATACATGTAGATGAGTTCTGCTCGAATTTTGCACACCAACTCTAGTACCATTGCTAATGAGACGCTATAGTAAAAATCTCTACGGTCATGATCGCGAATACCGTGTCCAAGACCTTTTCTTCTTTTCTTTTTACCTCAGATGAAACCCGTCGTTTAAGATATCTGGGACAGGCTTACAAAAATAGGCACAACAAACAGCTTCCAAAAACATCAGGGGCCGAATTCACAAGGGTTTTCGATCGCCAATGTTCTTTGAAATTGGCAAGCTGGCTTCGCTAACGATACGTGCAGCATCCTGATTGGCTGGAATTTCCTTTTTACGAACAATAAACAGTATGTAGCGTAAGTCGTTTTTGTGAACACAGGCACAGGGGCGCCTTCGTCGAAAAAAAAGGGATTCCTCGTCATTGGTGGCCGCCTTTTCTAGTAATATGTCGAGCATCAGAATTACTTAGAACTTGCTCTTACAAGGAAATCTACCGTGAGAGCTTTTTGTGAATGCGGGCCCAGGCAGTCAAAGCGGCAGTTGAGCTTTAACGACAGTGCTCACATCTCGTTCGATGACCGCGGACGCACACTGTCAAAACGCCGGCGTGATGAAGCGCGGAAGCAGCAGCGAGCGGAGTGACCTTCGTGCTGCCTCTCGCCTCAGCGTGAACTAAGCAGCGAGAACACAGCGCATACGAGGCTATCAGCCCTCGGCAAACCTAGACTGTCCCCTTCGCAAATCACTTTCGATATGAGCGTTTTGCGCTGGAGTTTGAGGTATAGTAGCGGCGCCTGGTGGCGGTGCGCGAAACGTTGTCTGGGTAGTACCGGCTTGGGCGAAGCACGTTTCTAGCCCGAGTTTTTCGTCGATTCGCACTTTTTTCTGCCCTGTTGCGAGTGCGAAAAGGCTCGTCACTTATCACAGAACACGTCGACCACGCTGCGAGCTAACCGCAGCCTATAGTTTAACGAAAACGGACTCTCCGTGAGACGTAATGCTGGAAGCTGAAGGAATCGGCGATGCCGATCCGGAGAGACCTAGCTCAGTTTCGAAAAAGCGTCACCGTCGTTACTTCTGCGTCATCGGCTACCAAGAACAAGAAGGCCTGAATCCCAACATCAGATTCTACCGTTTTCCTTCAAGGCCTCGAGAAGCGGAGCGTCGGACGTGCTGGATAGCTGCGGTTCATTGCGCTGGATAAGCGAAACTTCGCGCCATGCTGACTGGTTCACCTGTCTTGAAGCTTGCTTGATTATCTGCGTTCTAAAATTCGGTCTTTTGCACCTACAGTCCCGACGGCAGACCGACATAGCAGCAAGCATGGCTGGTGATTCACGATTCGAGACCCGGCCACAGCGACAATTAACGATTCGACTGGTACGAACTGGTGAATTGACCAGGTGCGTGCAAATGACCACAAGTGGTCGGGCTGATTCGGTGACAATTCACCACCCCAATACGAGCAGCACAGGTTAGAGAGTTAAATTTGCTCATCCTTGACCTCAAGCCAGCACGTTGAGGCAGCGCAGCAAGGTAGTATTGATTACAGCACATCGATGTTCGAGCGCTGTCTTCAAACATCAAGCGAGAAGCGCGCGAGCTCGCGCTGCAGCGCGATTCGCACGTACGTTCCTGCGAGCTCATATGCATTGCATCAGTTATTTATCAGTTGCTAAAGGGACAGATGGCCGGTACTACAGTGCAGGCATAACTACTTGTCTAGCGGCATGCAGTCAACAAAGATTGCAGGAGGCCCACCGTTTCGCGGCGTACGATCGTGCGCTCGAGCAGTTCGTACATAGCGGCATGCAGAAAGAACGCTGCCGTAGCGGCGCGTATCGTTGTGCGCTAGAGCAGTTTCATACACATGATGCTGTCTGCTTATCGCTGCTGTGAATTCATTTATAGCAAGCATTTCCTCGCGTTTGTGCGCCTGAATCTAGCAGAGTGCAAACGTTACCTGAAGTTCAACTTCGTACGCGACTCGCTTCACTTGCGATTGACACCGCGCTGAAACTTCGCCGCTTATTTCTTGATCGGCGTGCACGTATTCGGCGATGCATAATTTATTGCCTTTACGCAACGTGTCACGCCTGAAAAAATCTTCCGCGCCCGATATTCGCTGCAAGCCCTGGTACAACAAAACCGAAAGTGGCGGCTCCATATTGTAAACGTGCTTTCCGAAGCAGACGACCGAGCTTGGTACTACCGAGTTCAGGACAGAGGGCGCTTTTTAGCACCATTTTCGCAGCGCCCCCTGGACAATGCAAGAGCTCCACAGGGCGCGCGCGGCCGCATTTAGGCGCGCCATTCGCAACCGCCGCAGAAGTAGAACGCCCTCTCCACGGTGCCTAGCACACGGTTGAACCACCATCGTCGATCACCCTCCCACGCTTTCACTCGCGCACACAGGATACAGCGCGCGTGCACGATGTTATCGCACTTGGTCTTTATACGGAATATCGTGGCGACGCCGATACCGACGGCGGAAATGCGCCTGGAATATCGATCATACAATTACTATCGCAATAATAAAGAAAATGGCCCCCGGCAGAAAACAAATTGTTGAAATGTTTGGGCTCGATAGCAGATACGACGCGATTCAGACGCCTTTCAACCAATTTCTCATACGTAAAAAAAAAGAGAGAGAAACAATCTAGTGCAGCGCGCCGGAACTCCTTGAAAGGCGCACTGCTGCTTTTCGATGCAGGCGGCAAAGAAATATGAGACTGCGAACGAATCTGGCATTGGCGGCATAATCAATATGACGACTCTCGGCACAGTCGTTCCTTTCACTGCACTGGGAATAATCAGGGTGTGCAGAGACTGCGCAGCTGCGCACGCAAGAATTCCACGCCCTGTATTTTGTATTGGCCTCGTAGTACCTGCACGTAATCTACAAAAACAGTGACCACCGGAGTATACAGCTCCGATCGTCGATGGATTCACCTTTACAAGCTCGTTGCTGCCGGGGAATCAAAACGCCTGCGAGCGAGCTACAGGTATACGCCGGCTAAACCGGGTTCAGTGCGCGAGCAAAGACATCCCAGCAGCGGAAGAGAAAGCAAGACTAAAGAAGGTTCCCTGACGCCCCGCTTCGGTGAAAGGAATGACGAAGGGCTGTTTGCTTTTCTGAAATGTCAATAGCACGCCTACGCGTGCGTGCATGCATGCATGCGTGCCGCGGATTCCAACTCGCCTGCCTTTCTTTCTTCCCTTCTTTCCTTCCTTCCTACCTTCTCGTGAGCATTTAATATTTCGTCCGCGCTATCCTGCAAGCGCGCGAATACTAATACAAAAACGCAGAGGCGGCGCGCGTTTCCTAGCGACAACGCGCGCTGCCGCGTCTATGAAAGGCCGCGCGCGCGCCTGCAGGGGCGCTTTATATCCACATGCTTCCGGCGAGCTTTCATCGCGGGCGTTGTGTTCAGATAGCCTTACCGACGCCGCATCTCTCCTCCCGATGCACCGAGCGTTCAAAATTTATGAGAAATCCCGTGGGTATCAATAAACGAAGAGGCGGAGTGACAAACAACCTTGTTGGAAACGGCGGGAAACGAGAAGACACAGAAAGAAGGAAGAACAAAGAAAGAACGGCGACACGAAAAACACGCCCACACGAGAAGGCACAGCTTCTTGGTGGTATTGTTTCCGAAAATGACGCACGTGTGCGAGGCGAGTGTGAAGCCAGAGCAAAGGAAGACTTTCCCGAAGCTAGGCCGCTGCGCGCACCTTGCGCTCACGTGGGAGGAAGCGTCGTCGCAAAAGCGACGAGAAAGGCCGATCTCGGGAACAGCGAGGCGCAGCGCCATGACGCCAGCGCGAGACCGAGCCCTATTTATCGGCTTAAACGAGGTAGGAGACACACGGTCTGCCTCCGCGCAACGAGCGCGGCTCGGCTGGGTGAAAAGGTCGTCACCGCCTACGGGCATCGCTTGCGAGTCGCGAGGTGAGAGTCGACGGAACGACTTGGGCTCCGGGGTACACGAGTGACTGCGTAGAGTGCGCCAACGTAGCGTGATTGCTCTCCACCGTGACATTTCAAGAAGCCTGCGCGTAAATGAAAGCACCATGCTAATGAAACGCCTCATCTTACTTTCCTTACTATTTCTTTTTCTTTCCTTTCTTCCTTTCTTTCTTCCCAAGAAACGCTCGCACTGAAGCATACGGCGACGTTGCCGTTAGGTGTGGTTGAGTGTAACGTCACCATTCGCACGACACCCGATTGCTTTAAAGGGATACTAAGGGCAAATACTAAGTCAAGCTAAAGTGATAGATTAGTGCTCGAGAATCTCTCAGGCGTCAATATTATCGCGAACAGAGCCTTAATAATTGAGAAATTGAGGTAAATGCACGACATGATTAGAGACTCGCCCGGAAAGTTCAAGCAATTACCCTATGACGAAAGCAGTCTTCAGTTAAATTCTGTCACTAGTGCTCAACTACTCGTTGCTAAAAACATCCTACTGTTGTATTATAAGATGAAATAAAATGATACTTGTCCAGTCTTACTCCATTTTTGGAAAACAGAACTCACTGAAATTGTCAGTGACAACGACGCGGGCGGTCGAACGGTTACGTTTGCGCTCGACTCGGCACCGCCCACGCTATTGCGTTTCAACACAGATCGCGCAGTGTTGCGCTGGTTTTGCTGGCTCGTGAAACTTGCACAAACTGCAAGTAACGGAGAATTCAACTTCCATGTGATGTCGCGGGATGCCCGAACGGTCTACGCCACTTGACCGAAAAACAGCTGCAGCGGCGAATCCACCGCTCTGTATTTAAAGCCCCTTGATATCTGTCTTCACTCGGTACCGCCGTTTGTCGGCCGCCGTTTCACTCACCGACGGCCGGCAGCAAAGGGTGGTGATGGCGTACGCAAAGTAACCACTCCCCCGGTTGGGTGGCGGGAGATTTGAATTTCTTAAAAGGCATTCGGACCCTTCAGGTGCAGTTTTCTCGTAAAGTATTTTCTTGGCGCGAAACAAGCGTTGCAAGGTTTCTGGGGTGGTATTAAAACAGTCAACGTCGACTTAGTATTTGCCTTTAGTGTCCCTTTAAAACAGCGCTTGCATTATATCGCGTATGCACGTCCGTGACCTCGTGACCCAGGGGCTCACTGCACACGTTCGTGAGAAAAATTAACTTTTGAGAGTGCGCGCTGCAAGTGCGAAGCAGGGAAGCGATAAGCACCTCGATACGCGAAACGTCAGATTCGATTGCCCTGAGGAGCGAATGCCGCTGCGAGACTCCCTGAGTGTCCAACCGAGTGATTCATTACAGCCGAAGCGAGTCGAACGGCCCTCAACTAAACCACGGATAAGCTTAGCAAACTTCTAGGCATTACGAGGGCTTTAGCGGCTCGGCTGGCGCAAGCACCGCGGCTTACGCGCTGCCGTGTTAATTCAGTACAACACAGCGAAAGTTAAACGCACGAATATGTCATATCGCGGCGATGGTTTGCTGGACCAAAGGTGTACGAAGTCAAGTACGAGCTGCTGTATTAAAGGTATCCGCAAAATAGCACCGGCAATAAATTACCGATAAGCTAAGGACGTAGTGAGCATAAACAGAGGAGCAGAGCGGACAGTGCAGCAAGGCAACAGTTCTACGCGTTTGGCCCCCTAAGCCTTAACGACGCTGCTCGGAATCACCAAGACGGAGTGCTGGGTTCGATACGCCGCCGGTTCAGGCTAATCACGAAGACGCTGTTCCCGCCTCGGGGCGTAATCCTGGAAAGCCGGTCCCCAATCGGTGCTGGGCGAACTCGTGTGTTCGCACGCGAGAGTTCCAGGAGGAAACATCATTAGCATATGCAGGTCGTGCTCTTGATCTGCGCACCAACTACTGCCTTGGAAATATGCATAGCTGCGGGAGCGGATATGTGGAAGCCCGTTTCGACAAATATCGATCCTTCGAGAAATGACCTCACATACCGACTGGGCGAGCGCTGAATATACAAGCGAGTCCCCGACCGCCCTTTAGCCGTAGCGGACAAGTGGCGAAAAAGGCTCCTAACGTTACAGCCACACTGCAGGGAGAGCTGTGAGCGACGTCAGGGCTCACGAACAAGCTGCAGTAACCTATAGGTAATATACATGCTACAGTATCGCCCGACGTCCGGTGAACGCGACCTCAGCTGCAGCAGCTTACGTCCGAAGTGAAGGCTTGCTTGTGGAGCTCGCCGAACGCGAACTAGACAGGAAACAATACAACAAACAATAAAACAACAGGGGCGCACGACCAAAGCCAACCATAGCCTAACGTGATGTCCTACGGAGAAGACCTTCTTTGTAGCAACGTCACCAAGACAGTGCGCTTGGTCGAAGGCCGGTAGATGTCGCGAAAAAGAAACACACACAAACACACTATTAGAGTTGTCGGATGATGTCGCCGCTGCCACCATTTGTAAGGGTTGAAGGTCGTAGAGAGGAACTTGGGAGGAACTAGGCGAACAGGGTTTATTTACAGTATTTACATTTTAAACAAGAGAGACATTCGACAGTCTAGCGTGACTCCCACATGGAGCACGCAAGACGAAACATACAGCATGCGAGTACGAAGCTCCAAGCACACTGACGAGCATGCAGCTCACGAGAACGATCACAGAGCACGATGACGAGCACACTCTAGCAACGACAAACAGCTGCTTATAAACACTCCGTGTTCTCTAGACCCCAAGTGAGGGAAAAACGGCAGTTCACCGCCAATTCGTAGCGCCCAACGTCATCGAAGTTGACCCGCCTTTTTGGAGAAGGGGGGCTCACACACACACGTACGCACTTTGGATTCCCAGAACCCGAGTTCAGCGCGTTCTCGTAGCCAGGTGGTCACGCCGGACCCCAGACGGGCGCCTCTAAATTCCAGAGCTGCCTTTCTCCTGTAGTCGCCACGAGTGTCAGCAGACTGTGACGAATCCTGGGGCCCACGCACCACAACGTACCCTTTTGTTAGGGAAGCTCTTCTTGCTGCAGAGAGACCATGAAGACCCGGCAAATCAACCAACAATACACGGGGCGCCAAACGTGGCCAGCCCTGCTGGCATCGCCGATTCTCCGAACGAGGCGCATGGTGTATTAACGCTGCCGTAGTGTCTTTTCCGAAGGAAGTTCATGGTCGGTTAGCGCTGTCGTCCTCGCTGGTTCTCTGAAGGGCGCCACCACTGTGGGTCGATCGAAGCACGTGCAGCGGGCTGAGATATTTTTGCAGAGCAGTACCCTTGCAGGCCGATCGTAACAACACACACAAACACAAAGGAAGAATAGAAAATCTCTTGTTGCATTAAGTGAGTCACAAGGCATCTAAAGAGACGATATTACACGCGGAGGCGGTTCGACCAGGTGCCCGATGCGGCGAAGGTTAATATCAGGTGACTTGGTATTTCACGGTAGTTCAGGAAGCGGCAAAGGTGGCAATCCCGGCTTAAACCAGGAGCAAGGCGTGTTCTATACGCGTGCCACGTTCGTGCGGATCTATTTCAATTTTAGCCATACTAGCTGCGGCCGTCAAGGGCAACGCCACTAAAGCGGAAGCTTTAGCTAGGGCCCAACTCTGATGCCGCCTATTCAAATGCATGTGAAACGCAGAAACGCTTTTCTGAGATAACCAATGGGCCGATTTCAATTAAATCTGTTACATTTAGGAGAGAAACTTAAATTCTAGTGGCAGCTAGAAGCGAAGTTTCGATTTCGGGCATGACTTTTTTAACGAAATTTTCAAAAATTGGTAGGTTTGAAAAAAGAATAGAAGCACGAAGTTTGGAAATTCGTAGCTCTGCACCTAGAAGAAATATCGTAGATCTGTAAATTGCAACCATTACAGCATCCAAAGCGGACAAATTTGATATGTGAATTTATATTTTACGTGAATCTATTACATCGATTACAAGGATTTTGAAAAAGTTCTACTCACAACATAGTGGTCTTTTTGAAAGCCATGTGTAACAATTTTGTCAGCTTTAGATGTACTGTCAGGGGTAATGGACAGTATTGTCATACCATTTTTCATTGCTAAGTTAGAGAGTTTTAAGCTTCATAGTTTCGTTTTCTGAAAATTTGCAAAATTTTCTTTAAAAGTTCGCGACCTAAATAAAAAATTCGCAACCAACAGTCACTAGACTCTAGCGTTTTATTCTAAGTGCAACACAGCTTACCAAATTTGGTGCAGTATTTCCCATCTATTTAGATAGGAGTCCCGGAGCTTCCTCTTAACACGTGCTCCTATTGCTTTTTTTTTTCAAAAAATCATCAAAAGATAAACAGCAACAGCTACGTTGTGCAAACCGTTGTTATGATCGACTTGTCAGGTGTGAGAAGCATTAAAACGGGCTTCCCCACGTCAACATAACTGCCCTCGTCTCCGAATCGAGGCCACCGAGCTCATTCACCGCGAGCTGACACAAAAGGATAGAACAAGAAACCGAAGGTAAAAACGACGTCATGCTTTTTCCAGAGTTGGCACAAAACGATAGAAGCAGGAACCAAAGGTCAAAACGACGTCACCCCTTTTCCCCGAGCTGACACCAAGAATGGACAAGAGGGAAACACAGGCTCCGGCAGAAGACGGCGACGACGACAGGACCGCCAGAGATTAAGGCCGTGCTGGCCCACGTGTTAAAAAGAACCGCTCGAGACTCAGAAGAGAGTCACATCCAAGTACCAATGAAGTGAACACAAACTTTCATCATTTTTTTCATCATCACGATGCCCGGCTTCGTCGTCATTTCCCGATTCCTGCGGTGAAGAACCACCTCACCCAATCGAGATTGTATCACCGTCGAAAAACACGAGACACAACATTTAATGGTCACTCTAACAGCTCGGCCAGATGGGAGGCGGTTCTCCGCAGCCCTCTTCTGGCTGACCAACTGTGGGCTGTCCAGCAGGCCCACGATGCGGCCGAGGGGCTCGGCCTTCCGGTTCCCACGTGGGAGCGGCCCGCTTCGTAAAGACTCACGATCTGCAGGACTTCATTAAAGTTTTACCATACCATACCATACAGCCAAGCAACTACTCCGACGCATTAAGTCCGCCCAGAGTGTCGATACGCGGAGCGTGAAGAATCTCTGCCAAGGGCGTCAGACAGACACGGCCGTGCGCAGGCGCCCAGGCCCAGATATAGCCGTTTCGCGGGACGCGGATAACGGTGCGGCGCGATGGAAACGGAAAGAAGGACGCGAACCAAAATGGCGTTCAAAGAATATCCCGCCGCAGAGGCAGCGGCAAAACTCGGACCGCGCTTGCGGCGGCCGGCGGCAACGGCAGAGCCTCACTTAGCCAGGCGCGCATCTGGGGCCCCGTTAGCGCCACTTTGTCGCGAAGTGATCCCGTTCCACCCTTACGCTCGCCGCCAACGTCCTGCGCCGTGTCCGCATTCGGAAGGGCCATTCTCTTATTAGAGCGTGCTTTGTCCTCCGCGGCTATTTCTGTGAGCGGCCCCGCCGCCGTCGTTGCGGACTCGAAGGCAACGAGAAAAGCCGAAACGCAGTGGGTTTATCTTGCTCCTGTCTCCTTTCCCGCGCCCTCTTTCACCACCTACATTTTTTCACTTTTTTCTTATTCTTGCTTTCGTCCTTTCATTCTCTCTCTTTCTCTGTATGTATAGACACAGGTATTCTCTCTATCACTGTCTGTCCTCTCTCTATGTATATATCCATCGGTATCTGTTTACTTTCCTATACACGTGTACCCCCACACTTCTTTCTTTTCTATTTTGCCCTCCTCGCCCAGTGCCCACTACAGCGCTGCCGGCAATCGGAGAGTCGTCCCATGCACCCGCATCGGTCCTGCCAAGCCGCCAGCAGACAGTCGAAATCCACCGGAATCCGTCATAAAAGATCAAACGGAGATCCTCCCCGAACCAGCCACCTCCGCTGCTTTCGGCGGCCAAGAGATCCTTTCACGTTTCGTTTTCTGACGCGCGCGCACCTCACCCTCCTCGCGCCTTTCTGCTCCTCCGCCCGCCGCACGAGCACCTCCCGTCAGCATTTGTCACTGGCGATGAAGCGACTAGAGACAAAACCGAAAGCGGAAAAAAAAAATAAAGACCCGCAAAGGTAGACAGGAACCATAAGCAAGCGTTTACTGGAAAATTGAAAGAACAGAAACAGAAGCGCTAGACGTCAGACATTTTCTGTGCGGGGAGAGAAGCAGGCTATTTGCCAGATAGGTGCTGCGGCAATAAGAAAAGAACGATGTGGGCAGTGTGTACAGTCCTCGAGGCATCGTTCTGGGGCATGACATCAAAATCGGAGCCGCTGTCGAGAAAAAAGAAATCGGACCTACAGACAAACGAACCCCTCTTACAATGGCACAAAACAGAATCAATACCATCACCGTCCATCACCAAAGGAAGCTTACGCTTAAAACGCGCAATAAGATTTTTTTGACACTACGAAATTCACCATTCATCGCTGTGACGCATTCGAGCGCGCCGAAATAAGCGTGCCAGTTATGGAAAAGGCAAGATCCGTGACAGGAATGGCCAAGAGCATTTTGGAGCAGATATTGAAGGAGGAAAAATGACGACTGTCTGGAGCAGATTTGAGCGTCCAAAATGGTTCTAGAGCAGTCGGCGCACATCACTAGCGAAAACTATCCAGGGAGGTAATCAGCGAACTCGACCACTTGCGAACTAATTACAACCATCACGAGGCCACACTAAGTCAACCTGCGTGCTCGAAAAAGAAAATATTACTTTAGGCCTAAAGTCGTCCAGCTATAGTAAAATGGCCGGGCTACAAATGTGCTAACATAAACAGATAAACCTCAGCAAAGCAAAGCAGCCAATTAACTATCAACATGCAAGGGGGTAAGTCTGCTGAGTGCTACTACACCTGCCGCAGAGCCGAACACGCGGTGCGCGTCATCGGTTCAGAAACACGTCTTCCACCGAGGCCACGCGCTGACGGTACGAAGCACGAATGTGGGACACGCCTACAACGAGGGAACGGTCCGAGCGCGCACTTCTAGTCACGACAGAAACATCGTCCTATAAACTACACACAACCCGCGCATATGGCGTACCGCGAATATGGGCGAGTGTGCGCCCTGAAGTGGAATGAATTAGCCCAGTGGCCTTTTTGGACCGTTTAGCTTTATGTATGGCAGGAGACGCGACGTCACTCTTTGTGGTGGCGACTGCCACCTGGCGTTGACCCACGCTCCTTTTCACAGAGGAGATCGCACGGCGCGGCTCGTCTTCGCGCACCTTTGGAGCATTTCCTTTCATTTGTAGCATACAGCATAGATGTGGCAGCTTTAACGGAATGTGGAAGACGCAAGTAACTGTAGCTAGCAGCATCCCCCCCCCCCCCCTTGCAAGGAAATAAAATAAGGGGTGCTACGATATACGTGTATGGCGTACAATGAAAGGACACATGGCAAGATTCCTTTTTGAACTCGCACCTATAATTGAGTCAGAGTTGAAAACGAACTGGTGCCTTACAATAGATTAAAGCCCCTCCATACACGTTACAGCGGCGGTGGCGCGTGGATGCAGGGGCTTTACAATGGATCACCGCCGGCCTAGTGGCGCCGCATCAGCAGGTATCATTCGGTTTTAAACAAATTGATTGATTGATTGATTGATTGATTGATTGATTGATTGATTGATTGATTGATTGATTGATTGATTGATTGATTGATTGATTGATTGATTGATTGATTGATTGATTGATTGATTGATTGATTGATTGATATATGCCCTGATTACGTATCTTAAAAAAAACGCCACGAATACCAGTTACAACTCCGCACGCCTCCTCGAGATACTCACACTGCTTGACGCCAGCACAAGTGACCCTCCAGACGATACAAATCTTAGCGTTTAGGTAGCCGAGTGTATTGAGGATTAAGAGGTGGAGACACACGAGCTGTCAGATGCCCACTTTTCTACCCAACGCCGACTACTGGGGGTTGAACAAGAATGAAGGAAGGACGCAGCCTATAGGATAACCAAGACGAATCTTATGGAAAAGGAATGAAAAAGAGAAAAAAATATCTGAACGGAAGCCTCGGCGACTCCTCCGATAGTAACCATATTTCGAAGGAACGATGGCTTTGAGTGTCACTTAGGCGTATACCTTTTCAGTGCTGCTGCCTACGGTAAGTGACGGTTAGGCAGAATATATTCGTCGTGATAATCGACGGAGAAATGGCGGAAAGAAATAGCTTTGCTTGAACTCCCTCAGACTGACTTGCACTTAAAGGGGCCAGGCCACCGACTATGCTACAAAAGCGAACACGTTATGTTTCTTATTCCGAAACGTCCGCTATGTAAGCACCAAAAATGTTTATTGGCAAGGGGAGAAAAAGAACACACGCGAGAGCGAGAACAAAGAATATCATGCGGCGTAAGAAACACCAGAGATATTCCCCACTCAGCAAAATAACGCAGCGTTCTCGTATCGATTTTTCCAGCTATAACCAGGCGCCCTCCCAAGTTTCGTTGCAATATAAGGTCAAATGTGGCCATCCCACAAGTCAAGCAATACATACTGAAGAAGAAAGAGGGCAAAAGACAGAAGCGAACAGTGGTCCATCGTGAATGCCCTAAAATATAATAACCATAGTGTGGTTTCTGGTACGTCTCCCGGACGACGGCCCATACATAACGTATTCGCGCTGTCGCGCCGTTCGTCGCGACAGCGCTTGACGTTGCGACAGCAACTTAAGAGGAAGAAATTCGCAACACTGCGACAAATGCAGAAGTACAAACGAAAGAGCGAAGGAAGGAAAGAGACAAACAAAATTTGCCGCTTTCGCCTGAAGGACGAAGCAGTTACTCCGATAGCAAGGTTTAGTGTTGCGCTTGAACTTCTCGGACGGCGTTCTAACTATACGCGGGTTTGACTAACGCGGACGGGACATGGGCGGGTGCGCCAAAATTTCTCGCACCCTTAAAATCTTTAACATACCGTGTAGGGACGTAATGACATCCCTGCCCGTAACAAGCTGTGCAATTAAAATTACACCAGTTTCAGGTTCGAGCAGTGATATTGTTTTGCACTTTTGATATTTAGTAGTCTAAGAAGCTTTAAGGTAAAATGCATGCGTTGCGAATATTATGTTTCACAGCATTTATTTGCGGGCTGCCATTCTCAATATTCTGAGGAATAATTTAGCCATGAACGAGGGTTTAGAGGGCCTCCAGAGACGCAGAGTTCATTGCGCTGAAAAAAAAAAACACGACGAAGCGAAGTCGACGTGCCCGTCAACCACTGGTCGGCAATATAAATGGAATTCACGCTCACGCACAAGATACACTTTTTTTCTTAGGGATCCCTTGGACTCAGGCTCACCAGACTGCTACTCAGTCAGGCTGACCCGGACTCAGACTCGCCGAAATTCTACTCGGTCACACTCACACGGACTCAAATTTGCCGCCATTCCACTCAGCCGGGCTCACTGGGACTCACCTCCGTATTTTAGAACGTTCTTCCACTCAACACTCTACCTCGACCAGAGCAAATGGATGGCAGCGCCGTCCCCCGACAGAAGTGATCACTGCTCTTCAAAGACACGCCAAGGCAATTTTTTACAGCGAAAGCTGCATGACCAACCTTCCCCAGTTTTTTCGGCATCCGGCCACAGAAACGGATTCAGCGATTTCTAACAAACTCATACGGATGAAGTGCGGCGGCGCAGATGTCAAAATGCGCAACAGATTAGAACGCTCGCCGTGGACAATAAAGTGACGTCGAGGTTATCGTCGTATATAAGCAGGAGAGGTATCGGCGCTAAAAGCAGCTGCGTTATCGATGGGGCGGACACGTATAGTTCGTACACCCGAAGAACAACATGCGTACGAGGGGCGCCGGAGGGAACAGCAACGAGAATGTAAACGGGGCCAGCGCGAAACGACCAATGACGAAGAACTTTCCCACGATGCAGAACGAAAACGACAATCGCAAGCCCGTCCCACCCCGTGAAGATGGAATGGCAGCGAAAGCGCTTTGCTTTTCGTTTGAGAGCTTTGAGTCAGCTTTCGCTGCCGTTCCATCTTTACAGAGTGGAATAGTTGTCATTTTTGGAAGCGTAGCATCTTCTTCAGCCCAGAGGCAGCACTGCGCTCAACTTGGAGGAGTGAAAGAAGCAGTTTCGAGTCCAAGATCCTTTGTGAATAGAGGGGTCAGACTCGGGAGTCATTCCGAGTCCGAGTGAGTCGATTGACACCAGTTCGTTTGCCGACTCATGCCGTCAACACAACGTTCAATCATACCGGTGGCGGAGCCAGGACAGCGTTCTGCCTTCTGCTGTTGGTATGAGCGTTGTGCGTAGTTACGCATAATACAAGCACACTAGTATTCCTCGTGAGATACGGTGCGTGTTTACTGGTCTGAGCTGAAAGGGCAGTAAACGTAGAGCTAACGTCACCCAATACTTCACTGCGCGCTGACTAAGGACGACAGTCTGCCGTCGGTCTCATCTCGCGCACCACCGAGCTGCGGCGCCACAAACACCACTGACGGCGCTCCTCACCACGCGAGCGCTGTGAGCCGCCTGGTATGGCTGCCAGGGCGCTGTTTCTTCTGTGGATCAGCAGCTACCCTGCGTGCTGCCACGCGACACCGTCCGAGAACACCGGTTGAGGTGTTCGAACGCAACGGTAAACCTTGTTCGATATAGCAATATCGCCCAACTTTTTTCTTTCCACTTTGTGAAACATGAAAAGGCTGGTTTGGCCGGTTAACCAGAACCAGCATCGTCTAAGAGAGAAAGGGATATAATGCAAATAGCACAAAGGTCGGAAGGTCAACCAGACGAGCGCCCAGTTTCGTATAACTTACATTGAGAATAACGAAAAACTTCGTTAAAGCTATAACCAATCTCTCCGAAACACAGGCAGAACAGTTTTTTTTTTTTTTTGATCAGACGTCACTGCTTACCGTTCTATCCCGCGATACTTCAGGTGGTACAAGAAGGGTATTTTACTTCTATTTCTCTTACCTTTAAAAAGAGGCACAATTTTTGAGGATAGTGAGTAGATTGTGACTGGGAGGAGAGAGGTGGTAAAAGGGCGTGGAGGATAAAACGACTGGAAAGAATAACTGAAGTGGTTACTGATCGGTCGCGTGAGCTATGACGTCGTCCACGTCGCAGTGGACGCACACGTGCGCTTGGGATGACAGAAAGGACGCGTCTCAATGGCGGGTGCTATATAAGCGCTCTGGGGAGGTGCGTTGTGTAACACTACCCAGAGATGGCTCCAAACGGAGCGGAAAGTCGATCAATGAGGAGTGACCCCCTCCCCCCCCCAAAAAAAAAAAGAGAAAGAGAAGTGACCATCGAAGGTAGCGAGAGGCGGCCAAGACGGTCGAAGAACATCGCTTTACTTCGACATGTACTTCGATGGTTTATAATTTACTCATTAATATAAAATTTCCGGGTCTATTGTCTCAAAATTCAGTGTTATGAAAGACTGTTCTCCTCTATCCTGTTACGGAATTTTTTGCTTCTTCACGCTAGCGTAGCAGACGCAATAACCGCGAGTCTGTGACTCTTCGACGAAACGTTACCGAACGCGTGCCTCCGTAAAGGACCACGGCGCACGTGCAGCCAGGCGCGACTCGAGCACTGAAACGTTCGCCTCCAAAGAGGGTAGTTGCTAAGCGCGGCTAGAGACAACCTAAGACAACAGTTCCCTACAGCACAGTTCTTCACTGAGGCAACGTTTACAATGGGCCGGAAGCGACGCACGATCCCGGCGGCGTCCGGTAACTCGCCGATCTTGACTTGTCAAATGAACGCGCGCTGAGACACGAGCAAATCACTACTAAGACGGCGGTCCATCGATCAGCAAAGACACGGGGCTGAACGCCCGCCCTTTTGAACGTGTTTCATTTACGTCAGACTTTATGTACCGTATTCGCTACGGCTGCACAACATCGGGCTCCGCGCTAAAATTCAAAGGTGAAACTCGATACTCATAACGGGTATCCGAGGCTCGCGCGGGCGCGCTCAGTGGATGACAGGGTGAGATGTGTTTTGCGAAATCGCAGAAGCATTTGTTTCCTATACCTATAGAGACGATTTTTCGAAGCTATCATGTAGACTGCGACTCGCCAAAAATATCATACGACGCAATGCCCAACGCGGCTTCAGATTTTCCTCGCGCTTCTCGGGTTTGGAAGTTCATTGCAAAAGATTTTTAAAAAAGACTGATAGTTGTGAAAGTTCTTTGACGGCTATTATAACGACAGCGAACAGCTTCAAAAGAAAAGAGACGGATATCAGACGCACTCACAGCATGGACATGGCGTGTGCTGACATTATTGCTATATTAAAATACACTAAATTAGGCTTCTTTGAGACTGCTTCGTAGCAGTTGCAAACTTCCGCGTGACCCCATTGCCAGCGAAGCACGTTCACAGATAACCACGTTCACCCACTGTGGCGGCTCAGTGGCTATGACGATGCGCTGCCAAGAACGAGGTCGCGGATTCGCTTTCCAGCTGCGGCGGCCTCATTTCGATGGAGGCAAAATGCAAGAACGCCCACGTACTTAGATTGAGATGCGCGTCAAACAACCCCAGGAGGTCGAAATTTACCGGGAGTGCCTCAAGTGCAACAATGTAATTGGGGAAATGAGAAGAAAAAGCGTTAACCGAGGGGCTTGAAGGTTGTGGGATCGTTCCCTACCTGCGGCAAGTTTTTTCATCCACTTTCATTTTCATTAATTTATCGTTTCTTTATTGCATTTATTAAGCACAAGTAATATATATATATATATATATATATATATACACATATATACACACACAACCGTACAACCGTATAATCACACCAAATGTAAGTACCAAAACGAAACGGCAAGTTTTCAGTAAGATGTCTTCGCCGCAGTACACCGTTGTCTGACAGGCAAGGCACGCTTTACAGGCAACAACTATAATTTTTTTACCTTTTTTTTAACAGGTTTATATTGCTACGCATCAACGACCGCCAAATAAATGGCTCGTAGTAAGAACCAAGATGAAAAAAAGGTGGAAAGCTACAAAGTGAAGTAAAGCACTTGGAAATAACTGCACACGTTTTTCTTGCTGTACGGAATTCCTAATTTTACATTTTCTCTTTGACACGGGCAATAAAGGCATCGAAACAATAAGAAAAGGATTACGTTACCACCGATGAAACCTGAACCAAGAACTTCGCACGCAGAATGTGGCGGGGCGGTATTTCATCGATTTACGACAGTGCCTATCTTGCGCTTAAAGTCCGTGGGTAGTTCGGTGTATGTATACGTAGCCTAACCTTCTACCTGATAAAAAATGCTTCTCCAAACTTTTTTTTTCCTTACTTCCCATTAGACGAAACACACATCCAAGTCAGAATCGAGATTTTTACTATTTGCAGGTCGTTTCGTTCAGGTTAAATTTGAGATGCACCATTCAATACTGTGGAAATGTATTAGATCTAAACCGACCACCATTAGTCCAAACAACACACTCGCCAATTACATATCATATGAAGCCAACAAACACTGATACCAAAGACAACATAAGGGAAATTACTTGTGGTAAATAAAATAAATAAACGATAAATTATTGAAAATGAAAGTGGATGAAAAAGAGACTTGTCGCAGGTGGGGAACTTCCCCAACCTTCGGGCCGCTCGGTTAAGCCCTTTTCTTCTCGTTTCCCCAATTAAATTGTTGCACTTGATGCCGGTAAAGTAAATATTAAAATTACAAGACTAAAGCGTTATCCTAAAATTTTTCTCATTGTTTCAATTATTTTACACATCTGCAAATTCCTGCTTTCGACGCGCCGCCCTGAACTCGCCCTAGAAAGACACTTTAGCCAGAAAACGCACCGATAACTTTATCCATGCCATGAAGCCTTAAAAACTGAAACTAGGCTTTAACGCAACACTTCGCACTCGTTTTCGATTGTGGGTACCACCCGTGACATTGGAAAGCAATATGTATAAAAAGAAGGAATCTGGAACGCAGCCAACTCCGTTATTTCGGTATTATTAAAACTCAAGCACAAACCACGGAACCAGCGGGGACGTTCAAACGAGAAGGCCGGAAATGCATGAATAGCTAACGAGGTCACGACAATGTAGACACGAATCCTGTTGCCGAATCTATCGGCACTACCAAGGAGAATTCTTCTTTCCAGCTTATCTGTTTTGGGACCCTTATCAAGGCAGCAGCGAAAGGGAGAAATAACGTCGACTGCGACACACCAACCGCAAGCCTGTACAACCGTGTTGTCGTAATTATTCCAAGCTAAATTTTCTAGTGGCACGCTCGTTGCTGTCCTACCCATCATCCTACAACAAGGACAACAAGGCAATCACCGGCAAGTACTGAGAGTACTAGGGCATTTCAGTCTCGTTCAAAGGCGGTGCTACTCTTTATTTTCGTTTTCTTTTTCCTTACAGACTCTGAAGAATGTCGCTGCGCCACACGTGAACAAGAAAAAGAGCGACACTGCAGGGGAAACAGTGACAGCACAACAAAGTTCTCTGTAAAGTGAGTCCGACGAAGAAAGAAAAGAGGGCACGCACTCTGGCCACGTTCACCTTGCTTTGGTCCAAACTAATACAATCAGTTAACACTCGAACATCCGGGCGTTCTTTTCGACCACTTTGCGCGACGTTTTCACAAATTCACAAAGTAAGCGCTGTCAGGAGCAGCTGGAGCAAGCAAGCAAAAGAGAGAGATATATATATAACGATGTAGCGATACTAAAATACCACCGAACACGACAAACATTCACAAAAAAATACAACTGAACACACAGGTTTCAATAAAAGGTAACAATACTGCAGAAAATCAGCGACTAAGCTTCCTTGCAAAGGGAGAACTGGCTTAAAACCCGCTCTGTTCAAACAGAAAACACTCCACTCGTGGGTTTTAAAAAAAAAATGGTTTAGAGGAAGGTGCCATAAAAGCCACCCTCGGAACGGTTCCAGCAAACAGCGCGCGAAGAAATCCACTATTCGTAAAGCTGCCGGCACACACGGCAGAAAATATACACGTACATATCGCATTTCGAGCGCTCGGCCCAATAGACACGAATCGGCCAGCCGGAGCAACACCCCCCCCCCCCCCCCCACACCCATCCACCAGCCTCTCTCTTCGCCCGCCTATCGCTAAGTTTCAGTCAGGCTGCTGCGCTTTTCTCAAACTTCCCGCTACTCGAAGTGAGCCGAGAAGCGGTCTCATGTCTTTGTCAAGGAGTCCGCCTTTTGCTGATGCTCCTTCTAAGACGGCCGGGCCTCTACGGCGTCAAAGTCCTTTTTCACTCCAACTCCGGTCCTTTGCCTTCACGATGTCCAACCTCCTTTCGCTCTTCCAGGCAGACGGAGAGGGAGAGAGAAAGAACAAGTAAAAGGCTGGTCCTGCCTTTTCCAGGAAGAGGCCTACGCCGACTCGTTCCTTTCAGCAAAACTCTCAACGCGTCCATCGATTGAGCGCAACGCCCATCGTTCCAATCCTTTTCGCACTGCCTTTCATACTGACATCAAATGAAAAGAATGCGAAGAGAATAGCCCACTGCCATACGACCTACACTAAGCTTCCGCATTTGTGCTGTCACTCCGCTTCGCAGCTTTCATAAGCAAGACAAAATAATTCTGCCATGCCTGCATTTTCTTTTTCCTTACATCTTCATCTCATAATGCCGACTTCACAATGTCTCAGCCTTCTCGAAACGATGAGCGTAGAAGCACGGTAGAGTGCCATGCGCCGTTATATTTTGTTTTTCTTTCTCTCTTGGCGCCAATAGCTTCATATTATGCGCAGCTTTTTTCACGAAGCCACCAAGACCATTCTTATGTGTTCTTTTTTTCATTTCGTCCTTTAACACACCCTCTATTCAGTTTGCTCGTGGCTCAGGATAAGTCCAAGCCGCTATACAGAATGAAGGTGCCGCTCGTCTTAGATGTAAATAATACCCTCCGCACTTTCTGCAAGCTTCAGAAAAATAAGACTGCTCAAAACAGGTGCGAGGCTCAGCGAAAAATCCGTTCTTTGTTAGTGTATAACGTGTTATGTCTCAACGCGGCATTCTCTGAGAACAAAGCTGGTAAAAATCTGCAGACGTACTTCAGGCACTTGAGTCTTTCAAGGATGCCCAAAGGTGCCACTGCAAAGGTGAGTACTTGTATACTTCTGAATCTCTAAATACTTTCCAGCAGCAGAACGGAAGCAATAAATAAATAAATAAATAAATAAATAAATAAATAAATCAAGCAACCAACCAATCAATCAATCAATCAAACGAACAAGCACGCAAGTACACATACACGCGCGCGCACACAGACACACCACAACGACATCAATATTTACATAGCCCAGCACTCGAGGAATCGACACGCGAAACCGAAAAGCAAGGCTAAATACGCCTCTCCTTCAAACCATGGAAAATTTTCATTATTTCAAACAGAGCCGCATGCGAAATGATCAATTGTGCTACGAGCTCCGCCTAAGTAGCGCGAACAGCTACCGCTTTACATTTTAAAAAGGTGACAGCGCCAAAAGGCAATGTTAACTTAATAATTCAGTTGGTGGACCCCCTCACGTTCGTTGCAGGCTCTCCGAGCAGCAAAGCGAAACGAGATGATTGAAAGGCGAAACAAACGAAGGCGGTATAATTAAATTTATCATTCAAATATTTTAAGCGACCACTGGTTACGGTCTTGGGAGCGTTTTCAGATACCGTCCAGTGGGACGCGTTCCTAAAGAGAAATAGCGTAGACGTAAATAGAACCAAGGAGGCGTCGACAAGACATCAACAACTAAGTCTTCTAACAAATGACATGACGAAGTGATCCGAACACGCCTACAACGCCATAAATTTAAACGACAAAAAGAAAATGTGAACCACGCCCGAGAAAAGAAGGAAAGCTCGTTCGGCACCAGCAGCGCAGTGTATAAAGGACCGCTGTCGTGCTTTTCAAAGGCCTGTCTCTTTTCGTTTTCATGCCCGGTTTCATCGGACTGTGAAAAAGAAAATTTACGCACTATTCTTTATTTTTCTATCTTTTAACTCGTACGTACTTGCGCTTTAGAGTTTATTCGTCACCGAATCAGATTAAACTCTTTCCCATAGGATAAAGCGTTCAATAACTGTTTGGGGATCAAAACGAGCGCTCGTATTACAATGCGCCGAATTAAAAATAAAGAAAATTAGGCGTACCTCTCCTGCAAGATCATCCCTATAATATCACGCATATCTGTAGCGCTACGTCACTGGTCTTGTATATTTTTGGTTTATAGCACCAAGGGACACAGACGAAGACTAAAAGCACACAGGACGAGCGATAACTCTACACTAAATTTTATTGAAACGATTAACATACGTAAGTATTGCAAAAAAAACGCAGCAAAGAAACATCCCATGGTCTAAAGAATACCACTTAACTGATAAACATATCAGAAAGTAGAATAGCCCTAAAAACTAAAGAAGTAAATGCACTAATTGAGATGGACGCACGTGCTTTCTGATATGTTTATCTGTTTACTGATATGCTTTAGAACACGTGATGCTTCTTTGCTACGTTTTTAAATCATTTATATACGTTGATCGTTAAGATTTAGTTGGCGCTCATTCTGTCTGCTTCTAGTCATTGTCTGTGTCCCTTCGCGCTATAAACCAAAAATATGTTACCGTACCAACTCGCCCAACTCTCCATTCTTTTGTCATTGATCTTCCACAAACTAAACCCGTGCAAGGCCTTTATTCTTTTTTTTTTTTGTGCTCTATACTGAGACAAAGCCCGGAACAAACACAAACGAAGGCTGGAACATAATCCTCTCTCTCTCTCTGTTTCACTCTCTGCATAAATAACTGCGATTTATTACAGTACAAATAGTCACAGCGTGTGCTGAAAAGAGCTGTATTCGAGCTGAACACAACAAAACACGAGGGAAAAGTGCCGGAGCAAGGCGCGACAGCATGGGAAGAAAACCAGAAAAAATAAAAACAGGGCGACAAAGCAGCGGATGCTCTTGCGCGCTGCTAAGATGAGCTCAGGTGCGAGAAGGATGAGGCACGGAGCATGCAGGCCCTAAGAGCGATAAATTATTTCCGCGGGTCTCCTAGACCGCTAGAAGTTTTGCTCATAAACCATTCCGCACCACCACAAAGTGGCCCGGTTGCCCCGGTGTTTTATTCACACACGAGGCCGCGCGTAACTTGAAACAGGGTGTTAGAAACAAAAGGGGGAGACGGGAAGACCGATCCGGCGCACTCCGCGATAAGGCGCCCGCCGCCAGTAGAGAGAGAGAGACTCGAATTGCGGAGCGAAAGGGGAAACAGGCGATCGTGTTCCGACGCCGCTTCAAAGAGAAAAAAAAAAGCACTCGCACACGAAACGAGATCGCTTTGCAATTCATCCTAGACGCAGGCGCGCGGAGACGCCAAGAAGCAGTCGCTCAATCAATGTCGCCGGCGGCGGCTGTGGAGAGACCGCGACGGAATGTCGGGCCGACCGACGCTGGGGCACTGTATACCAGGGTCATGCCAGCTAAAAGCCACCCAGCGACCAGTCTCTGCCCCATGGCTTGATTAACACACACACACACGCACACGCGCACACGCGCACACACACACAAACACACACACACACACGCACACGCACGTACACACACGCACGCACGCACGCACGCACACACACACACACGCACACACACACACACACACACACACACACACACACACACACACACACACACACACACACACACATACCGGCAACAAGACACAAACATCAAGTGAGTGATGCTTTTGCTCATTCCCTAAGGACTCCGTGACAAGGGAGAGAGAAGCTCCCATGGATCCCAAATATTATATTTCAGCCCTCCCGAAAGACGGTTGCGTAAAGCAAACAGCGTTCTTACATAGCGTGTCTTGCGCAACGGCGGCGTCGCCGTGAAAGCTTGTCTCCCGGGTTAAAACAGAGACAGGCAAGGGATGGCGACTCGACATATCTACTTCTCTCAAATCGGCGCAAGTGTGTCTCCGTTCCTTGGCCGCTTCGTGCGAAGGAAATCGACAATAACGACAAGCACTTGCTGCTCACTTGGCCATGCTGCGCTCAATTCCATGTAATGGATTTCTAAATATATACAGCGAACGGGCACTAATAGCCCGGTGTTTGGATCGCACCGCTGGTACGATCTGTTGGGAACTCGGCGCTGACGCCCGTGGTTGTACCTGGGTCGCAAGCCCCAAGGGTAGCGTTGGCCTGGCGGCCTGGGGTACAACTGGAAGCATCCGAAGGTCCCGGCAAAGCATGAGTCGACTGGTAACAACGAAACAACTTGTTTATTTTAACATCGCAAAGAGTTGGCGGTCAGGTTTGACCGAAGTAGAGAGACGGGAGAGCACTTCACTCAACAGAAGAAATCGGAGCCCTCCTTTTGGCGTCCGGGGGCAGCTGTTTTTATACTCTCGCAGTTGAGGGCAAGAAGGAACCCCTCAAAAGACGAGCACGTGAATGTACAATGGGCTAATGGTGACGCACACTGTCGTAGCGCTGCCGTAGCACCATGACGAGCACGATCTCGTAGCACCCTGTCGTAGCGCTGCCGTAGCACCATGTCGAGCACGATCTCGTAGCACCCTGTCGTAGCGCTGCCGGTCGGGCACAATGACTGTAATGAGAGGATGATCCCTGCTTTCGCATCGCCTGGTTTGGGCACAATGACTGGAATGAGAGGGTGATCCTTTGCGGTCGCATCGCCGCAGTCGCGCCTGGAAACACCTGCCGATGAGCGTTGCGGCGACGACGATCGGGCCAAAATGTCTGCCGCCCCGCCGCAGTCGCGCCGGCAAAACCACGTGTCGCAGGCGAAACGCAACAGACCGCCCCGCCGGGGGAAAGAGATCCCGATGGACAGGGGACTGCATCCGCTGTCCGGAGGGATGTCGCTCGATGATGCTCATAACCGAAGTCGGGCGTCCCTCGACGTTTCTTGAGCGCAGCGCACAGAGAAGGCCTCGTTCTCTCGTTCAGGTTCGCACGGGACACTGCAAAGTGACTTCGGGAGAGTTCACATTTTTGTTCTCGTTCCCGGCAAGCGTTAGAACTACGCTGAAACTCAACCGCTCAGTCAGCAAGCACGGCACAACCCTCACTAAGCCCTGCCAGGCTCTTTCCCCTTTTTATACCACTGCCTAGTTCCTTACAGTAGTCTAGCATCACTCAGAACGCGTCCACAAATTGAAAAATTGCACTAGAAAGCATATCATCACTTTGAAACACTAAACAAAAGCAATATGTTAAAAAAAATCCTGCCTCAGGAAGAAAAACATCAGTAACAAACAATTTTGAGGCTGATTCCTACGTTAGGGGCTTCGACTTAAGCCATCGGCGTTACCGTTGAGACTCCCCTTTTTGTAACGCACCTCAAAGGAATATTGTTGTAAAGCGAGGCTCCAGCGCAGGAGGCGGCCATTTTTGGGAGAGATGGTCTGCAGCCATTGGAGAGGGCAGTGATCCGTCTCAATGATAAACCTCGAGCCGGCTAGATAGCATGACAATTTCTGAACGGCCCACACGAGACACGCACACTCTTTCTCGGTGGCGCTATACGCCTGCTCACGACTGGTCAGCTTACGACTAGCATACAGGACGGGGTGTTCTACTTCTCCATTTTCCCGTTGGCACAGTACAACGCCCATGCCTCGCTCACTAGCATCGCATTGAACAACGAACCCTTTTGTATAGTCTGGCGATCGTAGCACAGGCTGGCTTGTTAGGGCACTCTTTAGGGCGCTAAAAGCTCTTTCCTTTGTCTCGTCCCAGACGACTGTTTGAGGCTCTGTCTTTCTTAGAGCAGCCGTCAGGGGAGCCGCGATATCAGAGTACCTGGGAATGTACCTCTGATAGTAGCCGGCGACACCTAAGAACGACCGAATATCGGTCTTCGTGCGCGGTTGCGGAAAGTCTCGCACAGCGGCCACATCTCAGAGGGGCGGCGACGACCCTGACCAATCACGTGACCGAGGTAGACAACCTCGGCCTGTGCTAACTGGCACTTAGGAGCCTTTACTGTCAAGCCCGCTTCGCGCAGGCGGGTTAGCACTGCCCGCAAGTGTGTCATATGCTCAGACCAGGATGCGGAGAATATCGCTACGTCGTCTAGATACGGTAAAGCGAATTCTTGCTGTCCCCGCAACACTTTATCCATGAGGCTTGAAAAACAGTATGGCGCGTTCTTCAAACCAAAACTCAACACTTTAGGACGGAATGTTCCCATTGGTGAAATGAACGCCGCATACCTACTAGCCTCTTCTGTAAGTGGAACCTGCCAATAACCCCTGACAAGATCTAGGGTGGAAATAAACTGAGCGCTACTAACTTTCTCAAGGCGCTCCTCGATGTTAGGGATCGGATAAATTTGATCCTTAGTGATGGAATTAAGCCTGCGGTAGTCGACGCAAGGACGAGGTTCCTTGCCCGGTACCTCAACTAAAATCAAAGGGGAGGTATAATCACTTTCACCTGCCTCAATAACACCGAGCTGTAGCATTTTCTTTACCTCAGCCTCCATAATATCGCTCTGGCGGGGTGACACCCGATACGCCTTGGATCGTACTGGCTCTGGGGAGGTAAGTTCTATATCATGAGTAAGTACAGAAGTCCTACCAGGCCTCTCAGAGAACAGACCTTGAAACTCTTGTAATAGCTGGTGTAGTTCGGTTTTCTGCTCGGGCGACAGCGGTGCTTTACTGATAAGGTCACTAATGACTTGACCGGTGTCTTCCCTGTTCGTCACTGAGCCTAGTCCCGGAAGCTCGACCGGAAGCTCTTCAGGAACGTTTACCATCATGCACACCACTGCTTCCCTTTGTCTATAAGGTTTGAGCAGATTACAGTGGTAAACTTGCTGTGCTTTCCGCTTTCCTGGCAGACTTACCACGTAGTTAACGTCCGACAGTTTCTGAACAATTCGTGCTGGGCCCTCCCACTGCACGTCTAGTTTGTTGTTTAGCGATGTGCGCAATATCATGACCTCATCGCCCACCTCAAAACGACGGGCCCTGGCTGTCCGATCATAATAAACCTTGGCCCTCTGCTGGGCCTTTGTCATTGCTTCACCTGACAACTCCTGTGCCCTTCTTAAGCGTTCGAGGAGCTTAAGTACGTACTCCACCACGACTGGGTCGTCGCCCCTACCTTCCCACGATTCTCGAAGCATGCGAAGCGGAGATCGAAGCGAGCGACCGTACACCAGTTCAGCTGGCGAAAACCCCGTAGCCGCATGCGGCGCGGTCCTTAAAGCAAACATCACCCCAGGCAGACACAGCTCCCAGTCAGTTCGATGTTCAAAACACAAGGCTCTCAACACGCGCTTCATGACGGAGTGGAGCTTCTCAACGGAATTCGACTGTGGGTGGTACACTGAGCTGTGTAGCAGCTTTACCCCACACCTTTCGAGAAAAGTTGTCGTCAAAGCGCTAGTAAACACTGTGCCCTGATCTGATTGAATTTCTGCAGGAAAACCAACTCGCGCAAATATGGACAGTAGTGCATTAACTATCTCAACTGAGCTGAGTTCTTTAAGCGGCACTGCTTCAGGGAACTTTGTCGCTGGGCAGATCACAGTCAAAATGTGTCTGTACCCCGTGGCTGTTACCGGCAGAGGTCCCACAGTATCAATAACGAGCCGTCTAAAAGGCTCCGTAATGATAGGTACCAATTTCAACGGCGCCCTCGATTTGTCCCCTGGTTTGCCCACCCGCTGACAAGTGTCACATGTCCTCACGAAATGGTCTGCGTCCCGAAAACACCCTGGCCAATAGTACTCTTGCAAGAGACGGTCCTTAGTTTTCTTAACTCCTAGGTGTCCGGACCACGAACCCCCGTGTGACAAGCGCAACAGATCTTGACGATAGCATTGAGGCACGATCAGCTGATCGAACTCCACTCCTCTGCGGTCTAGATACTTCCGGTACAGGACTCCACCTCTTTCCACAAAACGCGCAGTTTTCCTGGCGATACCTTCTTTGACATTGCAGCGCACGTTTTCCAGGCTGCCATCCTTTTTTTGCTCGGCTATCAAAGCCGTCCGGCTGACTTTTAGCAACCTATCAAGTCCGTCTGACGTAGGCGCGATGAGCAAATCAGTAGATAGCTCTTCTAACTTTCCCGCGTCGGGCGTTTCCTCTCCAGTATCTGGCGCCTTTAACGTTACAGACTCAAGTTTATTCAGTTCGGGCGTGCTCTGAATATCAGCTTGCTGCGCCTCTGACCCTTTTTCGTTGTTTGATAACGTCGGCCCCGCAACTACCGCCTTTGCAGCGAGCTCCCGAACCTTCGATCTGGTTAAGGCCTGAACACTAGCTTCACCAAACAAAAGCCCCTTCTCGCGCAGGAGGTGATCGGACCTGTTTGAAAATAGGTACGGGTACTGGGGTGGCAGCATAGATGACACTGCCGCCTCCGTCTCAAGCGCTCCGAAAGGTCCTTCAATAAGCACCTTTGCTACTGGCAGACACACGCTATGAGCTTCCACGGCTTGCTTGATCCATGCGCACTCGCCCGTGAACATATGGGGTTCTACGTAAGACGGGTGAACTACATCCATCGTAGCTGCGGAATCGCGAAGCACTCGGCACTCTTTCCCGTTCACGAGGAGGTCTCGCATGTAAGGCTCGAGAAGCTTCATGTTCTCGTCAGTGCTGCCTATTGAAAAAAACACAACTTTTGGTGTTGTTTCCGGACACTGCGCCGAAAAGTGACCCGGCTTCTGGCACGTATAACAAACGCGCGCTTGCCTCATCTCGAACCGCTTTCTGCGTTCGGCTTCGGCTGCTGCCGTCTCCTTAGGTTCGGTCGCACTGCTTCCACTCGCATCCGCACTACGCGTGTTCCCCTTTGCTCTCATGGGTGTGAACTTCGGCCTCTCAAACTTCGAGCCAAATTCACCCTTTTGACCGTCCTTAGCTCCGCGAGCCCGACGCGTCACAAACTCCTCGGCTAGCTCAGCGGCTTTAGCCACCGTACAAACGTCTGGCCTATCCAAGACCCAGTATCGCACGTTCTCCGGTAACCGACTATAAAACTGTTCTAGCCCGAAACACTGCAGAACTTTATCGTGGTCACCAAACGCTTTCTCTTCTTTGAGCCACTCCTGCATGTTCGACATAAGCCTATACGCAAACTCTGTATATGACTCACTTCTGCCTTTCTCATTTTCCCGAAACTTCCGACGGAACGCCTCCGCAGACAGCCGGTACTTTTTTAGAAGACTCGATTTCACTGTGTCGAAATCCTCTGCCTCCTCTCTATCCAAGCGAGCGACTACGTCGGCCGCCTCGCCGGGTAACAAAGTGAGCAAGCGCTGTGGCCACGTTTCCCGAGAGAACCCCTGCTTCTCGCACGTTCGCTCAAAGTTAACCAGGAACAAACCAATGTCCTCTCCAAGCTTAAACGGCCGCATCAGGTCAGTCATTTTGAACAATACTCGTTCTCCTGCACCGTGTGCCTGACTTCCATTACGAGCGCGTTCCATCTCTACCTCGAGACGCTTCATTTCCAAAGCGTGTTCGCGCTCTTCTTTTTCTTTCTGCTCTTTAAGTTCGCGCTCCTGTTTCTCTTTTTGCTCTTTAAGTTCGCGCTCCTGTTTCTCTTTTTGCTCTTGAAGTTCGCGCTCCTGTCTTTTTGACCTCTCCTCAATAGTCTCAAGGCATTCCGACAGCTCGTCGTCCTCAGCCTCTAACTCAAGAATAGCCTTTAGCAGTTCAGGTTTTCTGAGTTTGTCCGAGACATCCAGACCCAACTCTCTTGCAAGCTCCAACAATTTCGGTTTGCGCAACGACTTCAAATCCATGGCTGCTCTGAATGCTGCTTTCTCTACTGCTTACTATTGTCTTGCCGCAAACTAACCCGGCAGCAACGACAACCACAATTACCAGCTCTGTTTCTGACACTAACAAAAGCCTGGCAAAGCTCAGAAGAAGAAAGTCCCGCACTCACCAAAACCTCGCAGGCAGGAATTCCGCGCAGTCGTTCCGCTGCAGGCAACCAGTCGTCACACAGGGCTCGTTGCACTGCTCCCGGATCGTCGTTGAGCTGCTCAGCATACCGTCAACTGCATCTCTTCGCTGCTGGCCTCCGTTGTCGCGATCTCACCGCTGGCAGACAGTTGTTTGAAGTCGGAGGCGATCTCACCGCTGCCAACCAGATGTTTGGATCGCACCGCTGGTACGATCTGTTGGGAACTCGGCGCTGACGCCCGTGGTTGTACCTGGGTCGCAAGCCCCAAGGGTAGCGTTGGCCTGGCGGCCTGGGGTACAACTGGAAGCATCCGAAGGTCCCGGCAAAGCATGAGTCGACTGGTAACAACGAAACAACTTGTTTATTTTAACATCGCAAAGAGTTGGCGGTCAGGTTTGACCGAAGTAGAGAGACGGGAGAGCACTTCACTCAACAGAAGAAATCGGAGCCCTCCTTTTGGCGTCCGGGGGCAGCTGTTTTTATACTCTCGCAGTTGAGGGCAAGAAGGAACCCCTCAAAAGACGAGCACGTGAATGTACAATGGGCTAATGGTGACGCACACTGTCGTAGCGCTGCCGTAGCACCATGTCGAGCACGATCTCGTAGCACCCTGTCGTAGCGCTGCCGTAGCACCATGACGAGCACGATCTCGTAGCACCCTGTCGTAGCGCTGCCGTAGCACCATGTCGAGCACGATCTCGTAGCACCCTGTCGTAGCGCTGCCGGTCGGGCACAATGACTGTAATGAGAGGATGATCCCTGCTTTCGCATCGCCTGGTTTGGGCACAATGACTGGAATGAGAGGGTGATCCTTTGCGGTCGCATCGCCGCAGTCGCGCCTGGAAACACCTGCCGATGAGCGTTGCGGCGACGACGATCGGGCCAAAATGTCTGCCGCCCCGCCGCAGTCGCGCCGGCAAAACCACGTGTCGCAGGCGAAACGCAACACCGGGCACATAGGTTGCAGAGAGCTATGGCGCTAAAGGCACTGTAGTTCTGTACGAGCTTTCAATTATACGCGACGTTATGCCGAAGATATAATGTTTGGAGAAGCAGTGGATAAGTACATGTTTGAGAAAAAAGTTGTGACGATGTTCTTTCTCGCTGAGCCGGCCCCTGTTCCACTTAATTCAGAGACTGTTTAAGAAGCGCTGCTAGGTTGATATCAAGATCGACCTATAGCCACCCTGTCTATGCCCCATGTAGTGTAAACGTAAGCCGTCTTAGAACGTTAGACACATGCCCGGTTTGCTTTCCTTGATTCTATCTATATCTCTCTTCTTAGCAATGAATAAGAAACAAGTAGCTAAGACCAGAGCACTGCCATGAAAGAGTACATTGCTCTACACGATCCTCAGCCCACGTCTCCGAACACGTCCGTCGCATCTCCTCATACTGCGCAGAGACGCCGCACACGCAAGGCAAATGCTGCGTCCATACTATATATATATCCACAAAGAGCAGCCCGTCTGCAGTTAAGGAATCCGCAAGCAGGAAGGCAGACATCGAGCAGGGCTACCGAATGCCGACGCCATCAAACACATATACTGGCACGTGCCTTCATCCAAATACACGTACGCGACCATTCGTTTCCTTAAACCACTCCCCTGAAACATCTAGATGCATTTATCTTGCATAGAGTGCTTCGAGATGCTCGAGAGCCATCGAGAGCCATCGTGTGGCTTCCAGTCATCGGTGCCGCATGACTGGAACAAGAATCGCGAAACTTCGGGAGACTGCGACACCGCCTCGTCGCCCCACCTGGTCGCAAATAGGGGTATAAAACTGAAATAGCGACTGGTACTCGAGTCGGCGAAATTAAGCCTTAATGCACCGCGCTATCGCGCGCTCCTTTCACAGTTCAGCGCACAGGGAGACCGCATTCCCCTGCGCGCACTTACGTTCCGTCTTCGCCAACGCAGGTGGCACGATGCAGAGTCGTGCTACATGCGTCATTATCCCCCTCGACGACAGATGCGAGGACGCAAAGCTCACGGCTGCCCGGCCCGCATGCGCGCTATCGCGCGGCGAACGGGAATGCGCAAACAGGCCCGGGGAAGCGGGCAGCCATCGACAGCGACGGCAGCGGCGAGCGCGACGAAGAAGACCCCTCGCCAAGCCTGTGTGTGCATAAGCGTGTATAGTGCCCATCTAACTAATGCACGAAGCCGCGCCGAGCGTCTCCCCCGGTGGCGCGCGTGGCATTCTTCCAGCGCGCGTTGGGACACGACACGGGCACCACTAAAACGTACATATACACCACGTACGTACGTATCCGCACACACACGAACCAGAGGAGTACGAATGTGCGACGCGCCAGGCGGCTGGACGAGTTCGCACGCCACCCGGCCACCACCACGACGACGGCGGCGGCGGCGGCTTTTACTCGTCTTCTCCTCCTGTCGCGCCCTTCAGCGCTGTCGGCAATTTCTCTCCACCACGCCGGGAGAAGAAGAGGCGACGGCGCTTCGTCCGTGGGCGAGTCGGTGTTATTATTTATTTACACGCAAAGCGCCCACGAACACCCCAGTGTCCACAACTATATCCGCCATCTCCCCCGGCCCAACCCCCGAGCTCCTGTCGCTCCTTTTCTTTTTCTTCTCCGAAGGAAGCACTGGGATTGAGGAGAGGAAGCGAGACACGTGTGCGGCTGTCGACACAGCGGAGGCATCATCATCCATCTTGCAGGCGCGATCGCATCGCGTTCATCATTGCAGTCACGTCATGGAAGACGAGAAAAGAAGAACAAGGAAGAATGTGAAGGGAATATGGGGTAAGAAAGAGAGAGAGAGAGAAAAAAAAAACCACCTAAGCGAACGCCAAAAGAGCAGACATGAAAGGAAAAGCAACTTTCCAGGCGGGGACTATCGCCGGGGACTACGAGTTCCGACGGACAGCGAAATTAGGTGCGCCTGCTGCAGAACGGACATGCGGCGGAAACGTTATTTGCATACGCTGATACACTGCGTCATGACAGGTATATTGCGTACGTACTTAGTTATTTACCAAATCTTCGTCGCCTCACGTAAAACATAATGACAACCACAAGCGCTGCCCCTTGTTCGACTGTTAGTATAACATGACATCAGTGACGTTAGTCTCGCTTTAGTTTTCGCTTAACTATTGCACTTCCAAGTTCACCTTAAAACACACACACACAAGCAAACACACACACACACACACATACACGCACACACACACACACACACACGCACACACACACACACACGCACACAGATTATATATATATATATATATATATATATATATATATATATATATATATATATATTCTTCTTTTCATGCACTTCAAAGCAATCTGCACGTAATATCTTCACTTGAAAAATATAGGAAAAGTGCGGCTGCCCATTTATAATGATCTACAACATTAATTCAGCTTCCGTGCAACAGAGGCTTGCCTTCAATACACTTGCTAGTTAGAAGTATAACTGCTAGAGTGCGTAACGCTGAACTGAAAGTCATGTCAACCATAAGCTCATTCAACGCGGCGAAACTACACGGCGCACGCCGTAAATGTCCTGTGCAAACGGTCTGTGAATCTGGAAATTGGTCTGCAAATCGATCTCGACGACTTAAAGGGACAGTAAAGCGAAATATGAGTTGAACTGTATTAGCAAATGGCCCTTCTACAAAGCCAAAAAAGCCACACTTACAGCGAGAGAAAGCTTAAGCCAGAAAATACACAAGAACAATATACGGTGTTTGATCTGGAGGACAATCCCAATTGCTGTCCCCCAGATATTGGATCTTGCCATTGGGTGCGGGAGTTGGCCGAGGTTGAGGAGGACGTCGGGATGAAAAACTGGAGGTTTATTTACATTATTTACAGTGAGAGTACAAAGAAATTAACAGTCATAAAGTCATTACGGGCCGGCAGCAACATCGGACGCTGCGGCCCGTGGCAAGAAGCTCGAAAGGGATGAATGAAGGAATGCTCCCTTGCTGCTCCCGGTCTCTGGCTTTTAAGCCCTTCGGTATCTCGGAGTCACGCCACGTTCGGCCAATCGGCGAGCCCGCTCAGGTGACGCCATTTTCGGCCAATCGGCGAGCCCGCTCAGGTGTCGTCATTTTCGGCCAATGGTAGGTGCCCGTGCGATAGTGTCACACCCGGCGGAGCGGGTCGCTCCTTGGGCTCCAATTGTCCGAGGGCTTACTTCTCTCGGCGGTATTGCCTTGCTGGCTTGCAAGCGCCGTCACAATAGGCGGAAGGGGGCGACGTTTCAGTGCTGCAAAGCAGCTTTGCTCGGGACCTGCGTTACCTGGAACCGTGCCAGGCTCCCGCTACACTTTAGGGAAGAGTCAAGCAGTGAATAGCTCCACCTGCGGCGCACGAGGTGGGGGACGCCAACTCGTTTGCACGTGCCGTGCCTCGGGAACGGGGTAGGTGTGCTTCTGCGCTCCTTAATTAGCTGCGGAGAGATTCGATGTGGTCTGGTGAACTCGAAGGAGGCTCAGGAAAAAGTCCCGTATCTAACAACGGGTGGCCACGTCACCTTAAGAGTTTCAGCACCAGTCAGCCGTGACGTCGTAGATGCTGGCGGCGTCTGCTAGGGTATAACTTTTTTTTTCAGTAAACATGAACTATGCTGTATTCTAAAGTAGTTAAAGACTGAACTTGGCAAGTTTCGAGCATATTTACTGCCACCAGCAGAGCCCGAATAAGGGAACATACTTTGAAATCCGTGACGTCACGCTGAGATATACGTAAGATAGTCTAGGCGCGAAAATTCATAAGGTGGAAGTTCGACCTTCATTTTCTTATATATATATATATATATATATATATATATATATATATATATATATATATATATATATATATATATATATTTAAACAACCCCTTAACGCAAAGTTATCGACCAAGTTTTGAAATAATAATTTAGCAGCCTAAACTGCTTCGCTCTTTCTCTTTGTGGTCCCTTTAAAGGAATGTAACTGTGACCTCCGTTTTCTGTCGTCATAATTAACCTATTACCACGAAATTAACCAAAATAGAGTTTCGAAAGAGTACGCTACATGTACAAACTCATTTAACGTATCTCTTTAATGTCTCTTAGTACCATTCTTTGGCGATACTGATGCGGACTGCTGAGACTGCAGCAAATCGCGAGCCATGCTGCAAGTTAAACGGCCTAATGGACGGTTCACCCAACAATCCCAGTTAGTCACTGACAACACATTTGTATTCGCGACAGCGAGCAATGCCAGGGATAGAGGTCGTACGACGACGCGCGTCTGCACGAAAATAACAACGCGAAGTCGACCACGACGCGGAATGCAGATTGCGGCGCCCGAGCGCTTGCGCCCGTTTTTCGCGCGGCGCCTCGTCGCTTCTTTTCTTTTTTTTTTTCTTTAACCGCTATTCCAAAGACAACCATAAACCCACTAACTTTATGCCACAATGCCCAGAACCCGGTCGGGCGTTCCTTTGTCGAATTGAGAAACACGAAACTTGTACGGCGTACAATCGAGGAGCAGAAAAGGGAGTCGGGGGGGATGACGTCGTTTTCGAAATGACCGGCGGAGCCTCTGCCAGCGTAAAAGCGTCGTCTCCTAGGCTCAACAGCTACACGGCAACAATGCAATTGTCCCCGGAAAAGCCCAGGGTACGAGTAACGCGAAAGGGCTTTCCGCAGGCTTCCACGCGCGGCCTCCTTCCGAGCATATAAGATAGCCGGCGCCAGGGCGGGCGGTCTGACAAAAAAAAAAAAAAAAAGAAAAAAGAAAAAAAAAGAAACAGAAAAACAAAACCTTAAGATTTGTAAAGTTTCTCTTTCATTTGCGAGCGTTTCATCTTTCTTCTGCTCCCACAAGGCCCGCGTTTCTTTCGGTGTTTCTCTTGCGGCTGTCTTTAGCAAGGGTACACGGGGGCGCAGACGATGCACAGGCGCTTAATCACTTTACTGTGTACGCACTTCGAGGGCTCGATCGATGGACGTGCCGTGCGGCACGTACACGCGCGCTCGCTCCCTGGGTATGCAGAAAGGAGGCGCCGCGTGCGAGGAATATAACCGGTTGCGCGCGCGCGCACTCATTTCTACAGCCAGCGGGTCTTCATCAAATCCCCGAACGGCAAGAAAAATTCCTCGGCTCTCGCAGCGGTTATGAAACGCGCTCGGGATCGAGCCCAGCGGAGTTCGGAAGGCGAAAAGGACGAAGGGGCCGCAGCAAAGGCAATCGACCGTTGGGGCAAAGGAAAGGCAATGGAAGCAATAAGGGGACAAACAATAGTCGTTCGGCGGAAGAAGAATACGAAGCAGGCGAGGCACGAATGGAAGAAGGAAAGAAGACTAAGGAGCAGCAGCTCTCGAGGTTTCGCAATAATCGAACCGATGGACAATGGGGAATGAAAGAAGGAGGCGGGCGCGTACATGCCCGCGCCTCGCAAAAGAATAACAACGCTTTTGCGCGGGTCAAATCAGGGAGAATCAATTTCGCGAGAAGGTTGGAGGAGGAGGAGGAGGAGGAGGAGGAGGAGGAGGAGGGTCACGACCCTTCCACAACCTTCTAAGCAGAGTTCACCGCAGCCACGGCACCGACGGCGCAGTTCCCATCACAGGGATTCGCCCCTCCCCCTCCCCTTCTCCCCCTACACAATTCTCTCTCTCCCTCCCCTTAGCCCCGCATCGCAAGCCGCTCAAAACCTCAACCGGCGGGGGGAATCGCGAACGCGGTGTCCTCCCATTCGCGCGCCTTACTTCCCTCACATCGGTGCGCACTCGGTTAAATATGCCACCACCACCCCCCAACCCCGGCGATGTGCATATACAATCTCACGCGCCGTTTAACGCAAACCCCGCTTAATGCCGGTCTCTTCGGCGAAGACGCGGCCCGGCGGAAAGTGTATTTCTGGGGAGTCGACTATTGGCCGAGGGACGCCCGCTCGAAATCCACCGCTGCGAATGCGGTGCGCGTGTTGTGCGCGCGCGTCGGTCGGCGGCGACGAGACAAGCACGCCGCTCGCGTTAACTGTGGCGCAACAGCCTAGAAAGGCGAAACGAAAACGTACAAGAATGCGCGTTGGAACGCGACCCATTCGTTCCTCCGACAATCCCACGCGATGCGACCATTGAATGGCGGAGTGTTCGGGCCTCATTTCAACAGTGAGAATCACGACATAAATATCGACAGACGCCTGCAGGAAGCGAACAGGAAAACAGGAAATGGACAACGGGAAAACGCGAAATTAAGCAGATTTCATACTCGTCATACGCTGTGCCGACCTTGGCACAGTACAGGATGTAGAAATGTTAGGTAGGGCAAAGGGTGTAGTGATCGTTGGGCAGTGAGGTCGAGGACTGCCCTCAATTTGCGGAAGGATAGAGCAAAGTTAGACAACAGGTAAAATGCAAACCTGGCAGCAGTCACGGGAAAAGCAGATGAATTCAGGGCGGTGCTCAGGAAAAAAATATGCGAGCGTAGAACAGGAAGATGTACATAACATAGAGATTGTGAATGAGACCGGAACCTACGACTCATTTTAGAGGCAACAGTTGACATTGGAGGTAAAGTACCAACACAACAAATAGGCAAGGTTTCCCAAGTACGCAAAGGGCCTAATGAAGAAACGACAAAACATGGAAGTGTCTAACTCAAGAGTTCAGAAAGAACTGCCTGAATTCTCAAAACCGATAAACGAGAATAAATTAATTAAGTTAATCGATAATATAAAATCGGGAAAAAATTAGAAAACACTAAAAAATGGGGACATCATGAAATCAGTGAGAAGAAAACTTGGCATAGGAACGAGCGAGATGTATGCTGTGAAAGGTGACCACGGCAATGACATCAGCAACTTCTATGATATAGTTACGGCAACCGAGAAATTATATACGTAATACTGAACTCTACAGAGTATCCAGAGCTGCTACGTAACCTTCATTAGAAATAGTGACGAACAGGATACAGAAGTTTCATGTGTAACAAGTGATGAAGTCAGAAGGGTTTTGCAAGACGTGATCCACGGAAAGCGGCAGCAGTATAACATTCGAGTTGATCAAAGATCTAGGGGATATTATAATACAAAAGATCGCCACCTTTTTTCTCGCAGTACCTCAAGACTGCAAGTGTACCAGAGAGTTAGAAGAATGCCAACATCGTACCATCTATAAAGAAGGAGACGTCAAATTGATTAATTACATAGCACCAGTAGCTTTCTTTGAGTATCGTACAAAATATTCGCAAAAGTAATTTCCAATAGAATCAGGGCAATGATTGACATCAGTCAACCCACAGAACAGGCTGGCTTCAGGAAGGAATATTTCAGCGTGAATCACGTCCATGTCATCAATCTGGTAATTGAGAAAGCTTGGGGGTACAACCGACGTCCCCCTATGGTTCTCATAGATTCCGAAAATGCACTTGATTCAGCAGAGATAACAACAGTCATGGCGGAATTGCGCAGCCAAGGAGCACCAAAAGCATGCGTGAATATCTCAGCAAATGTTTATAAAGACTCCACAGCTACCTTAATTATCCAAAAGAAAAGCGATAATACACCGATTAAGAAAATGGTAAGGCAGGGAGACACGATCTAAAGCGTTTAAGTATTATCGTTTCCCACGAACAGTTGAGTGAGAACTGGAACAAATTTCCAGAACATGATTACATCTAATACTCTCGAAATATGTTCCAAGTGCACCCCAGAATTTCTTATGATTTTATTAATTCTGATTGTGTAATTTAGCCATATGAAAGCGCTTGTACATCGTTTTTCACCTTTTATCTTTCTTTACGTTTGTTATCATTACATTTGAAGGTTCCTTTTGTTTTGCCTTTCCTGCCGGGACTTTACAATGTCGGCAGTATTTGTAAATGAAATCTACCCAATGCTATTCAGTGCATGCTCAGAAAAAAGTATCAAGCTATTATACTGGGAAGGACTGGAAGCAATAATCGACGGCGAACATCTAAGCAACCTGCCGTTTAGAGATTGCATTGTCCTGTTGAGCAACGCTGGGGGAGACTTCCAACAATTGAGAATCTTAGCCGATAAAGTGTAAGAGAAGAGTTGTAGTTTAATATGTAGAAGGCAAAAGTAATGTTCAACACCCTTGTAAGAGAACGAGAATTCACGATTGGCAGCCAGCCTCAAGAATATGTGAGAGAATACGTTTACTTATAGGCCTATTACTTACACAGGACCCTGATCATGAGAAAGTAATTCACAGAAGAATAAAAATGGGTGGTACCGCATAGGGCAGGCATTGCCAAGTCTTCACCGGCAGTTTACCGGTGCAGTCATTGCGCTCTACCGGTACTCACATGAGGGACAGAAATTTGGAAGCTAACGCAGTTGGCTTGAGAAGAAGTTAAGAACCACGCAACTAGCGATGGAACGAAAAATATTAGGCGTAACGTTAACAGACAGGAAGACAGCGATGTGTATTAGCGAGCAAATGATTAGAGAAAGCCGCTATGCTAGTTGAGATTAAGAGGAAAAGTTGGAGTTGGGCAGGACATGTAACGCGTAGGGTAGATAACCGGCGGTCTATTACATTTACAGAATGGGTGCCAAGAGAGGGGAAGCGCAGTCGAGGACGGCGGATAATTAGGTGGTGTGACGGAATTTGGAAATTCGCAGGCGTAAGATCGGGTCAGCTGGCGTAAGACAAAGGCAATTGGAGACCGTTCGGAGAGGGCTGCGGAACGCTGTGAAACAGTCAGCAAGTGAACATGCACTGCAGTCTCGAATTCATGCCTAGAAACGTAAAGTATACCTTGTGTATACCTCGTTAGAATAGCAAGCAACTTCTTTGCGCGGTCTCTTTAGCCAGTAGTACGACTTTTTCTTTTGATCACATTTTACCGGCTGGCTCCACAATGGAGGTCAGCTGTGAGTTTGTATGGTTGCGGTTGTATAAATTGACGGCTCAATCCTGCTGCACAGAGCGCCTGCGTGGGAGCCGGAAGCGGTGGTACGACCAGCGCTTCAGTCAGAAAGCACCGGCGGCGGCGCTGAGTCATCACTAAGAACAGTTAGCAAACAGACCCCTAGCACTTCCGGCGAAGGGCGCGAGAACTGACTTATACAGCTTCGCTTCTTTAACGTATCAGTTGATCAGATTAGCACACTTGCAAGAAGCAATTTCTTTTTCTGCGATACAGATTTCACTATAGCCGAAAACTTACTGCCACACTCTCGCCACGTTAGGCAAGGCTCCAGCCTCCATCTCCTTGTTTCCCGACACGGTTCACTGATGAAGAAGCGACACGAAGCGCAGCTTATTCACAGTCTAGTTAAGGGCGAAAAAAAAAAGAGTAAAGAAAGAAGAAACGACTTGTCATGGCACGTCCGTGAATAAATTTCCATACGGACCTAAACAAAGAAAAAGCCACTCAACCGTATCGACCCTCTCTATACATCCTCCCACCACACAGCCATTATACGAAAAACAGCCGAGCTTTGAATCAAAACAAAACTGTAAGGGCCGCATCACAGCGCGCTTCCACAGGATTTTTCTTTAAGATGATTCGCGCTTGATTCCCCACCCTGCCCAGATGAATAAATGGGCAAACCGCACGGAACGCTCCTGACGTTTCCGACGTGGCATCGCCATCAGCGCCGGCGAGCGCAGTTTGAGGCACATGGAGACGACGCTGTAATCCGAGCTGAAATGTCTTCCGAAGGGTTAGAAATTAGGCCGGATTGTTCATCACAGTATGGGGCCCATGGTGATGGCGCTTAGTGTCTGTTTGCAGCGCATTTCTCTCGTTCTCGTCAGTCTCCACGTGTTATCAGTGTTATCGCGTTTTCGCGTTAGCACTGAAAACCAGTTCACTGTATCAGACTGTTATTACGTCACTACTGTTGCAACTAGCGCGACGAAACCATCGGTATCAGAATTTCGCAATAAAGGAAGCGCACGCCAGTTCACCTCATATTTACCATGAATAGAGAGGATGGATCGGCAACAGCAATATTTGATTCAAAAACCACCGACCACACCGTCAGCATCACCGTTTTAACTGCTGTTAGGATCGGCCTGCAGCTATTTCTGCCCGCTGCACGTGCTTCGATCCAACCGGGGTGGTGGCGCACTTCAGAGCACTGCGGATAACCGGCAGCCACGCGGCGAGGGGTAAGCTCAGGGGAGTTCTCGAGGGGAGGTAATTGTCGGAACCTCCCCATGCGCTTTTCGAGACACCAGACCATGTGCAGCTGCGGATGCCGCAGCGAGGTCCGCTCTGGAATTTGGAGGCGCCGGCTTGCGTCGGGCGTGACCATCTGACTATGAGGACGCAAGACAATGGATACCACGACGACTGCGCTGCAAAGGTCGTCGGCCCTCTGAGAGAGCACTGAAACCTGTGCGGCATGTGTGCGTGTGTAAAACCCCTACCCCCTTCTCACGAAGGTGACCACGACGACTTTCTACGATGACGTCGAACGATGACGTCGAACGGAGTGCTTATAAGCAGCGATTGTCGGCTGCTAGGGTGTGCTCGTCGTCGTGCTCGTTGTCGTGCTCGAAATGTACTCGTGAGCTGTGTGCTCGTTTGCTGTATGCTTCGTCTTGCGGGCTCCATTTGGGAGTCACGCTAGACTGTCGATGTATGTCTTGCTTAAACTGTAAATAATGTAAATAAATCCTGCTCGCCTATTCCTGTCGCCCCAAGTTCCTCCGATCGTCCTACAAGCCCGACTCCAAATCTAATACTGCTCGGTCGTGTTTTTTACTTCGCGGGCACCAGTACGCACAAGAAAACATTACTCCTTCGAAGTTCGAAGGCCCCTGCCTCCCTGCCGGCGCCCATCAGTAAACATCACGATGACAACGTGACGCACAGATGAACAAGCAGGATATATTGGCAAAGCAGTTTGTAAGAAGTGTAAGTCAATCTTGATAGCGAACGTATGCGATCTGTTAAAGCGAGTGTCGTGTCAGCTCCTCCGACCGACAAGCTTTGTGAAGGCAGCTCCTATAGATTTCGCACAAGACACGCGCAGCTGTGACATTTGGGAACACGGTTTCGAGCCCAAAATGAATACAGCCTGATTTGCACGATATACCATAGCTCTCACGAGTCTTAACTCGCACGCTGCAAAGCTCATTTCCTTTACATCACGCGCAAACGAGACAAAAGTAAAAAAAAAAAACTCAACTTTATCGAGATAAAACGCACGGCTCGTCTTGGGGAAACCGCCTCGACTGTTTTTACAAGGCTTCGCGCGGGAATAGAAAGCCGTTCAGATTTCACGCGCGCTGAGACATTTCCCAAGGACCTTGCGACCCGTCGTCGAAAATCTCCTTTCACGAGTTCCGCGCTGTTCACTATACGCTTGCAAAGCGAGCGTGACAAAGAGGCAGCAAGCGGAGCTTGTTACACACATCGAAAGTCGCCTTACGCTCGTATCAGGAGACTTAGCATTTTTACACCCGGGCCTAATCCTTCGTGGGATATGAATCTCGTTAAATTTCCGCCGGCGTTTTAGGAAAAGGATGCGCGCGCGCCCGTGAAGTTAATCCTTCATGACGCTGCAAACTCTTGGTAGCTCATTAGGCGGTCATTGCACCTTATCAGGGTGGCGCTAATTCCCCTTGATGGAGACGAAAGAATGAGTCCTGGTGCGCTTAGATCCCTAGTCCCTCTCCGAGACGTTATTACGCAGGAAACATCGAATAGGAAGGCTGCGTATAACGTGTAACATATACATGGCGGAAAAGCGGGACCCCGAAGTTTCACTACCTTTCTCGTAGCAGGTGATTCGCCGAATATATCAAACATAAATAAACGGTGTAGTACGGTAAAAAGAGATTATACATTTCGGTCATGCATTGTTCGCACCGCCAGATATCAAACATGGTGCGATGGTCCCAGGTTGACGCCTTGTACTTAGGAGCTATGCTGCAATTTTGGAATGGAAGTGAGTCAGGAGCTCGGAGCGTTTTCACACTGAAAACAGCGCAGAAGACACGGTTAAGCGAGGTGAAACAAGCGCTTGTGCTGTCGTCTCACTAGTGCGGGTCTTTCCGTGCCGCTTTCTTCGTGTAACCTAACTAAATAGCTATTAAGTGAGGTTCAGATCCCCCTTCTACATTGCAGAATGCTACCAAGAAAGCCGACTCTGGCACAATGCTGAAGAGAAGAGACAAACTACGGGAGTCGACAGGCCACCGGGATCGGTAGGGTCTACTGAGGCTTCCGAGCGGGCTAACTAATAACGTTAATGAGACGTTTGCCACGAGGCAAACAAACACTCAACCATCCATCAGCGCCTATCCAGACGTCAACGCATCGTGGACACCGATTCTTGACGGGTCCACAAAAGGCCACAACCCCAACCCTTACCTGAGAGCCTGAACTAATGACAACGGGGCGTGGGGGGGGGCAACATGAAATACTACCGAACAACGACGGCGACCTCGAATTCGCAGGTTGATATCCTGCCGCATATTGCATATCATCGGGCTTCGGAGGCGGGGCTACTACAGAGCGTTGCGATATCATGGGCGTTTTGTGATTTGCTACTACAGTCTTCAAATTCCCAAGTCGACTCGCCTCGGGAACACGACGGTATTAAAAGCGGAGACTTTTCGTGCAGAGAGACAGAGAGTCCTGATGTGAACTCGCACTTTTAACTTGCTCGTGCATATAGTGGGCTTCTGTAACAGGGGACGTGTAACTAAGCCAATAAACCTTTTTTCCTTCATTGCTACTACTGGACGTATTCGTCGATGGGCTTGGTGGATTTCTTGCCTTAACGCCACCCTAAGCCGGAACACTGGCAATCCATGACCAGAGTCGAAGAGCTAAATCGACACAGGGGACAGGGAACCAGACACAAACAAACGCTTACTTCCAACTATCTTATTCAAAGAAATAACACACATATTAACATTGGGGTCCCATGAAAAAAACTAAGAAAAAACATGATAAAGCAAGAAACAACGAGAAGTATGCACGGCTCAGCACTGCTGCGCAAAACGTGTACTTGTGAAAGTCACTTCCTTTAACAAAAGATGCAAAGAAGCAACGTTTACACACGAACCCTGCGCGCTTCTATTTTTTTCTGCTTCAACGATGCTGGCTTGGGGTCCTGTACAATACCGAGCTTTTTTTTTTGAAAGTCGAATTTGCTTCCACATGCGTGGCAGTGAGCTTACATGTGGCCATCAGGCTCACATATATATATATATACATATATATTCCAGTCAGCCTTACTCTCTGCGAGACACGGACACGTACATGCGGAATACGAACATGCATTTCGGAGGTAAGTAATGCGGACGATAATGTTGTCAGTTTAATGCAACTATCGCGTGCGCGGTACTTGAAACTTCAGCGCGAAAACTACGCCGGGCGGAAAGGAGACAAGAGGAACAAGGCGCTAAACCATCGACAGAGAATTGTGTTGAGAGCACATGAACAAAAAATTATGCGGATCCCACCCACTGTGGGAATCGACGTAAGCGAAGCTTTGTATGCCGCTTGCTTCGTTGACGATAATCAGCGGTGATGTTGTCGGCGAATGTGTAATTTCTTCAGCGTTTAGTCGAATACCGAAGTAGCGAGTTGATGTTAAACGTTACCTTGCATGCACCACTACTGTTTGTCGGCGTAGTCCCCAGAACACACAGGAAGACGTGTCTGCTTGAGGCGCTCTGGTGCGTCATTGTTCATAATCACTGAGAGGGTTCAGCATTGCCTCAAATGGCACATCACATCGTGGCAGAAGTGTTAAACCTTAATTGAGTTATGGGGCTGTACGTAATTCAATTATTTATTATAATTGCATGTATAGATTGTATACATGCATTTTCGATCTGCACCACGTTTGCGGTGCAGCGATGACGCTCCCGCTCCGCGCGACGCTTCTTTCGAGCCTGGGTGTCCTCGACGCTGAGTGCACGCTTTGGAGCCATTTTGCTGGCGCGTGTTCACTTGCTCCTTCTGCACACGTGGCCATCAAGCTGTTGAGACGCCAATTCCGAGCGCTCCCTTCAGGCTATGGACGATTGTAATGTTTACACAATCACAGCCCAGCACGCGACCTCCACAGCCCAGCAACTGCATTTTAGTCGCACAGCAAGTGCCACAGCCACAAACTGTGAAATGCTGCCGCGACGGCGGTGCCGGCGGGGATGCGCGGAGGCGAGCGCCACCGTGTGGCTTTGCGAGGCACCTAGCGGCACGAGCTGCAAAATCATAACAGCAGCAGCAGCGCCCGGAAAGTCGGGAGAAGAGGCAAAGAAAGCTTCGCTTTAATAAACGCAAAAGTACACGTGACAATTTAGGGACTGGAATGGCACCACACTTGCTAAAGATAACCAGCAAGGTAATCTGCTTCCAACCTACGCTGCGTGTCAGATGGCCTCGCAATCCCTTTTCAAAGAAGTGAGCCTTATTAGAGTTGTCGGACGATCTCGCCGCTGCCACCATTTGTAAGGGGTGGAGATCACAGGGAGGAACTTGGAGGAACTAGGCGTGCAGGGTTTATTCACAGATATTTACAGTAGAACAAGATACATTCGACAGTGTGACTCCCAAATAGAGCCCGTAAGACGAAGCTTACAACATGCGAGCACGATGCTCCAAACACGCAGCACAGAGCACGACGAGCACGATCACAGAGCACACTGACGAGCACACCTTAGCAGCCGACAAACAGCCGCTTATAAACACTCCGTTCTCCCTAAATCCCTAGGTGAGGGAAACGGCTGTCCAATCGGACTGTCCATAGTCCTTGGGGTGTAGTCGACCCGACTTGGAGGAGGAGGGCTCACACACACACACGTACGCACCCAGAACCCGAGTTCCCAGAACCCGAGTTGAGCGCGTCCCCGTAGCCAGGTGGTCACGCCTGACCCCAGCCGGCGCCTCTAAATTACAGAGCTGCCTTTCTCCTGTAGTCGCCACGAATGTCAGCAGACTGTGACGAATCCTGGGGCCCACGTACCGCAAAGCACTCTTTTGTCAGGGAAGCGCTTCTTGCTGCAGAGAGACCATGAATACCCGGCAAGTAAACCAACAATACACGGGGCGCCAAACGTGGCCAGCCCTGCTGCCGTAGTCCACAGTTCTCCGAAGGAAGTTCATGGTCGGTTAGCGCTGTCGTCCTCGCTGGTTCTCTGAAGGGCGCCACCACCGCAGGTCGATCGAAGCACGTGCAGCGGGCTGAAATAGCTTTGCAGAGCAGTGGTTCAATTATGTGGTTTTAAGCGAAAAAAACCGCGATTTGACTATGAGGCATGCCGTAGCGGGGGCCAACAGCTTAACTTTGACCACCTGGGGTTCATTTAACGTGCGCCTAAATCTATATAAACGTGGCCGGAATTTAATCCCGCCACCTCCTGCTTAGCCGCGCAACACCAAAGCCACTATGCAACCACGGCGCGGGACGCGACGCTTCTTGTTCGGCAGGATGCTTTGTCACATATTACTGTCTTCGCTAATAATATGAGCGCTATCGCAACTGACCGGGGTCTGTTTTTGCCGCTGTATACGTATCGCGTACGAACTGCTTATTGAATGCCGACCCTGGGCCCGGTCGCCCCGCTATCAAGCGAACCGCTATCCCGAGTCGCGGACGTCAAACGCCGACTAATGAGCAAACGCTCTAATATATGTAAGAGCACTTTCGTGAATACGGGCCCGAGTCCTTAATTAATAGCTTTTTTCCATCCAATTTCGCTTCACTGGACCATTTAGGGCTCCAGTCGCGAAAAGGTTCCGGAGATCGTCAATCTAGGCGACCCAATCGGGGAGGTTCTCGCGCCTGGATGGCTGCCAGCTCGAACTTCGACGTGGAAGCTTCAGTGGGCCGGAATAACATATAAAGGTTATATTCCAGTGCTACCAACAACTCATCGAGCTTCGTCAGTGGCCCGAGCGGCCCACGTTACCACCGAGACCGGCCGATCACGAACGAGGGATGATAAAGGAGTATAATCGAGCAAAAGCAATACCTACATTCTATCTGCCCTACCGACATGCCAGAAGATCACCACGTGTTAGGCACATGGCGGAAAAGATGCACGACAAGTTAGTATGGTGGGCAAAACATATTCAGTATTTACCAACGTGTGCGACTAACTTAATGGGGCACGCAGAACATCACCGAGGTGATGAAGCGTACGCAGTTCAAGCGTTCTGGACAATGCCAAAGAAGGCGACTATGCACTACCTCATGCCATCCTGAAGTCAACGGGAGTAACATTTTTAACTTACTACGCTTTATCAAGTAACTCCTCCACGAGCGCCAACTTTCAAGTTCCTTTGAAGAGTCAATTCAAAGACCACTGAGCTCAATAGGCCATGACCATGCCCTCCGATACCACTGCCCGAGCAAGATAATGCTTACATGTACAGTGGACTGCAGTGCCAAAATACTAACTTGTATGTATGTATGTATGTATGTATGTATGTATGTATGTATGTATGTATGTATGTATGTATGTATGTATGTATGTATGTATGTATGTATGTATGTATGTATGTATGTATGTATGTATGTATGTATGTATGTATGTATGTATGTATGTATGTATGTATGTATGTATGTATGTATGTATGTATGTATGTATGTATGTATGTATGTCCTCTGGTCCTCTCTGTGCAGCAAAGGTGTCGGTAGCTTAAGGTTCCCTAATATTGCTGGTAGGCATGACCACACCTACCTTTATTTGATGACGCAATGAATACGACGAAGACAAACGCAGCGATCGATGCTGTTCACGTTTCTTTTTTTTCACTTCTTACCTTCTTTTACATGATTATGCATTTAAAATAGAAGCGACCTAATTACGACAGCCGGAAGTGGAGCTTATAAACCAAACCGGCCGCACTATAGTGCCGATGTAGCTGCGTTGGTAAAAACGACTACGTTTTAGAGTTTGTAATTGAATCTGATTAGTAACAATTACTGCCTTTTATAGTTAGTAAGAAATATAAAAGAAGGAAACGATGAACGCTATAAAACTTACCGTTCCCCAGCACAAAAGGTGTGTGTGTGTGTGTGTGTGTGTGTGTGTGTGTGTGTGTGTGTGTGTGTGTGTGTGTGTGTGTGTGTGTGTGTGTGTGTGTGTGTGTGTGTGTGTGTGTGTGTGTGTGTGTGTGTGTGTGCGTGTGTGCGTGTGCGTGTGTGCGTGTGTGTGTGCGTGTGCGCGCGCGCAATTGTATTTTTCCTGAGTGTGAGTGCATAAGAGAAGCGAAAGTCAAATCAGAATGAACTGCAGAGAGAGAGAGAGAGAACGAAATCGTGTCGTAAGGAAGGCCAAAATTATTAGTCGATACCGCTGCCCTTCTCAGGCCGCCCTTTGCGCATGGTAAAGATAACGCGGCTCTTTTTCTGGACAGATCAATAGACGGTCCAATGGCGTCGCTTGGTGTAGTGGCTTTCGCGGCTTTCCATTATACTTCTCGTGCTGTCTGCGCTGCGCGTCTTCCTATATTACGCTGCAGTGCTCGCGGTGGAGCACACACGCACAGTTCTCGCAGCGGCTGGCAAGCAAGTTGAACGGCTGCGCCACTGGACACATCGCTCGCGAACTACCGCATTCTGAATTTCACGCATGGTTCCCGAACAGCCGATGCTACTTCGTGCCACCAGAACAGCGGAAGCGCATTACCAACATTCGTCCCACACTGCGCGTTTGCTTGCGCTTTGCCGGGCAGTCCTCTTTCTTGGCACTGCATGCGATAGCCGATCCTAAACAACATGAATAGCTTTTCCGTTCCGGCATAGCCACTCTTCCCGTGCGAGGCATCGCGTAGGCGCGCTTCTTCGCTTCCCCCACTCCCTCCCTTGGTTCATCGGACTTGACATTCCGGTAGGCGCAATTCTACTAAGATCCTATGCAAACCTTCTAAAATTCTAAGCAAACCTTCAACCACAGAAGTAAAAAGTGAACTCGAATGTCTAAAGTATATTCAGCCAGTCAGCCCGCACTGGCAAACTGCTATGACATTTATGGAAACGACAGCAGTGAAGAGCATTCATTAAAGCGAGCTTGGCGAGCCTCTGTTAAATCATGTCTGTCGACTGACCGCAAGGAAATGGCAAGGACGGCGCATGGGTCTCGTACAACCAGCCCACATGGTAGCTTGCAAAAGCACAGTTCGGTGTGACGAAATTTGTAGGTATTATTTTTTGGCACTTCGTCGTCGAGCTTCAAAGGTTTTCTTTATTTTATTTTTATCAACAAGGTTCAAATGGTAACTTTACCACTTTCGATTTGACAGGAATGAGGCTGATTATAGTCTGGCACAAGCGGCGTTTCATTTTCCATCGATAACTGCGCCCCGCATTGCTGCATTTGCGTAAGAAATTAATTAAAACTAACACTATGTGAGTTCGATCTATAGTTCATGCGCCATTGCCGGGTAGGCCAAAGTTTCACGCTGTACAGTATCATTTATAGTTCCAACGCGCTTGTAGTGTACCCGCTTTCGCACGCGGAAAGTAACCATGTATTACCGGAAGGGGCTTCGCCGAGGATACTTCTCACCATATCCCGGTTCCTAAACAATAACCACTGTTCTCCAATTACGCAAAAAAAGATTTTAAAAAATCTCGCAGTATCGCCCTAAACGCGAAGCATCAATTGCGATAGGAAATTAGTAGAAGGATACTAGTTTTATCATCCGTATAAACGTGCAAACATTCGCTTACTAACTAAATTTAACAAGCACGGTGTCACGCGAGCACAGGTAAACGTGAACCCATTTCGCTCGATGACCGTGGAAACTCGCTGTCAAAACGCTGGAGTGAAGAAGCGCGGCGGCAGCAACTGCAGCCCGCGAATTGACCTTCGTGCTTTCTCTCGCCGCAACGCAAACCAAACGTCGAAAGTCGAGCGCACACGAAGCCACCGGCACTCCGCGTACTTTGTCCACATCGCAGATCGCTTTGAATATGAGGCCCACGAAAGCGCGCACTTTGTCCACGTCGCAAATCGCTTTGCAAGATACGGCGGCCGCGCCGTAAATAACAGCCGCCGAAGTTGAACGCCCCCTCCCTCGCCCCCCCCCCCCCCCGCCCACCCACCTTGTGCCTCGCGCGCGCGAGATTGAGCCGCGATCGTCTGCTGACCCTCGCAAGCTATCACTCGCACATACAGCGTAGGGAGCGCGGCTACGATGTTATCGTATTTGGACTTTATACAGAATATTACGGCGATGGTGACGACGACGGCAGCAATGTGCTTGGAGTGTCCTTATAAGTGCTATCACAATAAAAATAAAACAGTATGTATGTTTTATTTCTTGGGAGGGCAGAGCTAGTCAGTCCCGTTCGAGCTTTCTCCCTCATCTCTGCTGGGGGGGGGGGGGGGAGGTCGCCGGGAAAGGAAAAAGATCACGTGGAGAGGGCAAGGAAACGCTACTGCTATGGACACGACAGCGGTTTCCCGCAAGCTGAACGTACGGTACGTTTCAGCAATTTCTTAAAACTGACCATGCAAATTTGCCAAGCGGACAACTGACGCAGGGCGTGCAGACGCAAAGCCGCACTAAAGCATCGCAGTGTCTAGGCGACACTACGGAAGCGGTCGCACGTCGAAACAACACTTCTGTGGCCGCCGCAATATATAGCAGTGCGGCTATGGCAGTGCTCGAGGTAGCGGGTTCAATCTCAACCGCGGCAACCTATTTCGACGGGAACGAAATACAAAAGCGCTAGTTCACTTGCATTTAGCTGCACGTTAAAGAACACCGCAGTCCGCCACCACGGCGTGCCTCATAATCCGACTGTCGTTTTGGCAGATGTATCCTCAAAATTCAACTAAAGTTTAGCACGATGCTATGTGGCATGTGAGGAAATGACGAATGCTTAACACACTCAGAGATTATGAACAATGTTGCACAACAACGGGTCAAGCAAACACGCCTCCCTTTGTCTTCTGTGTACTAAGCAGACAAACAGCAGTGGTGCACGCAAGGTAACGCAAGACATCTTGCTACAACTAAAAGAAGAGGTACTTGAAACAATGCCGAAAAACGGGGAGAACGTCGTCATGGCCATTGATATCAAAGGGGCCTTTGATAACGTATCTCACGCCGCCATTATGGAAGGACTCAACACTACCAATTGCGGGAAGAAAGTACACGACTACGTCAGAAGCTTCCTCACATATAGAACAGCGACAATAGGCCTAGGAGACCTGCGGAGTGACACCTTTCAAACGCCATGCAAGGGCACTCCGCAGGGCTCGGTAATTTCGCCGATGCTTTTTAATATCGCCATGGTCAACCTTGCGAAGAAGCTCAACGAAGTCCAGGGAATCAGTCATGCCATGTATGCAGATGACATAACCATCTGGACCACCGAAGGATCTCTAGGTGAGAAGCAAGAAGCGCTACAGAAAGCCGCCGCTTGCATCGAGGAATATACGCAGAAAAGAGGCCTCAGATGCTCCACGGAGAAGCCTGAGCGTCTCAGAGTGGGAAGGCACCAAATAGATGCCCCACTCGAAGTACAACTCGAAGGCCAAAACATTCCGGAACGGAAAATGATCAGGATCCTCGGTATGTGGCTGCAAGGCAGCCGGAGGTTCAGCCACACCCTCTGCCTGCTGAGTAGAGCTGCGGAACAAGTGGGCCGCGTGATCAGCAGAGTTGCGCACAAGAGATACGGCATGAAAGAGGAAGACACCCTCAGGCTGGTCAACAGCCTGGTGGTCAGCCGGGTCACATACTCCCTGCCGTACCATGTAACCATCAAAGCCGAAAGAGAACAAGCTGAAGAAATCCTTCGGAAGGCATACAAAGCAGCCCTTCATCTCACAAGAAACACATCCACTGACAAGCTGATGCAACTGGGAATCAGCAACACGTTTGAAGAACTAAAAGAATGCCAGCTCAAGGCACAATCGCGAAGGCTCAGTAACACAACAACAGGAAGGGCGCTCCTGACAAAGTTGGGCTGGGAAATAGAACAACCGCAAAGTAGTAGGGCAACAATACCGGACCTGCTAAGGAAGAAACCACGCATACAACCTGTCCCCCGCAATATGGACCCCAATCTCCATACTAGCAGGAGACAGGCTAGGGCAGAATTCTATGAAAAAACGATGGGGCAGAGAGACAACACAGTCTACGCAGATGCTTCCCTCTATCCAAAGGAACACAGGAAACACGCAGTAGCGGTAGTAGCTAATAATCAAAGCAAACTAATTACGAGTCTCACGGCAACGGTATCAGAAATAACCGAATCAGAGGAAATAGCTGTCGCACTGGCAGCAGAGGAAGGATACAGGTTAGAAAAATCCCTCAACATCCTAACAGACTCACAAGAGGCGTGCCGAAACTATAACAGGGGTAGAATAAGCAGCACGGCACTCAAGATCCTTAGTAGAGCCCCGCTCTATGAAGGACAACCTACACACAACATAACCTGGATACCAAGCCACGCAGGGATTCAGGGCAATGAAGGGGCGGACAGCTTAGCTCGAGGCTTAACCATCCGAGCGGGCACCTCAGTCCCCCCGGGAGAGCCTCAGATTACTTGCGGGGACAGTTATTCAGAGCTGCTAAACCTGTATAGAGGGCTAAGATTCCAATACCCCCCACCACACAAAGCGTTGACGAAGGAGGAAGCCGCAGGATGGCGTAGACTGCAGACGGGTTCCTTTCCAAATCTTTACATACTAAGCAGGATGTTCCCCACACAATATTGCGCCGTATGCCCGTGGTGCGGAGCAAAGCCAACACTATATCACATCACATGGGAATGCGAGAGAAACAAGACATTCCACAAACATACAACACCAAGTGCGGAGCAATGGGAGAGCCAGCTCACCAGCTGCGAGCTAGGGGTCCAAAGGGCCCTCATAGCACACGCAAGCGAGGTGGCCCGACTCAGTGGTGCCCTGGACTAGGGGCCCACCCAAGGCTGAAGAGGACCCAAAGTTTTCAAGAATGATGACTTAGTCCTCAACCCGCTAATATCTTAAAGAACCAATAAAGTTTTCCATTCCATTCCATTCCTCTCTGTTCAACGTGTTCGACGCAGAAATACGCACAACTTAGTTTCTGTTTCTTTTTTCTTACTTACGAGTTAATTTGTTCAATTAACATTTAAGAAGTGCAGAACCACCGCCACGCCGCACTTCAGATATCCGCAGAGACTGAAAACAAATACTCACTAGCAGAAGGAAAACATAGCCATAACACAGGGACGCTTTCTTCTTCACGCTTTCCTGTGAACCGGAGGGAGAAACCTATTCCACCCAAATTTCGATAATCGGAAAAACTGTGCGGAAACCATTGACGATGATTGTCAGTGTAAACGAATAGCCAAACGCTGGCGCCGGCGCGGAGGGCGACAGCAATCCTCCTCTCTCGCCGCCGCCACAGGTGGAGGGGGGGGGGGGGGAGAAGTGGAGGGCAGTCGACCTGAACTAAAAACGTTGAGGTCAGTCCTTCCCGCAAGCGCTTCGCCAAAACATCGAAACCTTCGGACGCTTTCACATGATGAACGCCGCGCCACGCAGCACGGTTTCACATAGTACGCGCCCACTGCATGAGCGCCCTTGAATAGGAGCGGAAATTCCTGCCACCAGCGTCCACCAAGCACTACATAACCAGACGAGAGGGCAAAAAAAGAAAAAAAAGCTAATCGCTTCAAAACGCCTCACTAGCTTAAAAAAAGAAAAAGGCAGTCATCCCTTCGACCAACGCCGCCAATACGTGACTTCGTTAAAAACTGCACGCCCGACACCGACGCAATGGAGGAGGAATAGGCAACTTACTACACAGAGAAGCACTAGCCACGTCTGATTTCTGCGCGGATCGCTACGTGCGGCGACACCTGTGAAATCGCAGTGCGGTCGATATCGCGATTTTAGACATCATCCCACTGTGGACAACGGATACTGCAGATAAACCCGCCTATCGCAAGACAGCGCCGTCACGAACATCCGATCGAGACAAATATTTATTCCTGCACTCGCACCACGCAGCCTACAGCTTCATTCGAAGGACCCCCTGCCATTTTCACCTTTATAAGATCCTCGCCACTCCACCTGCGTGTAATAAGCGGGTTGAATATTGGTCGGACACACGACTGAGCCACCCCTCTGGCAGATCCAACGACGGAGAAATCTCGTTCAGGTGAGGGTGCTACTTTATTGCCATCTCCTTACGAAGCGTGGCGGCGACAAATAGTCACCTTGCCTGTTTGACTTAATGAGTTATTACTCTCCGTGATATTTATCTCTTCATGAAAGCCTCTATCTTTCTATTGTACAGTTACCTAAGCCTGCAACGGATCCGATCCTCTCAATTTCTACCGTTTTTTAATGCGTTCGCATTTTTAGGGTACTTCACGCACTTTCCGGGGGCTACGTATCTGTATGTTTGTTTTTATTTAGCCCTTTTCCCACCTACCTCGGTTACGGGGTAGTCCGCGGTCGAATGGGTAGCGCTTGGGGCTGCTGTGCTGACGTAACAAGGTTCGAAAGCAACTATCGAATCAACTTAGGTCACTCAGTATGTGGCAATGTGTAAGTACGCACCGCTCTTCAAAGACCCCCTTTCACGCCGACATGGGTCTCTGTAAGAAGCGGGACTGGGTAGGTGCCACTGTTCGAAAGAACTCTTTGACGCCGAATTGGACGACTGGGTACATGTTGCTAGACCTGTGCTGGTCTTCAATGAACCCATTTGATGTCAACTTGGGTCACTGGGTGTGTGCGCGTAGGTGCGTGCCGCTCTTGAATTAACGTCTTTGGCACGAACTAGGGCAACTAGGTATATGTGCCAGTGGGAATGTGCCCCTCTACAGTGACGAAAAAGATCCCTAAATTTCTCCCATGCTGAGGGGAACCGAACCCACGTCACAAGGGTTCCTCAAGGACAGCAACTCGGCGCATTAACAGGTTGCGCCACAAATACACTGGGTATGTGCCGCTTTTTAAAGAACGCATTTCGCGACAACGCTTCAGCGACCTGCGAAACAAATGCACTTTGTGCCGCTCTTCAAAGAACGCATTTCATGCCAACGCTTTAGTGAGCTGCACCATGAATGCACTTTGTATGTGCCGCTCTTCAATGAACCGCTCGCCAACTTGAATCATGGAGTACGTACTGAGTACTGAGTACTGAGTGTGCGGCAAGCAAGAAAACAACTATCAGCATAGGCAGGCACAGGCGCGCCGCGCTTCTCGTCTCGAACGCCACGCGCGAACTTCCCGGCGGCGCCACTGGATGACGCAGCGTGTCCAGAAAGAAGCGCGAGAGAGGAGCCCGGTTGGCAATACGTTGTATCGCTACACTGATTCAACGCTAACGTGTTACTGTCGAGTCATTGTCAGATAGGTTCTGGCGCAATTTTCTTTCCACCAATACTCTAAACGTATCTTGTTTATCTCGACTGCTGACCGGTAAATGCTTTCATACGACTTGAATCCCAGCACTTCTGGAATGTGGACGTTGCCTACGGGTGTCGCTGGATGAATACCTTCGCAGTCCATTAGAATGAGAATTAGAATTGGTATTTTTGCTTGGTTTCATCGAGTCCGTGATGAATGTTTGGCACTACGGTGCAAATCGGCGAAAAGCCGCAAACAATGTCACCTCACCTAATGATCTTAAAAAGCATTGTGTCTTCGCACTGCTGAAAAAGTTCAACAGGGAGTAAACGCAGGCATCTGCTGCCTCGCAGGTCATCGGTACAGGCTCCGAGCTAGCGAAAGTACGAAGGAGCGCACTGAGCGCGCGGCAAAGCAACGCAACCTAGAGGAAAGTCTAGGTGATGTTGAGCGAAATGCGGAAGGAGAAACGAGACGAAACGTTGCGGAGGAGGAAGGTAGGCGGAGGCGCGCTGGGATTACCTCCTCTGGCACTTGCTACAGGTTTAGTTTGCGATACGGACGTAGCGGGTTTGTCTCGTGGTAACATCGTCCTCGCGCGCCGTATGCTGTGTGTGCGACTGAAAGCGTGTGACAGTGAGCCGTCGATGACGGCTCAATCTCGCTTGCGCAGAGGAGGAAAGGGGGGGGGGGGGAAGCGCGCCGTCTTCTATCGCGCCCATGGCACTGGGGAGGGGAGGGTGTTGTACTTCAGCCGCGCGCAGGCTTTATATCTTGAACGCGACCTGCCTTGGGGACATAGTTTAGGTGGGCTGATGGCTCGTAGCTGTGCGTGCGCTGTGTTCTCGCCGCTCAGTTTGCGCTGAAGTGATACACAGCGCGAAGGTCACTTCGCTCGTTGCTGCTGCCGCGATTCCTCACGCCAGCGTTTTGACAGCGAGCGTCCGCGGTCATCGAGTGTGATGTGTGCATGTTTGCCTGTGCGCGCTGACACCATGCTTGTTAATTTAGTTAGTAAGCGAATGTTTACAAGGGGACCTTCTACTCCGGCGGCTGCTGCGTATGGCACGGACGCGCGAGCCCTGTCTTGAATGCGATTTGCGATGAGGACAGTGTAGGCATCTAGGCGCGCCGAGGGCCGATAGCGTCGCGTGCGCTATAGCATCCATACGCTTGCGCGTCACCCGCGTGCACGAAGTGAAACGTCACTGCCTCTTTTTGTTCCTCCTCTTGTTTTCACCTCTGTCCACGGGCGGCGTGCGCCGCAGGCCTCCAGTAGGGTGCCTCAATGCGCGAGCGATGTGCACGCACCCGGACGCTGCGCATCGAGGCACCCTAGCCTCCGGGATCGGTAGCAGTGGCGGTCTCTCCGAATGTTCGTCTTAACCGAAGAACACGTCTCTGGCAGTTAGTCTTAAACGGACTTTTTTTTTTTCATTGAGCCTGTGCAAAACCAAGCAAACGTTCCCGTGTTGTTTGTTATATGCGAGTATTCGGCTTAATCGAGTTCGTCTTAACGAGAGTTCACTGTAATTCCTCCGGTATGTTCTTGCCCTCAGGCAACGAACTCGAGCCTCAATTACCAAGGCACTGCCTTTTGTTATAGTGATTCTCCCTTTGAATTCTTTCTTGCCATACTTGTAAATTCCCATGGTCTTTTTTTATTATTATTATTTCCATCATTTGCCCCCAATTCACTGTCTCCGTTTACCTCACTTTGTTTTTGGTGACCTCCTGGCGGTCTGTATTTTCAATTACCATGTACTTAGCTGCCAACTTTCTTGACTTCATCCTCTATTCTGTATCTATGCTTTTGAGGTACACTTTAGTCACCCATTTATTTTTATCCGTGTTCCTGCGTCTTTCTTCAAAACTAATTTTGCTCTGGGCTTCTCTGACTTCGAAGAGGTCCAACCCACGTCACCCTGCACTGCATCATTTGTTGTTTTACCGCTGGCCCCCTAAACATGCTTACCTATCTTTCGAAAACTTCCAACCCCGATAAGATGTCTATAAGCACAGAATGGCATTCGCGAACGGTAGCGCTGGTGGCATCAATCCTTTTCGAAGTCCTCGCACCACCCCATATTTACTGCACCACGAAGAGTGTTTCGTTATTGCTGCATTCCGCTTCCCCTTCATTCGAAGATCATCCTGGTGGATGTTTCAGTAGGTACTTCCTTCGTTTATGTGTACACCCAGGTACGTATATTGCTTGATCACGGGTATGATTTATTGTTAAATTTATACTACGTCATTACTCGTTTTTTTTTTCATTGATCATAACTCCCGATCTCTGTGAGCTGAGCCTAAGGCTAGATGTGTTGATGCACTACTCCACATATTCGCAAGTCACTGCAAATCCCTTACAATGTCCGCCAGTAACACTATGTCGTCAGCATGCATCAGCCCAGGGACCTTCTGTTGCACCCTTTGCCCATTACGTATGTAAGATACATCGAAACTTTCTTAACTGTTTTCCAGTCGTCTTTCTATGCTCTTAACATAAAGTGTGAATAACAATAGAGTGGGCCACGGCGGCCGCACTTCGATGGGGGCGAAATGCGAAAACACCGGTGCACTTAGATTTAGGTGCACGTTAAAGAGCCCCAAAAGGTACAGATTTCCATAGTCCACCACTACGGCGTGCCTCACAATCAGATCGTAGTTCTGGCACGTAAAACACCATAATTTAATTTAGTTCATTTAATTAACAACAAAGTGCATTCTTGCTTCAATCCACTGTTAATTTCCGCTTGTTCTTTGCATTTGCGGCCTTTCCATACATTCATAGGGCGGCAGCGTCGTCTGGTGACGGAGACATAATACCAGTGCGCCCCTGAGGTGGAGTGGCGCGACGCGACCTCGAAGCCATGCCGATACCAGAGCTCAGCGCGAGCCTCCGAAGTCAAGAGCAGGCAAGCCAGTGGTTCCGGTAACCGTTCAGCACCAGCGCAACGCTCCCGAGACACGCCACGTAAAGCTACGGCGTGACGCGGCAGTATAGCACTCCGATGGTTGCGGTTCGCGAGAAGCGCCGCCCTCACAAAAATAGCGGCGCAATCGGCAGGAGGCGAGGGACATACTCACCCGGCGGCTCTTCCGCGATGGGATGCAGCAGGAGCAGGAGAAGCGCGCCCTAGGCGGCGGCTCGACGGCCTGGTAGCCGCGGTTCTCGTCGTCGTAGCGCTGCTGCTGCTGCTGAAGCAGCCGCTGCTGGGCGCGCAGCTGGTGCTTGCGCCGCCGCCGGACCTTGCTCGGCATGGCGTACATGTAGCTGGAGAAGCGACGCCGAGAGTGGCGCACGATGGACACCCAGTCGATCATGGTGGACGCAACGCGGGGCACAGCCGCCGACGCGCTCGAGAGAAGAAGCGACGACGACTCGCTTTGCTTCCGCTAAACTTCGGCCTCCTTCGCAGAAACAACACCAGCGCTGGCGCCCGTCTCACGTGTCACGCACAGACGCCGGCTCAACGCTCCCTCGCCCAGCGGTCGCTTTTGCTCGAACGAACCGAACACATTTCCGCTCGAGAAGACCGACGACACCTCGCTACTTGTGCGCTGCTGCGGCCGCGGAATCCGATCGCAGATGCTGTCGCCGCTGTCTCGGCGGTCTCCCTTCGGGCGTCTCTTTTCAACACGCGGCGTCCTCGGCGTCTCCCGCCGAGAAGTAGGGCGCACACTTCGGTGACACTTTTCTCGCCAAATAGGCAAAGAAAGAAAACTATATTCACCGTTTTCTTTTCTTTCTTGTCTTTCCTTCTGCCGCGCTTGCTTGAAGCGATGGCGAAGTTGTTGCTCAACGAGAAACAAGAGAGGGCTTCTCTTCTCAAGCTCGGCCGTGCGTGCACTCGACACGGAAAATACTTCTTCCCAGAAGCGCGTCGTCGCCGTCACCTCCGCGCCGACGACCACGGTGCGAAGAACTCGCGGATGGCTCCGCTGGTGCTCGTGCGGCCGCTTCTCCGGCTAACATGACGGGGGAAGGCAAGGCGCCGCCGGAGGGCGTCCGACGGGGGCTCCGAAGCCCCTGCTCCAAGACACATGCGGTGCGCCGCTTACACTGCGCGTAGCTCGGGGAGCCAAGAAATTCGCGGCAACAACAGCGGCCAGACCGGGACGGAAGCTTAGTCCATGCAAAGAAATGTGCAGAGTACAGCTAGGGCGAGCCGCGAGCGACAAAAGCGGCAGCACCGCACAACTGGCGCCTGACGAATCGAAGGAAAGGCGACGGTGGGGGGACGCAACGCAAATCGACGCAGCACGAAGCGGCTGGCGAACGGCGATAGCTCTGACAGGTGGATCCAAAGTTGTCAATTCCTTAGGCCGACGGAAGAGGTGGAGCGAGCCAATCGTGAAGCGTGAAACGAGCACTCCACTGTGATCCCGGGCCTACGTCGCCCGAGTCAGTAACGCCAATAACTTTCGAAACGCTAAGTGGCAGGCCAGTCGGCGGGATAACGTTCGTCAAGAAATGAGCAAGAAAGCATCACCTGGTCGTGGAGAGGGAACTTTATCAACGAGCGGCCTTTCCTTCCTACTCTTTTCCTTAAGACAGCGTATGGAGTTCAAGAGAATGCAGCGCGTAGCCGAAAAGTAAATGTAACATACTCAGGTGATTGTCATCGTCTCGGAGGAGGACGTCATTGAAGCGCCTTGCGAGACAGAAGCTCTCAAAGTGACAACAGAGGGAAGACGCAGACACGGCGCATGCGCCAATGAGAAAGAAAAACTGTTGTCGCAGCCGGACTGACGTAGTTTAGGCGATGACGAAATATCGATTTAAAACAAAGCGAAAAAAGAAAAAAAAGACCCTTTACGGACTGACGTCGTTTAGGCGATGACGAAATTTCGATTTAAAACAAAGCGGAAAAAAATACCTTTTACAACGTTAGGCGCGACAGAAGCCAGGGCGCGCTTACGATACGCCGCCGGCTACGCGAAGCTCGGTGGATCTCTCATAAGTCGGGGCATAGATTTGCATTTAATTAAAAGAGCACTGTCACAGCGCCTGGCGGCGCGAAGCACACGTATTTCGGCACAGGAGTGCGCGTCATCAGGCCAATGGCGCCGTAGCGCAAATGCCGAGCGGAATTCGGGAGCCGCGAGGATTAATTATTGCGAGCGCAGCAGTTATGCGACGCCAATGTTTCCGAGAATGGGCGCGCGCTTGCACAAAGCGATGAGGTTAAGCTGAAAGCAGTGAATGTGGCACAATCGGAGTACATGTAGGACGAAACGAGCGATTGTTCAAAACGATGTTCAGCTGAAACCTTACTATCGTCGAACAACAGGAAAGGAACGTGTTGATTGAGGATCATGCAAAGAAAGGACTTGCGATAATCTTTCTGCAGCCGAATTCACCGTGCACACACCCAACTACGACGTCCGGGCTAAAAAGCGATACTCATATGAAGCCTCTTCGGGCGAAGTTTTAGTGCCAATGACAGCACACAGGGGCTGCAACCGGCAAACAAAGGCACTTACGACAACTCGCAACGAATATATTCGCAATACCCGACACTTAAGAAAAATGCCCGGCAAACAAGAAATGTCTTTAGCGGGGGAGTTAGCGAGCCCGTACAACTTTCGGTTTGGAGGGACCTGTTGCGACGAATTGGGAATTGTCCTCTGCAGGTCAACAGTGCACAGAACCGAGCTCGGAACCGCGAACCACAGCACAACGCCAAAGCCAAACAAAGCCAGCGGGCGAGTGGCAAGAAGAGAAACCCGGAATCCGGCTTTTGCAGCGCGGCAAGCACGCGCGCGTAAGCAGGAAAAGCGCCCAGAGTAGCACTGTAGCAGCTGACGAGGCCGTCGCCAGCGACGAGACAATGGATTACGGCAGAGGAGGGGCTCTCGCGGGTCCCTTATTTTTAGGGCGCCTCGGCGAAACAACGGCGACGACCGGCGCGCCGAAGGGCGACGCCACGCTACGGGCCAACAACAAAGTCGTCCGAAATAGGAACGACTCCCTCCGAGCGAGTTTTAAACAAGGACGGAGGCTTCTCTGAAGCCACACGCACGAGGGGAAGAGGGGCCGCTAAGCAAAGGCGACAGACTGACAGCTCCCGCGTCGCCGCAACCACCACCTCTGCGCGCGTCCGCGCCGTCTGCTCAACCCACGGAGGAGAGGCGCGCGCGGCGCTCTCTCGCAAGTCACCACGCTGCCTGGCAAGAAAGGTAAGTTTCTAGGAAACGCGCGCGTGCAGCAGGCCCTGTCCGAATCGCTACCTCAACAGTCACTCGGCACGCTACCTAACTGCGGAGGGCAAATGGTTCAAGGACAAACGCCCGGTGACCACCTGGTTACCGCAACTGGACTCGAGCCTCGCTATGGACGCACGAGAAAACAAAAAACAAAAAGGGTGGAGGTGGCAACCCAGTGCTGCTGGCAGTCTCGGCAACTACGCGGACACACTCAATCGCACCGAAAGCGGTACGCGCACACACACACACACGTACACACACAACGCGCACACACCAAAGCGGCCGGTGGCACGCGAAGCCACGTGGGTGGCCCACCGAGCGACGACGACAGCTGCTCCTCTTCCTGCGTCGTAATCGAATACGCGGCGATAACTCCACCACTCGGCGTCCTTTTCGGCGGACCGCTGGCGACGGACACGTTTGTCACTGCGCAGCCCCAAACGCGGGCAAAGAAAACAGCCGCGTACGCATTGCCTTATTACGTTCACCCGCAGCTCAGTCCGCACGAAGAAGGTAAACACAGCCGGCCGATCACTCCCACGCACGGGCACAATATTCGGCGTGCCACGGTACTCGCCGCAGCGGATCCACGGGATGAGTTGTCCGAACAGCGCCAATCAAAGCGTAAATGGGGGACGACGACGTGTTCGTTTCGTTCGTTCGCGTTGCCGCCGCCGAGAAAAGAGGAAGAAAACGCGCGCACGCGCGCACGAGCAACTCCAGCCGCGCGCTCCCGTCGCAGCAGCAGCAGAGACCGCAGCAGCAGGCGGCCGACGACGCGCACCGTCGTACGTCACGATGCGGCCACGCCGAGCAACACAACCGCCTCCGGGAGACCCCGGTCAGGGCTCGAGGGACGGCGCTTTCGACGCCAGCGCCCCGCGTCACAGCCACGGGCGCTTCCGGAAATACTCACAATCCCCCTCCCCACACCTCTCCGCTCTCTCTCACCCTCGTCTGCCGGGGCCCCAGATGATGGAGACGAGACGCCTCCGCAAGACCCGCCAGCCTAGATACGTGTGTGATGCACTCATGCTAACTGACATGTTCAATCACAACATCCGTTCCTTTTCTTTTCCTTTTTTTAGACCCGCGCAGCTCATTAGCAGCCACATGAAGGAAAGCTTTTCATGCAGGTGAGAAGGCAGTCAGAGGTCGCTACCAATCTGGAACCGCTCTCCGATCAGTTTTTTTTTTATATATATATATATAAGAAAGCGAGGGTTGAAGTTTCTCCTTTCAAAATGTTGGCCCGCAAAACACTGAGCCTACATGACATCTCTACGGACACTTCACTGCATCCTCTCCTCCTTTTAAACTCTCGAGCACTGTCACTGTTCTTCAGGACAACAGGCCTGCACAAGCGGCTGTAGCCTGAACTGGTGCTCGTTGTGCTACAAAGGATACTGCGCTGCGCTGCGATAGTGACCGGATGTGATCGCGTGCCTGTGCTCCTTGTATTTCTCTCTCTACTCCCTTATCTTTTTACCTCCCGCTCCCTCGTTAGGTAGCAAACCGTATTTTCCTTTAGGTTGACCTCCCTGCATTTCCCCTTTCTGTTTCTCTATCTTTGCTCTCTCTCTCTCTCTCTAGCACTTGCTACATGTTTGATACTTACAGAATCCGTGGCCCGCTTTTAAAGAGAACGTTGTGTTAGCGCGAATGGACGTCACATTTAACTCCCTAGACACGGGTTAAGCGCGAACGCACCTCCGTCGATATTCGTGGGATAGTTCAGGACGGTGTTACAATAAGCGCCATTGAAACTGGAGCCAACGAAGAGCGTAGCATCTGTATGAATTATAAAATAAAGATAAGCAAGAAAGCCAACGAAGGATGAGCCGGAACAGTTACGAGACGGACACCTCAGCGAACATCGTGCGGTCGAACTTTACTGCGTCTTGCGCGATTTCCACAACCTGGTGGTGAAGATATTTTTCGCGGAGCAGAAAAAGAAACATGCCTCTGTCTATGACTGGCAAGACGCGCGTGAGTTCCGCAACATCCAGCACGCTCCTTGAAAGTGCACTAAATCTTCCTTACTGCATTTGTAAATTCTGGGGCACAAAGAGCGAGCCTTCAAAAAGAGATCTCCCTCTTCCTACTCGCTCGGCTCGGCGGTTCCTACGTGGGACTAGCCGGGTGGCGCGGGGTCTCCCCTGCGTCTTCTCTGGACCGAAATAAAGCTCTTTCACTCATTCACTCTTGCTACTCCGCCTCATCATCATCATCATCATTCTTCCTCTTCTTTTGTTCGTGCAGTGGTTCAACAAGCAGGCTAAGCGCCTTCAATACCTAGCTGTTTCGCTACAATACCCACAGCATTGTACACTGCTAAGGTTCGAGGTATTTCGGAAAGTAGCAAACGTGGAACCGAAACTATACAAACAAACAAAACAAAACAGGAAAGCGCGCTGCGGCCGGCACGCACCTGTTGAAACGAAGTCAATAGTCTCGCAACAGCGAACGGCGCTTCGGATGCTAAGACGAAACGTGAAAAAACAAAGGCATTCCTGCTGCAGCGGCAGCAGTGCAGCAGGCTCCTCTTTCGCCTACATACCACGGCTGTCGCGAGCATTTTGCTCGGTCGCATAATCGCGCTTTCTCCCTCCTTGGCAAGGCGCCCGCCCCGCTTCCCCTATCGAACGGCCCCTAATAACCGCCACCAGCTTCCTCGCCCCCCCTGCAGCTCTCCCGTTCGCCAGCGGTTCCTCGCTGCGCGCGGACGGAGTGCAAACACGGGGTCACGAAAGGCGAGGACGGCGCCACACACAACGGCCTCGGGCAAATCTCGCCGGCTCGAGGGCGCCTCGCGCGAAAGCGCGAGCGCTCCTTCACTGCCATCAACGCAGCAGGCAAGGAGAATGGGACAGCGCGAAGCGTGCTGCATCCGTTGTCTCGCAGCCACTGCCCCCCGCCTCCCCCTCTATGCCACTTCCCCCTACACTCTTCCGCCGCCCGAGGGACGGCCAGATCAACCGTCTACCAGACGAGTGTTTCGTCGTCCCGTCTCTACTTGGACTTCGCACGTTCGTCGCGTCGCCACTTACGAGCGCCTTGACGTGCACGGCAAACAAACAAGGATGGACGGCGCGCCAATCAGTGCGCAGGAGCCGGAGTGAAACGCGTCACAAGTGCGAGGCAGTGGAGACTGGTGGACAGCGCAGAAAGACGAACGATGATAGAGAGGAGAGGGAAACACGGTGGAGGAGACAATGCCAAACTGCGCAGCAGGAGCCAAAGCAACGCGTACGTGCGCCGGTGCAGAGCGTGGAATGCAGCGATTTGATTGCACTGCTAAACCCACTGCCGCGACCGGCGGCCACTGCGTCGGTGCGGTCGACGCGGAAGCCGCAGCAATGGTGTTTGATCGGCGATGCTTTAATCGTTCAAGAAGTTCACGCCGACGCACGATGTATGTCGTAGCCCTCGCGTTCCACAACCGTCGCTGGCGACGGAGGGTGCACTGAGAAGCGCTGACGTGCCCGCGTTAGCTACACAGACTGCGCACTTGCGCGGTGTCACGATATTCAGCGAACTAAAGGAGCAACGCGCCAGCCTTGGTGAGCTTCGGGACCACACTTACGAACGCATATTGGCGGGCAAAAAAATGCGCGCGCCATAGCGGAAGAAAGCGGTAACTACTGCGTCGTATAAGCTTCAGGTGGCTCAGCCACAAGTCCGAGATCGCACTATTTCACCCAGTTTTCGTCGGAGATGCGCGTAGCTGAGACAAGTGACAATATTAGACAAGGGTGGCTTCACTGCCGGGCACACAAACACTATACAAAATTTAAAGAACATAAAGGTTCCTCCGCATACAACGAGCGCGATATATTCCAGTTACACTTCTTTGCAGAGTGCTCTACGTTACACCTAACACTACGAAACATCAAGTGAATGAAGCTGCGTACAATGTAGCTTTATTCACTAAAGGAGGGGGTAGGCGTGAGGGGAGAGACGAAGTGAGAAAGTCGAAGAGTCCTAATAGAAAGAGAGGCACACGTGGCTTGGCAGGTGGTTAATGGAATCGCTTCGCCCCACATCGACAGCGGCCTCAATTAACGCTCGCAGGCGCAAGCTGTTTCGATGTGACCTACGCGAATAGGCGCACAAGGCTAACGAACTTCAGGCGCTTCATCCAATTATTTATTTTCTACTTTTCTTTTAGTGAAACGAGCACATTCAGAGGTTATACTTTCTTTTCCTTCTTTTTATCATGCAGGCTCAAATCTGTGTGCGGAAACCCAAGCTGCACTTTCTCTTGTTGCAAAATCACGAGCACTTTTCGTACCTTAATCTAATTATACTGCACTTAACACTTGTGCTTCCGGTCCTTTAGTGCTATGCGAATGGACAGCTAGGATGACAGCAACCGCAGTCAAGAACGCAGCCGCGGTATAACCCTCACCTTGAAGAAGAAAAAAAACTTTTTTTTCGCTGTTCCTATCTAGCATTATCTAGGCCACTTATGCGCTTCGTTCGTCCTCTATGAGACGCACTTGCCCTCAGTTTAATCTTTCACTAATAGTTTGCTTTGGTTTGTTTTTCCTTAGGTCTCGCATCTTCTTTTTTCTTCCGCTAGGGAGCTAATCCTTTTCCACTGAAAATGAAGTAAACCATATTACCACTTTGCACTGCACCATCTCGTTCGGAAAGGTAGTAGGTTGTAAAATAAAAGTGATATTTCTTGCTCTCCCGTTGCCATCGGGACCGATTCAGTAAGACGGCCTCTCACCATAAGCAGGCACCCGTGTCCAAACTTCAGTTTGGCACGGAACTATCTTGGCTACGTACTTTCAGTTGGCCATTTCCGGATCAGCGTTTGTATCCGAAGTGGACGCCCACCAACTACGCGCTTGACACAAGCTCACTCCTTTCCAACGACAGCGTCAGTTACCCTGTACGTTTTTTGCCGTAACACACAACAGCCTAAGGAGAAGCACGCTTTACAGTACAAATTCGGAGAAAACGAACTAGGCGGCATGCGGGAATGAAATACGTAACGAAGTTGCTTTTCTCGCCCGCTCCAACTCAACGTTTTCCTTGCAAGAGCAAACCAGTACCTGCAGTAAGCGCCTTCCCGTAGCCACCCGCGATTTTAAAGCCTTTATTAGATTACTTTGTATGCGAAAAACTTTCAGAGATGGATTGTGCGGCTTGTCAAATAAGACGCATAGGCAGCTCCAACAGGTGCATTATTGTTAAATGACCTCTGGCTGTATCCACAATTGACTATCGCGACTTAAAAGTAGGCACAGTAAGAAGGAGCGATATGGTGATAAATAAACAAGCAAGAAAATAATACAACGTGCTGCGCTTCGCCCCTTCCGCTCGAGATAGAGTATTTTATTGCTTATCGTCGGTCGGTTGTGTTTCACAAAGGCACCAAAAGCCTACAGAAAGAGAGAGAAAGGGCAGGCTCCGAATGATACCCTACACCCACAGATTCGCTCAGATGTTGAAGACAAGCGCCACACTAACAGCAACTAGGCTCCAACTCAGCCTCGACATTCGCTCTGGAAAATAAACGCGAATAACGCGTGTGTGTGCATCACCGCAGCACTTTCCGTTTACTTTCCAATTCCCCGGCTACCGGCCCCCTTCGTCCGGCCGAGAGCCCCGCGCTGCAGAGTACATCACCCTGGCCACCGGAACGGCGATGGACGTCGGGCAGGCTCCAAGCGCGTGGCTTCCCAGTTATTTCCGTCGCCTTATCAGCTGCTCTTTTTGTGCTTTCTGTTTTTTTTAACACGCCTGACCACCCCAACGGGGATATAAGACCAGCAGCGTATTTTCCCCATGCATTGGCCGAACCGTTTTAACCACAGCTGCCGGCGGGGAGCCTCAAGGAAACAAACAACTTGGTAAGAATCGGTGCTGGCGCCTTTCGCTAACCAGGAACGAGCAGCGGTGGCACGTTTCCTTTTTGAGACTGCGCTACCATGACGGATGAGCACAGCAAACAACCAACAAATGCAAAAAATAAAACGCGCCGATTCGCTCCAAAACGAGAAGCCGAACGCTGTCGGGAAAAAGGTTTACAATAGCCACGCCGTCAAGTTTAATGCGCGCTCTGTCTGCGCGCTGCATGTTATTAGAAAACACTATTATAAACGTAAACGGCGTAACACAATAGTGAAGACAAGAGGAATGCTTCGAGAGAAACGAAAGTCCTAGAGGGACTGTATACACGTTGGCTATGACAGCACAGCACGAAAGCGCTGACGAACGAAGAAGGGCAACAGCTCGCAGTTCGCGCTGTAGTCACTGCCAGAAGCACCTGCAGCGTTGGGCAATCGAACGACGCGACGACTTAGGCGTGCCAAAGATTACTTCTGACACCACCACCACCACCACCACTACCATCACATTCATCATCATCATCATCATCATCATCATCATCATCTCACGATGAAGAACCTCCTCCCTTGACGTCCAAACCGGAAACATAAAAACAGCGCCAAGAAGAAAAAAAGCTCAACTGGGAAAACACGATTCCTTCACAATAATTATCTTGAATTTTATCTGCTTATTAGAACAGCCGACAAACATTATAACAAACATAATTATTTCCTTTCGGCTGGCTCTTGTCCAATCGCACAAGGATAGAAACGAAAGACCACGCTTGACCCAAAACGGCACTGCCAACAAGCTCCGAATACGCCTGAGCACAAAGGTGCACCGCAGGAGAAGTATGAACACCGGCGATAAGAAGCGAGGCTGCCGGTGAGGCCGTAATGCGAGCACATTATTTTGGGGGAAGAGCAAACTTCCCGGCCACTCTAGACAACAAAAAGTGCCAATGGAGACGGCGCGTGAACGAGTGCTTACGGGCCTCTACGAGACACGAGAGATGAAGTATCTGTCGGACCTGGCTCCAGGACGGCAGCTATACAGGGGAGAGCCGCCGCTCCCACATCGGACACCTATATCGTAAATTACCGCGCCACACGGCGTCGTTTCCCGCGACCGCTGGAGGCGAGTCGCCATGGCAAACGAGGCAGCCACGCGTTCCCAATTCGGTGACGCTGCACGGTGTAGCTTTCTGTATACTCGCAGCCCATGTCGTCGCTGCCACTTGACCCCATGGTATGGTATGGTATGGTATTCCTTATGCGATGGCGCACACCCACTGTGGGGGATTGGCCAAGATTTGGATGAAATTAGGCTATCTTTATTAAAAAACTGAATATGGTAAAGCTAACTGGAGGAAATGAACAAAAATAAAATGTTTAAGAATTCAAGACAATCTCTTTGTAGCAATTATAAAATCCTCCACGGTTGAGCAAATATCCCTGTGGCACTGTCCAAGAGAGGAGGCTCCTAGAGAAAGGATATTTATAATTGAAAAGCTCAAACCAAGCTGTGTAAATCTTGATTCTAGATTTTTTCTTAAAGAAGTGAAACGGCGGCAGAATATGAAAAAATGATCTATTGTTTCATCTTCTCCACAGACTGGGCACAGAGGGGAGGGCACCAGACCTGCCCTGTGACGATAGAAGTTTAATTTTGGTATTCGACAACGTAATTGGGTAAAGATGACTTCAGTTTTTCTGGTGTGAAAGGAATTTTTAGGCCAAGGGAATAGGAGGTGTCGATATTCTGAAAAATTTGCTACAGCTGGGTTCAAGAAGTCTTGAGTAATTGTATATCTCCTGAATCTAGTAGTCGTCAGGTAAGCTATTGTAGGAAGTAATGGTAATACAGGGCCACTGAGGGCCGCTCTCGCGAGACTGTCAGCCATTTCATTCATGACTAATCCTTTATGTCCAGGCACCCAAAGCAATCTAATTAAATTTATGTGGGCAGGCACTAGAAAATGAAATGTACGTAAAAGGTTAGTGACACCATTTGCTGTGAGCGAGGAACATAAGGATAAAGAATCTGTTATAATTACTACCGCCGATGTTGACAGATTCTTTCTCTTTCAATCTTTCTTTTTTTTCTTTCTCATCTTCTAAAACAAGATATACAAAAATACTGTTTGTATAAGTCACAATCCGTTAGACACTACAAACTCGGGTTCTCTGGCACAATTCTTCGAATCACAAGAATTCGTGGCCATATAATAATAATAATAATAATAATAATAATAATAATAATAATAATAATAATAATAATAGCAGGCGAAGCATTCGAAATCATGTCCGAGCATTATAGATTAAATTTGGGGTCGTCGCAACAAGCTCTCTCTTTCCCTCTCTCACTTTTAACGGTTTAAATTGCTAGCGCCTCCCTAAATAAATAATAAAGGTGCATTCCCAACTTTCACCGCTCCCTTAATGTGATCGAAGCTGACACTTAGAGCGAACAGAGACGGTCCTTATTATTGGTGGTATATAGCACCGTTACACTCACGTGCGAGTACACAGCACACCCACTCACAATCCTCAAGATTCAATTCACTTCCTTTTTTTTTTCGCATGCCTATACGCTTTGGCACAGCGGTGCATGCGAGTTCAAGGAGCCGTGCGCATCTAACCCTGTTCCTCAGACAGTATAGCGAGACACCCAAGTTCGCGGGTCACGCAAGCGACATCTGGACAAGACCTCTCATCCGAGCCTTTCGTTTACTCTTGAGCTTTATCCGAGTGCAGCGATAATCGCTCTACTGCCAACTTTCACAAGAAGGGCAGCAAAGGGAGGAGATTAGGCCGCGGATATGGAGAACTAACGCAGCTGTATTAACGAAGTCAGCACACGTACAAATGCGGTCTGCAGCCGATCGTCGCGTTTCGCGCGGCGTCAGCATGAGAGCAAAGTGGGCAGAACGAAAAAAAAAAAAAAATGAGGGAACTCGAGAACAGTAACCAGATGGTGCACAGCCGAACGAAGGAGGATTTCGCGGCCAGAGAGAGGAAGACCCACGGCCCCCTTTTTTTTCTGTTTCCTGGCCGAAAGCGAAGAAAAACAAAATAATCGCCTAAACGCGCGCTGGCTTTGGACAGCCGTCATCGTGGGCGACAGCTGTCTAAAACAGAACTTCGCGTCACCGTTACCACCCGCAACACATGTGTTTTCGTAAGAGGGAAGTGCAAAGGACGCCACAAAGCCGTTTCCTTTATTCTGTGACGGCGCCGCATAGCCGCACGTTATTCGTGATGTGTACGTGGAACAGGTAGCTTTAGCTATCCCGTGCGCGACCAAAGCAGACGGAGCTTTGGTGTCGTCGCAGTTATCCTCGCAAGGCGTCGTGTCTCAAAATATGCGACATCGCACATTCATAACATCAAAAGCGAGTGAACAACAGGCTACGTGCCGACACGGCGACCTAAAGGGGCAAAGTGTGGAGGGGGGGGGGGGGAGGTAACGCCGCGTGCACTGGTAAGCAGCAGCAGACATCAGAAGCAGCGGCAAGCGTCACAATCAGCGGCAACAGCGCCGGCGGCGACTGGCCGGCCACGACACATCTGCGGCGACCGGAACGCGCTCCTCGCCCTCGCCGCAGCCCGGGCTGACACTCCGACCGAGAGACTCCTCGTTGCCATGGCGACGAGACGCGCCCGGAATCTAGGGAGGTGCTGGCCGCACGCGAGGACAGGGTCTAGAATCGGCGCGGACACAACGGAAAACTCTGGAGGCTTCCGTCCTCTTTGCATGTCTTACGGTGTATTTCTCCCCACTGACCTGCGTTCGACGCCGCTGTTGTTGTTGGGACGTCTAAACAGGCTTTTCTTATCTACGCTATTCGGCTTTTGCTTGCCATCTTTACGCCATTGCAGGTATTACAAACAGAGTGCGACCAAGCATATGCGAGCGCGTCGGCTCGTTGCCACATACGCCCCAATGCAAAACACAGCGCTGTGACCTGGCAAATGGCAAAATATGTTATTCAAGCCTACTGCGACTTCAACGCAGTTCCACCCGCAGTGTTTTCTCGAAGGTTTGTGCAGCACTGTTTAGCATGATGGAAAGGTAAAGAAGTTACATTTTCAGTCCCATTGTAATATATATCATCGTAACCAAAACCACAAATTTTGTTTGGGGGATGGAAGAATGCCTCAGTACACGTGCTTAACTTATAAACAATTGTATGACTTAACTACCAAACAGTTATTTTTATAATAAGTCATGAGTGCCTCTCCTGCCAACCATGTAAACAAGAAAGTGCACTGAAGTATTTTAGTGCCTGCTACACATTCAAGAGCTTTCAAAGGCAGAAGTTCTCGTTACCTGTTTTGCAGTGACACTTGTAACACTGAGCACGGTAACAAGCAAGCATATGCAAAATGCCAACTGCAGTGCCACAGAATTTCCTTACATACATGTGGAATTTTCTCATGAAGTTACTGACTGGGACACGTACACATATAATGTACATGGAACAAAGCAGAGAGTTATCGTTTCCCAAGGCCTTGTTATTCAGCACACACTAACATAATTGTGACGTTATGTGAGAAAAAGGTGCTCCGAGTCAAATGAGTTTGCTATACTAGATATAACTGATAGAAATATGGGCTTTTTTAAACATAACATTTGCAATTATGACTGGTCTTTCCTATAAGAAACAAGTGATGTAAATGTCGCACATCCCAAATTTATTTCTGCATTAGCACAAATTTAAACAATCCATCAATCAATCTTTATTTTCATTCTGTCAATGATACATAAAGAAGGACTGTGACAAAAAGCCGTTTTTCAGAACAGCTTGACTAGGCCACAGCCCCATGGAAAAATTTTGGAGCGGTAACAGCACTACCGTAAAATAAATCAAAAATTGAAACTTAACAGACAGCGTAGTACTATAGGGCACATACTAAGTAAAGGAAATGCTAAGGTAATACAGAAGGCAGTTCTTACAGCCGTCAAAAATTCAATACAAAACAGTTTCTTAGAAAAATGAATACCTGAAATGCTATCAAATTACAAATGTCTAGAATAAATACACTGAATGTACAGGAAAAAACAATATAGAAATCAATTTGTTACAAATAGTTACATACAACCACATGAAACAATTCAATAAGGTTATGGATTTGATAAACGAGACAAAGTATATAGTATAACCAGTGTTAGGTAGCAGAAATATCAGAGCTATACATCACTGTGTATAACTTGTGGATATCCTGATATCAACAATCAAATAAGTCAAAATTGTTAAGGTCATAGTGATTGAGGAGGGACAGAAGAGTGTAAGACAAGTGTTCTTTTCCGGAGTTTAATCGTACTGTGTCTACTTCCCACTTTTCTTCATGCCGCGTGGGATAATTTAAATGCCTAATTCTTAAATTGGCCAGAACACGCAAATTTGTTATGTTCTTACAAGTTTCTAATTTGAATTTTCTGCTTAACGTATAATTATATGTCTGGTGTATTTTAACTATTCCTGAAGTGCAGAATAAAACATTAGTAGATGCTGCAAAAGGTGCATTGAAAATATGCCTAATACACTTTTTCTGAACCAAGTATATTTGATTTAGATTTGTGACCGTCGTTGGTACCCCATACTAGTTGGCAATGATTTAAACGAGAGCTAAAGAGCAAATGATAGAGTAGAAGCTTGATTCCTTTTGGAAGTAAGTATCGAAGCCGACCAATTACACCTGTCACCTGAGCTAAGTTTTGCAGAACATGTCTTACGTGGTAATCCCAATTCATATTCGCGGAAAAAATTAAGCCCAGACATTTAAAATGGTCAACTATTTAAATAGTGTGAGTACTCAGTACTATGTCTTCATGAGGTGGAATAATTTTATTTTATGGTCGGAATATAACAGCTTTTGTTTTATTTTCGCAAGAATTATTTTATTTTTGCAAGAATGGATTAATTAATGCTAATCCATTCGGCTCTAACACAGGAAGAGGACCTTAGTGTTGAAGCAATGAACGACTATCTTATGGGCATCATTAAAGAGTGTGCAAGAGAAGTCAGTGGTAACTCCGTTAGACACAATACCAGTAAGCTATCGCAGGAGACGAAGGATCTGATCAAGAAACGCCAATGTATGAAAGCCTCTAACCCTACAGCTAGAATAGAACTAGCAGAACTTTCCAAGTTAATCAACAAGCGTAAGACAGCTGACATAAGGAAGCATAATACGGATAGAATTGAACATGCTCTCAGGAACGGAGGAAGCCTAAAAGCAGTAAAGAAGCAGTAAAGAAGCAACTACGAATAGGCAAGAATCAGATGTATTTACTAAGAGACAAAGCCGGCAATATCATTACTAATATGGATGAGATCGTTCAAGTGTGGCTGAGGAGTTCTATAGAGATTTATACAGTACCAGTGGCACCCATGACGATAATGGAAGAGAGAATAGTCTAGAGGAATTTGAAATCCCACAAGTAATGCTGGAAGAAGTAAAGAAAGCCTTGGGAGCTATGCAAAGGGGGAAGGCAGCTGGGGAGGATCAGGTAACAGCAGATTTGTTGAAGGATGGTGGCCAGATTGTTCTAGAAAAACTGGCCACCCTGTATACGCAATGCCTCATGGCTTCGAGCATACCGGAATCTTGGAAAAACGCTAACATAATCCTAATCAATAAGAAAGGGGATGCCAAAGACTTGAAAAATTATAGACCGATCAGCTTACTGTCCGCTGCCTACAAAGTATTTACTAAGGTAATTGCAAATAGAATAAGGAACACCTTAGACTTCCGTCAACCAAAGGACCAGGCAGGATTCCATAAAGGCTACTCAACAATAGACCACATTCACATTATCAATCAGGTGATAGAGAAATGTGCGGAATATTACCAACCCTTATATATAGCTTTCATTGATTACGAAAAAGCATTTCATTTTGTCGAAACCTCAGCAGTCATGGAGGCATTGCGGAATCAGGGTGTAGACGAGACGTATGTAAAAATACTGAAAGATATCTATAGAGGCTCCACAGCCACCATAGTCCTCTATAAAGAAAGCAACAAAACCCCAAAAAAGAAAGGCGTCAGGCAGGGAGATACGATCTCTCCAATGCTATTCACAGCGTGTTTACAAGAGGTATTCAGAGACCTGGATTGGTAAGAATTGGGGATAAGAGTTAATGGAGAATGCCTTAGTAACTTGCAATTCGCTGATGATATTGCCTTGCTTGGTAACTCAGGGGACCAAATGCAATGCATGCTCACTGACCTGGAGAGGGAAAGCCAAAGGGTGGGTCTAAAAATTAATCTGCAGAAAACTAAAGTAATGTTTAACAGTCTCGGAAGAGAACAGCAGTATACGATAGGTAGCGAGGCACTGGAAGTGGTAGGGGAATACATCCACTTAGGGCAGGTAGTGACCACGGATCCAGATCATGAGACTGAAATAATCAGAAGAATAAGAATGGGCTGGGGTGCGTTTGGCAGGCATTCTCAAATCATGAACAGCAGGTTGCCATTATCCCTCAAGAGAAAAGTTTATAACCAGCTGTGTCTTACCAGTACTCACGTACGGGGCAGAAACCTGGAGGCTTACGAAAAGGGTTCTACTTAAATTGAGGACGACGCAATGAGCTATGGAAAGAAGAATGATAGGTGTAACATTAAGGGATAAGAAAAGAGCAGATTGGGTGAGGGAACAAACGCGGGTTAATGACATCTTAGTTGAAATCAAGAAAGAGAAATTGGGGGGGGGGGGGTGCATGGGCAGGACATGTAATAAGGAGGGAACCGATGGTCATTAAGGGTTACGGAATGGATTCCAAGGAAGGGGAAGCGTAGCAGGGGGCGGCAGAAAGTTAGGTGGGCGGATGACATTAGGAAGTTTGCAGGGACAAAATTGCCACGATTAGTACATGACCGGGGTAGTTGGAGAAATATGGGAGAGGCCTTTGCCCTGCAGTGGGTGTAACCAGGCTGATGATGATGATGAGGATGATTAATATTATTTGAGTCTTAACTTACTGATCAGAAACAACCAGTATGCATAAAATATGTGAAGTCATGTTTTCTTCTTTTACTAAATGGTGTGCCACAAGGGAGCATATTAGGTCCTTTGTTTTTTAACCTCTACATTAACGACATTATAAATATTGATTCAACTGTAAAATTTATTGTATACACCAATGACACTACTCTTCTTATTTCTGGTCTAAATTTACAAAAATTAATGGGAAAATGTAACGATCTGCTCACTAAGCTATCTGAATGTTCAATTGCCAAATGCCTAAAGATAAACCCAATGAAAACTAATGTTATTTCTCTCAAAAATAAAGCTCCTACTAGTAATCAAACTTTAGTGTGTGCTGGTAAAGAACTGAAGATTCTTGATGAACATAAAATATTAGGCATCACTTTTTCTTCGCATTTTACTTGGGATAAACATATTGAAGATATCTGCAAATAAAACTCTCTGCTATCACAGGTGTTTTGTCTTGATGTCTGTGTCTTCTCGCACCCAAAGCAAAACTTAAAATTTATTATGCCTTATTTTCTTCCCATTTAAGTTACTGTAGCTTAGTGTGGGCGACTACAGGAATGCGAATATTATGAACATTTTTTCTTTGCAAAAGAAGATGATTTGGCACATTCACAACATTGGTTTTCCAGAGATAACACGGTCAGCTTTCTTAAAGTATAAAATCATCAAAATAGAATATTTCTACACTTTTCGCCTTCTAAATTCTTTTTACTTCTCAAATATTGCCTTCAAAGATTTCCTAGTGTCCACTGCATCTCTGACACCAAAATTCATTTCTGCCAATATGATACATAGTGACATATGGTATGTTCCGTGGTTTCGTAATAAATACAGCCTACAGTCACTACAACATAATCTACCATAAACTTTAAATAAATATAAAGGTATATATAGTTCCTCATCCAAGGAACTTCGAATGCATTTTGTAAACATGTGATGACCGATTGTTTATCGTTTATCAGAGCCAATTGTGTTACCTTTTTGTAAAACTTACATACATACATTTCTTTCTTCTGATGTATTAAATATACTTCCTTTTAGGCCATACCTTATTTTCAGTCTTATTTTTGTTGGAACGACCACTATGACTTAACAATGACTATATTACTAAATGACAACTATTAGATTTAAAGACAGGGCACCAAGGAAAGGGAACCGCAGTCGAAGACAGCAGAAGATTAGGTGCAGTGATGAAATTAGGAAATTCACAGGCGAAAGTTGGAATCAGCTAGCACAAGACAGGGGTAATTGGAGATCACTGGGAGAGGCTTCTGCCCTGCAGTGGGCATAAAGATAGGCTGATGATGATGATGACAACGATGTCACGACAATTCTGAAATAATCATAATATACAACACCAGCATGACAACAACGGGATAATGACACTGGCATGACAGCAGTGGAATGACCCAAAGTATGACAACTGTATGACGACGATGGCATGGCGACAACGGAATGACGATGCTATGACTACGACTGCATAACGACAACCTGACGTTGCTGTAATGACGACCATTGAGCAACCACAATGGCCCAACAATGAAAGTATGATGCGTGCATGACACAGACATGACAAAGCTAGAATGATGATGATGGAGCGATTACAATAGCTCGACAATGGTGCAATGATGATATAGGCCCATTTGCTGGTGCTTGCATTCAGAGCAGATGTAAAGATCATAATATATATATATATATATATATATATATATATATATATATATATATATATATATATATATATATATATATATATATATATATATATATATAGAAAAAATTGTCCGACTTGCTCCAAGCAATGGCAAATGACATTACCTTGGTTCTGTCCAGGAAGTTGCTACTTGCATATTTTTAAATTTTGGCACAAGTTACGTAGGACAACCTGCATAAATATATACACAAATATGTCTGGTAAGGAAATGATGAAAAACATTAAACTGAAGGGATGAGCCAAAGAAAGTTTTGCCTTAAATAGGTGTCTGCAGAACATAATTCACAATGCAATTGTGTTTTTTTTTTTTTAGAATAGTGAAATAGATTCCATCTAGTTATGACATTCTAGGCAAGGTGGCATGAACGCCTGAAGAACAGCTACACTTCCAAGACGGACATTCTCAGGAAACTGGTAACACAAGGACATGTAAACGATGCAGCATTCTTCAAGGAAGTCAAAAAGAAAAAAAAAGAGAAGAAGCATGTTCAAAGTGCCACCTATGTTATATAATAATGGACAAGAGGTTGTGCATAGTAGATGATATGATAATGCATGGTGCAAAGACGCCATTTTTCAACAAGTAATCTCCACAGGTATGAAAGCTCCAGTGGTAATGTAGAAATACATCTTCATGAAAAAAAAAGTAATTAAATAAATTGGCAGAGTTCAGCAATTCCTCCAGCTCTGAATTCATTTACTTTGAAGGCCACAGGCTTTCACAGCAGACACTACCGTCTTCTCAAGAACGACTATATTGTTGAGATTCATGCTACCAGGTGCATCAAAATTTTTTGGTGAGCGCAAGCTTCAGACATATGTTTAACTATAACTCTCTTTATCACATTTTTTTTTTTTTTTAGTTTCTCTATTATGTGCTTTTTCTTACACAGTAAATCACACTTACAGCTTCTCGTTTTTCGGAATAATGTTGGCACCACATTGAATTGAATTGAATTTTATTTCTCGTTCATTCAAACGAGGGAAGACTGAAACTAAAGGCATAAAGCCTGACAAAGGGCTCAGCCCCCACAAACAACAGGTTTGACAGCAGATCACGCACATATGCACAATTTTGCACGTTACAAAAGCGTTGGTTACTGTGAAAATTCATGGTAGCAATGTCCATGGTCATTCTATTCTTCAAATGTACAGTACAATGTACAGCAACGGCTAAGTACAAGTAAACATTTGAGATTTTAATGGTATGCTAAAATTGTACAATTATACACGAAATAAACGTCAGCGAATTTATGGAGCAATATAGAGCAACAACATGCACAGCAATTCTGGATCTTGCCAGGAGCAGCGTCCTGGCTTCTTGACATTTATTATACCGACAACCACTTCCTTGAACTCAAGACAATGAGTGGCAGAATAAGCAGTGGGCAGCCTCGATCTGCCATTAATGACAAAAATCTGAAATGGGTTCAAGAACGCATCCAATGCAAAGCACACTGAAGTATGCGCCAAATGGCCAAGTTCATGAAAATCAGTGAGACATCTATTCGACGAATATGTCCGAATGTCCTATACACGAAGAGCTACAAGGTGCGAAAGTGTTGTGCACTGACAAAGAAAATGCAAGCGGTATGACTGCAAAGATGCCAAAAGCAGACAGAGCACTTTGTGCAGAGGTCTGGTCATGTAAAGCAAGTTTCTGTGGGCAGCCATCATGTTTAATGGAAAGTCAGAAATTGTTTTAGTCCAGAGGAGGTGAAACTGAAGAAGAAAACTTATCTGGAGAGCATCCTGAAAAAGAAGTTTCACCCTTGGACAATCAAGCGAGCACTTTTCAAACAAAGAATTTGTCTTTCAACAAAACTCTGTGCCTTCCTACAAAGCCAAGACAGTGGAGGAGGAGGAGTGGTGCAAAAACACATTTCCTGATTTCGTTGCTGCACAGGATCGCCCTTCAATCTCACCCGATCTCAATCCGATGGACTATGCTGCATGGAGGCATTCAGAGAGCAAGGCCTGCATCCCCCCCCCCCCCATCACAATCTGACGTTCCCCAAGATTTCACTCATGAAGGAATGGTTCAAAATTCCCAATGACTATTTGCATTCTGTAGCAAATGCTTTCCCAAGCATCTAAGGGCTTGTGCTGCAACTAAAGGGGGGAATTCTTGAAATGCGACATGCATATATTCTCGCTTTGGTTATCTCGAAGCATAGCCATAACATCTTTGCTTTTTCAAAAATGTTATGTTTTTGACGGCTCAACAAAGATGACCAAGAACGTTTGATGCACATGGTACACGATTACCTTTCTCTACTACAGTATTGACTGCTGTAGCCTCCAAAGTAGATCCCCATACATCCCCACTCTCAGTCTGAATGGCACACAAAACCCTACAAAAACTGCCATGTGCAAGTAGTGAGAAATTGCTCAGTAGTTAGCACATTGAGCTCCTAACTGCATATTACCACAAGGCCCGCGTTCAATCCGCAGTATCAGCAGTGGACAAAGACACTGACCCTTCACCATAAGATGATAAGGTAAAGATGAGAAAGCGGATTGATAACGATACATTAAAGGGGCCCTGAAACACTTTTCTAATTAATCATAAAATAACCTTACTATTAAATTACATTGCCTCATGAATCTCCTGCCACAACTTTATTTTTAATCTTTCAAGTATATGCAAAGCAAGACATAGTTAATGCACCGATGAGTGGCTTTCTCTCTCATTTCATCTCCACTGGTGCACTGGAAACTACAATGATACAGAGGGGAAAAGCCAAAGGGGCAAAGCTCCACCCAATAGATCAGCATCTATGCAGCAAGAGGGCTCGTCACGGCACACCGTGATGGCCATGGTAGACTACATTACGCAGCATGCTGCTGCTACCTCAGAAGCCACATGCAGCAGATGCAGCTGCATGTGGCTGCATGACGACGTTGAGGAAGTGACAGAAAGCGATCTTTCACTATTTTTGATTTTTTTTGGCAAGAGACTAAATTCCCTGATGCATGCAGTGCTATAATATTTGGCTCACATGATAACTCGTGTGAAACACTAGATGTGCAACAACCACAGAAGGAAGACGAGAAAAAAAAGGCTCACATGTTCACAGGAGCCTCTTGTATAGATTGATAATGTTCTCTTACTATGTTCAAAAGCCGTTAGGATCCCTTTATTTACAACACGATGACAACAGCAGTGGCGCATGATGACGATGGCAAAACGAAAAGCACAGGTGGACAGATAGGCATAGCAAACCCAGTTTAGAGTTTTAAATACTATTGCGGTAAAGCAGAGCACACAGTTAAGGCATACATAGTTGTGTGAAGTGAGGGGAGACCACAATGTTTCAACACTGCACGTCAACTCATGCAATCCTTTCACAACTTCCTGCATCAAAATTAAAAGTGCAATTGTTTACTTAGGAATAAAAGCATAGTTGTTCCTAGCATTCTGATATACTAGAAAGTTTTAATATAACGTAAACACTTAAATTAGCAGTTAGCCTGCGACGCAGCACTGACATCTAGATTGTACACTGCGTGGCACAAACTAGTCTTTTAGAATAGTGCAACGGAGTGAAACATTAGCGCTGACGGAAACATATACAGTGCCATCTAGATATAAAATAACAGAGCACTGGAAAGTCAAAACCATGCGAAATGTCAAGCTAATCCGATGCTGAATATGCAAGCGTGTCCCTAAGTCAAGTCATGAAGCACACATGCATCGTGCCCAAAGCATCAACCACACTTTACTTTGTCTTACTGCAGAAAACGCAAGATCTCTCAGCTTGATTAGTGGCTGCATCCTTTGAAGCAAGCGAATGAACTAAAAACTAGATACAAGCTTTGGGACCATGTTGACGCCGCTACAGCAAACATGAGCCAACTCTCTCATTATGCCTATGAGCCATTAATCAAGCACGAATCTCGAAAACTGCATTCATTTGTCACCAGCACGCCACTGTCAAAACATCATACAAAATTCCAAAGAAAACACTAGCATTAATGGTGAACAAATGAGCAGAACAGTACAGGTCAACGATTCAACAAATTCAAAGCAGGCAGAGCCGCCGTGTTGGCCTACATAAGGCTCCCCATGTGTGCGTTAGTGCTGAACACTAAATCCCGAAAATAGCCAATGAACGTATAGCCTCAGCACTGCTTAAATACAGCGCACAAGCAGTGTGACGCACACAATGTTAATGCTAACTCCTTGTGTTTGCTGTTATACGTTATGCGAAAACTGCCTATTGTCCTTCCTTTGGCACCACAACCCAGGACCTTAGTGATAATCCCTAATAAGCCTAATAGACTTTAATGTATGATATCTAATTGCATAATGATCGCACTTTTTTGTAAAAAAAATTGCCGCTAAGTCAGGGGTGCGATCATTGTGCGGGTTAAATTTCCCGTGAAAAGACACTTTTTTTTTTTTCATCCTGCATTTGCTGCGAAATGACAACAGGTCAACAAACAGGCGGCTGCCGCTGTAACAGTGCGGGACACCAAAACAAAAATGATGGCCGACGGAGCAAGCCGAACGCGGTTTTTTTTTCTTTTCAAGTATATTACGCGCACTGAAACAGTTTCTTCCATCCAGTCTTGTGGGGATGCGCGACTCTCACGTGTTCCCTGATATGTTGTTTTTCCGCATAGCTCCCGTCTCCTGCAATACGGCTTCCCCGCGTGGCCTGGGGCCCGCGGCGGTCAGTGTGGTTGAAGCGTAGTACGAGAGATGGCGCGAGTGTTGCGCTGCTAACGCCGCCTACTGGGTTACTTGGGCGCATAAAGGAGAAGGCGCTTCCTCTCTTTGGTTGCGGGTCTGCGAGCGCCGCGGGCGTCCCGCGCGTGCACCAATCCATGCTTCTGCGAGACCATCTCGCGTGGCCTCGTTGGAACGTGCCAGCGTTCGCGTGACCGTACGCGCGAACGACCAGGCGTTGGTGTCCAGCATGGGGCGAACATATTCGCTCGCTATCCGGTCGCGGTGAGTCGGACTTCCTCGATTTGTCGCGCGCCCATCAGCATGTCTTGTGGATAGCAACTCGGCTAGCAGGCATTGATCTATGAAAGGTGCAATAAATGCCCTTATGATTGTTTGCACTGCTGTGTTGTCGTTCCTTTGTCCCAAGAGCACGGGTGTGAAAATCCCAGTCTCTGGCAATGACGTAGAAATGTGCACTTTGAGGGGACAGAAACAGAGATGTGCGTGCTTAGCTGCCAGTGACATAGAAACACATGGCGGGTACGCTGCGGAAGCTGCAGCATTTGTCTTCACTACTATCCTAATACGGCACGTTTCTGCTAAAGGTGGGCGAATATGTTAGCTGTGTTACAAGCGTCGGCACATAAATAGGGTACACTTCTAACATATCAGTGTAAACGTAACTATTGTTGCCGCTCGCGATTTGTTGCGTGCCCACGAGTGCAGACAAGAAGAATCGAAAGGCACCTCTTTTGTTGTTATAGACCACAACCATTATAAAGCCTACAAATAATAAAGCCAAGGCAAGTTAGGCTGTTCTTTTTTTTCATGGAAGTGTGGAAAGTGATGAAAGAAATAAAATGGGGCGTCTACTTAAGAATGTTTGGTGCGTGCAGACCGCTTGGTATATCTTGAAGAGTCGTTCACGTAGCATTCGACAGATGGTAAGCGCAATCATCCTAAGCTAGACTTTGCACCCGACATATCACTACAGCAAGTTCACGGTGCGATCATTAAACGGGAAAGAAAAAAAAATTGCATTTTGACGACAAAATTCAGGGGTGCGATCATTATGCGAGTGTAATCATTATGCAAGTAAATACGGTAGTACACAGAAATGGCAGTGATAGTGACGTAAAAACTCGGAAAAAATTGACACGGAAACAAATGCTAGATGCAAAAAGAAGTACCCAGTTATGCTTTTACTTCATTGAATGATGAAATAAGCTACAAATCATTAAGAACAGTTCATTTCACACAGATAGCAAAAGGGTGGATTTTGAGGTGGGCTCATCACTCCAACCAGCACTGACAGCTTTCTACGCCACCTCTTCAAGGCAACAGTGAAGAGTAAAGCACCTTGATCCCTGCAATAATCTTTTGTTTGCAGAGGAACATGGAGCACCTGTTCTGCTTTATGTCATACACATCTTCTTTTGGATTAGTTTGTCTTCACACAACTGCGACTCTTAGTTCGGAGAGTTCACAGAAGCAGCAGAAGAAATAAAGGCAGTACATCTAGCAATCAAGTAAAAGTGAAGCTTAAGTGAAAGAGTAAGAAGAGGTCCTAATATCAATTTGAGTCCTTTCAATATCGTAATATTGGTTTTTGTGTTTGTTTCAAGCACGGTGAAGCTGTAAAACAAACAAAATGTTGTTTTTCTTTAGATTCTTTGGTAAAGCTGAGAAGTGTGGCAACTACACTTGGATGATAGTTTAAAACGGCATCTCACATGCACCCTTCTGGCTTCAACTGACAAATAGCACTCTGTGCTAATGCAGCTGGTACAGAATATGGACTTCTGAAGCAGACTAAAGTTTTAATTTTAGCATTGCCCCAAGAGAGCGGAAGAACATCAATAGGCTTCACTGTATGCAAAAACAGAAGTTGCATGTTCAAACAGCCCCTTTGGCCCCTTTAACAGACATCCAGAATGATTGAGGCCTATCCAGATACACCAGAAACGAGAAGCATGAAGCCACAAGTCATCCTTTTATGTTAGTCAAGATGCTGCCTACATATTCACATGCTCATTCCCCTCCCCACTGCCCCACATTTTCAAGTGTCTACAAAGCAATGATACATCCAGTAATGCTATACAGAAGTGAAACTACTCCAATGGAAACAGGCTAATTCTCAGAAAATACAAGCAGCTAAAAAAAGAACACTGAGATAGATGTCTCAAACAATAAAGTGAGGGAGAGTTCAGAACAATTACATCCCAGGATAATTCACAGTCACTGCCACAAAGTTCGACAGGAAATTTTGTCAAATTAATTAAGCGCGATATGCATTACCACATTTACACCATAGTGCAGATACACCAATGATATCAGGGTGTTTGTGCATTTTAAATGTTGTAGCCACATAAAGGAAAACTGGCCCACCCTATATGATTGTACACCTGAGCATGTTCTCAAACTTAAGTGGATATATCAACACAATCTTGAATGTAAAATGATGCCCCTATATATAGGGGACAGCGAGATCTCCAAACCGTTTGATATGGTGATCGACGAACATACTTATTGCTATCAGCACTGTTGAAGAAGTGTATTCAAGTAATGCCCAGCCTTTACAGATTACATGTACCAAGACAGCTCTATGTGCAGAGATCAAGCTCTGGCGCACACAACCGCAATGTTTCAACATGCTCTATTATCATAAAGAAAAGCAGCACCCCACACAAACCCAGAAGGGGAACATTAACCCTTTCAGGGTCAATGACATAAATATACGGCGCCGTGAACAAGTCCAAAATGGTCGATGCTGTATATTTACGGCGGCGTCTATGCGTTTAAAATGCACGCCAATTTCCTAATTTTTTTCTTTCCTGGCACGTGCTGCCACAATGGGAAAATACAGGTTAATTTTTTTCTCGTGCCTCCCTCTCTCGGTTTTCGTTGCATGGTTTGTTTTAGAGCTAGTTTGCCCAGCGCAATGCGCAATGCGCGCCTGCGCACGCGCATTGGCGCACGCGCAGGCTGGTGGGGGTTTGGATTTTGTTCTGTGGGCGGTTTCAGCTTCTTGCGCTCGCAAAACTGATGGCTATTTCGTTACTAATCACTCATAGGGCAACCACCTGTTTCTCGCTCGTTTAGTATTCACAGGGGTGCGCATACGAAGGATGCCGCCATGCATGCGTTTCTGTTCCTTTTCTTCTTTTCTAGGGGGGGGGGGGGAACTCGCGAAATCTATAATTGCCTCTGATTAGCGATAAGATGAATTAGCTGAAGTTTGTCACATGTTTCGCTTTCTTGATGGGCACACAACCACACAGTTTTCTTGAGTGCGCCCACCTACGCAGTTCGATTACGCTATGGACGTGAACATTAGTGTGAGAGCCGGAACATTTGAGACTTGCGAAATATTCTCGTGTGTGCATTTTCTAAGCCTTCAACTATGTCTATAACAAAGCATCAAATTTTTAATTCCTATAAGCTTATTTTCTTTTTTTATTATTGTTATTCATAAATAAAGAGTACATACATACCAACACAAAATATCTTTTTCTCACTTTACGGTCCCCCTAGAAAAATCACGGCAAATTTTTTTCGAAATAGGCCCCTCAGAAGAATTGGAAGCTGCAATAAAAGAACTCGACCCAGTGCGATCGCATAAGGCGTAGAAAATCGACCCTGTAAGGGTTAATAGTTTTCTAATAAAAGTCATTGAAAGCCTCGCACTTCAGTGCATTGGTGAAAAGGTTGGCCACTTTCTGCACAAATCGTTTCTTGTTGAAATAACTGTAACATCATGATGCCCACTTCTGCATGCGGCAGCATGAAGCAAGCATAGCATTCACTATGCTCTGTACACTGGGTCACGTCACGGTCATGGTCATTGGGTCATGATTCAGCTGAACAAAGGCAGCTGGCGTGACGCCCACAATACAAATATTGTAGGGGTCAACCTAACATGGTGTGTGCATCAAGATAATGTATCCAACTAAAACCTGCACACACAAACTTCTACTGCGAATTTTTTTGTCACAAGATACCTGAACATACAGACCGAATTAATGATAGCTGATAAAAGTGCTCATAAAGTACTGATGAGAATGCATGAAGCAAAACAGCTCTATTTTTAAAACATATAGGTTTCTTTGGCTCTTCTGGCCTTTTTGTGGTCGTTGGGTGGCAGTCGGAGGTTGGTGTTGAAGGCTGCTGGTTGGACGTTGGAACAAAAATGCCAACACAAAAGGCGCCCGCGCACATTTTGTAGGGCGAATTTGTTGCCAAACACCAGCAGTCATAGACAGCTCATTTAGATGCTTGCACTGTCGACCTTGTAGCGCACTACTACATGCCACAATGGTCCCGTCACAAAAGACGACGACAACACGCCTAGCATGCTGAAGGTGCACGAGCAGTGGAACCGGAGGAAACAGGCTTCCACCTGATTGAGTGGGCTCGGCTAAAATATAATTTGTGGACACCAGGCAACATCGTCTGTATGGTTTTTCTTCACCCACAAATTGACAACTTCGGACTTCGTGTCATTACTCTCCACTCTAGGTGCTTTAGCCACTTCGCTGGGCCTACCACCGCAAGAAGCTCGAGCCCTGCCGTCTTTGAAGGGCGCTTTCTATCCAGTCAGCCATGGCCTCAGATTCTCCCGATCACGTACTGCTGTCAGTGCCACTACCCCGCGATCCCAAGGTCTCCACTCTCGAGCTCCCGGAGTTCTGGTCATCGCACTCGGAACTGATTCATTAACATCGAATCCTTGTTCTGTCGCCACCGCCTCAGTTCGCAGTTGACCATGTTTGACCACGTTGTTGGAGTGCTTCCACCACCTACTGCTGCAATTGTTCGCAATGTTCTATGCTCCCCGCCCATCGGCCGCCCCTATGACCACCTTAAAGGGGCCCTAAACCACTCTTTATTGAAGTGGAGAAAGGCATTTGAAGTGAAAATTTGAGAAAGGCTATTTGAGAAATACTTTGCTGCAAAAAGTACTTCAATGCGTTCAGCAGAAACTGAGTTATTGGCAATCAAACACGGCTTCCGCTGTGCTCCCATTCTTTTTTCAATGCCTTGCACTGCGAAGGCTGTGGCGCAGTGGGGCATGCCCACAAAGCTCAGCCTTCTAAATGCCACCGTGGCACGCAGTTCAAATTTAATTTTAAAGACGCCATGACGTCCGTCTCTGGTGCCTATGACGCTCTAAACATAAGCCAAAGGCAGTTATACTCAGTGAGCCGCAGTGCAATTAGTCAGTGGACTCGTGGCGGCACCCCATGGCAGCCGTGGTATCTACGCCATGTAGCCAACTGCAGCTTATGTCAGCTATCGGCCAATAGCAGCTAACTAAGGGAACGGTGAAATAGTGCGTCCATAAGAGAGTGAAGAGAGGGCTTTCTGTTGAAAAGAGAGCATTTGAGAGAAAGGTCACTTTGCAATCCGCTTGCGAGCTCTACACACTGCGTATGACAACAAAGCTTGCCTGAGATGTTCACAGCAGTGTATGCTACCCCTGGACTATATTATTGCACCAAGCCCGAGGGGTGGTTCAGAGCCGCTTTAAGGCAACACTCATCCAGTGCACCAGTGAAATGGAGCAGCATTGATTACAGCAACTTCTTACATTAGAGGACCTCGGTGAAAGCAAACCTACCGACTTGCTGCATGGCATGCAAGCCTTGGCAGGTGACTCAGCACCTTCAACTGACAGCGCACTTCTCCGGGAAGTTTTCCTGCAGCGTCTTCCACCACAGGTGCACATAATCCTGACCGCATCTTCATTCTCAATGTTGGAATCTCTGGCCCAGTTGGCCGACAAGACCGACAACCTACATTACCGCAAGATTAGTGCTGACTAATGGCTCTGTTCTCTACAGAATTAACCAATGAAAAAACAAATGGTACCTACATAGCTTCACTACAACAAATATATGTCATCAAGTGCACCGTTTGTTTTAATAAGGCAAATAGCTTTTTGAAGCATTCTGCTATTTGCTTACATCGACAATCTTCGTAGATGGTTCCTGCCCAAATGTTATTTATTATCCATTTAACTTGTACTAGTTCCAACTCTCGGCACCAAGACCAATATGAAAATCAAAATTTAGATACAGAACTTGAAGAACATTGATGTTAGTGAAGTGCAGTGTTCCGTCAATAGTTTTCTTACCAGAAGTGAAACCACTTTGCAAGGGGCATTGTATTTACTTGAATCTAACGCGCACTTTTTTCTGATAAAACAAGTCCAAAAATTACATGCATGTTAGAATCGAGTACAACCCTAAATCTGTGCGACCATATCACCATCAGCATTTCAATATGGCCGCATCGTATGTGCTTTAAGCCTAGCTACCTTAGCTGTAGCTTCCTCCAAGTGCTGTAGTATGTGTGCTTAGGTTAGTCCACCATCTGTCTTCCCGTTTTCTGTGTTTGCTCTATCAGCATGGAAGTGCCGACTGCAAAGACACGCCGAGTTCAGCATGATGCCGCAATAAATAGAAAGTTATCAAGCGTGCGGAGAAAGGCAAAAATCAGGCCGAATCACGGGCATTCGGAGTTCCCGAAACTTGTGTGCAAGACTGGCGCAAACAGGAGAGGTGTTTTTCTCTGGCGGCTGCTGCGTAGGCACGGCCGTGCGGCCCCTATCATGAAAGCTATCTATGATGGAGACAGTCTAAGCATCTAGGTGCACTGCGCTATGTTCTCGTAGCTTAATTCACATTGAAGCGTGAAGCTGCACAAAGGATGATTCGCTCGCTCCTGCTACTACCTTTTCTCACTACAGCGTTCTGATAAAAAGTTTCCACGGTCATTGAGTGAGACGTGTTCATGTTTGCTTGTGCGTGCATGACACCATGCTAGTTAATTTAGTTAGTAAATCAATGTTTAAAAGTTTATACAGCCAATAAACTACTATGCTTACTTTGCATAACTGTGTACTAATTTTCTACTGCAATCGATGCTTTGCTTTCGGGCAAAACTGCAAGTCTTTTTATTTATCACAATTTATAGTGCATTAGGAGTAAATCTTTGTTTTTCCAAATGAGATGAAATTGTATTTCTCTATGGAAGAATGAGGTGCGTGGTACTTTACAGGACATTTATTTTTTTTAGGTCGCGGCAGACAGGCGTGTATTACAATCAATGCAGCATTATAACCGAGTCAATACGGTATGCCAACTCTCAGTTCCACCAGTACAGCTCAGTGGCAGTCTGAATGGGAGAATGACAGGGTGACCGCATCCCCCCTGAGAACTTTTTCACTTTTCATGCCACCATCACTATACGTACAAATGGACACAATGAGCGCTGCTGATATTTGGGCGCACGAAAAAAGTAGGAGAAAGGTCTGTGGAGTGCAGATAGCCACAGTTTCAGCAGGAATAACTATTCAACAACATGCCAGTGTCAGAGACCGACGAGGAGGGTTTGTGCAAAGCAAAAGCTCCTTGCTTGTTGCCCCCGCATGGATGAAGTTGTGCAGTTTGTGTTTCTTGGCATGGATGGTTACCTGATAAGCAGATTGACCCAAGGACGATGCATCGACCACAAAGCTAGTGCTTCAGTCGCCCGGCACTCCAAGAAAGCAAGAATGCCCTGCCTGTAGCAGTAGAACATTGTGGTCCCACCCAAGCCACACTTCTCCCACTTTCTGGAGTATGTTTAATCAGTCTCAGTACAGTGATCATGACACTGCGTACTGAACGAACTCTGTTAGGAGGAGGAGGAAGCAGGAATAGAAGGAAAGACAGGGAGGTTAGCCAGTTCTCAGACCGGCTGCCTACCCTGAGGAACTCTGTTAAGTGCTCATTACAGAAAGCACTTAATTTGGCCGATCATTGCCGTAGGTGCTCATGCACCACACAGATTCAAAGCACCCATGTGCTCCAGTGGCTCCAGAGGCAGCTTAATAGGGGAAGCGTTTTGAATCAAAAAAGCTGTGATAGGTATGAAAGCACCCTGTCCCTGATTCTCACCAAGAAAGAGTGTTTGTATCTCGAAATTAACCTGTCCATCAATCGGTTCCTATAGCTCTTGTGTTAGAGGGTGGAAGGGGAAAAATGAATGTTGCTTCCGTGTGTAGAGGTTCTGTGCATCCCATGAATCCTACATTTCCATGTAGTAAAATTTCAGAGGTTCTGTAATGAGCACCAACTAGCCCAACTGTCTTCTCTAATTCAGCTAAGTGAATAATTGGAGGCGCTGTTGCTCACCATAAAGCCCTTGTCAAGGAGCTGTTGGTCAAGGCATCGTCCCTATCTGTGGCATGAGGAACTGCGCATTTCAGTGCTTGACTCTCGTTCACAGAGTGCACTTCTCACCCTGAGTGTGGCCCCCACCCCACAAGAAAGAAGCATGAGCACAAAGGCTTTTTGAGAATTACTCAAAATTTTGTCATAGTTCCCCCACACATGGCAACCGAGAGGGAATGTATTGTCATCGTTAAGTAGTCTTAACTATACCACTGAACCTTCAGATAATAGAGAGGTCTGACGGTGATAAAGGCAAAGCCACTGAATGGCAACAATACTTTGTTCTACTAGTATGCAGACGGGAGAGTAGTTTAGTTAGAAAATACCTTTCTCACGCATGCGCAGAATATTCCTGCAACTGGTTCATTTACTTGTGTGAATACAGAGAAGGAAAAGAAGAAAAGAAATTTGCTGATGGAGAGCCCATCCTAATGAAACAACTCTGAACTTTTTCAAATACTACACGCAGATGTGAAAATAAACAAGGATGATTATCTGACGCCCTTTCACAAAAGGTTACCACGAACAACATGCAGTACATTCGTGCAATCAATAATAGCTCAAACAGACTTATTCCGCTTTTCTTTCTTTCCTGACGCTATTAAAATGTGGAATGAATTACCGAATGATGCGGTCCAAAAAAATGCTATGAGTGATTTTGAGGTTGGCCTTGATAAGTATTTCGCTCACACTGTATAGCTTATATTTGTTCCTTGCATGTAGCTGTGTGTTTTTTTTTTTTTTTCTACAAATGTTCTCCTACAAATGATCTTCAATGTTTGTTCTATGTAAAATTCAATTACTGACCCTCCCTGTAACGACCCTCAAGTGAGGGTTAACAGTATGACTAAATAAAAATAAATAAATAAATAATAAAACTGTTCTGAACTCTGAAACAACTCTTCAGAACAACCATAACATTGGGCAAGAGCGGGCGTTAACAGACAGTACACCTGCTTCAAATGGTCAGCCTCATCAAATCCCAAGTGTGAACAAACAACAAGTGTGTGTGATGAAGACTTGTATAGGCCAAGCACAAAACCATGATTGCCAGTTCCATATAAACGTCTCTCTAGCGAAAAAGGATGCTAAGTTGATCAGGCAGCAGATCACTGAAAGTGAGAGAAACTTACATAAGATACTACAGAAATTCTGATGCAAAGCTTCGCTGCTGTATTCTAAATGCAGAAGCAACATAGCATGCACACTACTAGGACAGATAATTGAGTACAATTAAACCCACTTATAGCAATATTCAAGTGCCCCGAAAATTCCATTGTTATAACCGATAAATGTTATAACCGGGTTGCATATGTGGAGATGCTCGATGCTCACGCATCCCCTGATATTTTCCCCGCATGTCGCTCGCGTCTTCTGTAATCTGGCTTCTCCGCATAGTTATGTGCCGGCGGCGGTTGGTGTGGTTGCAGCATATTACAAGAGATGGTGCGAGTGTTGCGCTGCTAACGCTGCATAACGGTGGGGTTGCCCGGGCACGAAAGGGAGTAGGTTTCCCTCTTTGGCTTGCAGTCAGTGAGCAGCACATACGCTTCACGAGCTCACCCACTATTTGCGGGACTATCGTGGAAAAGGCATGGAAGCAGGACACCAGAATGGATGAACACAATCATTCAAACGCAACACCGTTTGCGTTACTGTATATGCGAATGATTAGGTATGGGTGTCTAACCTAGGAGCTAACACATTCGCTCACTATCAGGTCACAGTGAGTCGGGCTTCCTCAATTTGTTGCACGCCTGTCGGCATGTTCTATGTGTTGTGATTTGGCTAGCAGGCATTAGTGTATCAAAGGTGCAATAAATGCCCTTGTGACTTTTTGCCCTACTGTGTTGTCGTTCCTTTGCCCCAAGAGCACACTTGAGACTGCACACATGAAAAAAAGCGAAATAGGGGGACGGCAGAGCTGTTGTGAGAAAACTATAATGGCAGGGAGGACACTGCCCCTCCCCACCACCTTCCTCCATACAGCTGCTGATTGTGTTGACTCATTTAACTGTTTAGCTCTGCTTCCTGCACGCTCCGATCGCATGTAACAAGCTGTGGCTGTTGGCATTCAAGAATGGCAGTGCTATAACAACTGCAAAGAGGGGCCACAGGCTGCAAGTGACATGCAAGCTGTGCCGAGGCATCGCTTTCGTGGCCCCAAAAGGGGCCTTTTAAAAAATGTGAGAAGGTTGCCACGGCAACTTCTCAGCTTGAGAAATCTAGAAGAAATGCTGGGATGAAATTGCCACAAGCATCTCGGCATGTACTTCTTACTAGCTTGCATGAGAAAACCTTATGTCCGTCAGCCTTGCTTGCTTTCGGCGAAGCTTGCCGACATCCTTCTCTAAGGCATCCACATGCTGCACGTAGTGCAGCGGAAGGTCCATCGTGAGAACAAAGCAACAGAGTGACAGAATCATTTGCAGGACCTCCTGCATCATCCGCATCATCACTGCCGTATCGCCGTCACTGTCGCCATTGCTATCCGATACATGCATGCTTGAGACGACCGCCTCATCAGTTAGAAGTTGTGATGTTTCTAATCTGTCGTCCGCATGTAGAAACTCCTCGAGTCCTGAAGCATCCTCGTCAACTGTGCACTGAAGTTCAGGCATCACTTCGTCAGTGGGAGCTTCGCAGGCTTTCTATTAATCACTACTGCCTCAGCCAAAGCACGCTTTGCTAAAGCAGTTCAGCATCATAAAAGCACTTGCGTTGAACTACACCCCAAAGATAAGCTGCATGGCTACCAATAAATTGATCTTCAAGTCTGGTTGCTCCCTGTTTGTCCATGTGGCCATGTCCATCAACAAGACTAACTTGTTCGGGATGTGGCGAAGATACATGGCCTTAAATTTTGTGATCACGCCGGCATTCATGGGCTGCAACCCTGTTGTCGTGTTAAGCAGCAGGAAAAAAAACTTCCACGCTTGAGAGCTTAGGCATGGAGCGGTGGGCACTACAATTACCTAAGATGAGCGCCACCTTTCTCTTAGATAGCTCGATACGTTGATCCACTCCAAGGGCCACTCAAGGAAAAATTCTTGCATCATCCATGCCTTGCGGTTGTGACAGTAGCATACTGGTATCCTGGCCGCAACGCGGAAGCAGCAGGGATTTTTGATTTCCCGATGACAACTTGTCACTCCCGTCCATGTTGGCACACAAAATCACAGTGAGGCGCAGCTTGCTGTTTTTGCTGCCCTTGCACGTGTCTCCTTTGAGTGCATGCATCTTGGATGGCAACATCTGGAAGAACAGTTCTGTTTCGTCACCATTGTATATGTCGGTGTTAATGTAGTTGCCAAGGATGCGGGGCAGCATTTCCTCCACCCACCTCTGCTTCGCCTCCACGTCAAGTGAAGTTCCTTTGCTGCTGGCGGCTTTGTAAACAATGCCGTGCCTCTCTTTGAAGCACTGTACCCAGCTGCCGCCTGGCTGGAAGTCCATGTTGTTGATGAGTAGGACAAACTGCATTGCCTCTCTGGCCAGAATTGGCCCGGTGACGAGCATGTTGATGGCCTGGGCACCAAGAAACCACTTGTAGAGGGCCTCTTCCACATCTTTATAGGCACCTTGTCGAATGTGTTTGCATTTGCGTCTGCTGTCTGCCAAGCACTTTTCTTTATCAAACCTCTCTGCTGAGCAGATGATTGTTGACACTGTCAGTTGCAAAAGTTCGTACTTTTTTGCCAAGTCACACACTTTTTTACCGTCTTTGTAGTCCTTCATGATAGTACACTTCATTTCCAAACCTAAGGCAGTGGGCCTTCTTTTCACCGGCAACGCTGTGCATTGCCAATGATCAGCGGGCAGATCAGCCATCTTCCATTTCAGCGGCGAGTCAAACGAGGCGGAGAAACCATGTGGCCAGGAACGAATTCGATTCGACGCAACAAACAAAGATGAGCACGAGCGATTTAACCCGTTGGCAGAATTGTGCAGAATAAGGGGCCAGCTAGCAATCTGGGAGCAGCGCTGTCAGCGCAGTTGACATGGTCCATTCGTGGTTCAGAGGGTGGTGTGGCATAGAGCAATGGGCACAGCCCATTCATGTTCGGAGGAGTGGAAGGGCAACAGAAGAGAGGCATGAGAGGCTGACAATGCAGAGAAGGCTGGAAAACAAATCTATTGTATGAGCGAGCGGCGGCCGTTGTGGCAGCGGGCGAGGGTGCAGTGGCTTGAATTTCTCTTCTTTCTTCTTTTTCAAGGATTTTGCATTTCATTACTTTTCGGCACGGTCGCCCAGCAGCCAGACTTCATCGTTATAACCGATAATGCAGCATAGGAGCATTGTAGTAAGCAGGTTATTTCACCATAGAAAACATAGAAAAGCTGACGGTGCAACAGCTTCTAATTGTTATAACCAGTATATCGTTAAAACCGGTATCATTATATCATTATAAGTGTGTTCGCCAGTAATTAGGGAATACAAACAATAGGGGCCACAAAGGGTTACACTGTTCACGATGAGCTCATAAACGCTGCTTCTTATATAAATACATAAATGCAGCAAGTCGTAAACAAAATGCTGCCATGTTTCCTCTTCGAAGAAAAATTTTTGCTCTTGTTAGCTTTCGTCCTCTCCAAGAGCAATGTCAGGGACCGTCGCTGTGTACAAACCTCATAAGGCGAGGCTCTGTGTTGTGAATGAGCGTATGGGCTATAGCGAAAGCAGCCATGGCAAGAAAGTACCAGGCCCAAGTAGCCTTACCTCTGTGCTGTTGGAATGTGTGCCTGTGATAGGTGGACTGTTTTCCCACTTGCAAGCAATCTGTAGGGTCTCGGCCGTCTTCTGTTGAATGCTCTTCGTGTCATCCAGCAGAGTGATCTCGTAGAATTCTTGGATGTCTGCAAGGGGTGGAAATTAGACAATATAAGTGAAACAAAATTCACAGACAAATTACGACAGTTTATACATGACAGGGGCAAATTCAACTAATAAATTCGATACCAATATTTAGCAACATTTGCAAAATTATTACGATGTCCTAGTAATGAGATGTCCTGCAACAGATGCTGCTGACGCAGAAATGAAACCACTTCAAGATGACATGCTTATTTATCGTCCAACATCTATGCTTCATTGTTGGCAGTAAGTCCTTGTTGCAAAAGTGACTGAAAGATGTCTGAAGAAAAAATAATACAAAGTTGACATGCAGCTTTGGGATAATTGTTCAGTAGTTAGGGTCCTGATCATAATGATGCAATGATGACTGAAAAAAAAAAGAAAGGACGACGAAATGCATTCTATCAATTTAAGCTTGCACTTGGTTTGCCTGTGTGGGCTGCCTTTCTGCAATACCACACCGCACAAACAGCCATGGCAGCAGCAACATTGAAACACAGTGAAACACAGTGAAACGCACATGTGCCAATCACTTGAACTGGCCATGTCCAGAAGGTGGCGCTGACACTACTGTCAGCCCCGCACACTGCTGTTTATGTTTTAGTTGTTCCCAATGGCACAATTCACTTCCAATTATTCAATGTCGCAATTTTTGTAGCATTGGTTATTATAATACAGCTACAAAAACCATTCAAGGTGTTTGTCAATGTAAGCAAATAGCTTCCATGGAGTGCAGAAATCAAGTGGATACACTACCAATACTTGCGAAGTACCTTGCTAGCGTCTATAGCAGTGTTTCATGATAGCAACACAAATTATGTAATGTTTTGGTAAACAGAATGAGAGTGTGATGGCAACGCTAGTGGTGGCATGAAGATGATTATGTGAAGAAGATGGAGATGATGACAGCATAATGATGGCCCCATGACCAAGACAGCATGACAACAATGGCATGCCAATGGCTGCACACCTGCCCTTTCTTGTTCGCTCATTTACTCCACAAAGGCCACATACTCCTCCAACCATTCACTTTAGACTTACAGACCACATGCACTGTGGGAGTCGGTCTAAGTAAAGCTGTGGTGAGCCAGCAAGATGATACAGCGTATCTTGAGAAAAAGCACAGCAGGCTTCAGCGACAAACCCACACCGCAACACTGTCAGCTCAGACAGCTGAGAAATGCAACACAGCGCCGTTACCAACCACAGCATCTAAACCTTCAGATGCCATATAGCTCTCGTACAACAGCAATTGCATCTATGAGAGCTAGTTGGCAGTCGGAGATGAATGTGCCTAGCAATTCAGTTGCAAAAAAGCGTGCACCTTTGCATCACCTGAGGAAGTTTGGCCGCTGACCACTAGAAAATTGGTGAAAGGGCCAAAAAGGGCTGGCTTTTGCTTTAATATGGTTTAAAAGCCCCAAAAGGCTCACATACTTTCGCATGAACAAGCTTTCTTTTTTTTTTTACTGACATGACGAACATTGAAAAATTGTAACATAGAGTAACCGCCAACAAAAAGGCAGATTGTGAGCACATATTGTGCCAAATGTGTGAATGGGAATATTTTCTATTCAATTTGTGAAGCACATAATGCCAACACTCCAATAATGCCATTGGCCTTATGCATACACAACGAACACAAAACCTGAATGATTAGAACACAAGAAAACAGAGGAGGGCAATGCCAGGAAGGGAGAATATGAGATGCTATCAGACAAGAACAGCATGTTAGCATGGTCTTGTTAAAAGGCTTCTTTTTAATGAAGACAATATTTTGTATTTCTAAACCCTCCCACCTTGTCAACAGCATATGTACAATTGTGGCAGACTGAACTGGACTTAAAATTAGAAACAGGACTTGGACTATGGCAGGATAGTTCTTTGCATAAGATGATGTGACCAGGCTTTATAGTGTATACTGACATAATGAGGCTGTCAGTACAGCCCTTGCCTCCAAGAACAAGTGCTGATGACCATCACAAGATGCTTCAGATAAAGAAAAGCTAAGCAGAACACATTATTTAATTCAAACATGAGGTTAACTGATTTCGGGTATCCACCACAGGTCAAATTAACAGGATTCAACAGTACCATATTTTTGAATTCCTAATAACAATGTATGAGAACACTTCGGATGAAAACTACGAACTGCTGACTGGACTTATTGTGGCATCCCAATAAATAATTACAAGTGAACATTGGTGACTGTTGGTCCTGTGGCTATTTTCAAAATTTCTGAATAGTACTTGTTCAAGTCTTGTAGCAAACATGCCTGCCTCTGGCCTTCACATTCAATGTCTAACTGTCAACCCCCATTTCTTACTCCAAAACAGAAAACTTCATGGTACATACGCCATGTTACTCTTTGCAGCAATGCTGTCCTGAAGCAGTGATGTGCATTAGGATAGCACTGCTTTCACATGCCCATAGTCATAACAGCACTCCCAGAAGATGTAGTTAATAGCCAACCACACTACTTCCAACATCAAAGCTGCCAAAAAGACAGTCTTAACAAAGGCGGATAGAGGCACGGATGTAGCAGCTGGAGGAATGCTTTGCAGAGAAGATAAAGCTGACAAGTTCTAGAGGTCAATGAGCTTGACCTTGTCAATCACCAAATTGTTTGCACATCCTATGATGAAGACCACAGCTGTATTCTTAGTTCAGTGTGACATCTTCACCAAGCCATCATAAGGTGGCATAAGGCAAGGCCAGATACCTTTATTATGCATAAGGTCGTGGGCTTGCTGTTGGAAGGGCTTTGCTAATGAAAACATCCAGTGGTAACAGAAGTGGGGCACAGGTGTTTGAAGAAAAGGTGAAGATGATCGACATAGCCGTGAGGAGTTTGAGTGGAAAAAGGAGTTTGCAGTAGAGTGCACCAAATGAATGGCAGATGACAGTGAATGTGATGGTTGCTAAAGGTTTAATGACTCAAAGCTGTACTTGGGCTATGAGAGACACTGCAGTGGAGTGCTCTGAATTTGACAACCTAGGGTTCTACAAAATGCACCGAAAGCTAAGTACATGAGAATTTCGGTATTCTTTTCAAATGAGAATGCAGTTGCCGCAGCCGCCAATCAACACTGTCATTTGTTGCTCACTGGCAGAAAGTCATAGCCACTGAGACTCCGCAGTTGTTTGTATGTTCATCCACTGTACAATTTGATATAAATGGTCGCATAAAACTAGTTCCTCTATCCCCACGCTCTCAGTTGCACCAGACTTGCAACCAGCTGGCTCGCACAACTTCGGAGCTACAAGACATCGACAGGCAAGCGGCTGAAGCACAATAGCCTCACCACACAAGGCAGTCTGTTGCGATGCATTCACAGATGTCACATTAGGTATCAATAGCATGGCCTCATCATTGAATATTTGCTCCATTACATTAGCGACTGCAGTCACATTGTTGTTGCATTGTAGCACGTCTCAACTAGCACTACCAGCCTTCATTCACACTGTGGAGAAGTCCCATGTCCGAACACCACCTGGCTGGTCCCAGCCTGTCCTGCACCCCACTACATTTTCTTCCATGGTAGCCATGTCTACGCTGCTGTTCGGCGCATGAGCTTGAGGTGAACACAAGTTCCCACACTGCCCCTCCTTCTGTGATGACAGTGGTGGCTTCCGGTGAACAACTGCACTGTGACACCTTGCTGGGTTCCTGCTTACTAGGAACACTAAGTCAGATGCTGCCAGGATGAGGTCTTCCAACCCCTGGGGCCCTTAACCAATCTAGCTGCCAGGACACACTCCTCAACGTATGCGACACCTTACCAGCCAACTTCGAAAGCAAGGTGCCATCCAGAAAAGGTGCACCAGTTATGGTTGTACACCCTCAGTTTCAGCGGCTCCCCACCACTAACAGGAAGCATGCAGCTGCAGTTCACCAAACTCAGTGCAAAGCTCACATGACAGCCAGTGCATTCTTTCGGTCAAGAGCAGTTGTGAAGAATGGGGGCACTGCACCTCTTGTGTACAGCTTGCTGTCCTAAGTGCAGTAAGTATCTGCTACAAAGCTGCCACGATGTTGCGCAAGGAACAACAGGTCATCGGCAACTCAAAGAAAGCAGCAGCTTTTTGCTGCTCATCAGATAGTCCCTATACACAGTCCCATTCAGAAACATTTTGACTCTTCAATCATGGCTGCCACTGTTTTCAGCTAGCTGGTCCCTGCCTGTCCTATGCTCCACTTCAGCCTCTTCCTTTGCAGTGATGTTGATGCTGCTGTTCAGTCCACTCACTTGAGTGGACACAAGTTACGACTACACAAACCACATGAAAACAGTACATTTTCTTTAGTGTCTAACATCAAGCTGTGAACCTCTAAGCCAAATGGGCAAAACTCCCAAAAACGTGCAAAGATCTGATAAAGGCAACAATGAAAATCCTTGTGCTCTGCAAGCAGCAACTTGTCACCATGCTATGATCCCTTTGGCAGATTGAAACACTCATGCCTATTGTTGGTGAGATTTATGGTTTGCAAATGCATGAGCTCACCAGACAGGATTGAAAAGTTAGCAAGAAAGACTATATATGACATGGACAGTGGATACTCTTGACAAGCAAGTATTAAATGTACAGCAGGGTAGTACATCACTGAAGTTAGCACAGTGTTCTGAATTTGGCCGGTGGTGCAAGTCAAACAGAAAATGAATAAAGAAAATGAGTGGGACGTGGGGCACCTGGACTGCTATGTACTATGTATAATCACATTCCTAATTTATTGCTTTTAAGAAAACATTTTGCAATCAGTGCCATGCTATTTCTAATATGCTGCTGTTTAATTAAGGAAGTGTTTCAGGGTTCCTTATATTTTTGTCACTTGTATGGTATGCATACTTGCCTACACCACATTTTCCTGAATATGAAATGAAAACTGTGAGACCTTAGCGATTCCTGGCGCTCAGAATTCCTTTACTCAACAGCAACAGGCTCCCAGAGCAGTCATCACAATCTTCTCATGAAGAACTTCTTTGCAATACACACCATGTTGTTCTCATCTCATATGGTATTGCTTGTTGTGGCTTCCAAAATAGATACACAAATGCCTCCATTAGAAGTGTGCATGGCATGCGAATCCCAGCACATATAACCAAGTGCCAAAGCTGTATGATAACACAGTGGTTAACACACCCAGCACCAAATTGCACACTGCCAAAGGGGCATAAGTTCGAACCCTAGAGGTGATTTTAAGGAAGGGTGAAGCCGAGAATGAAGTGGTAGCAGGGTGAAGCCGAGAATTAAGCAATGGCTCGATGAACTGAGCACAATAATGATGTCGACAGCCAGCGGTGGCAACGTAACAGAAGAGACAGATGGACAAACACAGCAAGCCCTGTTTTTATCTTTCACCTGCTGTTGCAGTAAAAGTGTGTAGCATGAAGCAATGAAATGTGAGGCTCATCAGCAGAACACTTTGGTGGATGTAGCTCCAAACTGCTGAAAGAATGTACTGTCGACCCCCATTTTTCAAACTTCTACATGTCATGGAAGGTTCGCTTGACTTATCTAAAGCTTGTATCAATGTTTAACGTCTTATTTCTTAATCTCCAGAAACTCATAATAGCAACCTCACTCGGGCACAATTGCTGCACAAATGTTGCAGAATTAATATGAACTCTAACGCTTATCTTCGGCCAAGAAACATTGAGCAACACAATTTCCTACTTGCACTTCAGCCACAGCCCTGTATTTTCTGTCAAGAATTCTGTTTATAAAGTTATGGGCTTTTGAACTTATATGCAGCCATTGCAGTTTCTCACTCGCTTTTGCAGCCTTCCCAGCATGATAACAGTCTGTGCAGAATGCACATGTTCATTTGAAATGTGTTTGAGGTATTGGCAGTGGTTAGAAACTATCTAACCTATACTGTCTACTTGTGCTTACTACAAGTGTTTTTGGTGGAGACACAAGTGGTGGGCGTGCTGCCTGTCATTTCTTCTTTTACTGCTGCACAGTGGTATGTACCAGTGTTGACACTGTAGCTAGGCAGTGAGAAACATGCTGCTGAAGAATGACAACAAAAAGCTGCTTTGCATTCTTCCTTACTCCACAATTGTTCAATGAGCTCACGGGCAGTAATGGCAGTTTCATACACCACTAAGAAACCTCAACTGTGATTTACACCAAGCAATGTTTGCTTCAACAGAACCTTTACAAATCCATAGCACAGGCACTGTAACCACATTGTCGTAGGTCACCTTTAGACTTCCAGAACAATCTGTTACACATCATCATTATCATCAACAATACCTTATTTTATGTCTACTGCAGGATGAAGGCCTTTCCCAGCTATCTCCAATAATGACTCTCTTGAACCAGCTGACTCTATCTTATGCCTGCAGACTTCGTAATCTTCTGGTACCCTCGAGTGCATTTCCCTTCCCATAGCACCCACTCTATAACTCTTATAGACCTCAGGTTATCTGTTCTATGAATTACATGGCCTGCCCAACTCCATTTCTTTCTTTTTATCTCAACAAACATATATATATGTGCAATCCCCATATGCTACCTAATATAAACCACTGCCTTACTGTCTTTTAACGTTTCACCCATCATTTTTCATTCTATCACTCGTTGCGCAGTCCTTAAACGAACTCTAAAGGAAAATATTAAGTTGAGTTATTTCAACAGCTTGTCTGTCCAGAAGTCAACCATCATTTTTTGGATTCCAATATATGACTTAGTTGCGTAGAAAACTGCCACCAAAGTCCTACTGCCATTCCTCAATTTGAATCGCCCATGCCACAAATGAGGCCATGACATTATCTCCACGTCACTACCTCTGCCGCTATGTGCCAATCAGTCACTCCTCTTTCAACTCACACTGGCAGCATTCCTTGAACTGCCCGCCTCCCTCGTTGGCTCAGTATCCTGGCTAGTGGGCGGCGCCAGCCTGTAGGTGGCCTGACATCACACCACGCATCACACAAGAGAGGTACCATACTCCATGACAGGTGGAGCCACTCGGATTTTCTATTTTCGGCATCTTCTTGCTTAAAGAAGCTCTGTTCTTTCTACGAGTGATGAATTCGTTATTACAGAAGCTTAACCTTTCAATCTAGTTCGACTTAATATTATCGTGTTGACATTATCTGGGTACCTCACACATTTTCAGGGGTTATCTATTTATCTATGTATGTATGTTTGTATCTAACTATTTTCCCCACCTACCTGGGTCACTGATCGAATCGAATGATAGAGTGGTTAGCTTATCAGGCTGCCGAGGTAGCAGGGTTAGAATCGAACCATTGTATCATGTTGGTTCACCGACTTCGTGCCAATGTGTACATACATGCCTCACTTCAACAAAGTTCTCTCAAGCCGACATGGGTCGCTGTAAAAATGGGACTGGGTAGGCACCGCTGTTTGGAGAAACTCCTTTACGCTGACTTGTAATACTGGGTGCATGCCACTCAGTCTGTGCTGGTCTTCAATGAACATCTCGGGACGCCAACTTGGGTAACTAGGTGTGTGCCACTCTACAATGACAAGATCCCTTAAATTTTCCTGATGCTGAACGGAATTAAACCCCCATCACAAGGGTCCCTCAAGGACAACAACCCGAGGCTTTAGCAGGCCGCGTCATGAAGGCAGTGGGTATGTGCCGCTCTTCAGTGAACCTTTTGCCAACTTGGGTCACTGAGTATGTGCCACTGAGTATGAGGCAAGCGAGGGAATGAGCCTCAGCATTTGCAGACGCCGACATGCCACAGTTCTTGTTTTGCAGGCAAAGCACAGAGTTCTCAGCAGTGCCACTAGATGGCACAGCATGTCCAGAAGTGCATGTGCTTGCTGCGGTAAAGCTAGGGAAAGTATGGAGCATGTTTAATTAGAATGTGAAGACGTCTACCCAGCGGTCGATTTAGGCACCACTGGCCTCCTTGAAGCCCTTGGGTTCAGCGAGAGCAGTGGAAAAGTAAACATGTCCGCAATAGGGATTAGAAAGAGGCGATTGGAGGATTGGTGGAAGAAAAGTAGGGAAACAACAAAAGATGGAGATGTACAAAAGCACAATTCACAATATGGGGCCAGAAAATGTGGTTGTGGGAGTTCATAGTTTTTTTTTTTATTTTTATTGTTTAACCTAGGTAGGACATTAGGCAGTTTAATAGCAAGAGCTTGGTGGCGCAACCCACCGCCCTGTTCCAAAGGGGACGCTCATAACATCCATCCATCCATCCATGCAAGAGAGAAGCCTGATTGCCGCATGACGTTTTTCAGCCTTTGCATGCAGCAGCATGCCATGCATTTCAGAGGCATTGCAGCAGCAACGCTAAATGGTGCCGAGTGTTCTTAGGGAAACACGAAAGGGGAGTCCTGCTGTAGTACACTCCTCATACATAACACGTTTTGACGGTGGCAATACATTGTATCGATATAGCCGTCGACAGAAATCATGAGGTGGGTTCTGGCGCAATTCTTTTTCCTTTAGAGTCCCTTTAACTTCTTCTCCAGCTTTTGTTGACTTTAAAGTTTTTGTCCCATATGTTAGTAATATTAGGATGTAATGATTGACCCTTTTCATATTGACGATAGCGGCAAGTGGCCAGTCACAATTTGATAATTGCCTGCTGTATGTGCTCCAACCCATTTTTACTTTTCTGTAGATATCGTTCTCATGATCCAGGTCCCCTGTGACTGAATGCCTAATATATTCTGGCACAGATGATGAAGAAATTGAACATTTTCATGAAGATGTTGAATCAGCGATGCAAAAAGTGCAAACTCGGCATACTGTAGTCATGGGAGACTTCAATGAAAAAGTGGGGAAAAGCAGGCTGGTGAACAAGCAATTGGCAACTGCGGCATGGATTCTAGGAACAATCAAGGAGAGATGTTGGTAGAATTCGCGTAAAGGAATAAGCTGAAAATAATGAACACCTCCTTCAGGAAGCATTGGAACAAAAAGTGGACCTGGAAAACCCCTAATGATGAAACAAGAAATTAAATTAATTTCACACTTTCTGCCAATGCCATAGTGCAGGATGTAGAAGTGTTAGGTAGGGTAAAGTGCAGTGATCATAGGTTAGTGAGGGCTACAATTCACCTCAATTTGAAGAGAGAAAGTAAAATTGGTCAAGAAGAAACAGGCCAACCTAGACGCAGTAAGGGTAAAAGCAGACCAATTCAAGTTGGCACTTGCAAACGAACATGCAGCCTTAGAACAGAGAGATGAAGATGACATAGAGGCAATCAATGAAACGGTAAATAGGCTGGCTTCAGAAGCAGCAAGTGAAGTGGGAGGTAAGGCACCAGGCAACCAATAGGCATGCTCTCCCAAGTAACAAAGGATCCAATAAAAAACGACAAAGAATGAAAGTTTCCAACTCAAAAGATAAGACAGAATTCGCGGAACTATCAAAACTAATCAACCAGGAGAAAATGAGGGATATTCGAAATTGTAACATGAGAAAGACTGAGGAAGCAGTAAAATATGGACACAGCCTGAAATCAGTGAGAAGGAAACTTGACATAGGACAAACCAAGATGTATGCACTGAAAAATAAACAGGGTAATGTCATCAGCAATCTCGAACATATAGTAAACGCGACAGAAGAATTCTACACTGACCTGTACAGTACCCAAAGCAGCCACAATACCTCCATACGAAGTAGTAATAAACAGGGTACAGCTCCTTCTATAATTTACGATGAAATTAGAAGAGCTTCACAAGACATGAAACGGGGAAAAGCAGCAGGAGTAGATTGACTACCAGTCGATTTAATCAAAGATGGAGGAGACATAATGCTTGAAAAACTAGCGGCCCTTTATACGAACTATCGACTTCAAAGATCCCAGAGAACTGGAAGAACGCCAACATTATACCAATCCACAAATATGGAGATGTTAAAGAATTGAAAAATTATATGCCAATTAGCTTACATCCAGTATTACATAAAATATTCACCAAGATAATCTCCAATAGAATATGGGCAACACTGGACTTTTGTCAACCAAGGGAAAAGGCAGGCTTCAGAAAGGAATAGTATACAATGGATCACATCCATGTCATAAATCAGGTAATCGAAAAATCCACAGAGTACAATCAGCCTCTCTAGATGGCTTTCATAGATTACGAAAAGGCATTTGATTAAGTAAGGATACCAGCAGTCATAGAGGCATTACATAATGAAGGAGTACAGGATGCTTACGTAAATGTCTTGGAAAGTATCTACAGAGATCCCACAGCTACCTTAAACCTCCCCAAGAAAAGTAGGAAGATAACTATAAAGAAAAGGGTTAGACAAGGAGACACAATCTCTCCAATGCTATTCACTGCGTGCTTGGAAGAAGTATTCAAGCTATTAAACTAGGAAGGCTTAGGAGTAAGGATCAATGCCGAATATCTCAGCAACCTTCGATTTGTAGATGACATTTTCCTGTTCAGCAACACTGGGGACGAGTCGCAACAAATGAATGAGGACCTTAAGAGCGAGAGTATAAGACTGGGGTTGAAGATTAATATTGCCGCAAGCCTTCAGAAGTCATCTTAGGGGCTTAATAAATCGCAGAGCAGCTGGCTCCTGGAAAACGCGTCCGTCAGGGTTGGCTCGCAAGCAGGGTAGAGAAGCATGGTGTTCTTTGTTTTTTTGCGCTTGACCCACTCTTGCCTTCTACCCACAACCTGCATGTGGCATTATCCCCTCTTCCGAACAAAAGCATTGTTTCAATGCTGCAAAATAGGCGTAAGCGATAGAAACAAAACAAACAAACAAAAAACACAATGCAGAAAAACCGAAAGTACAAAAAAAAGAAGAAATGTGCCGCTGGCACAGTTAATGAACAGAGAGGCAACCTCACAAACAAGCTTGGTTGTCGTTGTGTCAGGGTCCGGGTCTGTGTCTGCGATGCTGTGTCCAATACCACTTCATAGTTAACGTCACTGACACAGCGTAGTACTTTACATGGACCAAAATACCAGCTCAGCAACTTTTTACAGAGGCCACGGCGGTGAACAGGGGTCCACACCCAAACTTGGTCTCCGGGGTTGCAGGACACATCCCTGTGGCGGATGTTGTAGCATTGTGCGTCCGTCTGCTGCCGCTGGCCAATGTGCAGCTGCCCGAGCTGCCGAGCTTCCTTGACACGCTCAGCAAATTCATCGTTACCAGTTGTCAAGTGGTCGGTGTCTTGACACGGCAGCATAGCATCCAGCATCGTCTGGACTTCGCGACTGTAGAGAAGGCGAAATGGTGTTAATCGCATCGTCTCTTGCACGGTGGTGCTTCATGTAAGGCAAGATCCGGTCCCATGTTTTGTGTTGAACGCCAATGTACATGGCTCTGAAACCGTGGCTCGTGGGATGGCCTGTGTCTCAGCATAACGTGTTGAATAATCAGTCGCGACGATCACGCATTTGTTGCCGTCTGCAGAAAGAGGAAACGGTCCGAGAATGTTCATGCCGACTTGGTCGAAAGACAAGTGAGGTGCTTTGAATGGTCGAAGGAAGCCAGCCGGCTTAACGGAATATGTCTTTCGATGCTGGCATTTACGACGGCCTTTAGCATACTGTTTGACATTTACCAAGAGCCCGGGCCAATAGTCCATCTCGCTTACTCTAGCGAGTGTTCGTGAGAAGCCTAAATGGCCAGATGTGGGTTCGTCATGGCAAGCAAAGAGGATGTCGTCTCGCATGTCTCTTGGAACCGCCAGGAAGTAAGCACGGCTGTTTGAACGGGCATTCTTCTTATACAGCACATTGTCTCATAGACAGAAGGATTTCAACGAGAGAGACAGATGGCCTGGTATGGCTGTGCCGCGGCCCTCTAAATGATCAATGACCGGTCGAATCTCAGTGTCGTCACGCTGCCGTGTGATCAAGTCCGACGAACTAATGGTGCCCAGGAAGCCATCATCGTTTTCTGTTTCCTGACTGACATGATCAATGGGTGTGTGGGACAGTGTATCAGCATCTTTGTGCTTATGGCCAGACCTATAAACAATAGTGACATCAAATTCCTGTAGCCTCAAGCTCCACAGTGCCGGTCGTCCTGAAGGGTCATGCATGCTTGCCAACCAACAGAGGGCATGGTGGTTCGTCACAACTCTGAAGGCACAACCACAGAGGTAGGCGCGCAACTTGATAATCACCCACACGAGTGCGAGGCACTCTTTCTCTGTAGTTGAATAATTCACCTCGGCGCGAGACAGTGAGCGGCTGGCACAGGCTATGACTCTTTCCACTCCATCTTGGCGTTGGACGAGCACTGTGCCAAGGCCAATGCTACTGGCGTCGGTATGCACCTCTGTATCGGCATCATGAAGAAAATATGCAAGAACGGGTGCCGACTGTAGGCGGTGTCGTAATTCAGCAAAAGCTGCCTGTTGCTCATTATGCCAGACAAATGGTGTGTCGTCCCTTGTAAGGTGAGTCAGAGGCTTTGCTATCTTCCAAAAGCCATTCATAAACCAGCGATAGCAGGCGCACAAGCCCAGAAAGCGCCAGATGGAATTCTTATCAGCAGGAGCTGGAAATGCGGCCGTAGCGGCAACCTTATTTGGATCAGGTTGGACCCCTTTGGCACTTAGTACATGCCCGAGAAACTTGAGCTCTTCATAACTGAAGTGGCACTTTTCCAACCGATCAGATGGCTTCTCGCACACTCCGCAGACGGAGAAGAAGCTGCTCGAACATTTCATAAAATACGACCACATCATCAAGGTTCATCAAGGTACTCAAGACAAGTCTGCCACTTCAGTCCAGTGGGGACAGTGTCCATCATTCGCTGGAAAGTAGCCGAGGCTGAACACTAGCCAAAAGGAAGGGCTTGAAATTTGTGGAGACCATCTTTCTTGTGGACTCATTCGTCTACCTCGATTTGCCAGTAGCCAATTTTTAAATCAAGAGAAGAAAAATAGTGGCCACACCATAACCTATCTAACGAGTCGTCAATACACGGCAGTGGGTACACGTCCTTTTTAGTCAAGTGTTATGCTTCTGGTAGTCAACACAGAAGCGGGGCGTTCCGTCTTTCTTTTTGACAAGAACGACCGGACACGACCACGGCCTGTTGGAAGGCTCGATGATGCCATCGGCAAGCATCTCCCGAACCTGGGTACATATGGCTTCACATTCTATTGCTGACATGCAGTAAGGCTGCCGGTGTATCAGGCGTGCGTCCTCAAACGTGGTGATTTTGTGTCTAGTGATGGGAGTCTGACGTACCTTTGAAGAACTCGCACAGCAAGTCCAGAATTCATGCAAGAGCTTGCGCAGTGCTGTCTGGCTATCGGCGCACAATTCAGAATTGATGTCGATATGGCCTAGAGCCATGTCTGCTGTCTCCACTACTTCCGACATGAAACAGTTGTTAACGTTTGCTACTTCATCTGAAAATGCTATCGAAATGCCGCAGAAAAGGTGTCGATGCTCATTGCTAAAGTTATATATATCAAAACGTTTATTAAAAAAAAAAGTGCAGAAAGCGAGTGGGTGGAGCTCCTAGTCCAGGGCCCCACTGGTTTGTGCGGTCCACCGTGCCTGGTTGAGGAGCGCTTGCTGCATCTCCCCATCCTCGTTGGCGAGCCAAGTCTCCCACTGCTCCCTTCCGGAAAGTGTGCCGGCTATTTTCGGGGTATTCATTTTGGGTGGCCTGTTCTGGCAATCCCACGTAATGTGGGCGAGAGTTGGCTGGCCTCCGGACCACGGACAGTGAACGCTGTACAGCGTTGAGTGAATGGCATGTTTCAAATAAAGGTTTAGAAATGTGTGCATCTGTATTCAGTGCCAGTCATAAGAGTCCCGCCTGGATAGGCCAGGGTGTGGTGGACTGTACTACTTTCTTCGCTCGCGCCATTGGTGCTCAAGGATGTCTTGTGGTAAGAAGGGGTTTTCGTCAGAGTGGTTGGGCGCTCGGTTGACAAAAGCCCGAGCTGCACCATCCGCTCTCTCATTGCCCTCGAGTCCTGCGTGACCCGGGCACCAGATGATCATGTGTTTCTGCATTAGGTTCGATCCTAATAGGTGAGTGGTAAGTTGGTAACAAGCAATTGTGATTGGCCATCACGAAGCTGTATAACACTTCTAGCCACTTAAAAACCTTGCTTTAGGAGGTGTTCCAAATTAGTTTCAGCCACCGCTTCACCATCACGTAAGCCACAGCATGCAACATTGATGAGGACACTGGCTCGTGGAGGAAGCGTTACACTGTCTCCAGAAACACGAAGTACGTTGTAATGCTGTTGATCATTTTGCACATTGATTGCTAGTCGGCTGAGAATGTGATACGACACTCTTGAAGAATAATAATAGTGCCATACTCCTGCACGAATTCAACGCCAAAAATAATGTCACAGGGGCATTTGCGTAAGACAAGGCAACACGGAACGAATGTAGATCCCTCAATTTCAACTCTAGTCATGCAGGCGCCCAGTGGGGTAACGACGTGGCCGACAGCCATTCGATTCTGTGAGCTATACCAAGGCGTAATTACTTTCTTCAGCCGCATTGCCGTTTTCCAGCTTAATATAGAGTAGTCTGCACCGGTCTCCACTAAAGCACTAACGGCATAACGGTCAATAGTCACTGCTATATCGAGAAAAAGCCGGTCGTCCTGTTCAGCTCCAGGTGGTGTCAGATCGAGACCTGTCCGTGTCTTCATCGATCGGGGGTCTTCAGCACTTCAATCATCAGTGGCCTCGCACTCAAAGATCACTTTAGTTAGTTTTCCAGACAGGGACTGGGTGACCATGCGGTAGAATACCGCTGGGGTGGAGGCGAAAATCGTCTCGGAGACGGTGACTACAACTGCCGCCTGGCAGGCGGTGGAAAGCGCTGCTGAGAGAGGTAGTCCTCAATGTCCCGAGGTCACTGGCCGTATCGAGGCGACAGCGAGTACGCGGAAAAGCCACGAAGTTCGAGATGCCGGTATGGGCACTGGCGGTACGGGTGGTCAGCTTCACCGCAGTGGAAGCACACAGGCCAGCGATCGGGTGTGCGCCAAACATCTGACTTCCAGGAGATGTGCGTCTATCATTGATGTAGCGGACTGGTTACTCCGGACGATGGGCAACTGGAGCGGCATGGGCCAAGGACGGTGGCGTGTACCCAGCTTCGCAGTACGACATCGGCTGTGCGGAGTGATGTGACACTGCAGGAGTAGCACGAACGAACAGCAACAGAGAGGAAGCAAAATGCCTTAAGGCTTCCACGTAGGTCGCTCGGCAGTATTCAATAGGTCCAGCCGCAGCATTATCAGAGGCAATGTATCATGGAGGGCCTGGTGCAGCTCGTCTTTGATAACTCTTGTAAGAGAGCTTACCGTAGGGTGCGATGTTGGTATGATGCTGGCCTTTTGCAACACTTCACGCACTACAGTGTATGAGCTCCCACAGACAGTCACTGTTGCTTCCGAAGGTCGTGAAAATGTCAGCAGATTACATGCTGTTCACTTACCGCTCATACAGGTTGGACCGATGCAGAAGCATCTTTTCCATGGTCATGGCCTCAAACAAGAACTCCACAACCATCTTCGGAGGGCTCCGCACGAGACCAGCAAAGTGCTGCTCCTTGACTACGCGCATCAGCTGACGTAACTTCTCCTCTGTCGTTCCTGGGTCAGCTCATCTGAAGATGCATGTCACGTCTTTGATGTATGTGGTCACAGTTTCGTTCGGCAACTGGGTGCGGGCCTGAATTGCTCGTTCCGCTCGTTCGTGGTGATCAGCACTGGTGTAGGTTTCCAGAAGCTAGACAAAATTCGTGCCACCACGTCAGTTGCTCCTCACGGTTCTAAAACCATGTACACGCACCATCCTCTAGGTATAAGTAGACGTGTCTCAGTTTTGCCGCATCATCCCAATGGTTCAAGGTGGCCGTGCGCTCGAAGTCGACGATCCAGTCTTTGAAATTTTCGAACACTGCGCCATGGAACGTCATTGGGACCCATGGGCTCTCAAGTGAATACCGTTTCAACATCGTCCTCTCCATAATGGTTGAGGCAGGTTGAGCGGAAGCACTGTTCATACTGTTTGAAGTGGTGGGAACCGTAGCGACGACGACTTTCGGAGCTAGTCGCCTGACCCTGCGGCTGCCCTGATGCACGGGAGTCGACTGGCACTGGATTCATAGAACGGACCCTTGGAGCGGTTTGCAACATCTGTGAGGGCTAGCCGCACCTCCACCAGTTTGTCACAAGCCTTTAGAAGTCCTTTTGGGGGTTTAATAAGCCGCAGAGCAGCTGGCTCATAAAAAACGCATCCGTCGGAGTTGGCTTGTGAGCAGGGAAGACATGCGCAGTCCTCTTTGTTTTTTTGGGCTCAACCCACTCTTGCCCTTGACCCACTACCTACATGTGGCAATATACAGAAGACAAAGATAATGATCAATAGCCGGGCAAGGGAACAAGAGTTCAGGACTACCAATCAGCCTCTAGAGTCTGTGAAAAAGTATGTTTACCTAGGTCAATTAGTCACTGGAGACCACGATCATGAGAAGGAAATTTACAGAAGAATAAAAATATAAAAATGGGTTGGAGCACATTTGGCAGACATTGTCAGGTCCTGACTGGAAGCTTACCATTACCATTAAAAAGAAAGGTGTACAATCAATGCATTCTACCGGTGCTGAAATATGGGGCAGAAACTTGGAGACTGACAAAGAAACTCGAAAACAAGTTAAGGAATGTGCAAAGAGCAATGGAACAAAGAATGTTAGGCATGACGTTAAGAGACAGGAAGAGAGCGGTGTGGACCAGAGAGCAAACAATGATAGCCGATATTCTAATTGAGATTCAGAGAAAGAAATGGAGCTGGGCAGATCATGTAATGCATAGGTTAGATAACTGATGGACCATTAGGGTTACATAATGGGTGCCAAAAGAAGGGAAGCACAGTCGAGGACGACAGAAGACTAGGTGGGGTGATGAAATTTATAAATTCACAGGTGCTAGCTGGAATCGGTTGGTGCAGGACAAGGGTAATTGGAGACCGCAGGGAGAGGCCTTCGCCTGCTGTAGACATAAAATAGGATGCTGCTGATGATGATGATGACAATGGTGATGATGATGATGGCACAGATTCTAGAAGCTGGCTGCTCTCTTGCCAGGCTACTGAACGTTACCTCAGTATTCTGCATATTAATCTTCAAACTTCAGACTTCATGGGCTAAAGTCCTCAGTCATTTGTCGCACACCAGTACACAACATGGAACTGAATTTGGTCAAGTGCAATTTCTAAAACACAGCAATGACTCAGCGCAGTTGTAAACATAGAACAACAGAAACTTTAACAAAAAATTTCAGCGCCCAGGCATGACTGGGACTTGTGCAGGAGCCACTAGAGACACTGTGGCTCTCATACAAGTCTTGGTCACACCTTGTAGATCTGCTTGACTCTCAAAAAAATGCTGAATTAGTTGTACTGCCCAAGCGAGTCCGACACTAGGAGAGCTCTGCCATGATGTATATAAGCAGGGCTTTCACTCCACTGAGTTCTCTTGAAATTCTTGACATTCATTTCCCAAAATATGTAGGAGCCATAAGAAGCTGCACTAAGCCTTTGACACACAGTCACAAGAAGGCGCTAGGAAGAGGAGACATGAAACATCAAAAGTGAAAAAATTCAGAGGGAAATTATGAATTGTACCACAGTTACAATGTTGTTGAGGTGTATCACATGAACAACAAGAAATAGTCAGGACGGTCAAGAACACACAGTAAAAGAACAAACATCTATCTTACAAGAAAAACATGCAGGTAATAAGAATCCTGAAGAACTAGAAATTAAAATGTTTAGAGAAGGTTGCCTACCTAGCAAAGCCTGGAAGAGCCGACTCTTGAAGATGCGGATCACACGCTCAATGGCATTGCGTAGCTGCTTGTCCTGCGGCTTGTTCAGCCTGCTGTGGTACTCTTCCAAGAGCTCCAGTGCCCTGTGGGCTTCTGCAAATAACACGAGTGTGTTAAAATCGCTGACAAATAGAAGAAACTCAAGAAAAATGTTTGCTAGAACACTTTTTACAAAAATTTCCAAGTCGTATAACTGATAGCAGACATCTGTAGGCCAGTAATAGGGAAGGCGGCAAGCACCATCTCAACAAATTCCTCCACAAGGTTTCTCAAAATCGTTTATCTTGGTGGCCTGTAACACCACCAGCAACAGCTTTCACTGGTCAGCATGCTTTCTTTTTCTCTTTTTAACAAGACTGGCAGGGAACTGTGGAATATGTTACAATCTGCCATTTGTCCGAAGAACTACATATGCTGATGGCATAGGCAAAACGCCTCCCGAAACTTTCAATTTGCCATGTAGTAGTCGTCTGTACCAGATCCCCATAGTGGGTCGATGCTGCAAAAACCTTTCCCGAAATAAAATTCTGGCTATGCTTGTGTCCATATGCTCATTAATTGTGTTATTCATAATCCAGTGGCAGAAATTGCTGTAACTAGCAGCTTGGTGCTGCAAGTGAAAGATTTCATGTGCAAAGGCCTCACTTGCTTTCTGCAATTATGACTGCTAATGCTGCTCCGCAGAAAGTAGGCCCTCCTCATGCGGCCACGCACAGCAGGCTTCTGCTGTGGCACAATTTGACAGATGAAACACTGCCAATGCACTGGTGTGAAATGCTTCTATCAAGTTTGAACTATGCTGTACGCCACAACTGCTTTGAATAGCCTCTTCTTGTTTTCACAGTGGCAGGGCCCGCTTAATATAGGCAGTAAAAATAAACAATGTAATACTGGAACGTCCAAAAATGTGCTGTTACCACTCGCCGGAAATGACACAGAACCCAGAACATTGAGAACCAGCATGGCTCCTTCGTATGAGCTCTAAGATTAGGCAGCACCGCACATTACGCTGTAAATTATGGAAGCCATGGTCTTGGATTTGTGTCATAACTGATAACCATCACATACTCGTGTTGTCTGCTTAGGTGCTATTTCAAGGCTGTTAATAAGATTAGATAATTACTAGTCCTGAAATTTTCCCCAAGACTTTTGAGAGGCACCAATGAAATTATACAAGAGGTGCAGGGTACCTCATGAAAGCTGTGCATCCAATATATGTATCCAATAGGCATCCAATACTGCAAAGTTGGCCAGCTCTGGAAAGCTGCTTTCCAACCAAAATTTTTTGTTCACAGACTTAGTTCTATGATACATTCAAGAAAAACATGGGATTGACATCTGGTCCTTATAAATTGATTGCCATTTCCTTTACTGAGAACTAAGAACACTTTTTCCCTTACAAGGAGGTGTGAGATAATTTAGCAGGTGTAAGGGAAATTTACTGATTATAATGCACAAAAAACATCAGGGAAGTGCAATACACTCTAGCTAAGTTACACTTTTCTGTACCTACCCTCTCACACTTTCCCTCTGAGTGGTCCACACTTAGATCTCTTGCCCACAGGCAAGAGATCTCAGTTGGAAAACAGCAAGGCAGCATAGTTGACTTACACAGTTGGCAAGTGAGGAACAGTATAAACGCCACCCTAACATTTGAAGCCCTCACTATCTGCAAACTGATTCAAAAGTATCTGAAATTTCAAACAATCACTGTCACATCAATGACACACAACAAACAGAATACAAGTATGTGTATGATTGACTTTAAGAAACTTGGTAAAATTCCCACACCTGTAGTTATTAAGGTGTTAAAGAAATAGGGGACCCAAACTTGAGAGACGCTATCGGCAGTGCATACCAGACAAAGCAAAAAGAGTGCAAAAGCTCTTAAGGGGAGTTTGGGTTTTTATGTATGCCAAGCTGCTTGGGTGCACTATTTCTAAAACTCGTTACTAATGGTGGCACACTTTTGCATAGCTGTGTCTGTCACAGTGACACTGCCCTTTGTTCTCAAATGCATGCACCATTACTGTAAAATTCACATTAGGAACAAATATGACATTGCAGGCATAATATATTCCACAAAAGCTGCTGTGCAGCTCTACAGAAAGCGAAGGAATGATGAGCACAGCTGTGGGGAGGGATGTATTTATTGTGGACAAAAATAAGTTTACATGAACAAATGAAAAGTATACAAAACTGATAACAAATAGCAGAATAAAAAGACTTCAAATGGTGAAGATAAATCAAGGTGAATATAAGAAACGTATATGCATGCTTAACAAAAATTTGTACATTCAAGCTGGCTGATGAGCACAGCTAATTTGTCCTACAGCTATGCACAGCTAAAACATGACCCACTTACTCCCAAGTAAAAATGACTGACTACTTGAAGTAGTTCACTATCAAATTTGAAGCTGTTGATGAGGTAGTAACTGAGACCATAAAGATAACCCAGTTATGTCAAAGCTCGACATGGAAAATCTTGGCTGGGGCATATGTACACCATACTGCACATGAAGTGAGGTGAATTACAGCATAAGCTGAAATTCTTTATTTTTAAAATATTTATAGTGTATTAACTGACAAATGTACATGCCACCAAATTTTTGTGGACGTATTTGCCACAGAGAAAAGGAAGCAAGAAATCTTTTAGCCTTTCTGGCCACAAACGTAAACTGTAAGGAAGGAAAGTATATATATCTTTGTGTTGTACTTTTACTGCGTGTTCCGAGCTGTCACAAGCTGTATTTCTAATTATCCCCGATATTTAGGCCCGTAAAATAATACAATGTTGCATAATGTACTTACACTACCTCAAGGCATAATTTAATGCATGGAGCTTGCAAGTAGACATGTGTGCAGGGTCACTGACTCTACTTTCTTTAAGCACTTTAACTGCCTTGCAGCTGGTATATTCAAAATTAATCACTCATTCATGAGCACAGGAAATGATAGTGCTTGTAGACTGTGCAAGCATCAAGCTTTCTTGTTACAGTAAGTCTACGTGTAAAATAAAGAACTTTGCTCGAGAGAATAGTAAGCATTGACAGTGAAGTGCCCTGGAGTGAGAGTTACAAGTATTGGCATTAATAAAATAGCAGTAATTACTTTTTTTTTTCATCTTCGAGTGCACACATGAAAGCCACTATCTTGATTTTTTTTTCCTTTTTTTTTCCACCTCCCGAGCCGAGTTAAAAACTAGAATAAACAAGCCGCGTCCCTACGTGGAAGGGGAGAGAGAACAAAAAAGCGTGAATATGAAGCTGAAAAACCCTTCTATCTGCACCAAGGAATGAAAACAAACAGAAGTCGTCAAACGTAAACAAGAAAATGAGAAGAATAAAACACGAACAGCCGAAAGCGCGCACAGCTTTCCTGTCCATCAATTCTGACGAGTTGTACACAAACGTGCACTATTTATACGCAGCTGTCAGAACTCCCACCCTTCTGTGTGTCATCACTTTGGCTCGTGACGCAACGTGCGGGGCAACCCCCACTAAGCGCACCGCGGTAATGTCAATTTCCAGCACTAAGCATCAATAGAGCTAATGCAAATTGATGTTCTGTTATTTCCCTCAGCGAATCGTCTGCTATTTATCCCTTTCATCAGGTAGTGCAACCCATTGCAGCGTCCGAAGAGGCCCTGCTCCAATCCGCATGCGTCAGTAGTGTCATTCGATCGGCAGCCCGCGTCTAGCTTTACACGGCCGCCAACCACATAACATTTCGCAGCGGTGCCTACACGAAATCAAACCTAAATGCAGCCTCAACAACTTCCAACCTTTTCTGGCACTGCAAACGAGCACATACCGCTGCACTACTGCAGGTCAGAACGGCGGCAGCGGCGGCGCGCCCACCGCCGTACGTCAAGGGCCGTGCGCGACCGATTAGTCGCGCTTCGAGCGCACCTATCTACATCTGAGCCACCGTTATCGCTACAACCTGCGCGGCGGAGCACACAAATGATGCGACAGACTGAGCGGGAGTCGCAGCAGCGTCTGTCAGCGATAAGCCGCAGCCTCCGGGCGCGCAACCACTGCTCGAGCCGCGGATTCAGCGGCAGCGTGCGAGCGCCGCGCATTCCGCCGCTACTGACCCATGTTCGCTGGCCGTCGGCTGTTATCCGCTGGCTCTGCAGTGGTATCGCGCACACAAGGGAGCCTCACCGTCGATGTGCATCGTGGAGACACCGGTCGAAACACAGCACAAACCACGCAGCCTCCTCCAGCGAGCAGAGCACAACAAATCCTGCGGCACGGAAGCGTGTTTCCCTTTTTTCTTTTTTGCTTTTCTCCTGGGGAGTGACAAATCGGGCACTCTAGGCGGGAGAGGGAAGCGAAAACCCGCAAAGCTCTTCGGCGAAGTCAGTCGGACGGCGCTTTGCTCTCAGACACTGCGGGCACGATTCATCGAAGAGTAAATTAAACCTACTACTGAAATGATCTTACCACCTTGTTTACGGACTGGCATGGCCGTTGTCAAAGCAGCAGCCGCGGACTAGCGTCGGTATCCAGCGAAACACCTTCGTGATTCCTCCGCAAACAACTGATGGAAGAGAGCCGACTCCAGTGCAAACAACGAAGCAGCACAAAAAGGGATGACCGCAAATTTTCGGCTAAAAAACACGGCGGCAGCAAGTGGTTCTTTTCAACACCACCGACGAACGCAGAGGATACCGCACCGCGAAATGAAATCAAACGATACACACACTCTCGCAGCGGCGCGGCGGCGGCGCTACAAACCAATATGGCGGCACCCAAGTTGCCTCAGTGTCACGTGGGCAAATTTGACCAATGGGATAAAAACAATAATAATTTATTCGTTTTTCATTGGGCCTCGAATATACGCGGCAGTTTGACTGCGGTAGAACGCGCGCGGACCGAAATGTCCATCCGTCAGCCTTCGAGTTCACGGTACATTTGCATGGGTTTCTTGCGTTGCGTCGTCCACGACGCTTTTATAAATGAACGCGTTTTTTTTTTCGCTGTATGAGAAACAGTGCAGGGGCATTGTGTCAAGGAACGCACTGAAACATGTTATCAAAATACGCGCACGAAAACAATTATCCTTCCAAATAAATATTTCTCCATCACAACACGCCTTTTTCAAAGAAAATAATTTCAATACGTCAGACTACAATTAGTATTGCAGCACTCGCACAATCGAATATTATCGTCAAATTCGCGTTTGGACCGAAGTGGAAAATCTCAATTTCCAGGCAACATACAAAAACTTTTGAAAACTGCAAACATACAGCCTGAAACCTGTTGAAGTCGTAAAATATTCTGTCACATTCGCCTTGCGATCATGTGTACAGTAAACAAAAACTTGCAAATTCATCTCTAGCTTCGTTTCTTTCTTTTTTCTTTCTTTCTTTCCTCGGTTAAACCTAGCTCTTCTATAGTCGTCCGCGTTATTGAGGACAAGTTGACGGACAATTTATTACTGCCAATCAATGGCGTCACTAATGGAGAAGGGGGGGGGCACTACCCTGGGTGCAGGGCTGGGCGTTATCGAAGATAGCATATGTATATTAGATACTACCTTAAGATACCCTTTGGGTATCTTGTATGTGCATCATGGTACCTGGCACAGACGCAAGGTACACCTGTGGCAAAAGCCACAGTAACACTCACAGTCATTGACAGCAGTTCAAATTTATTCTGAGGCAACACCTTTATGCTAACTCATTCTTCTAACAACCAAATACGACTGAGAAAAGCAAATACTGTGCGCCACTAATATTAATAATAAATACAATTTTACTTATTAACTTCTTAATTATACTCGTTAGGTAGAATGTTTTAACCGCACAATGGAAGTCAAGCCGGTGCATATGCTTATAGCATACCATTTTGTTGTAAGCATCAACAAAATAGAACTAGGGCGCTATAACGTAAAGCTATTCCAAACTTTTCTATTCCAATTCTGCAATCAGGCCACCGCCATTGGTCAAAAACTTTTTTGGACCACCCCCACTTCACCTCTCTGTTACGCAACGTCACAAAAACCGCGATAGCTCCCCATCTGATATGACGTACACACACTGATTATGCATGATTTGACCGAACAAAATAAAACAAGTTATTTCTGATCCGACGCCTTTGCACCATTAGCCCTCGCTATTGGTCAAAAAATTTCGGGCCGCACCCACTTCACCTGCCTGTCACGCGACGTCACAAAACCGCAAAAACTCACCGCGTCAAGGCGACGTGTACGCGTTAAAGATGCATTAACATGCCGAACAAAAGTGAATTTTCGTCTGAATAGCCGCAGGCTGCCCCGTTCCGAAAGGAATAAAAAATGGCTGCCGCCGATCGCTCAGGCACTGGCTACTCGCACCTGCCGGAGGGCATGGGTTTATTTGCGTATAATCAAACTTTTTGCATAGCCGTGTAACGTTTTCGAGCACTTCCGGCAGGCTTACGACCTCGTTCTGCCAACTCTTCTTTACTAAGGATTCGTTTTAGCGTAATTGTTAAGCTTCCGTTGAATGCCGCCGCGATTTTCGACCAGCCACTGCAGGCCAAACAAAGGAAAGCGGACAATCGCAGACGCCGGCACACCCTCTTCATTCGGTTATCGATTTTCAGTGCAGTGGCTCAGCCCTATCGAATCCCTCTCCACTTCAGCGTGCTCCTCGCCTCTTGTCAGTCAATTAGATAAGACAAGCCGCTCTGTGTAGGCAATGTTATTCGTTTTTCAAGCAAACAAAAGTGACCTCCTATGACCACCCCCCGAAATTAAGACGCATACCCCCCCCCCCCCTCCCTGCCCCACGCCACCACTTCTCGGTCACGCGCATCGTTGTTGCTTCGTTAGTTCAACTTTCTTTGTTTAGACTGATCCAGGGACCAGGAAAGGGATTCAGTTCGTGGTCAGCTGGTCTGAACGCACGTGGAACGAGTTGCGGCCAGAGAAAATGCTAATTGCGTTTAACGCTTTTTTTTTTCGTTATTTCCTCGAGCGACGGCTCGCCGCGACGCTGACAGATCCCCGGAACCATATACTCGTGATACGGGTTAGATAAGGTGGAAAACAATATAACACGAGACAGCGTCCATCATCAAACCGTGCAATAACCCTTAAACTCAAAGGCAATACCTAGGTTAACGGGTGACTGTCACCCGCTAACTCGCCTGGTTTTTAACTAATTGTACTGCTCTTTTCGTGAAAAATTGCTAACTGGACACAAGGGTCTCAAGGATTTGAGAAATTAAGCGATCTACTAAGGGAGAGAGCCAAGGCAACAGCCAAATAGGAAGGAAAAGCGAAAATTAACAAATTTAACCGTTGCTTATGAAAATATTTATGGATCAATATCTTTTTATTTAAAAAGGAAGTAGAGAAAACGCCGCCGGAAGTGGAGGACAATTCCGTGTGTTCTGAATGGCCTTCTACAGTTATCATTCGAGCAGCCTAACTTAGCCATTTCTCCGCTGTGCTTATGTAGGTGTTTTTCTAACCTTCCACGGTGGGTGCAGTACGTCTAGAATCGCAGCTTCTTGCGCCATATGCGGTTGTACGAAAACTGGCGGCCACGGATCGTTACGTAACTTCCCAAATAACTATACGAGTCGGTTGTGTAACTTGTTATATATAGAGCAGTAAACGAGGGATCCAAAAGACCCCCCCCCCCTCCCCTGTGAGTGTTCCACAAATACATATTTCTCGATAATTCTTCCAGAATCGGATACAACTTAAGTCTGCAATGAAGCCCCGCCCACGCCCTCATAACCACCAGCGACTGTTCCTCCGCGAAGCTGCAAATAATTCGTACTTCAAACTTTTTCTGTTACCCAAATAAGGCAGCAGTTACAAAAATAAAATTATTAGCGCGTAATTTTATAATTTGTCCCCTCGCCTATTATAGTGGAATGGCGAATGCCTAATTGTTTATTGAACTGAAATAACATGCTTGCTTCGCTACAACTATTACTTGTCAAGTTTCACTTCAGTTGGCAGTGAAGTTGCATGAGTAAAACGAGTTCAGCAGTGAAATGAACTGCACCGCACACTTTTGAAGAGTGAAATGCTCAGACTCCATACATTTTGTCCATGTCTGTTGCACATCTCCTTGCTTCCGCCGATGAAAAGACTCTTCAAGAACAGCAGACGCTCCGGAGGTATGAAGTACGACGCCCATAGAGTTTCTCACTACATTACCTAGAGGAAAATCTGGCGCTGCTGCGCTGTGGTATGCATGGGAATGCCGGTATATTGTGGATTCGGATTGGCATCGTTCTCGTAGAGACGGGACACCTTCAAGACGCGCTTGGCAAGTACCGTTCCGTCTGTCACAATGATTCATTTTCTACTAGAACAGCACGTAAAAAGCTGTTTTAGCTTTATTATTAAGCGAAAACATGTTTTGTTCAACTATGAGAACTTGTTATTGTGTGTACGACTACATGTTACGTAAAAAGTATCAGCGGGCCGCTAAAGTTGGAGGACAGACGACAAGGTTCGCGCTCCGCTTTGAAACAGTTGGTCGTCTGTTCTTGCTTTTCTTCGCTTGGTCATGCATCGCGGGTGAGTAAAGATGTAATATGCATGAATGGAAACATTTTATGAAGATTTTACTTTGAGAACGCGTTATTTGCGTAGCCATATCCACGTTTTAGACGAAGCCTTTTACAACACCAGCCAACACGAGCCTCGCAGACACGTATACCGTCATTCCCATGACGGCACGGTGCCCCCTTAAGAAACTCCCATAGACGGTGGCGCCAGATTATCCTCTAGGTGTTATAGTGAGAAACACTATGACGACGCCATTTTGAAAAGGCCGCATGACACGACGATTTTGTTTGCTTCTGTGATTGGCTGGCGGAGTAACACAACTCCGCGCGGTCCATGTGCCTTTGTTGCCAACTGCTGTTTTTTTTAAAGTTCTATTCTACTAAAGTAATCTTTATTTTACACTTTCGCTTCTTTACTTGTTTCCTGCGCGAGTGCATTTGACGTAGTTCTTTGTTTGCCAAGTAAAGGAGAGGTGTATCGCACAGGCGTACCTGAAAAATACACCTTATTTCATTTATCTTTTGTGGGTTTACGCGTTTTTATGGCGAATGGTGGGCGTTATTTGTACTAGTAATGGTACCCTCCCCCATTTGCATAGAAAAGTTACCTAGGGTTGTCCCCCCCCCACCCCGCAAAAAAATCCTGGTTACGAGTCTGGTGTGCATGCAAGCTGATGCGTGCAACGGAAGCTAGAACGCTAGCCCTACATCCGGATAAAACAGCCTGAAATGAGCGTGAAATTTGCGTCCACTCGTGGTTTCGTGGCTTTTGCAACAAAACGCGCTGCGCTACTCTGCAGTCCTGCTAATTCTCTACGCGCAGGCCGCGCACTGCGTCGTCAATAGCAAGACGGCTCGACGAGATGACGCGAATGTGCCTCGAGCGTTAGTTTAACTGCTATCGCAAATAACAGAGAGCTAGCCTTATTTTAAAGCGAAAGCTTTACTGGCCGCGAACTTGAGATTTCGCCGTGGCGATGCTTCGAGGAGGCACATGACGTCACATCGCGTGCCTCGCCGTGGATATTTCTCTCTCTCTCTCGCTCCCTAGTCACTACTGCGCATGCGCCACTAGTAGCACCGAGCCGCAGGTGTTCCGCCGCTGCGCAGCGCCGCGCCTTTCCGCCGCCGCCGTTTGGTATGACGTCACACCGCGTTCCTCGGACGTTGCGCTCGCTTCCCCTCGCTTCACCACCTGCGTCGCATGCCTGAAGATGTCGGAGGATTGAATAGGAGAGCTCGCGTGCGTCGCAACCACAGTTGACGCGGCAGTAAGGACGGCCACAATTCTGATAAGCAGGAGGCCTGGAATCGACATCGGAACGAGATGAAGAGGAAACGAATCGCTCAGGAAACAGACGAACAGAGCGCCGAACGACTGGCTAAGCGCCGCTACATAGCTAGACAACCACAGTAACCTGGACTTGCAATCAAGCTTAACCAAGGCTAACCATGCTACGCCTTAGCTTTCGCCACGTATATCATGGCATAGCCGAGCTAAGCCACTGCCAATTTCTTTAACGCGACAGCGTTAAGGAGCTGGTGTCGCAGAAAAGCCGGTGTCGTCGGCGTCGTTGACCGTGAGCGAAAAATCTCGGAAGGCAATTCATAAATAAAAACAACTTGCAAGATGGGCTGGGTGGGAATCGAACCAGGGTGTCCGGAGTGTGAGACGGAGACGCTACCACTCAGCCATGAGTTCGATGGTTCCAAGCGAGACAAAAGCGCCTCTAGTGAATGCGGTGTTGCCTTAGAAACGTGCGGTAGAACGTTATACTCGGTGTATATCGGTAATTATGAGCGTGTAAATTACAGAAGTCGCAGTTAAACGAGTAGCGAAGTACGTTTCTGCTACATTGCTTGTGCAATTGGCGCACACGCAGAGCCATCTTGCGGCAAACACAGAAGACCCCCTCCTCGTAATGTACGGCGCTGCCTCGACAGGTGGCGCGCCACTCGCCCGCGTCTTCCCTTTGTCTCGTGAACAGCATGCTGAGCGAATGAGTGGGCGGTGCGAACAGGGTGCGATAACGCTATCGCGTTCCACTCTTGAAGGCGAAGCTTAAGCGTCCTCCAATTTTTGTACTTATTCTGCACGCAGTAATCGCCCTGCCGCCGTTTTCGCACACCTATCTCTACGTCGGCCTGCTGTTTGAAGTCGCGTGATGTCAGAGAAAATTCGCCGTGTTAATTCACGGTTGCTGCACTAACTTTGGTTAACAGTCCACCATTAGCAGTCAATATAACGTGAGTCAGAGCAGTTTGGCGCCTGCCACAATTAGCAGTCTGGGAAGGGAGTAGGACGCGAAGCCTGTCGTTTTGATGTATTTGTGCTGACTATAACTCCAGCCGCCTTTTGCTATTTTTCACCGCAGGCTGATTTGCGTTGCCCCCCTACACTGCCTTTAAACTAAACAGAAAACAATATCAGCTGTATTAGTAAGTTACCCTTATAAAACAAAACAAAAAATCCGGTCTTATGTGTATAATATACCGGGAGAAAAGGCTTAGTTAAAGGACGCAAACCCGAAAGACGGGTGGCGACGCTACCGTGGAGTTCCCGCACCAGCTCGGCGTGACGTCATGGATTTTCACCTCGTTTACTTGGACGTAGTCAATTTCTTTTACAGACAAAGAAGGACTGCATTGCGTTTTAAAGCAACCAAGGATTGGGCTTAATTTGGAAACTTGAAGAGCTGTTACTAAATTGTTCTGATTCATTCTGCTCTCTATTGACTTCATCCTTTGGTCTGCGATATAGTTCCATGGCTGGCTTTCGTGGTACTTTTCGCACATATATACCCACCCACCCACTCACCCACACACACACACACTCTCTCTCTCTCTCTCTTTAAGAAAAAATGCAGGATAAAACGGGAGTATATAGCTTGACAGTTAGTCCTAAAAAAGAGCGCTTCCGTCCCTGAAGGGACTAACTGCAGCAGTGTACGTGCCGCGTAAAATTTTGGAGAGTAGTGTTCAGTCCCCGGTCGGAACGAGAAAAACGGGATGACAAACGGCAACAGTTACTCCCCATGCACTCCGCTATATTTTACTCCGTGTCGTCTAGTGATGCGGCGAAAACGGTATTGTCTATATAAATTGTGAATAGTTTGACGTTCGTGCAGTGTCCATTAAACTACGCGCAAAGCATCGCTTTTCCTCTTTGTGAAAAAAGTACGTGAAATTTAAAACGTGGAATGTAAAGAGCCATGCACTTCATGTGTACACCATGAGTGAACGACACACATTAAAGCGACTGACAACTGGCCAGAATGTTATGTGAGATGTTGATGGAAATGAAATGTCCATGATTTATAATGATAGAATCCAGCACGCTGTTCGCGATTTAAGTAGAAATTATAATTTTAACTTGGCAAAGAAAGTCACGAAAACCAGTATGTGGCGAGACCTGGTGATGAAATCATGGTACATTGGATACCTATTCTATGATATTACTGTATGTAAGTCGACTGTTATTAAGTGCATCATAATTATTGCTTAAAATTGCAGTTGCTATATCATTAGACACTCGCGCATTATTCTATGCTTTGGAAATCAAAAATGCACGCGCGGCTACGGCAACACACTGGACTCCGTATCATGTGTGAAAGCGTTGTTTCGTTTTCGACCCGATTGGTTTCGTTTTGGGTGGTTAATACCAAATCAGTTGGACAAGAAACCACGAAAACACGTAGCTATTATCGCAGAAATAATTTAACAATTCGGAAAACATGAATCGCAGGAACATCGACTTGATAAACAAAATCACACTTTATTACAGCACGGCCACACTCATCGTCTGCCTCCCGCTAATGCCGGCGTATAATCGCTATCGCGCTCACCTATCACCGTTTTCAGCATGCTTCCAATGAGCGACTACATCCTCACTGCAGATAAAAAAATTCTAATAAAAATGTTCCACGGTGTTTTTTTTCCACGTTAGCACTTCATGATTAGACAGTTTGACCGGTAAGCTTTCCATTGCATTAAAAAAAATGTGTACCATGAAAATTGGTTGTCAGTCCCTTTAAACGCTCAAGTCACTGGTGCACTGCCAGATGTCATTGGTTCAAACCTTCCAAGTTCCTTCCATTCCAAGGACATTACAAACTTAAGCGACGTGTAGCTCAAACGGTGGCCTTCACTACGCTCGCTACACGTAGAGTGCTACGGAATGAAACGCGACAGGCAGCATTTAGTAGAATCCTGCATGTGCGCAAAGTACTCGAGAGCACCATGTCATGTCGCTAGGAATCTGATCACCAAATGTGACGCGGACTCGGATTTAAGTGTACGCGCCACGAACTGCAACCAGTGGACACGAAAGCAGGCGCATTAATTAGCCCTAAATTGACGCGTTTCATTCCGTGAGCACTGTACTTCACGTAATGTGTATCAGTTTAAATCAGCCTAAGAATAATCGAGCAGCTTTCTTTTTTCTGTCGCTTATGGTTGCAAGTACATGCAACGTTGGACTCTCCCTGCATAGCATACAGAAAATGCCGAATATCTTTTGTATATCCGCAGCTGCGTTCAGATGCTTAACATGGTCTCATTATCCTCTTTCGTCAACCTAGTTGCCGTGTTGCAGTGGTTAGAGTACCTGACTTGTGAACGTGAAGATGTGAGTTTCATATGCTTCATTAAAACGTTTTTCTGGGTGAATTGGTGCATACTTGATTTGAAAATTATAACAGCACTAACACATGCAACCAAAAAAGAACAAGGACGAGGCACAAGCGCTGCGTTGCGCTTGTGTCTCGTCCTTGTTCTTTTGTGGTTGCATGTGTTAGTGCTGTTATAATTTTCAAATCAAGTTTCATTTGAAAGAGCGAACGTGGAGTGCGGACGAAAGGCGGGGAAAGAGAATAAAGCGCGAAGAAGAAAGTGGAGGAGAAGGGTATGGCGAAAGCGTGAGAATAAAAGCGTAGTGCCTCGAAAGACAGGCTTTGCGGCGACAATGGCTACGAGATGGCGCCAGAGTAGCGCGCGTCGTCTGTTTACCGATGACGCCACCGATACCATATATGGAAACAAAGCGCTGCATTACCGGAGGTCTGTCTGCGGCGGCTGCTGAGAATCACGTCCACGCGTCACCCCCGCGCTGCCTCTCGCGATTAGCGAGGCAGTCGCCCCACTCTTCGCTTCGTTTGCAACGTGCCGCACGAGACAGATTGTCTACGCCAGCCAATATATCGCAAAATGGTGGGCTCAAATTTCGCATTAGGGAGTATCGTTATCGTAAGTGATCTCTTTCTTTATTTTTCAGCTCAACAATTTTTTAACAATGGGTAATTTCGTTAATTACTTTTTGAGGAGCATCGGAAGAGAGCAACTGCCAGTCCCTGAAGGAGTAACCGCATGGGAAATAACAATTCATCCCTTTGCAGTTACACCCAAAAAGGACGAATGGTTGTGACAGATTACTCCCCGAAAAGAGTAACCTCGATACCCTATTTCATACTTGAGTGCACACACACACGTGCGCGTACGCAAGAAAATGCACTGGTGTTCCAATCACTCTTATGCTTCACTGCATCAAACAGCGTTATCTTAAAAAAGTAAGTGGAACAACAGTGCATCTTTATCGCAAGTTTGACGGCGCACATCTAGACAGCGGTGCCAATCTCAGAATTCGTTCTAAGTCGATATGCCTTGCGTACTCACTAAAATTCGTAGATTGAAGTATTTTCCGTAAAGAAAATCATTAGAAAGTTAATTATGATATATATGTTAATTATGCACACTAACTAAAATTCGTAGATTAAAATATTTTCCGTAAAGTAAGTAATCAGAAAGTTAATTATCATATATGTGTTAACTATACAATTATCCGCTTTGATTTCTTGTAGAAGTAATGGCTGCCTCATCGAGTAATTTGGAACAATGCTTAGAATTGTGCTATCTGCCACATGCAACATTTAGGAATTTGGTGCAGCTAAAGAAACACCCTGTGTGTATTTATATATGGAGAGACACACTCCAGCACCTTTGTTCACTGAACACACAGAAAAAGGCTTCATTGACGGGATTGTCACGCTCAGTTGACTCAAGCTGGCGCGTCTTGATTTCTGGGATGACCCCACAATTAGCTGAAGCGGCTGTCAAACGTCCGTGGGGGTTACCGGGGTCCGTGAGGGAACGTCGTAGGACACCCTTTTCCAGGAGATTCTTGCTCTCAATGGGCCGTGAAAGCGACAGTGAACCAACAAACAATACTCGGTCGGCCAAACGTGCCTCGCCCGGCTGGCGCCATAAGTCTGTCCAAGGAGGTCGCATTGTTGGCTTCACGAAGCGATTCGTCGCAGCGGGGCAGGAAAGGCTAGAAGGTCACTACCCCCGCTGGCCCATCGTAACAAGACATAATTGGAGATCGCAGGGAGAGGCCTTCGTCCTGCAGTGGACATAAAAATAGGCTGATGATAATGACGAAAAATGAATATCAAGATAGCCTGTGTTAGTATATTACACTTTTGCGGTAACGCGAAGCGTATAGAAGGACTGGTAAGAAAGTGCAGGGGCGCATGAAAGGTGTAATAGCGCAACATGGGTGGCGAAGCCCCCTTTATGTTACCCGCGCCACCTCGGCGAGACGACACGCATGATCAAATTTTGACAACGTTTGTTCGGATCTAGATAAACGTGTATTGGTAAAGACGCACATTACATTCTGAAGAAATCATAGACTCAACCTAAGAAGTTTCCATTTCTACTGCGATAAAAATGCCCAAATGCGAGAAGATATTTTGAAATCCATGACGTCACACTGACGTATACAATCAGTGAGGTTCTGGCGCGAATTTCAAATAAGTCTGACCTTCAGGTTGATTAGTATCTTAGTATAAACAATCATTTCCCTCCAATTGAATGAACATAGAGCGTTTGAAGAATGCTCTACCAGACTACAATTAAGGTGGTCTTTAGTGCCTGATATCATTGATATCAAATAGGTTCAGAACGATTTAAAACACTGGTTAGCGGCTAGACAGGGTACTTATTTGTTTGCATGTGACTTATAACTTTGTACGCCAACGTAGTGTTCTCAAACGAGCGCGAAAGCTCTGGCGTCCTATGTGCGACGATGTTGCCGAGTGTTGCTACGATGTTTCTCTTGCATGAAGGGTACCCCGCCGTGAAACTCGGACGAAATTAATTAAATGAACTGATACTCTGCAGAAATGAATGAAAATTTGGTATTCAGAAGAATCAAAATTTATTAATCACTTCTGTAATCACAGGTGCGTAGCATGAACAAGGAGGTCTCGTAGTCTAAAGTTGCACTGAGACATCCTTTTAACGTCATTACGTTCTTATATGGCGATTACTATAGAGGACATTTCGTTCTAGTATTAACACGCTTTCACAGACAAGTTAGTCGACGTCCTGAGCAAACAAGGGAAAGATATATGTCGGCTACTGACGTCACGTGAAAATCGTCAATAATAAAGGACCCTCAAAAGTCCAGAGACAAGCTTCTCGGCATTGCGCACAGTCGTCGGAAAAATGAAGTATCTTAAGAGCGCAATACTTTCCTTTATATCTATTCCTAGGCTTCAATGTCGCCCCTGTTCAAATAAAGAACTAATGTACAAGATTTCCGTCACGCTTCGCTATTTGCGCGAACACGTATGTGGCTCTCCCTGCCGGAGGCAGAAACAGTGAAGTGCGCATCCACGCTGGGTAGAGCAACCGCTGCACACGGCGCACCTCCTGATGCGCAGCTGCCCCCCCCCCCCCATCCACCCTTCCCCATTTCCTCACGAATACCCGCGTTTCAGTTTAACTATTCGGTAATCGGAATCTATGGGGCTTAGTTCTCAAATGTTTCGTGTGTCGGCGCCGGCGTGCTGTGTTCGGGCCCCTTCAACCACGGGCACCGTGTTGCAGCTCGTATTGCACGCGACTGCGTTTCCTTGAAGACGGCGCTGAACAGTGAAGTCCGAGTTGCGTCTTCGCAGACTTGCGCACCCGGCCATCGGAAGGCTGGCTTTCCGCAATCCTTAGCCGTGTGGTGGCGAAGCTCGTTGCACCTTAAATTTAAATTCTGGAGGTCTTGCGTGCCGACACCGCAATATGATTATGAGGCTCGCCGTAGTTGGTGACTCCGGACTAATTTTGACCACCTTCGGCGTTCTTTACCGTGCCCCCAGTGCACGGTACACGGGTGTTTTCGCGTTTATCCCCTATCGAAATGGGGTCGAAATTCGGTCGGGATTTTGATTCCACACCCTGGGGCTCAGCATCGTTGCATCTTGAAAAGGGGAATTGTAGCCCTCGTCTTATTCGAGCCCCGTTGAAGGTTTCTGTATAAGTGCTTCATCAGCCTGTTAATTCTCTTTACAAAAATCACCACCGATCCACTCCCGCGAAATTGGCTGGTTAGCGATGCTGTAGATATGTTGCGCCTAATGTAGGGCAACTTGTCAAACACCGATCCCACAATGTGCGCCCATTACGCACATTGCTCTTCAAAGTAATATATCAAAGTAATATATGACACAAACACACGTTTCAATGCAGTTTAAAATACATTTTATCTATTACTTTGTAATGGCTGGTATAACTGCTTTGTGGTCGCTATGACACACGCCGATGTTTTCCGTTCTTATTTGATAAATGTTTGTGGCCAAAGTTACATCGATGCATGACCCGTGTACGGTAGTTGGTTGACTCGGATCGTTCGAGTAACCGAGTTCGCGCGCCTCGTCATCAGTCATGTGGTTTGGCGGCTTTCCTTATTTGCGAGTTTCGTATTGAAACGAAAGCTGTGCTGTATGCTCGCTTCACGCCTCTGCCTTACGGGCTTAAGAGCCATTGCTCCTGGCCCTGCACTGCCGCCGGGATCGGCCTGGGTTTTCTGTCGACGTGACGAACGCGAAATAATCCCGAGATCCTACATATAGCAATAGACAGCTTCGCTGTAAGAGAGTTCACGCTACATTCGTGCACATACTGCAAATTTTCCTCCGCGTGGCAGTTATATACGTATGTCAATCGCGGATTCGCCTTCGGAAGTAGCACTGCAGTCTGGCGACTAAAATAAGAAACGCAGAAAGAAACGGAAGTTCGCTCCCCGCGGGTGCGCGAAAGGAGCGCAGGTTTATTATTGCAAATCGCCATTCGGCGTCATTCGGCGGTGCGCGGAAGAGGCGCATCGCACGCGTGCATGGACCAGCCGATGGGGCGTGGATCATCCGGTGGCGGTCCAGACGGAGCAGCTCCGGACCGGGTTCATGGGCGAACCCTTCTTGCAGCCGTAGACGCGAGCAAAGTGCTCCGAGTTGCTCAGCGGCACGTTCACCTGCGCTCGTTTACGTGGCAGGTGAACACAAGTGATGGCGCACCAGTTTCCGCTACATGCAAAGATCAGCGAAAAGTTACGATATGCACCACGACGATTCCAAGCTCGCGGTTCACGTTTAGCGTCAATTAATGTGTCACTCGGGCCGGCGGTTTCTTGAGGTCCGAAGCTCAAATATCGCTTGTGCAGCTTCAAAAAACACATCCTTTGCAGATGTATGCCAATCTCCAGCAACCGATACATAAAGATATAGACAGATTTTATTTACAGGAAAGGCAGACAGGTCGATCTGAGCTTGGCGCGCTCTAGTCTGCTACTCTGCACTGGGAAAGAGGCAACGGTAGCGGAAAGTATAGGGAACAAGTAACATATAGTAAAGGGATGGATGATGATGAAGAGAAGAGGAGGTCTGAATGCTTTCTGTACATTTGAGGATGGCCCTATACAAGAGCCACTCGTTTAGTCTATAGACTGCATTGCAGTACTACGAGGTGGATGTTGCATGTACTACGAGATGGATGGAGTTAGTGTGCGCTCGTATCGTGTACTTCCTTTTGACTTTCGTCCGGGTACAGAACAAAACAGATACAGAACGGAACGGATACAGAACCTAACCCTAGGAACAAGTACTACGAGACCATGCCGTCCGCTTTCACCACCCATCACAATAATGCAGACTCCGATAACTGACCGGTAACACACTGGATGTTAGAAACAAAAAAATTCACCGACGATTACGATATTCCCTAATGCGAAATTTCAGCGCAGCACTTTACGCGTTTTCATTTAGGGATATATTGGCTGGCGCGGACAATGTCTCGTGCGGCACGTTGCAAACGGAGTGAAGTGTGGCGCGACTACCTCGCTAATCTGGAGATCGCGAGAGCCAGCGTGTGGGTGACGCGTGGCGCGATTCACTGCAGCCGCCGCCGACAGACCTGCCAGACGACGCGTGCTACTCTGGCACCATCTCGTAGCCATCGTCGCCGCACTATGCTATTCTTCTCGCCCTTTCCCCATACCCTCCTCCTCCGCTTTCTTCGTCGCGTCTTTCATCCTCCGATGCGCTCCGCGTTCACTCTCATCTTTCGCTGTGCTCGTTCGCTCTGTTACGCCAGCGCCAACACTCGCCGTATAGGAACGGGCGCCTAAGAGCTGCGCTGTAAAATTTACGGATTACTCGCGAAATATACCCCACAGGGAAGTTGCTGTTTATTCGAATGACGTATACATACAAGGGAACTTTTCTTTTATAATCACTGACAATTATATGCTTCAAAGCGAAAATTCGGAACTCTGGCTGTTCTTTGATTAACTTATGATACCGAGCGCGTCGCCGCATGCGCCGGCATTCAACGCACGAAAGCAGCTTAACCGCTTCACTTTAGAAATACTGCAAAAATTAAAGGGGTAACGAACGTCTTAATTACCACTAAGAAGAAGCTGGCATGTCTGCATGCTAAGCAGTAGTCATATATGGCTAGGCGTTTCCGAATATGGAAGCGAATCTAGTATGGAAGCCCTGTACGAGCAGCACAATAGACGAAGGGGGGTACCAATCTGCTTACTAATCTAAAACGCAAAAAAAAGCATGCGATTATGTGAGAAAAGTGAGGACGATAAAGGTGTGAAAATGCGTGTCGATATTGCATTGATAATCATGCATTAATCCAGCTTTTCACTTTTTTATCTCTATGAGCTTTAAATAATGTCCGAAGCACCTTTTGTGGAACATACTCTCATCGCTTGATATCTGAGTAATGTTGCCTTTTCAAATGAGTAGTTTCATAATAGTTGTACAACAACCTTGTGTCTCTCTTGTTGCAGAAATGAAAGACTAATAAGTTGATGCACCTATTTATTGGCACCATCACCCATGCAACCAACCGCGGAGAAAGGAAAAAGGAGGGAGCATACCGCAACGCGATTGAAGCCAAACCTGTCGGCCCAACACGTGATCGCATGTCAAAGTGCGCGGTTGGTTTTAGTGTTCCCGCTCTGCAGGCAAACCCACGGAAAGGCAGCTGAACAAGCGCACACCGTATAAAAACTATACTGGCATAACTACTGGGAACCAAACGTCTGAAAAATCTCGATTCTTGCTCCGCGATCTCGACGCAAGAGGTCACAATGCAAGTTCATAGCTCACGCCCATCTGCTCCGGCGAGCTGACTGGAGACGCAAAGAGAGACGACACAGCAACATGGCTGCGCGTCCGGCTTGAAAAACGCGGCGTGAGGGCCTTTCCTATTTCGATGTCCTCCGTCGGCTTGTATGATGATTATTTACCGATGCTCTGCAGTGGTCATACAGCCGATTCGGGGCTCCCAGGCAGTCAGCGTTGCTAATAATTGCAGGTTACTGGCTAAAAAACCCGCCTCGATTCCACCCTGTGAAAGCGGATGCACAAAGAAGCTGTTGCCGACACGTCAGGCACGCACAACCGACGTTAGGCGCCGTCACACAATCGACGTACGTCACGCGCGTACGTGCGTGTGCGAAGTGCAGCATTCTTCTAAGCCAAACGCAAATGCAGTATTGACCTAAGTGAACGTTTAAAAGTAAGATGCGTCAGAAAACGCGTTAAACTTGCACACAAGCTGCAGGCAGCGTAGCTTCGGATTGTTATTAGAATATACGAGAACACATAAATTTGTTGCGCCTGAAACTCAAACACAAAGCTTTCCAGCTGCAGTTTGCTTTTGGGTGTGCATGCCACGAGAAATCCCGACCAACTAGAGGCTGACAGTTTCGCCGTAAAGACCGCGCAAAGAAGTTGCTGTGTGTACCAGTGAGGTACGCAGGCTGCGCTGCAGCCTGCATTGGGGCCATACATGCACCGTAGCCATATACCTCCGACTCGTAGAATGTGACTTGAGAAACAAAAAGAATGGATTACTGGTTAGAAAAACCTCGCATATAAGTGTCTGTATTGCGCCTAGAATGAGATATAAGTGCACTTCTACATTCCTCTCTGCCCGTGATGATAGAAGCGCATAGGGAGCGGGATGCTGGCCGCATAGACGAGCGTATAAGTGCCCGATAACACAGGCCCGTCGGGGATGACCGTGTTGTCCCGCCGACAGTGACGGGTGTTCAAACAAACATGTGTATACTAATAAGCGAACAGCTAAAAAGGACGCTGACGGCGCGTGGCTTTCACGTGCGGCCGAGTTAACGCAAAATAAATGTGGACTTCGCCAGGCAAAAGGTGCAGTATAGGTCTCATGGAGACTTTCTCCTACAGAATCAAAGTCCTACGGCAGCCCATACGTGCCGACGTGGTGACTTGAAAACACCGCATAGTTCGAACAACGTAACCCCGGCACGAAAGTTCGTGCACGGCTTGTGCGAATCTAGCTTCGCTAACTGCGTGTCATGGCCGCAGATAAGCTACCGATACATAACAGACCGCGCACCTTGAACTTGGCCGGCAGCCGCTCTCGGAAAAGGATCTGGCGGGCGGCGGTGCCGTTGCGCGCCGCGGTCGCCGGCTGGTCGCACTGCCCGACGGCGAAGTTGACGAAGAACAGCTCGTCGGTGGACAGGGCGCGCAGCGTGGGCAGGCGGAACAGCGCCGGCCGCCCCTCGCGCAGCGGGAACGAGCGGACGTAGACGCGGTACAGGGGCTCGAGCACCGCGTTGTCCTCCACGATCTCGGCCAGGAAGTCGTCGGTGACGCCGCCGGCGGGCGAGCCGGCCTCGGCCGACAGCAGCTCGCCGTACTGCCGCAGGAAGCACCACGACAGGTGCGCGAACCGCAGCGACGTGGCGCGGCTCCACGACGGCCGATCGTCGTGCACGGTCTGTATGTATATGTGCATGTATACAAGGCGGGCGCGGTCAGTTGCGCTTCTCACATTAGGTTTCTCATAGCGCCACCGGAGCTGGCACTGTATATAGCGCCCGCGAGCAATCTGACTGAGTACCATATGTGTCACGCACTTCCGTCTTTCGCAACATCAATCGCAACAGCGAGTGCGCGAGCATAGTGCACGCGTATACCTGCATGTCGGCGACGGCGGCGAACAGTCCCCGCAGGGCGTAGGGCAGGAACCGGGGCACGTGCATGGGAAGCACGTCCTGCACGCGTGCCAGGAAGCCCAGCACGCCGTAGGGCAGCAGCACGCTGTTGCGCTCCGGATCGTGCCTGCATTGCGCACCGCGTGCAGATCTCATTGTATCGCGACCGAAATAAAGACAACGGGAAAACTCGATCTATTAATGAGCACCAATTAACTCGCCCGGACTTTAGTACGTCTTCGGGGATTCCGTGTTTTAAGAGCGAAGACGCGCGCAACTGCGGAAACCAATCGTTTACGCCGATGGCACCTCGCAGTGCAAAACGAAGCCTGTACAATGCGCCTAACCGGTCCCAGATGGGGACAGGTGCCGTCATCACGTAATGAGCGTATACAGCCCTCCAACACACGTTATGGGAACTGATTAGAACATTTAAAGACCGCGCACGCTGCATGTAGTTATACCAGGAGCATTAGAGTAAAGGACACAAAGTGTGCAAACGTAATTTTTTTTAGCAAAATAGCAGAAAGAAACCATAAAATACGCAACGCGAGTATCAGCAACTTTCGCTAAGCCTTCCGTTGAAAGGAGGCGGACACGATGGCAAAAAATATGGGAGGGCGTATACCTGTACGCGAGGTCGAAGCTGCTGACGTCGTGCAAGCCGACGGCAGCGCCGTTATTCCAGGCCCCATCGCGGGCCGCTGCAGAGCTGTTCCGGCGCACTCGCTGCAGAGCGGACCAGTAGCGACGCTGCACGGCGGTCTTCATGTGGAAGTAGCTCTCGAGCAGGCTGCGCTCGTTCAGCATGGGCACGTCCACGAACAGCTGTCCCAGCTCGGACTCGCCCGGCTGCTCGCGCGGCACGCCCAGCGACAGCGACGTCTGCGACAGCCGCGATAGCGTCGCGTTCATGTCCTCTGCCGACAGCCACGGAGCCTGCGTGGTGTGAAAGGTACCGTTGCAACTCCGCACTGCCGAGAGAGACGCCTGGCGGGCAATCTGGCAATCGGGGATGGTGCAAGCAGTTGGTGTTATACTTAAACACTGTAAAGGGCGATTGGAGTCATTGCCTCGAAGCGTGAAAAAAAACTATTAAAGCGAGGCTAAATCACTAAATCTACTGCCTCTAACCGATGAATCGAGGTGATCAACTTGATAACTAGATAGAATATGTTGAGACCTAACCCCATATTAAGCCGATATATAGTATAGCATGCGAATTGAATCGAACGTCGAACACTTTGCGAATAACAATGACCCTTTCTCATCATTAATATATCATTGTGCTCACGTCCTGTTAACCATGTTAGCTAGTTTGCTCGCAATGCTGAAGACTTTTCCTCACATAATCGGTCATGCATTATCAGCGCGAAGATAAGGAGGAAGTCTTGCCAGCCACTAAACACATCGAGACAAAAACGGAAATACGCGTACATTCTGCGGCGACGCGGCCGAACGGAAAAAGCACGCATATGTATATACTTTCTATTTCTTGATGCAATGGCCCCGACGTTTAACCTTGCAACGATGCTCGTTGCCGATTGATTCGCGAGAGAACGCCCTAAGCTGCGGCACCCCTTTAAGCAGTGCCACACAGTTGAAGCACAACTGCCGAAATGTCACGTCTGAGCACGTGATCGTGGAATACAACAGGCGCGCGAGACCGCAGTGACATCCTTGCGCATATATAGTAGCAACGCAGAGGCGAGCAATAAGATGGCGGACCTTCTTGATGAAGTGTGCCATGGCGTCGGTGGCGCTGTGGGCGAGGCCGAGCATTTTGCGCGCCGTGTCCGAATGGCTGAGGAAGGGCGTGGCATGGCGCAGCATGACGGTGAGTGCGGCGCCGAACACCTTCTCCACCAACTGCACACAGGCCTGCAGCCGCTCCATGCCGGGGATTCGGCGGCCCTCCACCGACAGGGAAACCTGGACAGGGCGACGACAGGCGGGTGAGCTACCCGCGGGACTGCACCGGAGGCGCAAGAAGCAGTCGCCAGTATGTGGTACTTCGCGTCCTCAAATTCTCCTCTGGGAAAGCCGCGACAACCTCTTGCCCGAGAAAAACGCGAATGGCGACAAAATCGTTAAAGCGGGCTACCGGGTTATCATCTGGTCCCAGAAGGAGATATATGAAGGATTCGATCCAGTAGCAGATGGAATGTGCTATCTCTATACGATGGAATGAACAAAGAGCGCATACCACATCAGACGCGGTGCTTATGCATTCCAGTCAGCTCGGTGCCACTCTGAAAACGATGGATCGCTGGCAACCACTTTATGGAGCAGTAGCTTCCCTGTCCCATATTTAGCGTAGTTTTAAGGACTATCTACCGCTCATCGACAGTGCGTTTATTCTGCATGCTTATGCGCTCTTGAGTTAAACATGCTTCAGCGAAGAAAGCAAAGTGAACATGCACAGTCGCCCACAAAAAGTTTGCGCCACGCAGGATTTTCGCAAAACCTGAATACTCGCAAAGCTTGGGAACATAGCTTCGAATTGAATGTTTCTATGTGTAGTAGTTTTTGCGACCTACGGTGCTTCATTAAATTATTCGTGTGCCTTAAGAGACCAGACATTAACATTTGTCGTGGAACTCGTCGCCCGCAAACTTTTGCGGCCGACTTCATTCTTCATCGGGTAGACAGAGAACAGCAAATGTGCAGTTAAACACGGGCAAGCAAGTTGCTCCAGCAGGAAAAACAAATTACATCAGGATTCCGTCTCTACTTAGAGCACCATGAAACTCCAACGAGGTGCGTTGACCATTACTAAAAATAGTGGTTGTAACGTAGCACATCGAGTTCAAGCAGTTCACCGGTTGATACCGAGTGTTCCCGCGTACCAGGTGTTCACCAGTGGGACCCGGCAGGAAGGGCGCCATGGCGACCATGAGGCGGTAGCCGACGTAGTTGAGCAGCACCGCGGTCGGAGTGACCTGCGTGAGCCTGGCCAGCCGCTGCAGGTACAGCATGGAGCGCACGGCCACGGGCTGTATGGCCGCGGCTGCCGCGCTGCCCTTCAGCACACCGTTCATGAACAGCACCCAGTCCCAGCGGGAGCCGCCCGGCACGCTCCCTAGGGACACCTGAGCAAGGCGCGGGCACGCGCTCGTGAAGGGCAGCCTGGGGCTCTCCGTTAATAGTGCGCACATGCAAAGCCGTGCGTAACGCGCGATGCTGACTGTAGACCCTACCTCACAAGTGGCTTGCAGCGCAGCAGGCCGAAGGTACTACGAGGCGTACACAGGCAGTATCCTTGCGCAGCGGAATGTAGTTACGGTCGTAACTGTCTGATTAGACAGGATTCGAGCGTTTTGCATTTGTTTGGTACATGATACGTAGATGAACGCGCATGTACATCGTGTTACCGCGAATACGGCAGCCGCTGAGCGGCCGACGCGGCGCGGATGAACATGTCTCGAGGGGCATTCGGCCTTCCTATTGGCTAAGGAGTCCTCCAGCTTTCACAGTGCTGCAAACGACTTGTGAGACGGAGTATAGAGAAAACCATTTCGATCGGGATATACAAAGAGACAGTATGTTCGGTAAGGAGTACTGCACGTTGCACTGCTTTACCACAAGTACGGGGGGGGGGGGGGGAAGGGGGGCAGTGTGAGGTTAGAGGGTGGAACGGAAGGGAAAGAGTTTGTCCAGAATCGAGATAGCTGGCGCAGCAGATGGAGAAAGGGACGAGTGCGGGTATAATTTAACAATTTATTTAGCCTGATTCTATACCTTTAATTTAGTGTGTGCGACTATTCGAAACTTTTCAATAACGAATCGAATAGTGTCCCATTCGATTCGATCGATTTGGTATCTTAGAATTGAATAGCCACTTTTTGTAAGTACGAATATTTTTCTAATACTTTAAAATGTGAAATGTGCGCAATCGAACGTAAAATTGGAAAAAAAGAAAGGAGTACGATAAATTGGGGGGGGGGGGGGGGTAATCTCCGTGGGCATCAAGCTCTAGTCGTGCTTTTAATAAACAAAGCTTCATACTGTGCATGTAATTTAATGGAAAAAAATATCTAACGTTGTGAATACTAGGATATGGCCATCGTTTTGTATCATTTGTGTAAACGGCTGTTCATTATTCGTAGACTATTTGATATTCGACTCGATTCGGTTTTGGCACTATTCTATTCGCATTCGAACTCAGTCTCAAATATTACTTTTCGCACGCACGCTTACTCCCGAATCCCGAAAAGAAAAAGGAAAGTAATTGGAACATAATCGTCACATATTACACCGGCAATAGTGCTTTTACCATACGCATGATTGATATGACAACCCCGGGAACAAACCCGGCCATGGGAATGGCCCTTTCTAGCTTTTCCGCGAGGCAGTTCGCCAAGCCAATGGCGGTGTAGTCATTTTTGCAATCAACGCGTGTAAGCACGTGTGGTTTGCTTGCCTTAATTATGGTATAAAAAACGCGGACGTGGTTCTCGAGATGAATACATGCGCGAGAAACAGGCCCCAACGCATGCGCAGCTATAGCACTTCGCCTTCGTTTGTACCGTGACCGGTCACCATTAGTCAGGCAGATGTGCAACGCGCAGCAGCGTACATGCAAATCATAAGGCGTCATGCGGCCTGTCGTGCCTGTGTCTCGCAAGTCGCTGGAGAGATCGTTTTAAACACAGTTAATCAGTAAGCATGCTATGACATTAAAGTTACGGATAATTGAAGAAAAGAAAGCTGTCTTGTGGCAGTTTCGGTTGCCCCACTACTCATTCTGAACATCAGTGCTCTGGGACCGCAGTAACATGAGATATATGCGTCGTTCCACTGGTTGATCATGCGAGAACGACAAAAGAGAACTGCGACAGTTACATATGGTGAAAGAAAAATACAGTGATATGCTTCGTTTGCAAACCAGATGAAGAAATGCTGAGCTAAGCGTGAAAATTTTATAAAGGAATGGAGTGCCGTGGCAACCCCTTCTTGCGGTATTGACTGCTTGACCCATGCATAACTTGTTTGCCCTATGCATAACTTCACTTTGGAACGTACTTATTCCCCTCATTTCCCAACTAAATACGCTCACCGAGCAAACGCTGTCCATCGGCTATTACGAACTTCCTTCCGAAATATGGCGGTAAATAAAGAGGGCGACAGCACTTTTTTTTATTCCAGGAGTGTAGAGCGCACAGTCATAAACATGCTCAGGTCGTTCCGCGACAACAGGTAGCTGCAGCTACACCTTAGCACGGCCTAAGTATTACAACTTACGCGGTTGTCACCAGGCGCAATTTCGATCGCGATCGAGCCCGACAGAGATCGAATTTCTTAGTCGCGATTGGCTCCTTTGCGCAAGCTGCGGGAGGATCGAAGCCAATGACGGGCCGAGAATGTCGACCCGGATCAGGCTCGATCACGATCGAAAGTGGTCATGTATACGTGACGCCGGTATTATATATACTGCACATACAGAGGCAAGATAACGAAGCGAAATCTGGGCTTCGCGAAAAGCGCGATACAAAGAAGCGCCAGTAAATGAAGAAAAAAAAAACTGTGGCGCTAAAATAAGCCCGCCATCCCACAGGAAGCGTGGCAGAAAAACAGATGCATATAGTGCAGTGCCATCGGAAGATGTGAACGCCCGAAACTATATCGAAAGCGTCAACCTTGTAACTGCCAACGGTACATTTGTGAGCACCCCCGCTATTCAGAGTGAGGAAGAGACTGCGTCGGCTGTCGTGTATGAGCCGATGTCGTAGTAGGACTCTATATATAAAGTGTTGTGCGGCAAAGCATCGATACTTGGTGCCGAAGTAGGAGAGAGCTATATAGTAGCTCGAGTGAATGCGAATGGAGCACGGATGATGTGACAGCACATGTAGCGATGGCATTCACTCTACTTGAGTTCTTTTTTAAATTTTATTTATTATTATTATTTTGTACGTTTGAAATAAAGCTGGACTGCCAACTTTCGGGTCCTCTGCTGTATGTTGAAATAATACTTCTTGGCAGTCACTGCGCCGAATTTGATGAGGTTTGTTACATTTTTAAAAAAATTTAAAATCGAATTACTGTTGTAAGCGGCTTTTTTGTTTAGGTCGTCAGTTCTTTACTTTAAAAAAATGTTATGAGAATTGCAAAACTAAAGAATAAAAAGGTACGAACTATACAGTTGCAACTGTGTAACTCAGCGATGAAACAACGATATCACAATTCAGTAAACTGCGCTTAATAATACATAAAGCGGATAAAATTGACGTATTACATATCGCGCTCAAATATACCACTAATTAGTGAGTAGGACTTTTGCAAGAAAGTCCTTAACGAACATGGTAACAAATTCATGTCGGCTGTAAATTCATATATCGAATTTGACTGCTTTAGGTGCTCTGACGATGCAATTTACAGAACTGCGTGATTGATTTGGGTGTAGGAAGACAGATTTGTAAACTTCGTGTTTGCATTTCTTCTTAAGCTTAGGAAATTTCGGAAATTTGTGTAAAAAAAAATATTCAGACCCAAATCAGAATTCTGTTACAGTCACTAAATTCAACTTTCTCTCTCAATTGCAACACAAATTATTCGAATTTTAACGGAGGTCGTGCCATAAAAGCATTTCTGCGTTTTACATGTACTCGCATAGGCGGCATCGGAGCTGGCCCCGAGCTAAAGATAAGGCCTCCTCTTATAGGGAAGAGAGCCCGGTGGATTTGATAATCGCTTCAGCAGTCTGCGGCGTTCAGTAATGGGTATACCGCTCATGGACAACCAGTTTCGAAAGGAATTTCAGCGGGCTCTTCGCGCAACGTGTAAAATCGACGCAAATATGGCGGAAAAGTAACCGAACCAGTCGTATTTCCGACGTATTTCCAGCAATTAGTCGCCGCGTCTATATCGCGCCGGGCTACGACGCTTCATGTGATTGTGACTTAAATATAACGTACAGAAAGCAGTTAAAAGCTTCATTACAACACACCATCAGCATCGCGTAGGCGAGAACCATACGCTGCAGCGATGACACGCTGAATTTGCGTCGGAAATGCTTTTTATACTGTATTTTCGATTTCCACTTAAAGCAGTCTTCGCCACAGTTACCCTGAAGAACAGCGGTGGCTTGCGCGACGGCTGGCTCTCGATGGCGCGAGCGAGGCCTGCCTCGAGCTCCACGATGGCGTCGATGATCTTGGTCTCCTCGCGACCTTTGTAGAAGAACTTGAGCGCGCGGCCCACGACCTCCCGGTACCAGTCCATGGCACGGCTCCCGTCCATGTGTTCGTGGGATGACAGCAGAAGCTGCGCCTGCGACCGAGTGTGTACACGCGGACACCGAACTCCGCTTCGGCTCTTGCGATTGTAGCTCTTGCGTCGCGCGATTTTAGACCGCCACAACAAACCTGGCTCCAAGTTTTATTTGGTTCGACGTGTAAAGCTCAATGTAATGTACAACGGCGAGAACTCCACACAGAAGTCTCCCTTAGATATCGCCTTATCGAACCAGGTTTCGCCGGGTCAAATCTACACGCTCTACAATATTCAAGGAAATTCTACTTTCTTCGGGTACGCACATACTCCGTGTGGAGATGGGCGCGTTGTTTCGATGACAACACGGCGGAAACGGGAATTCGCGTTTCCTCGCGTGCACCTGTTACACGTATGATTTGTCCTGACATGGCAGCCCAAGTTGCGTATCAAAATTTCTTTTCGCAAAAGCTGCGTGAGGACGATGACTTATCGATGATATACGTAGATTAAGCGCGCAGTCATGCAATTCGTAATCGAAGACACCGAGGAGAAGGAGAATGTTTTATGTCTTATTCGAGTTAAGTACGCGCGTTTTCCCCCGGTTTTATTTGTCGGAAATTCTAAATACAGTGCATCTGCGGCACGCAACCGAGAGTACTGAAGACTATTTATTTTTAACTCTTTCATTTTTGCCCGACCGTTGTTTTTGAACACTGGAGTAAATTAAACTGATCAATGACGGACAAGTGGCCCGGGTAACTGCTGCGGTTGCAGCACATGCTATATGTCAGTTACGAACGGACGGAGGGACAGATGATCTGAGGTGACTGACAGATCAGCCCCGTCCGAGGCTATATCGCCTGTTCGAATATTTGAACGAATCAACACAGCACAACGTGTGTGAATCACTGCAGCCACGATGCACGTGCGTGCAGGGCCACCTAAGCGCGCGAAGTTGTCCCGGCGCCATGCCCATAGGCGGACATAAAAACGTGCAGGAGGAACGAGCAGTGCGACAGCACCTGTCCGAGGACGACCAGAAGCCTCTCTCTGGGTGGTTGGCGCTGCTGGTCGTCGCGGAGAGAAGGCAGCCGCTCGAGGCCGACGGTGACGAACGGGAAGATGGCCAGCGAGCCGGCCACTTTGCCCGCGATGTGTGCCACATTCTTGCGGCGCCTCGGCGTCACGTCGAAAGGCCAGCCCTCGAGGTCCAGGTACCGCAGCACGCTTGTGAGAGAGTCCGTCTCGCGCGACGTACGCGAGGACTCCTTCGTGAGCGCAAACATTATTATATACGTCGCTGTCCCAGTGTATATCGCTACGTTTCACAACGAAGTTGCGCGGCAACTGAATTTCCGCCGTTGCCCTTCGGCAACGGCGGAAATTCTTTGGAGTTTTTGCAAGCAACTGGAAGTGAATCCACGAAGCTTTCGCGTGGTTCTATCGTAAGAACCGTAAGAATACGGGCTATACGTATAGGTAGCGAAAATATACGCGGTGGAGCAAGTTTCAGGAGGCGTCAATTGGCGGAGCCCAACAAGCGTTCGCGCTGTTCCATCCCTTTTGTCTATCTGTCAGCTGTAAAAGAACAGCAAGCGCCCAGGCGACTGTTTGTGAACCCCGCATTGCAACACTTGTGGCAGGTGCCCTCACTTATAGACATGTAAGCTACAGTGCTTTTACGTTGAATGTGCTAAGCACCAACGCTCAACAACAGTGCCAAGAGAAGCTTTCTTTTAAAAGAAAAAAAAAACATTTTCATTTTCTTTTTCAGGCAGTGAGGGACGAGAAGCACTGCTGCTGTCGCGTGCACTACGCGTACCTTCGCGCAGGACGCGACGAACAGCAGGATCTGGTGGCCGAAGTGGTGCCTGTTCTGGTGCACCCGGTCGGCGTCCTGCGCCACGTAGGCGGCGGCCAGCTCGTGCAGCGCCTGGTACGCGTAGCCGGGGCTCTGGCTGGCGTACGGCGCGGAGCGCAGGTCGGCGCCCCCGAGCAGCCGCTGCCAGTGGGACGAGCACACGTGCGCGTAGTAGTCGTCGCACGGGGACACCGCCGAGTCGAGCTTGTCGTCGAAGTAGTGCGCCTCGGCGTGGCACACCGAGTCGTTGCACAGGTACAGAGCGGTGCCGGCGGAGCCCGACGAGCGCCACGCAATCGTCTGTGCGTAAAAGAGACCGCGTTCACCGCGTGCTGGCAGGGAACGGCAAGCCCAGTAGCACAGGCGCGAAGTCGACGGAGCGAGTCGCTGTCATGGGCGCAGCCTACATCGCGTCCTTCGTGTTTCAGCGTGCCTCCAGCACCTTGTTGCTTAAGAAGCCGTCGCCGTTCGTGTGTATCTTGCATTAAGCAAGCAAGCTCGAAAGCTATCGTTTACCTCGTTGCTTCGGATTATTTCTTATTGCGCCCGGTTTAAGCACACCAACACCTTTTCGATATCCCCCACCCCCTCCTTGTATAAGAGAACTGCGAACGAAGAGTGGCAAGGCTTTTATTCACTCGTTTAGCGACTACGTCGGTTCTACCAGAGTCATTCATTGCTTTTCATTCGTGCATTGAAGGACTCTGGTTCTACCCATTCTCTGCACCCTCACCCCTTTTTCTCTGCCAGTCTATCTAGCTTTCGTCTGCACTAGAAAGGTAAGCGCTGCAATTTTCTGCAATGCTTTTGCGGGGGGTCACGATAATTACAGTTGTCGAGAAGCTAATGTGGCGACGTCCAGGGAGCCCCAGAGGGCACTGTGCACAGTCGACGCGGCGCAGAGATCCAAACGAGTATGTCGCGTCGCCTTTTCTCTCTGCCGCGCGCCTGTCGTGTACACACACGCTCTAAACCCCTCTCCCCCCCCCCCCCACCCACCCTGAAGCGGTGTGCCAGATAGCAGCAGCAGAAGTGAGAGAGTCGAAGGAAGAGGCAGAGAAAGCTTCGCGTCAAAAAAAAAAAAGAGAGAGAGAGTTAGAGAGAGAAAATAAAATAAAACCGCAAAGCGACGCACCTTCCCGGAGACGAGAATCGCGACCATGGGCACAGTAAGCAGGGCGGCGGCCAGCGCGGCCGACAGCACTATCGCCAGGCGCCTCGACCCCTGCAGGCGGCCGAGCAGCTGGGGAATAACCCGCCGTCCGGGCCTGGGCGGGGGCACCAGGTTGAGGTCACCGCACTCGGACGAGGCCTGGCTGCTGGGAGCCGGGCTGGAGGCCGGCGCCGGTCGCGTTCCTCCCTCCGTCTCCTGAGCACCGCGCGCGCGCTCAGCCGGAGCTGGCGGCTGCGACGTCGACGTTGTCCTGGCCGACGACGTGCCCCCAACCGACGACCGGTTGGTCGGCGTTGCGGCTGGGAAAGTAGCGAATTCGGACTTCTTGGCGCGTTTACATGGCGGCGAATAATAACGCGATCGGAAAACGCGCGCGCATACGTACATGCGCAGCCTTTGGCGAAACTATACACGGCGTACATACGGGCCGCGCACTGACGCTTCCGTGGCACTTCTGCCTGTCTGTCATGTCAGTTGAAATTCAACCCCCTTTATTATTAGCTAGATACGTGGATAATTAACTGTCAACAATTCTTACATGTGAATAACAGCCATCGCTCGAGCTTCCGGGCCGCCACGTCAGGCGTATACCGCGCGGCGCTGTTCTGGAGCCCTTTGTTTCTGCAATCAATATTATCTATGGCATCAAACGTGTCCGCCTTTCATCCGGCTTTTGTGCCATTTACCGCTTCACTGACAACTCTACAGATACTAACACGCTTCAGTCCGACCTTCGTTGCCTAGCAAATTGATACGCCACTCTGTTCGTGTCTTTGCACACCAAGAAAACAAGGCGTATGTTCCTGCATGCTTTACTAGCTCTATACCGACGCCGGCTGCATGTTATTGCCGATGCGCTGGTCAGACGGCCACTACGAGGCTCCGACACAGGTTGAATTGATTGACATTTGATACAGAACATGCTGCCGCACGAGGTCCTTCGTGGAACTCCCCTGTTACGGTACGAACATACTCATAGCCAAAAGATCACAGACGTGATACCCCTCATACAGATTACCTCCAAACCTGGAGCCACTGAGAAGCGAAAATTGCGAATTTCTTGCCAATATAAACCGCGCGAAAAGAAGACGTCGTCTATTCGCGTGAGGCATACGCAAAGTAACATTTATTCTATACCAATTGGCGTATAATTATGTTTCAAAGCAGATTCTGAGCTCCGATGCAGGGTGCGTTTTACTGGTTGTTCTACGATTATTCACATTTGATTACGACCACGCCGCCGCACGAAAACCGTTTCGGAACTTTCTTCAACTGCTTCACTGTAACAAATCAAATAAATATCCGTGGTACACTATATTGTTAGGTCTCCTGCAGAACTTCTAGGTGCAGCGCCGCAATAATATCCTTTATGTGGAGAAGCCAACATTCCAAGCTCGTCATTAGGTCAAATGTCTACTGCATACGCGCATTGGAAACCAAAGCGCATTCTCGCCAACCGCGTGGCTTTTCCATTTACCACATCGGTAGCGTCGCCCTGGTACAACCTTGTATAGTGGCTACATCAGCCACGATATGGCGCTATGAGCACATGTTTACGTATATGGCGCATAGCGTTGGTTAAATCTATACGAGACACTCCTTAGCATTGTCTTGCTCTCGATAAAATCTTGTACGACGCCTGTTTGTTCGCGCGGACTTTCCGTGATCACTCATCTCGCCTTCGACTGGTCATTTCAGAGCGCTTCGGCTGCTCTACACAGCCGTAAACGACAGCATTTGAACTCGTATTACACGGGGATAATCGAGCTCTGACACCGACATATGTACACGCGCGAATCCCAGCTTACGGTTTAGGGACATTTCTAGACTCGCAGTAACACTTATTTCACGAGCTTCGCAGCGCTGCTTCAGCGCTCTTAAACATGTCGAAGGCAGCTGCAAGTAGAGCCTTGTCCTGTGCCCATACGCGTCACGTTTTCTTGCGTCACGCGCGTGGGCGCTACAGAATTACCGAGTAACACCACACGGATCGTGTAACGCATCGAGAAATGAATAACCCTTACTGCACACGTCTCGCGCGTTTTCAAGTTAACCAAGTACTGACGACACGCCTGATATACAGGGTGTCCCAGCTAACTTTAGCCAGAGTTTTAAAAAAATGCGAATGCCGCGTATATATCTGGACAGAAACAAGATAATGTTGGTTGCCGTCGCTAGGAGATACTCAGATTACTTTCTTTTAATTCTACCTAACTGCATAATTATTCCTAATTAATTAGTGAACTTGTCAAATGTTATAATTAGATGAAAAGTGTCAATGAGAAAGTTGTAGGGCGACACGAAAAACTCCCGGTACAGCTTTCTGCTGCTCAATACGTGCTACATGAAAGTGTTTTTCCGAGCGTGAAAAAGCCTGCGAATATACGCAAAGTGCCTCGGGCAGCCAGTCAACAAACAAACAAACAAACAAACAAACAAACAAACAAACAAACAAACAAACAAACAAGAAACAAATAATAACAATAGTAATAACAACAATACGTTTATTGCTTGCATGTGCGTGATATACCGACATAAAATACCGCAGACTCATATTTGCGTGCGTCACATTATAAGAAGACCTTCTTTTTTCGTCCACAACTAGCTTTTCGGTGCGGGGCTACGTGGCAACCGAATAATTTTCCGCGTCTACGATGTCGTTACTCTGTTCTCCAAGGCCCCATGACTGCCCTCGGCCACATGCACTCGTACGTTATCGCAGTGCACGGACGTTCCCCCTTTCGCCAACGCTACAGTTACTGCATATGCTACCGTCAGTTTGACACCCCCCCACCTTGTTCAATTCTCATACTTAAGAAGCTTTAGGTCTACAGCTCCTGTCTCTAAATACATGAGAAAGGGGAAATTATTTTTCTCGGCAACCGCTGCACTGACTTTGATGATGTTCGTTGCGTCTAAAAGAAAAAGGTGAAGCCTTTTGCACGCTCACTCATTTGCCTCCTGGATATGCACTCTCACTGCATATCCCGGAGGCACATTTATGCATGGAGAAAGATTCTCTCTGCTCGCGTGCACGGGTGTGTTGGAAACCAGACTGCAAGGGCAGGACGCTCACGCGTTCAAAGGTGTGATCTGCCATTCGAACGTGCCTGTAGAAGGGTAGGTTCGGGAGACTTTTCACATGCGCGCGGTGACTGTTGAACCGCAGGCGAAAAGGGGTCTCTGTTCGTCCAATGTATTCCTGCTTACGCACCTAGCATCGAATTTTGTACACGACGCTACTGGAATCACGATCAAAATTTTCGTTAATTTTATATACTAAGGACGAGTTCGATGCCTCAGCTGTGTCTGTTGTCATGTGACGACATACCTCGCAACGAAGTTTCCGACACGGTCGACAACCATTGGGCGCGTTTGGCTTCTGTGTCCTCGCCCTGACTAACAAATCCGTTAATTTTTCTTTTTCTGTATATACCACACGAGGCGGCCACTTGAGGATAGTAGCGAGTGGGATGCTCCGTTTCATGATGTTAAAACGACGGTTGAGAATGGCATTGACCCGTGAAGCACCGGTAGTGTATATGAGGACAAAGTTCGGATCTGTTTCGGTATTGGTGTTGTTCCCCACTTTCTCCCATTATATGTGCTCGATGCAAGCAGCTGGCGCGTTCAATGGCATTGTTCACTACTTGTGGAGGACATTTTTGGCGTACAATTAAGAGCGGATTTCAGTTCCTCCGCGCGTCTCTCAGGTTGTGCAGATTCGGAACAGATTCTTCTGTATCTGTGAGGCTGCAGGGAGTAGGAATGCTTGTTTTGTTTGCAGTGGTGGGGGTGGCTATTATGGAAATGCAGAGATTACTGACGATCTGTCGGCTTTTTGTATAGGGACGTGGAAATGCGACCGCCACTCAGTGACAAAGTGACGTCAGGAAGTGAACGCTATGTTGGGAGAAGTTGTGCGTAAAGCTAATTGACGGGTGCGAAGAATTGAAATTTTAAATGAAGTGCAAGAGACTTTGTTCGCTGCCGGATCACACAAAGAAGATATGAACCAAGAATCGCTTGTAAAATATTGGTTTTATGGCTGAATTTGCGAAAAAGGGGATTTCTAACGACGCCATAGAGATATTTGCGTAATTTGGCGCCACATTCGTTCCCATGGCGGTTCTGCTGATTTGCAGATAATGCTTGTTGTCACACTCGAAGTGATTATATTTAAGTACAAATCTAGAAGAGTCTCAACTGTATCTTTCTCTAATTGGCTATGTTGGCTGGAGCCAGCGTAAGCTGAAACTGTGGAAGCTATGCCCTCGGCGTGGGGTATGCTGGGTATTATATGGTATATATATATATATATATATATATATATATATATATATATATATATATATATATATATATATATATATATATATATATATATATATATATATATATTGTAGTAGGCAAAGAGGGGTTCTTCAGGCTACCTTTCAAACGTAAAGAACTTGAGTGGTGCTACAAGGTAAACAAAACAAGTATTTAATTTCAACAGTTTCGATGGGTGGATCTTCATCAGGGTTTACAATTTATATATATATATATATATATATATATATATATATATATATATATATATATATATATATATATATATATATATATATATATATATATATATAGCCCTGTAGCTCAGCAATGAAAGAAACTATTACAGCTCTGTATAAAGTATGTCTGATATCTAAAACGTTTAAAGCGGGCAAAAAATTAAATTTATGTACCATACACCGGTCTAAAATATACCACTAATTACCACTAATTTCTGAGTAGAACTTTTGCAAAACCCTTGTAAACATGACAAACATTCCATTTAAGTTGTAAATTCACGTATCAAATTTGTCCGCTCTGGATGCTCTAACGGATGCTGTTTAAAGAACTGCGATATGTGTTTCTTATGCAGAGTTTCGAATTTGTGAACTTAATAATTATGGGGTTTTACGAGCCATAACCACTTTCTGATTACGAGGCACGCCGTAGTGGAGGACTCCGAAAATTTGGACCACCTGGGGTACTTTAACGTGCACCTAAATCTTAAGTACACGGGTGTTTTCGCATTTCGCCCCCATCAAAATGCGGCCGCCGCGGCCGGGATTCGATCCCGCGAAATTTGTAAACTTCGAGCGCGAATTTTCTTTTCAGCTTTCGAATTTTCTGAATTTTAAAAAATAAATTTAGGGGCCTAAATCGAAATTCTGCCTCACTAGAATCACTAGAATTGAACCTTTTCTTTTAAGTGCAATAAATTTCATACAAATCGGTTACGCCGCTGTCTCATAAAACAATTTCCACGTTTTACGTGCATTCGAACAGTGGAAGGAAACGCTTCATATATATATATATATATATATATATATATATATATATATATATATATATATATATATATATATATATATATATATATATATATATATATATATATATATATATATATAGGTGCCACGTTATATTTACTATTAACATTCTTATTACTTAAAGGCCTACTATGACGAAATTTTACTTGGGCTAAATTGACATTAAATGCCATAGCATATTCCATCAGTGTAATCTTGACAAAGCCACAGGGCTGGTAAATGTCTAATTTTCTTATCAGCAGCCTTTAAATAGCGTCTAAGCAGAAGACGCGTGCGCCCGCGGTGATGCGATAATGGCGAAACACCCAGAACCGTATGCGCGACTGCTCATCTCTCAGTTGCAGCAGGATGCCCAGAAGGGATGACCGGTGGCCCCTAGTGAATCACTGTACAGTTAAGAAGCAATAAGAAAAACGGCAAAAGTGAAAGGTTAAGTCCAACTAAAATATGCAGGAAATTGCAATATGCAAAGGGGGAAAAGAAAATTGCTAGCTTAGGTTTCTGAATCACACGCTCTTTTCTACAGAGCGAAGGCTTGAGATGTATGGGTGACAACCGACGCCTTCTTTGAATGGCCACACAACTACTAGTGCATGCGAGAATAGACGCTCGGTCGCTAGAGATAAGCTGGAATCGACAAGAACTATGTCGAATACATGCTCCGAACCGGTACGCATGTGTTTTGGTGTTTTCTTACATAACTTCAAGTTCAGCCACATGATATGTCGCAATGCTCACCGCTTGAAGCGATGTTGGTTTTCCTGTCTGTCGCGGTCCTTGGCGCAGCCAGCGCGGCGCTCGGTGGAAACGAGCTACCGGTGGTTGGTGTCGCAGACGAAACACTTTGAGCCATTTTTATCCACCTAAAGCAGTTCAACGGCTTGGAATAGCCTATGGCGGCAGCCAGGAACGTGCGACCTTTCAACGTGCCGCGTGCCTGCGCGAGCAGAAAGATTCACGAGGTCCACAGTTTTGGGCACATTAGATCATGTCGGTGAATTCGACTAGAGTACTTTTTGCGTTTAACGGCGAATAAGTTGAGGCAAATTTATTTTACAGACGGTCGGCATTTCAACTAATTTCGAGCACCGCCGAGCAGGAGACCGCACCGCACCAGTACGCACATATTTTCAACGCTGGGTTTAGCGCAGTGCTTTCTCTACATCGGCTAACAATGATTCATAAACATGGCGGCGCCCAGTGCAAACTAAACCAGTGTGTTAATGGTGTTACGAAAGTTCACAAGAACTAAAATTGCGTCTGAGTTGCCTTAGCAGTATTTTTAGAATGTCGCAATCTGTGAAGAAAACATGCGACACACTGAGTCCCCTGACTGACCGTTCAACGGGTGTGGTAACTTTCACATCACGAAGTAATGCTCCACCGAACGCCGTGTTGCTGACCAAGGAAGCGGCGCTGCAGCATCAGTGGGAACTTTTCTCTCAGTGGAAACCAACACGTGATGTGTGAGCATGAGTACTTCTATTTCTCCGTGTGTTGACGCATCCATGAGTATTACTAATAAAAAAGAAGCTGTGCAGAAAAGTTCGGTGGTGTTATGACATGCTCTGTAACTCGTATCATTGCCATTTTCTGTTAGTATTTTTATAATTTGTGTTTGTCTCATATACGCACCATGCATGTGGGATTGGCTAAGAATCGGGTAGATGAAGCAAAATGATAATAGAAATTAAATGTCGTTTGCAAACTTCTAGCATTGCTGAAGAGTAAAAGCCGTGGGTACGGCTAAGTTGCATGCATGTATAATAGGCATAAAAGTACGCGCGCGGGGGAGGTCTAAGTAGCTAGCGTATGACAAAATTAAGAACACAAACCAAACTTACGAACTGAAATGTATGAAAAACGAGGGCGGAAAAGATATTGTGCACAAATCATCGACAATGTAAGCGAAACGACGAACGCTTCAAGAAGGCTCAAGGAAGGGTCGATGCTGCACTTGAAGACATATATTTGTTATAGTGAGGACATTTAGCTAGCGTTTGTTGTTCATTGCGTAATTTCGGCGCTTTTGTTCCAACCTTCGAACGCCAGCCTCCGACCACGAAAACGAACGAAAAAGCCCAAGAAGGCTATTAGCTTTAAGATGAACAGAATAATCAGTCCGCTTTGTTATTTTTGTGGGAAATATGAGATTCTAGAAATGAATGAATCGTTCTTTTCGAACCTGTAGCCATATTAAATGCGAAGCATTTCTTGGCGAACATTTTCCACTTTGACAGCATCTACTTATCTTGCCGCCTACGTCTTGGTACTCTCATGGTCGTTTCGTTAACTCGGCATGCTACAAAATTGGCGTGGTATGACAAGAGTGTATGACAAGGTCATTATGGATGTCATGACATGCGTGTCACATAGGTCATGAAACAGCCGCCTACGTCTGAGTGCTCTCATGGTCTTTTCATTAACTTGGTAGGCTCCCCGCACACTGCTTCGCATAATATCGGTTCCCACAGGGCGTGGGACCTGCCGGCTTTTTCAGTAATGAGTGAATTTAGAACATTTCTTCTTAACATGACGTGTTTTATTTCAAAGGAAAAGGACCCCTCTCGAAAGCTTGGCCTCGTCTCTTCTGGCGTCCTTTCGTTTGGTGCGATCCTCTAGCTTTTAACCACATTTTTGTGAATTCCGCTATAATTAGTGATTATTAGAAGGGGCAATGAAGGTCAAAGTTTGGTATTTCCTTTTTTCGCACGAGAATCCCGCGCCGGTACATCGCATATTTCAGTTTCTCTTTTTGTTGTTGTTGTTGTTGTATTTGGGTTGTGTCATCTCAGTAAAAGTTCCAGAAACCTGCCATGTTCAGTCTTTGGCTCCATTAGACAACAATTTAGTCCACTTTTGCCGATAAACAAATAACTAGGACCCAGCAGACGCCGTCGAAATCCGTGACGTCACGTCTAGCTATTGCGGCAACTTTAAGGCAGCGTCGCCACCTTTTCCTTTCCGTGCCTTCTTTGATTTGCCAAGCCTCTACTCGCGATAAAAGTGTTTTTCACATTGTAGAAGGGTAGTTCTTTAGTGCAGGTGAAACATAGGTAGTTTTCTCTTTAGTGTACCTTTAAAGTCTGTGCAGTTAAAGTCCCTATAGTAATTAGATTCATTTTCTTATAGTTACAAAGATTGATAGTATATTTTGGAACCATCCTACCACCCGATTCCTTGCTAATCGCCCATGCACCATATTACGGTCAGGAACAACTGATAAGGAAATCTTGGGTCGTGGCGCAAACATCCCCATGGCTGAACCTGAGTCAAGGCTCTAAAAGAAAGTATAAATAACAGGGATTGTCAACTCCACGCAAAGCATTAAATTCTCTTGTTTGATCATGAATCATGGCATGTGGCTTTTCTATTTTATCACCATTAAAATAACTCTTATTAATTGCGTCGACTCGGGCGCCGCAGGGTACTGCAGGTTTTTACCTTGAGATGTTTTTGGCATGATTTTGCACTCAGAATAATTACCATGGGTTACCTTTAGTTTGTGTGCAGCAGTGGCTGGTTGCATTGCAAGAATTAGATTTTAATGTAATTAATTTTATTAACAATGACCAGCTGACACAGATATTTAGATAGCTATGGCTAAAGAATTGTCAGCATGCTTAAATCTTTTGCTTCCTTTTTACGCACTTTTTTAAAAAGTCACCTCAATCAAAAGGTGAAAGCGTTGGTGCTTTAAATACACTCATTAATCTTTCATATTTATATGCAATGAATGTCGGATCTTTTGTACGCACAGGTGCTTGTGTAGCGTGCCAGCTGCAGCTTTGTGTGTGCACACTACTAGCAACTAGTATAAAAGAGCAGTGGAATTCAAGTGAATCTACAGTACCGGCACAGTTCAAGATTGATCCTTATTAGCCTTTTTCTTTTTTTACTTTGTCCATCAGGTGGCCTGTCACATACGGCGCTGCAATATCTGGAATTGCAGCAGCATTTGGCGGCATTGTGCTGAATGCCATATTCAGGAAGCATTATGTGTTGCGAAGTATTGGCCTAGCAGCCACAACTTTACCCAACTTCGCCATTCCTGGCGTGCTCGCATACATTGGAAGCACTCAAGCAATGCACAACATCATTGTTATGGACACTCAGTGTGTTGTATGCACACAGACAAAAGCTACGGCATTGCAGCTAGGTTTCGGAGCCATCTACCCATGCATCATGGCTCCACTGTCTTGCCTGACCATTGCTGCACGCTCATTTACTTATCCAGTGCCCCCCTTCAGAACACACTACAAGGACATCCTCGCCGACATTTACAGAACCTTCAGGAAGCACAGGATTACGCTGGCTGGCTTAGCAGCCCTTCAGTGCATTGTTGCCTTTGGCCTGATCCACATGCAGATGGATTCCATGATCAAGGTGCAGAGGAAGCTTGCGGAACTGTGAGCTCTGCTCATGATCCCAATGTAGTTTTCTATTTTTCAGTGAACACAACTGCTCATTGCAATGAAAGAATGTAGATATATGTAAGGACGTGTGTTTGTGCAAATAAGTTGATGCAAGCGCAATGCTGATTGCCAACAAACGGAATGCTCGTCAGCTGCGTAATGGCTCTTTATTTACTGTGTACAAGATGCTTCTCACCATCAGCAATTCTGTAATATTGTGCAGCTGTGTGTTTAATCAAAAATATTAAATAATGTACCTAAAGACAGCGATTTTTGCATTATGCCTTGACAGCCAGTGCTAAACAACAATGCTTAGAAGAATAAAATTATGTTGCAGCATTGTTACTCTGTAGTTCTATTAAAGGCTTCTCTGTACGTGCCCATCTTTGGAAGATGAACACACAGATGTAAGTTTTGGCAATTTCTAGAACATGCCCGAAAGGTTCCACTGCAGTCACTATTAGCCTGGAGAAACAGAACAATGCAGCACTGATTGGCATTTAGCTCTTCCATGAAAGTATAGCGAAGGCTACAAAAAAAGAGAGCTTCTGTATACACCACCTTAGCTGTGTGTTTGACGATGACACAAAATGCCGACTTGCTGCTGGAATTTGAATACTAGCACGACAGCTTGCTCAACAGACTGATCTAATCACACCATGTTCCAAGTGCATGAACATAGGTTATGCAGATGCCAGGATGCCTGCAGTTTTCTCCAACCTTGTGCCGTGCCAAAGCTTCAACACAATCTTGACTATCGCGCTTAGGCTCACTATATTCAGTTTTGCCTGTAGATTATACATGGATGGTGTTTTGGAGCACTTTGGTGGAAGAACCAGTAAAACAAAGGTTTCACAATTGTTGCCTTTATGGTGATGGCAGTGAAAAGAGCTGAGGGATGCATCTGCTTATAAGCAAACAAATGGGTGATCACATAAGGTATCTATGCCAGGGATCAGGGATCATCTGCAATGTTGCTAGCAAGCCTTTTCTTTTACACCTCTAGTGAGCTGCAAAGTTTCCTACCACCACGGTTTGCATTTAAAGGCTGTTGGGTAATTATTATATTTATTCAAATATGGATTGACCTTTTTTCTTTCCCTGAAGATGTTACCCAAAACAAGCAGTCAACCTATATTCATGACCAAAGAATTTTGACCTGTATTTGTGAGCAAAGCTAGCAGAAGTACTGAGCTAATAAGTTACTCTTTCAAATCCACCGTATAGCCAGTCTGGCGATTATCCAATGCACACTCGATGCGCAGAGGACAGCTGCAAGGCATCCGATGAGGGTACAGCTTGTGGCATGGACTAGCAAGGTTTAGTAGCCGAGCTTACAGTAAATAAATGTGTGTCATGTTCTGAAGCTTTTCATTTTTCTAGAGATATATTGGTCAAACTACATCAAAAAAAATTTTTCTATTGCTCGGCAATCCAATATATAGGGGTCAGCCAATATTTGTGCTAGACCTATTTCCAAGTAAATACGGCAATCCCTTTGCAGCAATGGTTCATGAGAGGCCTATTCTTACAGCAGGTGGGCTTAAACAGTCACTTTTCAAAAGGATAAGTCTTGTCACTGTTAAAGATGTGGCATCATGGCAACATTCTCATCTGGCATACTCCTGCCACAGCGGGTACTTCCCTTTAAAGAAGCAACAGCATAAGAGAAGTCGATGCATCTTCGCCAGTTATTTGCAGATTTAGTAGCACTTGCCTATTTCTTCCCAAAAGAAATGCTACCACATTTTAATTACATGCTTATTTTGTTTAGTTTGCAAAATAGTTTAAAGTGTAAACTTTTGTATATATGAACCTAGTTGTTGTGCAGTGTCTCTAAAGTAAAACTTCATGGCCTAGCATGTTGGACATACTTGCACCCTTGAGGGCTATACCCCTCACAGGTCCGAGCAAAGCCGAACGTATACTGCAAAGCATCCACTGGGTTCAACTTAACATCTTTTTTAAAGTAGCAGAGGCACACGGCTTCCTACCAAGTGCCAAGTACTCGCATCATACTGGAAGCGTGCTCACATATGCACCTCCTTGGGTACCTTCCATTACATTTTTATGTGCTTCGTGTATGCAATTGCACCAAGTTTCCTTAGCGTCTATACTTAGTGTTACTTCCCTTCCAGTCTGTGCAAAGCCCAACCAATATACGCTTGCTATTTTTTGCCGAGGCATGGAGACATGTCCTCTTAGAGTCTGTGCATGATGAAAGGCAACATTTTGTTTAGTGGAGAGGGGCAGTGGGTGGGCACCGCTTATTTTCAGTGCAGCATCTGCATTCTTCACTAGGCAGTGACTGCAGTGCATACGTGCATTGCAGGGCTGATGTGAAAACCATAAAATAGCTAAGGGCACTCATGTTCAAGCCCTGCTGACCTACATTGTGGAGACATTTTCAAGAGTCTGTCCATTGCATCTTAACAAAAAAAAAAAAGGAAGACACAGGTAGGACTACATTGTACACAAAAAGGCACTTCTTTTGCATCTAACCACCTTGTTAAAACACCGGAGAGTCCAAGACAGAGTTGCTTCTTGCCTTGTGCAGACAAGAATACACACATCAAGAGAATCCGTCATTTTATTAATACTGGCACATCCTAATCGTTCACATTACTTCAAGCTTGGCATGCTATGTCTGAACTATGAAACTGTAAGCATCTTTTTAACTTGTTCCAGCAAAGTGTGCTGCATACAGGCTCCAAGACTGTACAGAACTTCAGACCAATTTATGAATGGAGATCGCACAATGATACAATGTTCGCACAGAGAAGCAACATAGTGGGGGCCCCTCTTCGCACGATAACATTCCCATTTCTATCGAAACAAAAGTTCATCGAGCGGAACAGTGTCAAGCACAGATAACATGCGTCACATTTGGCCTCATCTTCCGATTGCTACTCAAACCAGCTTAGTCTGAAATAGATTTATTTGGCCATTGACGACGTCTTATTTCTCGGTGAAGGCATGAGTAAGCCACCAAACAATGCACACCATTGGGGACTGCACCAACAAAATCTATCGCATTGTTACCATGCCTTAGCAGCTTTCTCACGCACTCCCGTAGTTCTTCTCTTGAATGTGAGTAAAGCCATGCAAGTTAACCCTGTCAATACAAGGCCAAATGTGTTCTTAATCACAGCAGAGAACGTAAAAAGACAAATAAACTCGTGTTCAATGGCCAAAATTAAAGTACACATAGTTTCAAGTAACATGTACTAAAGCTTGCACTAGCTATTTGCATGTTGCTGACTAAGCACCAGAGACTGCTTTCTCCCTTGAATTAGAGTAAGAAAAAGAAAATTCAACAATTGCAATACTCCCTAATGCAAATTTTGAGCGCAGCTGATAAGGCATTTTGAATTCGCAATATATTTCAGCAAAGAATTTGATTCTGAACAAGAGTCCTCTTGGTGGTGGCGCTGTGCCTCTGCTCTGGCCAGCTCATTTAACAGCAGACAAAGCATTTCCACTGGTTGCATTGCTCATTGTTCAGAAAGAAAGCGTTAACACAGGGAACGCGTCGCCCGCACAGAGTGCATTCTCCAACGGCGGCAGCGCAGGCAAAGTAGCACATATGCAGTGGGTCTAAAGCCTACAGCACCACCATTTCCATATATGGTGTCAGTGGGCATACTCGCCGTGTGCTTGGTCGCCGCCGTGAAGCACGTTTCATGCAGCACTCCCTTCCCCCTCACTCTTTTGCCATATTTTCCTCCTCCGCTGCCCACTGGTGCTCCCTGTTCGCTCTTTCATCTTTTGCTATGCTTGTTCATTCAGTTAAACCAAGGGATGCCAACACTCAATGCAGGAATAAGCGCCGATGAGCTGCGCTCTAAAAACGAAGATGATTTCCGTCAAGTTTCCAAATACTGTCAATACACACAGCTAAGGAAAGTACTCATGTGCAAACAATCCCGTAGGTAGATCTTTTTACACAGCAAGAAATGCACCTCATGGAAGAGGCCCCCATCCCCACTTTCTAGAACCTTTCAGTTTCAACTAACCTGCACAACAATCCCACTAACCACAAATTAAATGGAACAGACATTTGAAGTCGCCGGCACGTGCACATTTCAACATATGTGTGCTATCCTCTGAATCTGCTCTTCACACCTCTTTACAATTGTTAGAGATGACCTATTATCAATGAACATTGAATAATACATGCATGTGTGTGTGTGTGTGTGTATATATATATATATATAAATGTATATATATGTAGCATGCCTTCCCATTGCCAGAGAGCAGCAACACGAACTGGTGCATCACTCAAATTACCTACAAGTGGGGAAAAAATAAAGCACTGTTATACAGATGTGCATGCTTGACATTATCAGTTCATTCTTTGCAGTCAAGTTTTTTTTCATGTCGGTTTTGTATTTTCCATTTTTTTTTGTCATTTTACTTACAGTAGAAAAAAAATAGGCGGAGGCAATGTCACTGCAAACAATTTCGAAATATTGTGCACTTGCAGAGACACCCTTTCCTAAGTTAGAAAAGCCAGCAGTGCCCCGCAAGGCTACACGGCCTGCAACCACGTTTCTCGCCTATCCACAAGCACACGTGCAAAAAAAGAAAAAAAAAAGCACTGATAATCAGTTGTTTACTTGCGAAGTCAGAAAGGTCATGCTGCCATCTTCAGGCAGCTGACGAAGTGCCGAAGATAATAAGCAGTTGCAAGTAAATGTACCCAAAGTCACACAGGAAAAAATTCACAGTCGCAGTTTTATAAAGCAGCCTTGGTTGAATTATACAGGAAAAAGACAGCAACTGCCCCAATTTGTATCATGGGATTCAGGCAGATTAACTTATCCATACATGAATGTTACTGCAGAGCACAAAAATTATATCAGTATTTAAACCCATAAGTTGCACCATTCATTAATCTTCCTGTAAAGACATTAAAGACAAACATTAAACCAGTCTAAACCATTAAAACTAAACCTTCCGCAGACGCCTCTCAACATTGGCTTTGTGCAAAGTCGTGGCTTTATTGCAGAGAAAATCGCACCCAAGGAGGTCACCTCTCACAAGGTTAAGTTCTGCAGATTGCTACTGCCAGCTTCGAGTCCCGTGGCTGCATAGATGATGAATTTGTTGTCCTCTAGCGCAAAGGACAAGTATGGCCAAAGAGCGCCAGTGCACAGATGAGGCACCACAAAATTTTCAAACAGCAGCATTGGCAAATCCTGCAGGACAAGCTAACAAAACTAGCCAAACTCAATTTTTTTTTCAAGCTGAAAGAAAATGTATATATTTCATATTTGGGAACTATTAGTTGTCAATCTAAAAGGGGACATTGTATGTCGCCAGGAGGTGGTGTTTTCTTCCCTCCCATTTTTCGCTTGGATCACTCCTTTGCTTGCTAATGCTGTGATCTTGGTAAAGATGAAACTTCAGACATTTCAGAGCACCAATCTTATATCATACTGACTCAGCTTAATGTTTGGCTTTACCATCCCGAGGCTTCCCTCATATGTACCGGTTCCTTCAGCCTTGCAGTGTGGGAGGTTTCAAGCGGCAGAGGGTATGAAAGGAGGTAGTTGCCCCTAACGACAGGACACAACAGTAGAGAAGTCGTGGCTTCTCCTGTCCCGTCTGCCGTCGTCCTCCGACACTGCTAGTAGGCAAAAGGCTAACTGGCAATGGGTAGAACCACATTTGAAGTCCTCTTCCCAAAAGCAATGCAACATATAAACACTGCTACACTTATCGTTGAACAAAATATTTTAAAATGCTATCAAGACACCCAACAACCTCTATTGTTAACATTTTGTCTTTAACCAGCCTGGCAAATGCAGTTCGTAAAGTTCAGAACTGTATGTCACTGAAAGACAAAGATATGACCAAGAACTTTCTTTCATACATGAGTGATTCAGGAAGTGCTCAAAGACCCATCATTCTTTTTGGATTAATATAGCAGCTTTCTTGTTATGCGATGAAGATGCGGTGTTCAGAACCGGCCTTCGAACATAGTGTCATAGTCCAACACAAACTAGTGTGGCGTCACGCTAGCCTATTCAGCAGCAATAGCAAGCACAGTTCAGCATTAAAGGAACTCTCAAGAGAAATAAGTTAGATTGGAAGATTACAGTCCCAATATGCCAAATGGGTGTCTAATTATGATCCAACACATGGTTAACCACGAAGCAGAAAAACTAGAAACGATGGTGGAGACCCTAGCGTGAAGTTCCCGCAGCAGCTCCTTGCTACCTCGCCGACTGACAGCTTCTGCTCAGGGGTAATATTTTTTTCTTTGCCAGTGAATAAAGCTGACATCGCATTCGAAAGGAAAGCAAGGAATACATTTAGGCCGGGATAGTGCAGTGTCTTATTCAATGCTGTTCCGTTTCGTGATTTGCCAGTGGTCAGAGCAATGCTCGACATATCACAAGGACTGGCCGGTCGAGAACGGTGGATGATCAGAAAGGAATAGAATCGAGCGAAAGGAAGCCTTACATCATCCCTGCTATAATCATTCTCAAGAGCATTTCCAGTGTGTAGAACGGCTGTAATAAGCAGCATGAGTGTGAAATCAATGTCACAATGACAAAAGTGCCATGACTTGTGCATGTAATTCAATTAGGGAAGTTTGGGCTTCCTTTTCGACATCGTTAATCTACCTTTCTCCACCAAGAGAAATATGATCTCAGCTTTTAAACAGCGCACTTTCCCAGACTCAAAATCGTTTAGAGTTTTCCTTTAGTGTCCCTTCAAACAGCATAGCAGCAGTCGAGATGCCTACATAGCTACTGATGCAAACTAAACAAGGAACTAAGCAAAGGAAAATTGCATCTATTTCTAGCTTTTTTTTTTTTTCCACAACAGCCCGTACGTGCTGTTATACACATAGTCAATGTTGCTACAGGCAGCTCACACTGCACTCCTGAAATGAACGGAGCACAGTTGGCAGTGAGTCGCAGTTACTCTTTTGTCGTTTTAAGCTGCCACAGTGTGCAGAATGAAAGCACCGCAAGCATGAAAGTCCTAATTTCTAATTTTTTTTATGCTAAGAAGTGTGGAAAGGAAGTGAAAAATTTACAATAAAAGCCAACTGCGCTTGCAGTCTTCACACTAGCACACTTAACACAGAACATGCTATAGTATCACTGATTAGCAACTCGCAGTTTCAAGACAACTAAGCTATCACTCCCACAGAACTGTACTTTAAAGCCACTTAATTACTTAGCAAGACGTGACTTTGTCCATGTACTAAGGGGAAAACAACTCTATTAGTACTCAGTTCATGTAACTTCAGCAGTAGTATTATTCTATGGGGAAGAAAATGGCCGCCAAGACCTGTTCAGCAGATATCTAATTGAAATGTTGCTCTACAGGTCTTTAGGCCAAATATCCACAGCTGTGAGCACTCTGATACTGATGAAGTGTCTCCCCCAAAAGTCGACAACCCAGTAGAACATTAGTAAAAAAGACTTAATTCTAATGAAATTAGTTTTCATGGGATACTGCTGTCTGAACACCTTACGTAAAGGTTTTTAAAACCCATCTCACTTTCACAGGTGGCATGTGTACTTGTTACATGCATGTGTGAATGCTAGCGTCCAAGGCCCTTCCCCCCCCAGTCAACCCACCTCCGGTTACATGTCACACCTTGAAAACCTCATGAAAAAGCACTTGAGACACTTACAAAAAATAATTATGGCTTGTGTATGTTCACAATCTGGCAGTGTGATTTTCAACATCTCCTCGCAAGTGCAACCAACATGAAGGAAGTTCATGTGATGAAGACCCCTCGTTAGAACGCGACTGTTACCACAAAGGGGGCTAGAGTACAGTGGAGTGCACTGCAATGTGCTACCCAGAATACACCACAGCCTTATGCCACATTATAAAGGGGGTCCATCATAAGCTATGCTAAGTACTGAAAGGGCTGAAAGTGCACTCGGAATTATATTTCCTTTTCTTTCTACCGCATAGTGGCAAAATTCATGCCAACCAATAAGGGGACCCAGAGTTCCCCAAGGCATTTATCCCAAACTCAGCATAGAAAATCTGCAGTTGGAGTGCCTTTTTTTTTCATGCCACTTAAGCACGACAGAAATAGACCAGAAATTAAAATTCAATGCCAGTGCTTTACAGCAGATTCCAGGCACTGACATATTCAAACAGCTCTTTATGGAAGGCTGCTATAAACAAAGCAAAACAAAGCAAACTGCAGATTGCTCACTTGCCAGAAAAATTCCGGAACCAAGTACAACTGCAGACTCTGCTGAATGACAGTAGGCAAGAGATATTTTGTGCCCAGAGAAAGATGCCAATGACAACACAACATGAAGTGGGAAAAGGGGGAGAGAAACAAGCAGAGAAATGGAGCAAGCATTTAAACTTTAGCAGCACCAAAGCTGGAATATGTTACCACAGCTTCCAAAAACAGCATTGATCAACACCGACACCAGGCAACTCAAATTTCTCTTCAAACAGTGCCGCCTGATCACAAGCAGCTCAGGCGAGTACCATGTGCATGACTGACAAGATTCCCACGTCATATATGCCCAGATTAAAACTTCCATGTAATTTCATTCAACAGCCTAACTTGCCTCATGCACAACAAAAAGAAATAATGAGGACAGTGTGGCCAACAATAAGGATGAAATATCTGGAAGATGGGAGCAGGAGAAATGGAGCCTCACCAGTAACATGTAAAATAAGTGTGCACACACACATACACACAAAAGAAAGGACCATTCTTCCTTGTAGCACAAGATGCCTTCCACATGACAACACAGCATCGCACCTTGCCTCTTCACCGAGACATCAAACACCACTGGCTTCTTGAAATGCCTGTCTAAGCAAGTGCATGATCCAGAGATATCAGTGGAAGGGTGAATGGAGGCTGGAAAAGCATTACAAGATTACCGCTACATCTTAACTAAAAACAGACTGTTCAGTAAAACAGGCACAGAACAAGACGCAAGTGTACTTTTTAGGATGTGTAGCTGCTGCAGAAGAACAAAGTACAATCTGATCAGCACTTCAGCTGCACGGCACCATGCAGCCAGCTTGGTCCAGGCAAATGTCATATGTCCATATTAGGACACAGAAAAAAAAAAGCATTCACACTTTTATATAAGTTGACGCTTGATGAGAATGGTGACAGAGAAGCATACATCACATTGACTGTTTCAACACAGTATTCACAAGAAGGAATTACTGGAACGCAAACAGCTGTCCCCTCTCTTTCGAAGGCCTGAGACTGAAAGAAGGGCTTAGTGCAATGCAACACTTAACACCTGATCCTTGAACAGGAGAAGTAACAAACAAGCAAAACAAACAGCCTATGAGAAAAGTCGTAATTCACAATAGACAGAAGCTGGATGCACTGTTACCTCATTCTGTGCAGTGCAATACACTCCTTGAAGGCCACCTTGGCACCTTACTCACCAAATAATGGAGCTGCTACAACGCTGTAATGCAAAGCACGTCATTAATGCACTGAAAAATCCCATCTACCAGCTCAAACTTCCCAAGACATTGCACTACAGCAGCCTCTCTATACTTGCTCAACAGTTGCAAATACGTGAAAACACTGTAGACAACAAGCAAATGCCAAGTACGCAATTGCTTGTCAGTCACCAATGGCCTATCACAGCAACCCAGACAAACCTATACAGGCATCCGAAGAAACAATGGCAAACAAAAAGAGTGCCCCATTTCTCCATGTTGAGGAAGCGTGCAGTAACAAGGTACAGCTTGGGGCAAACAAGCCTGTCAGAATCCTCTCTTTCAGTCCTACACATAAATCTGTCTGTCCTGTGTCAAGGCCAGCCCAGCGTTGAGGCAGTGCACTACTTCCAACCATGTCGTGAGACACACACATGTACATACTACATACAACCAGGTCAGAGACAATGAATGCCTTGCAGGTAGTGTGCAAGACCATAAAAATCAGGGCCCATGCAAGTTCTAAGCAAAAGGCCTTTTCAGACACATGAAGACAAAACAGCCTCCCAGGTCTCCACAGCTGCCATCCATTGCCTCTCTGCCTGGACATGACCACTAGCGAGCAACCAACCCAATGCAAAACAACCTATATCAACAAGCAAGAAAACTAGCAGATGGGACAACACTGAGGGCAAAGAATAGCAGCTGCAGCACGGTGGTGTCATGGCAGCACCACAGGGTCGAAGCAACGGGGAGAAAGGGAAGGGGTAGCACTAGGCACAGTTGGCAGCAAACTTGAAAATGCAGGGGAGGGGATTCACAAGAAAGGGAGAAGGGCGCAGGAGAAGGCTGATGTGGCTTGGAGATAGGCTTCCGTGGAAGTGCAAAGTCGCCGTTAACTTGTCCAGGAGAAGAGAGGCTAAAGGCCCCACCACCGGGGCTAGCACTGGCGGTTCCTCCAAAAGTCCCGGTACTCCTGGTAGCTAATGGAGACCTTCTCACTCTGGTAGCGTGTCAGGTGGATTGACTTCCGCATGTCGTTGGAAATGGAGCCCTTGTAGCCACCCTTGCGCAGCAGAGAGTCTATTGTCTGCACATGGTCCCAGCCTGACAGGAAAGAAATGAACAAAACATGGTGCATTGCAACCTCAGCTTGGCGTGAACACTTACATGGACATCACACCTAAAAACATGTTGCACTATTTGCTGAAGGGGTGGTGCAGCACGTTTGGAACATGGTAAGAAAACGTTTGCATTTTGCAGACATTTCTGCCATGAACATGCAAGCCAAACATGATTCCATGCATACAGCAAAGAGCATAGACTCGCATAAATGATTCCTTGCTCTTTCCATTTGCGTTTGACACTCCCTATATTAGGTATGTCCCAACAATGAAATGACAGACCTGCCGAATAGCCCATAGGCACCAGTCATTGGGCGATTGTTCCACCTTGAGTTACCCCACACACTTTTGCACAACCCTATGCGTCTTGTGCACCTTGTCACCTTTTTTGTCGTTTTCCAGCACCTTTTACAAAAGGCAAGCTGAAACGATTACCATAAGTGCACCATGGAAAGAAAAAGAAAGGAGCAACAAACAGGTCATTGCTATCAGTTCCACCTTAACTGAGAGGGAATATTTTAAGGATCAATGAGAAAATTAAACATTGCACACTTCATACCTTCGTTATTATGATCTTTTCAAAAATTTCTGTGAGGATATGTTAATTGAAAGGTATTGCAATCCAGTGCATTCCGAGTTTTGATTAGTAGGTGCTGCAAGGACCATTTAAAGACCTCAGATATGCAGTCCTAGCTATTAAAGTCTTCTCGAGAACCAATTTCATCACAAAGCTACTGCACCTAGCATCTGAATGCAAACATGCTAAACACGATTCAGCTCCACCCAGTAGCTATCACATGTCCATTGCACGGAGTGAAAAATTGAAAAAAAAAAAAAAAAACCTCAATGTTCAGAGATGAGCCATGTAGGTACAACTAATCGTTGCCAATACAGTAAACTTCCGTTAATTCGACTACAGTTAATTCAGCACCAGGACCTCATGTTGGCCAGGTCCTGGCCAACACCCATAAATTTCTATGGGACCAAACCTTTTATTTCGATTCTGAAGTTCACCTTTGCCAGATAATTTGAATTTGGCTACTCATCATGCAGGCATTCCTCCCCTATGGTGACCTCAGTGGCTACATCAATAGCGGCAGCGTCCATCTTGGCAGTGGTTAGGGCACAAGGAATCCGTTGAACATGTCTCATCGCCCTTTGAAAACTCTTACTTTCGGTCGGCTAAGAAAAGATATAAAGTAAAAATGGTGGCTCATAATGGATTATTACAGTATTTACTCGATTCTAATGTACACTTTTTTTCCCTCAGGAAAGTCTGTCCGAATATTGCTTGGGCAGCGCTATCCGGTACAAAACCAAAACCACAGTCACAGCATTCGTATGCTTTACCATTACCACGCAATGACGTTGTATTATGGCAAAGTTGACTTTCTAATGTGGTGTGGTGAAGTTAACTTTAGGAAACCGGATGCTATTGTGCAACACATATTAGACCCTCGCCAATTTTTCTTACTATGAAATCAAATGCATGTTAAATTTCTAATTCGTTTAGGAGCTTTAATGTCATTTCTACATTAGTTTTCTACTTTGGACACAAGGAAGCTGGCACGCATTTGATTCAGGGGGGTGTTGGAATTAGGCGAATATTGCCAAATGACTCGGCGGTGCGTTTTGGAATTTTTTCTGCATCTTGCTTAATTTGACATGCCGGGTAATTCAACCAATTTCATTGGTCCCATCAGGGTCGAATTAATGGAAGTATGCGGTACAAATATACAGTAGAACCTCATTGACACGATGCCATTACGTACAATGATTTCCCGTTGCCACCACTTCTGATTGAGAATACAAGAAATGACCCAATAGAGTTAAGCTTATTTCTTACCGGTTCATTTGTTCCCAGGAAACACAATTTTTCGGCACCAAAGTTCAGTAAATCGCAAAAATGCGATCGCATGTTACGTTCTCTGGTCCTAGATCCAATGTTAAAAAAGAAGACATGCAGGGCGCTCACAATCGAGAACATCACATATAGCTGCCCGCCATGGCAGCTTCACTGCATTACTTGCCCGTCCATTCCACGTGAAAACGTCAGTGCGCACTCAGTTTCTTATTCTGGTGCCAGCAAATCTCCTGGGTCATCGAGTGCCTTATTCACAGCTATTGCCACCAAACCTATTGCGATAAGCATCTTCACTTATCTGTTTTACAGCACGTTGGGCGTACTGTCGTGGGTAGCGTTAAGGAGTTGTATTCTGCAATGATCCACTTCGGTTATGCTATCGCCTTGGACATGCCTTGGTCATCAGGTGCACGCTGATTAACTGGTTAAGCAAAATAGGATGAGCTGATTGAGCATCAGTCATCCAATTTTGCTTAGCCAGCCAATCAGCGTGCGCCTGACAGCGGTGCTATCGCAGAGGCACCACTGTTGCTGAAAGTATTTGTCACAGAATACTTCCCCTGCATGCTTTTAATAGGCAATAATCCAAACGCACCACCATTTCCTGCTGCAAGCGGCGCGATGTGAGCGTCATGTTTCGCTTCAGTCGTATCCGACATCGGCCACCAGCTCGATTTTGTTTCAGTTTCCCGTCGCAGTCTTAAAAGGACAGGGCAGGCCCTATTCAGCAAGATTTTAAACTGTATAACGAAGACAGCATGTGAACAGAAACATAGACGCACACACAAGGCACATACTTCCAACTACCTTTATTTCATGAAGGCAGGGAATTTATAAGGTTCTACACAATAGAAAAACAAGGAACAATCGCAAAGAAATCGTGCACGAGACAATACGAGAAGCCCTATACTTCCCATTACCATGTACTTTTGGGCATATTGTGGTGCACTCTTTTCAGCAACTAATAGAGATACTGACTACACGTTTGTACCATTTTGTTCAGTACTTTGTCTTCTATCTACCGAACCAAAAGTACACCAGTATGCAGGAAAGTTAATTATTAACAATGTTTTTATTCCATACATTCCATACGAATTTTTGTACATTTTCCTATCATCAAACAAAAACTATTCATTGTACAGCCTTAATTTTGGTTGTGTATTTTGCCATATAACCATTCAGTATGTGCACAAAAATCAGTGTGCTGTCGTGTCATACTGAAAATCATGGTACCAACATAATGAAAAAACTTGTTTTGAGCAAACTGAATTTAAAGTAAACAATAACTTCAATCCCACGTTTTTCACCCTGCCAACATTTTTTGACCCAGTTTAGAATGAAGTGTGGCACTGGAAAAGATGCAGAAACCAATTTACAATCATATTGAGAATAAAAAACATTTTTCCATAATTTTTTGTTACCCTGTCTCCTGGAAACACTACACAATAGAAAAAAATGACAAAACCTACGTGTCTCGGGCTGGTGAAGCCCCACCAGCTTGATGCGCATCAGCGTCTCGCGCACAACACCTCGCGTTATATAAACGACAACTACAGTTGAGTCAGTCCAATTTTTTAGTGACTTTGGATTATACGTTTACTTGGTTAGTACGTCTTTTCTCAACTTTCTTTTTCTTCCCCAGAATGTATGAACGAGGTTATACTGTATCTTGTATGGTACATTTTTGCAGCGAAGTTCACACATGGCCATCATATTAGTCACACAAATGCTAACCTGTAAAGTGAGTAGCAATCAACTATATTTTATTGCTTCCACCATTTTGCCTCATAAAATACAAATCATGCAATGGCCATCACAGTACTAGACGAAAATCAAGCCCCTATCTTCTCAAGCGCAATAGAAAAAATTCGGGCAGAATCCATCTTAGTATGACTGCCGCCATTAATGCGATTAGCATTCAAGCAATGTAGCAACACTATTGCTGCCGTCGAAATGCATCATGTATGAGGCATGTTGCAGCAGAGCTTCTTTTTAGTGCTTCCCTCTGGGCATGTTACACCATTTAGCGTGGCTGCCACAAAGCCTGCATGTGGCGTGTGAATGAATATGTATGACACAGGTTCGATCTTGCCCAGCACTAAAGATATTTAAAAGATAAATTTTTTTTTTTTCTTTTCGTTCAAGCACAGCACATACCCAGGGACCCAAGTTGTCGTCGAAGAGGTTCACTGGAGGGGGCTCATATCCAGTAACATAAGAAGGCATGAAAGAGGTCCACTGAAGAGTGGCACGTACCCAGCAACCCAAGTTGGTCCAACAGTTGGTTTCAAACCTGGTTCCCTCAGCACAGCGGCCTGATGCTCTACCCGTTAGACCATGGACTACCCAGTGACCCAAGTTCGAGTGAAAGAGGTTAGATATGGATGGAACATACCAAGAACTGCATGAAGGTCCCATAACATGCTAATCGCATTAAAAGCCTTTCCGTGCTTTTATCTAGGAGCCACCCACAACTGCACTGCTGAAGAAAAGACAGGTCTCATGAAAGATGTGAATTTTAACTGCATTTCTGTGACACTGGACATGAATATTCAGCAAAACAGCTCTAAATAGCAAACCCTACAAAGCTAACTGGTGCCTGCACATGAACCAGCTAATTCTACAAACATCACAATAACAGCAAAGCTATAAATGACACACTAATAGTTTCAGAGCATCTTACGGGGATCAAACATGAACATGAAAACACCCTCAAAGCTAAACTTAGTATATGTGGCTTTGCCTGAGTAAGTTCATTCTTTACGTGAACTGTACTTACAGATGTATGCCTCACCCCGAGTGCATGCACTCGGCGCATGACTGGCCAGTAGATGCTCCGATCTCAAACCAGCATAGCTATTTCGATGCACAGAGAGTTCCAGCTAGCTTGGGCCCAGTGCACACAGGTTTAATAAAGCTTCAAGCCTGCTAGGTGAAGAGATTACAGCATGCCTTGGTGTCAAGGAAAGGCCACAACAAATGTTTAGTGTAATGATTCTCAATGCCTCTGCCACACTTGACGACCATTTCCTTGCACTTAGCACAAGACTGTAACAAAGTGATGATGAAGTCGTCATACAGAAAGTCACTTCATGGAGACTAGCTTACCTTGCTCAGGGGCTACTTCGGGAAGGTAAGTGGCAGTGCGTTTTGAGCCTTTCTCAGTCAAAAACTCTATTCTGATACCGTGAATACCAATCTGCAAGAGAACCACAAGGTTTGTGCAACTACACACACAACAAAATGCTGCAACACACTGAAAATCTTTGTGTCCAAAAATTAGGCAGTGCAAAGTTTTGCACTGCCATATCAACACAAGCCAACTGCCACTTATGGTGCGTACAGTCCAACTGGGTACTTAACAATCCCAGATAAAGCAAATCATTCTCTTTCTCAAACGTGGGAAGCTTACTGACTGATACTCTTGCAAAATAACTTTCTCATAATTAACTGGACACTGGATATGTCAAACCTGGGGCCTTTACTGCCAGGCAAGGGATCTCCTTGCCCAATGCATCGGGGGTGCACTTTACATGGTGGATGTGCTGCGCTGGTGCCGTGTTGACACAAGGGAGGTGGACTGGAGCTGGGGAACTGTCGAATCTCACATTGCTGTCAAATTTGCAATCTTGTCGGCTATGATTGGCCCACGGGGCTGCTCTTACTGGCTCAAAATGCTGCAATTACTGAATCTGGCGATACGGCATAATTTGACAACATCCAGAATAACACTCCAGGTCTACACAATTTTGCAAATCGAGAACACCATTCTGGCAGCGAGGAACTCTTCTCCCCTGTTCGTACATAACAAACACATCACAAAAGTTTGTTTCAGTTCCTTACAGGAGAGTTTGGGAATAATGAATTACCCAATATATTGAACTATTTTTGTGCATAAGTCTGTTTGTTATAGGTGGGCTCGACCGTACACCCCTACAGATGATGCATAGTGACAACAGTACATACACCTATACAGATAGGAACCAGATATTCATCTAGTTATGCTCTACATTGAGTACAGCTACTACTAATATAGCATGGAAATACAGCAAGGATATTTCTGTCGTTTTGTACACTAGCACAATAAGAAAACACTAGCAGTACTAAGAGCTGCCCTACCATTCCGTTGATCAATTGAAGCAAACATTTTGTCATTATGGTACGCAAGAAAAAAAAAATTATGGGGTTTTACGTGCCAAAACCACTTTCTGATTATGAGGCACGCCGTAGTGGAGGACTCCGGAAATATTGACCACCTGGGGTTCTTTAACGTGCACCTAAATCTAAGGTACGCAAGAAAACAAGCCTTCCAGCAGAGTAGTGAAACGATGTTACGCATACAGGCGCTCTTCTTAAGAGAACTTTTTTAGATCAAAAACAATCAATGTAATAAAAAGAATGCATGTGCATTGCTTAGCAAGACCACAAAAGGCCTAACGTCTTAGGTTCATCGAGATAACTTTCGGTTTTGTAAATTACTGAGCGCACATGCTTTTCTAAAAGCCATGTAGCTGCCAAAGCCTTAACGGTTGGAATACGCATTGCTGATGCAGATCTCATAATATAATGCACCTTCAATTCTTGTATGTATCCAAAATAACATAGATAAACAGCTGTTAACAGAATGAATACAGGAAGCCACAAAGAGAACACACACATGACAACCTACCTCCCAGTCCATGTAGTCATTGCCGTCTTCGAAGTGCCGAAGAATGGAAACAGAGACGTGGAGTTTGTTGAATTCGTCCCTTGTGATTGGGCTGAAGCGGCTATCCTTGAATGCACTGACACATCCATCACAAGCAGTAGAACCAAGAGAAAAACAAAAGTAGGCAAATAATGACTCACAAATATCTATAACAAATCACAAAAAATGTCTACCCCCCCCCACGCACACACGCACATATATATAAAAGGCAATGGTTTTACAGAGAGGGCCTTTTGGCTTAGCTGAAGCTTTGTCTCACTGCATGCACCTAGTCTAAAGCTCTAAGCAATAACTTAAATAACTTAATTGCTAAAGTTGAGCAGGTGGAGAGCAGGTTCCACTAGGCAGCATTCCCCTTAGACAGTGCAGGCATCAATACACAAACTAGTGTGCCATGATAAACTGCTATGCCAATGCAAAGCTGTTTACACACTAAAAACAACAAAATTTAAAGTAAAAAGAACTCTACAACCCACCTGGTGACGGCGTACTCCCTCAGACCTGAGTGCAAGTGCATCGCATTGAAGGTACCAATGCAGCCTCTCAGCCTCTTGTCTTTACCGATGTTCCAAGTCACAAATAGCGGGCTTTGAAGGGGGAAAGAGAGTCCCAGATTGTTCAATTACACAAATAAGGGAGGGGGAGGGGAATCAGAAAGAACATCCCCTACACAAGGGCAAATAAACGAAACTAATGCCCTCGTAATTTTGGTTTGGCCTCTCAGATTTGAAAGTGACCATTCTGCCAGCAACTGGCATCAATGCCCTCCAAGTGGGAACCTTTCGCATACATGCTTCACAAGAAACCTTGTGAGCAACATATATGCACGTTTAGGTTGCATGAACAGGTGCAGATTATAAGAGAATGATGTGCTCCAAATCAACAACTCTTAAAACCTGCTACAAAAGAACAAAACATGCAACCCACATATTGCTTTGTGCGAGTATTTAAGCTTGCTAACTTGTGGTCATGAGACGCATCGGTACTTCTTTAGCATCAGTGATATGTCTTGCCCAGTATGGACATTTCTAAATGCTGGCTTTACAAATGCAATTGTGCATGCATCGTTTGTAATTAAGTAGCCATAGACAGGTGCCGCCAGCACAATGGTGCAACATAAGCAAAAGTAAGGGAACAGACATGCAAATGTTAGCATGTACTCCCTCACAAAAGAAAATGCCGGCTGCTAGCAGAATAGGTGCATGCATTTTTTTAGGTGACACAGTGACCATGTCACAAAGCATTAACAGCTGACCTTACATGAAAAAGCTGTAAGGAAAGAAATTCATGGGCTCAGTGAGGCTTGGTTATCACTTTTGGCTGCAACAATTCAAGAAACCATAGCAACTACGTTGCAAGCCAGTTACAACCATGTGTGGTAACCCAAGTGAAAGAACCCACAAATGTAAATTGTTACAAAATGTTCGCTTTTTTCCTGCACAATTTTTCGGGGATGTGGGGGGCATGAACATACTAATCTGGGACAAGAGTACAGATAGGTGTCTGTGTTCATGTTTAGATGGCCAGTCAGGCATGAAGATGACATCTGAGAAAGAAACAAAAGAAGTGGCAGCAGTGTGAATTCTGCGTCCATCTGCAACAATGCTTCGTCCTATGGGTAGGGCATTTTAGCATGAAATGTACTATGGTTCTGCTTGGCAAAAGTATTAACTGCAGTTGTGTTATCGGCTGTCTAAGGCGTTTTCACGGTACTTAGTGACAAACAGCCGAGTACTATCGTAACCTAACGTTTTGCAGTACCTCGCACTTGGACGACACCATGCGTTTACAAAGGTGCACTTCCGTGGCAGTGAATCGGATACATGAAGAAACGCTAATCTGTATTCCCGCATTATGCACGATGCTTGCTCTTCGAGGTTCATAGAACTGAAAAAAAAAAAAAAATATGGACGAACCGAGGTCTAAAGCCTTGTGAAAGGCGAAACCATTTGACAAGCCAGACTATCGCATAAAAAATAAAGCGTTAATTGCTTACGGGCTTTATCACAGCGCGGTTGCGTGATTTCACCCTCACTCGGTTCAATCGATCGCGGGTGAACAATCAACTACCTCTACTGTCAGGTCTCAAAACGCTAGCATATGCGGATGTGTTTTCTTCGAAGCAGGGCCATTAGGAAACACGACAAGGTGGTATTTCGGGAGCCTAGCAACACGAAGGGCGAGGACCTTTGCTTTGCAGACAGCCAACAGAACCAATAAAACAAAAAAGCATGGTAGGACGTGAGCGTACCAAGGCTATGTTGCGACATGAAGCACAACCAGGCTTCTCATCGACTTAATAGTTCGGCTCACTTCTGCCACCTTTATGCCCCAGTTTCCCTAACAATGAAAAATGTGATGGCTCATACTCCGCGAACCTAAATTTAAGCCTACGACCTGACAAATTGGATATAATCGGAAAAAATAGACAAAAAAACCACGAGCTACTTCAATGAAAACTCGTGGTGCGAACTGCTAGCGACCAACTTTTGCTGTGGTAATGTGATGAGGAAGTCATAAGAGGGGGGCAAAAAGATGTTAAAGCTTTGTTTCACAAGCAAGTCGCTACGAAACAGCTGGTGGCGAGAGTAATGCCTTTGTTTGGAGGTAAAATCAGCTGACAACTGTGTTACCTGGCCCACGCAAGCTCGTGGCTTAGCGCATTGGGAACGGATTTATAACGATGAGGAGAGCCAGAGACGGCATTATTACGGATAAACACACGCTCAGGACACAAAGGAAACATACTCACTAGCATTCGTTTGGGAAATTGGGCGGCTTGGGCGGCTCGTACTGATTGAGATGGCAGTAAAGCACATCGAAGCAAAAGAAACACATTTCTACACAGACTACCATGCCATTCTTGTAGTGGCTGGGGTGGAAGTGATTCGGATGCACAATTGTCCCATTACAACATGGGGATGAATTGTTATTCATCTTTTGCTTCTTGGCTCCACAACAGCCAGCCGCCATGGCTTCGCCCTAAACTTCACCGCTCGTCTGCTGAGAGGCGCTGGCTACGGAAGCGTGTGGCCTCGGCTACAACTGCTTTTTGCTTGGTAGCAATCACGTGAACCTTGGGCGGCTTTCTATTGGTCGAGAGTTTGGCTGTCAGCTGTGACGGCTAAAAAGCATCCCCACATGCATTGCCAGCTGCCCGCATACGTCGGCACGCAGGCACGATTTTCGTGCAAGGAGCGCGAAGCGTTCGTTCAGCCAGTTGGTTGGGTGTCCAATGTCTTGTAGACTTCAGGCGCACTTTGTCGCGAAGCCCGGCCGTATTACGTGCGCGCCAAAAAGTTCGAAGAAATCGCTGGAGGCAGCGTCTGCTGCGGCTGAGTCACGTGGCGTGATGGATGATCACTAAAAATCATTTTCCCATTTACATGATTTTAAATACGGGGTGAATTATACGCAGCCAGCATCGGTTGCCGCGTGAAAGAGTTCGCTGCTGCGGTTTTACCAAGGTCATCTGGCCCTTTGCGTTAATTTCCCGCGACTTCGCTGGGGGGCTTCGGATAACATCACTTTCGCGAACGGTGCTGAGTCACACGAAATCTCGCGAAAGTGACAATAGTATCCCCGAAAATGATAGCTCCAGAATACTCCTTGTGGGTGTCGCCCTGCATCTTTCTCATTTTCATTAAGGCAGTGGCGTAGCCGGAAATTTCGTTCGGGGCGGGGGGCTCACATATTGCAGCTCGGCCTCCTCCTTAATAGGAAGCTTTAGCTCGGGTGCTCGTATCTAAATACATATAAAAGGAGAATTCGTTTTTCTCGGCAACCAATGCACCAAATTTGACGAAGTTTGTTGCATTTAAAAGAAAAACTTAAATTCGAGTGACTGTTGGTTTCGAATTTCTCATTTAGATTGTCAATTCTTTATTAAAAATTGACCAAAATCGCCAACTTGCAGAAAACGAAACTATCAAGTTTAAAACTGTAACTCAGTAATGAAAAATGATATCATGATTCTGTGAATTGCACCTAATAGTACATCTACAACGGACAAAATTGCTATGTTACACATGAATCTCAAGAAATTTAGTATTATGAAAATACGGCTTTCACAGAATCCTTGTACACAACGTAGCCAATTCACCTAAGATACGAATTGACAGACCAAATTTGTCCACTTTGACTGTTATAATAGATGCCGTTTAAAGAACAGCGACATATATTCTTGATGTAGAGCTATTAGTTTGCAAACGTCTTGTTTCTATTACTTTTTTGAAACTATTGAGTTTTTCAAAATATTTTTAAAATGTTCAGGCCCTAAATCGAAATTCCACTTCCAACAGACACTGGAATTTAATTTTCTATCTCAAATGCAACAAATTTCATTAAAAGCGATCCAGGGGTTATCACAGAAAAGTGTTTCTGCGTTTTACATGTATTTGAATAGGCCGCGTCGGAGTTGCGCCCGAGCTAAAGCTTCCTATTAAACAATTTGTCTGGGGATCAAATGCATGAATAATAACTGCATTGCCATTGCCAAAAATGCTGCAAACGAAATCTTGAACGTTACGCACTGTCAAGTAAAATATGTATTTGTTTTTACAAGAGAATATACTTGTATGTGCCAAAAATTATGCCCAAAATAACTGATATCAATGCTTCCATGTTTTTTGTCTATTTAATAAGTAAAGAAAATATTACACGAACTTTAGAACTATATCAGTTCGAAACCAGCAAAGCAGTGCTTGCCACTAATATGAAAAATGTGAAGGCCATGAAATTAACACGTTGAGGACAAATATGTTAACAAAACTTTGTCATTCAAGAAACTTGTTTAGATTCTTGTACATATGCAACGGCCAGTGAAAAATCTCAATGACGCTGTCATTTGTTTAAATGTATTACGCAGGAGCAGCGGTCACTAATCATGTAGTGTGAGTAATTGCACTGAAAATATAGCCGCAACAGAGAGCACGTATAAAAAGCAGGAGTTCTGCAAAATATGCAATGGCGAGTCAAATGATAGTGAGCCAATCCGAATATATGACAAATAGGTTGCTTTATTTAAAAGTAGTCTCTATGAGCATTTAGACATTTGTCCCATTGTCTAACGAGTCACGTGATTCCCGTCTCATTAAACTCATTGGGTTGCTGCTTCAAAAAGTCTGCAACTGACTCTTTGACGTCATCATCCGACACGAATCTGGTTCCCTTGAGCTGTTTTTTTGGTTGCCCCAAAATGTGGAAGTCGCAAGGCGACAGGTCTGAGCTGTATGGCGGAGGTTGCAGTGTTTCCCACTTGAACATTGCCAGTTTTGTATTAACCACATCAGCGACGTCGGGACGGCACTGTCATGGAACAAGATGACCCCAGTCATCAATTTTCCACGTAGTTTTTTCTTGATTGTGACACGCAGCCGATCCGGCATTTCACAATAACGAAAGGAATTGATAGTCTCTCTAGATTTAGCAAATTATATCAGCAATGGCCTCTGACGATTGAAAAAAAAAGTCAACAACAGCTTTCCGGAGGAAATGACGGCCTTTCCTTTCTTTGGGGGTGGTGAATTCGAATGTTTCCACTGTAAGCTTTGCCGTCATGTTTTAGGCTCGTAGTAGTAGCACCATCATTCGTCCCGGGTCGCAATTGCAGCCAAAATGTCGTCACCCTCGCTGTGATACCGGATCAGATGAGTCAAGGCAGCACCGAACTTCTCCATCTTCTGGTGGTGGTTCAAAATATTGGGCATCCATTGCGCACACATGAGCCGATAACTGACGTGTTCACGAATTGTGGTGTGAACCGAACTGTGATTGATGTTCACACGCTCTGCCTGTTCATCGATGCTTATCGTGCTTGTTTAATCATCTCATCAACCTTTGCAATTATGTTGGAGCTGATTGCACTGTGGCTTTGGCCAGGTCTTGGATCGTCTTTGCAACTATCACTTCCTACTTTCCTCCAACGCTTCACTGTGGCCAATGGAATGTAATGTTCATCGTACACGGCAGCCATACGGTGACTGATTCATTTTTGGGAAATACCTTCAGCTGTCAAAAACCTCAGGGCACCACGCTGCTCAACTTCTGGAGTGTCCATTACGTCATGCAACCATGTTCAACCTAGTGTATGAGAGCATTAAAAAAACATTTATCCTAACACCTACGTGTCACTTTTGTAAATGAGAGATGCCTGTGTGCTACACGCATGCCTCGCAGATAATGAACAGAACAATTATTGCACAGTGAGGGTAGGCTCACTTTCATTTCACTCGCCCTCATAGGTTAGAAATGTGAAGATGCAATGGAATATACAAATGTGAAGATACAGCTTGATGAATGGCAAAAAAATGCCACTGGAAACAACGTTCACTCCACGCATACACAAAACCTCGCAACAAAATATTTAAATATACGTGTAAGTCTCCAATAAATTAATGTATCTAAAAAAAAGTCACTGCATACAATGCATCAAACAAAACAAATAAACATGTTGCGCAATCACAGATTCACAGAATCCTAAGTCCTGCCCCCATTCCATCTACTCCCCCCGATGCATCGCGTGCAACGGAAGGAGGCGCGCTTGCTCCCCGCTTTTCTCTTTTGGGCACATAAGACTGAGCCACCATCGTCAGCTCTCCCATTCCAGCCTCCCACCCCCCTAGCGTTCACTCGCACATACAACATGCATCGCGCGGTCACGATGTTAGCGCCCTTTGACATTCTAGGAAACATGAGGGCGACGGCGACGACAGGAATGCGCTTGGAGTGTCCATATAACCAAGGCAGAAAGCTGGGCTAGTTGGTGTGTCATCATTAATCAAAAGACTAGCGCATATAACAGGGACTCGGACAGAGAAGACGAAAGGACGAGCGCTAATCCTGTCGTCCTGGCGCTCGTCCTGTCGTCTTCTCTGTCTGGGTCCCTGTTATATGCACTAGTCTTTTGATTAAAGTGTCCATATAATTGCTGTCGCAATACTATATAATAAGAGTATCAGGCAACTGAAGCGTCCCGTGGCCCATTACTTTCCGCAAAAGAAGTAACAAATCGAACTTTCATCCAGCGACAATTCGCTGTGCCTCAACAATGTCTCTTTCTTTTCTTTTGTGGGGTCGGGGCACCGAAATGAAGAAACGCAAAGTATGTTGGCCACAATGGAACGCCTACTTTGGGCACCTAATGTGGCTACCGAAGGAATATAGAAGAAAATGTGAGACGCTTGGTCCACCAAGAACCATACGCGTGCTGCTCGGTATCCTACACTGGCAAGACAAGACTTTCCGGAGAGGTTGCGCTCAAGCAAACGCGGTGCAATTCTTTGAGTCCCCATAGTGATGGTGGCGAGCGAACATAGTTTTTTTTTCTCGTCTGCTAGCCAGAAAGCGTCCAAAACTCTGCCAGGTGAAAATCCACTCGGTCAGAAAAAAGCGAACGCGCACTGAAGTGCGCCACGCGGTGGTCGGTGCCACACGAGAAAAACGCATGCGCTCTGGCTGGCTCTGGCAGCCCGTGGGTAGGGTAGCGAGGACAAAAAAATTGAAGAGACTCAATGTGTCCTCGAGAATAAAAGTCAAAGTAGAAAAATAAATAAGAACGTAGTTACCTTGGCTGGCTTTAGTGTCTTGACATGGATGCATTGGCGTAGGTGAAAAAAATTTTTATTTTTTTATGTGTCATGACGGTACAAATGAACCCCCACAACGCTTCATCTCATTGGACCTCGCTGCATGTTTTGTCAACTTGTCTGATAGCGTGTTGATTTGGCTTGTCTCATATGCTCCGATGTACGACTTTAGAAAAGTCAATGCACCTTTGGCGTCAAATGTTTATAAGAACATTAAACCCACAAATTTCCGGAGTTGGAAATCTAAAGCACAACTTTGGAAATCTCAATGCACCTTTCACATCAAAAGTTTATGAGAACTTTATACCCATAAAGTTTCGGAATTGACATCCATGCGCTTCGTAGATTCCGCAGCCTCTGGAAGATGCCGTGGCGAGCCCGTTCGCCATCAAAACGCCCTTGAAGCTTTATGCTCGGATGGTGCTGCTTGCGTGATGTGACTCCCGGTGCATGGGCGGTGCCCCCAAATCCCGCCTGAGTTTACAATGTTCACGGCGAAATATCTTTTCGAGCGTGATAAAGACATTCCAGACAACATTCTGAATGATTTCCGGCGCCAGGGGTCGCTTTGGTCGGCGGTGAGTGGACAGCACGAAAAAATTTCACGGGAGGGGGCTGCTGAAGCCCCATGAGCCCCGCCCCTGGCTACGCCCATGCATAAAGGTGTGGCGATACAAAAGAGGCTATTAGAGTGCGGAATATTTCTTCTACTCATAGGCGCTGACTGCAGGGAAGGGCTCCGGGTGGGGCGTTGTTTAGGTATAATTGTAATTAATTATCTAGCTCGAGACCATACTATCCAAATTATCAAAGTGTCAAAAAGGCATTTGTAAGTACAGCCAAGGGACATCTAACGCAGCACTTTCAACAATGTACCAATTTATTTATTTACAAATACTGCAGCCAAGAAGGGCTATTGCAGAGTGGGTGAATACAAAATGTGGAAAATATAAGTCGCCATACAAAAGAGGCATATGTGAGTAACATGGCTTATTATTGCGTACTTATTTTTCCCAACTGATAAATAAACCCAGCGAAATATGAAGAACACCTCGTGACTGTGCTTCCACCTGCATCATAAATCAATGTTCTCGAACAGGCTCTCTCCGAGTTAGAACGAAATAAAGAAAAACAATGTGATTGAGCCTTCTCTGCCGCATACCGGCCAAAGTAACACATCGTGTTTAGTGTTAGTTGGAAACAAGCTGTGATAGCTGTTGTCTTACTGTAGATAAAGTGCACGGATGGTTCTTTCTTTTCTTTTTTGCCAGAAAACCTACCATCCCAAAGCGAATTGACAATGTCAGTGCAAAGGTTTAAAGATGCGTTTTGTTTCGTCCCAGTTGCCATGTCTTTCTCTAACGAGCAGAAGGAAAACATGATGCTTGCCTTGGGAGCTGCAAATGGCAATAGAGGAAGTCCACAAACATATGTCAGTCATGGAAGTGTGGCGGTAGACCAAACGCATAGAATATAATCAGAAATTATGAAAACCTGAGACAAACCGGCAGCTTCCAGAAATAGTGGCGGAGGATTCCATCATTGAGTCCTAGCCTACACACGGATGTTCTAGCATTTATGGCCTTAAACCCTCACATTAGCATGCGGGGTATGGCCGCCCAGGTACCAATTTTCAAGTTATCAGTTTAGAAGATTCCAAATCACTCGGCCTTTCACACATACCACCTTAACCAGCAACAATCTCGGAAGATGGACACACATACCACCTTAACCAGCAACAATCTCGGAAGATGGAGACCTGCAGAATCGTCTATATTTCTTGAATTGGTTTCTCACAAAAGCCGATAAGTCACCGGACTTTTAGAGTAGCATCATGTGCACAGATGAAACCAATTTTTGGAGAAACGGCTAGGTAAATTTGCATAATGCACACATTGGAGGGACTCCAATCTACACTGGGTAAAGCACTAATGGCACCAGTACCAGTGGTCCCTCAATGTGTGGTTAGGAATTTACGCTGGTGCTATAATCGGTCTCATCTACTTCGATCACATACTGACTGGACAGCGTCACAGGAACAAAACCTTTGAAGGAGTGGTGGATGGGTTTCTTAGCGAAGTCCCACCGTCACGTCTTCCACTTCTATGGCATCAGCAAGATGGGGCGCCCAGACAGAAGCTGCCGAGCAAGAAACTGGCTGGATGCGACTTTTCATGCGCAATAGATTGGAAGGCACGGGCCTGTGAATTGGCCAACTAGGTCACCTGATTTCTCTCCACTCAATTTTTCTTTGGGGTTATGGAGAATCATGTTTACCTGATCGGGACGACGACGTCACGTGAGCTCATGGATAATCAAGTCAAGGATAATGCATGTTAGCTGTAGAATTCACAGGTCAGTCATCAAGAAAGCTACTGAAGATGTGGCAAAGTGGACTCAGTACTGCGCAGCTGCAGGACACCTATTCAAACACGTCCTCTAAGCATCAACGGTGCTTACGAATTCACAGATAATAAAAGTACACTGAAATCTGATGGTTTTATTTGTATGTTGTTTTTATGCAGACATCGTGACTGCGAATTCGGCTCAATTAAAAGTGGTACATTTACTTTCTTCATCTACTTCTACTTCATCTACATCTACTTTCTGCTGGAGGGATCCACTCCAGCAGCTGTTGCATACGGCGGGGGCACGCAGGACTCATCTTCAAAGCGATATGCAATGTGGGCAAAGTGCGCCAAGCGCTGGTAGCTTCATATGCACTGTGCTTTTGATGCTTAGTTCGTGTTGAAGTGAGAGGCAACACAAAGGTCAATTCACTCGGTGCTGCTGCTGTGCTTCCTCTCCGGCATTTTGACGCAAGTTTCCGCGATCATCGAGTGAGATGTGTTCACGTTTAGCTGTGCGCGCGTGACACCATGCTTGTTAATTTAGTCAGTAAGCGAATGCTTACAAGTTTATACGGCTGATAAGACTACTGTCATTACTTCTTATAGCTGTTTACTAATTTGCTATTGCAATCAATGCTTTGCCTTGCAGGCGAAACTGCGAGTTTTTTGTTGACCTCCATGTTTCTGCCCTGTATGATCAAGACTAGCAAAGAAGATAAGGAGAATATACCGTATTTTTACATTTCATGTTCCTGCAAGTGCAAACAACTGGCGCAAGCAGGCAACACGTCAGGATTAAATAGACAGAATTCAGCAGAAACATCCAGCAATGTGAAAGCCAAACAAAAATCGCAAGTTTTATTTTATGCTTCGGTAGAAGTCGTTGCGAGAGTCGGTTAAACATTGCTGAGAAAGGGATCCAAGAAAAAAAAATGCACAAGCAAAAGAAGAAATATGAGTGCTTGTCTTCACTGTATTTCTTCTTGCACATGTGTTTTTTTCACACTCAGATCCGCTTCTTAACAATCAGTTCATAGTCAATGCAGTTCTAAGGCTTCCAATTCATCGAGAAGTTCTTGCTCCCTCTTTATCTTCTCAAGCTGTAGAAATAAAAAAATTGTAAAAACACACAATGAAAAAGTTCTTTTCAGGCAGACGAGACCGTAATATAGATTGTAAGAAATTTAATTCATAATACCACCATTTATTTACTATGTGAACAACACAGAAATCAATTTCCTGGCATACTGTTTCTTGCAGCAGTAATGCAGCCTGGATCATATAAAGATGTCTCATAATCATAGTTTACACAGTCTAACATGTGCAAGTCAGACATGCAATCACCATACCAACCAACCAGTGAACTTTCGTAAACATCCTACAGACACAACACAGAGGTGGGGAGGGGTAGCATGGATTTTTTTCCTCCAAACACAGACTTATTGTAGGATACATACACACTTTATTAATGGTAATTTACCTCTAGACGCAGCGCACAAGCAACAGCAAACTTTGATCTGCAGAGACAAATTTTGTTGCTGCAGAGTTTACCTGCTATACAGCAACTTGCCTGAATAAACTTACTCAAAGCAAGTACCCCTCTTGTGTCCTTTCACAATTAGAGGACATGTGAGGAAGGGTATGGTCGTAGACTGCCAAGTGATACTTTTTTGCAAACAGAATTTTTCGTAAAGCTTGATGCAGCATTCATAAAATCGTAAAACAAGCTTAAATTCGTATCCTTGATTGAAAATGCAGAATACTTGGCAGGTATGAACTAGTGGAATTTCAGTGAATAGGGACAGGATGAGCGAGGAGCATACAGAGAGAGAGGTTGCATAGAGGACAGAGGTGAAAATTCTGCTTCCCTGTAGGAAGCACAGCTCAGCGCCTATAAGGAAGAGAAGGGGAGAGAATAGAAGAAGTGGCTGTTGGGCAGCACCATCTCACAAGTACTAGTAGCAAGCTAGGCCCCCTAGAGTGAGCACGACAACCTGGCTGCCTCTAGGAATTCAAGGAGAGCTCTGAAAACTAGGATGCGGTGACTCCTGGGAAAGAGCAAATACATAGAGAACATACACACACACTGAACACTCTGACCTTGTGTGTATGTTTCTCGCTTGTCGTGTCTCTTAGCACTGTTCCCTGTTAATATATGATAAAGATATATGATATGGGATAAACACATGATAAAAAAAAATTAAAGGAGCCCTGAACCACTTTTTATCAAAGTGGAGAAAGGGATTTGAAGTGAAAATAGGCTACTTCAGAAATACTTTGACATCAGTACTTCAATGCTTAAGCAGAAACAGATTTATTGGCAAACAAACACGGCATTCGCTGTGCTCCCGTTCCTTCTTCAATGCCTTGCACTGTGAAGGCTACGGCTGAATAGAGCGTTCCCACAACACTCCGCCTTCTAAATGTCACCATAGTGCGCGGTTCACAATTCATTTTGGGTGTTAACATAGACGCCATGACTTCTGATTTCGGTGCCTACGACGCGTAAACGTAAGCTGAATGCGGTTGCCCTAAGCGAGCCGCAGTGTGCTTAGCCAGTGGACTTGTAGCAGCACCCCGCGGTGGCCATGGTATCTACACTGCATAGCCGACCGCAGCTACCGATAGCAGCCACGTATGGGAATCTGCTTTAGTACGAAAGAAGAGAGTGAGAAGCAGACTTCTGTTTCAAAAGAGAGCATTTGAGAGAAAGGCGACTTTGCGCTCCGCTTGCAAGCTCCATGCATTGCGTACGAGAGAAAAACTTAGCTGAGATGTTCACAACAGCATATGCTACCTGCGGACTAAGTTACTTCACCAAGCCCGAGGGGTGGTTCAGGGCCTCTTTAAGATACTTATCCTGCCTTAACTCTTTCGCTACTGCGCCTATAAAAACAGATCAATTTGACAGTTTTTCTACATGTCATTAAACGTTTTCAGTGAAATTATTTTACTTGCAACATCATGCCCTGTCTGAAATGATGACTGAACTCCAACTATTTGTCAGATTTCACAATTTTTGGCAGATTGGAGAGTTTGGAAAAATAAAACTTTGACTGGAGGTATCATTGAAACTAGCCTACAGTGCTCCTAGCACTCTTTCAATAGAGAGACACAAAGTTTGCGCTTTGGTCGACTAAGTATTGCCGCCGAGTGCAAGACATCAGAATTCCAAGATTTTAGACCAATTACCAATACAATTTGTAAATGACAGCAGCAGTAAAGACACAGGAGCTTCTCTTGGGTTGTCAATTTTCTGATCCGATGTGTACACTGTTTCAACAAAGCCTCAACAATTGTAGACACTCATAAGTGTGTGTTATTTTGGTAATTGTGTTAGACTAATATCAAGCGAAACATTACTTTCCCCAGCGTGGGTTGCGTTTGCTATCAGCGTTTCGACAGCACATGTACAAATTATCATGAGCCATCCTTCCTGTCATGTGGGGTTTTCACTCACATAAGAGTACTACTCAGTCGACTTCAGATTGACCTTTGACAGAAGCTTGACTAGCTCTCTAGGCTGTTACATTCTGAGCACCTCCTCAGAAAGTGCCCTTGTTCATTACTGCACAATATTGTGCAACACTCCACATCACTTTACAGCCCCGTACACGGACTGAACAAAGCATGTGGAGGCACCAGTGCTAGTTGAGCATGCACCAACCACCTTGCTTGCACAGAAAAGCTAACTGAACACAATAATCAAGTATGAGGAGACTTCAGCATGCTCCCTGACTTAACCATTGCTTTGCAAGCCTGAAGAATGAAGTAAAAGACAAACCAGGTGCCTGCTGCAATAAGTAGAAACAAATGCTCCCTGTACAATAGGACATTTGGAATCACATTTGCAAAGTTACTGCTTTCCTGCATAGCATGGGTATTGCTAAGGCTAGTACTGATAAAAAAAAAACTTTCATTATAATTTTTTTTTCCACGATCTTAGAAGAAAAGCTAGTGACTAGGAACCAGGCACATATTTTGTATATTTCAGATTTCTTTTACCCTCAGTACTTATACTAAAAATGGCACATTATTATTTTCGTTTATGTTCCTTGAGGTGATTCTTTGAAGTTTTATATAACAATTGTCAAAAATTGTCTGAGTAATAATTACTACTATACATCCATTCAAAGCACCAGTGTTCAGGGCCGCTATTTTGTAGTGATGCCTTATGCCTTATTCTATGCTATTCTTATCATCAACCATACACGGCCGCCTGATCCCGTTGATAATGTTGGCAGACCGTCACTCTGACCACTGGCCAAGCACGAAAAGGCTGAAAAACCATAGAATCGGAAAAGGCATCGCTACAAAATACCGGCCCAGGCTGCAATTTTATGTATCACAGTATAAGTTGCAACGACTATGTATGGAAATAAAATGTTAGAACATAAATGCACCAAAAATGAGCACATTTCTAGCAGTACCCTTTACCTATCTGCATCATTTTGAAGAAAATGTTCCCTAATACCAAATTTTTTGAAGTGTGCAATGAAACCAGCACATCAAGGAATGTCTTCAATCAAATCGCATTCATTGCAACACATTGACAACACACAAAAAAATTTCTTTGTACTGGAAAGTTGGATTCATGATAGAGCTTGCCATCAATATTTGGAATGCCACAGAAAAAGAGCTAAAAATGTTTCACAAACTTTCATGTCCTCAGTTTGGTGCAGAGATCTACACTGTCATCCGCAACAAACACATGCTGGAAGGCTAGACTTTGCGCAGCATAATTCAAAACAAGTTACAATAGCACAAAGCTACAGTTCGTAGTCATGGCAAGGTGTTCGGTTTTCCTTTCTGCTTTTAATTGCCTTTCTCTGATCTTTTTGAGCCCATAAAGCAGTATCTTCTCGGCTGTAAACATTTAGACATGGCAGGGATGTACCTTAAGAAGTGACAATGGACGAGTCACGCTGTAAGGTTCCCCAAGGACACTATCATTTTTGTTGTAGCAAGAAATACTTTTGTACCGCCATCTATGAACAAGAAACACAACTAGATGGCTGGATATGTTGAGCTGGTCCTTGGTTTGAGAGATTGGCACTTTTGCATGTGGAAACTAAGTTCATCTTCCATAGTAGCAATGAGAACCAATGGAGCTCGTCTACAGCAGAAAAAGGGTTAACCAACTAGTTCGGACTCCAACCTTTGTACAGTCACACAGGGTCATTCACATTCCAAAGCATGCTTCCTTGCAGCATTTAAATATGAATACTATCTTTGATGCAGGCTTCTAATGTACCGCACAGGAGGAGCAAAGTCACTGTGACCAGGCACCTTCTCACAAATGGCAAGGTGGCTTTCCTGCAATGCCTCATGCCCAGAGCATGGCAGTCAACAAATTGTCTGGTCAAAAGTACAATATCTTGATAATGGATGTTTTTAAAATTTTATTTTATTTACTGCTATACGACTAATGTCGAAACTACCTGCTTCCAGGGAGCTGGGCAAACTGACTAAGTTTGGCAAATAAACATCATCAAGTGTCACTGTGCCTTCTCATCTGACAGCCTCCGAAATGATGTCGATGCCAAGACATTTAAACTGACAGTAAACTTGATCATTTTACGAAAGGTGCAAGTGATAAGCATTGCTGCCCTATTCTGCTAAGCAGGCTATATAAGAAAGCCAAGGTGACAGCTTTGAGAAGGGTCTATTGAGGTCAAAGGGTGATCCACATTTATTGGCACAATACAGCACCTTCAAAGCTAGATTGTGCACTAGTGCTGCTGGACATTCTTAGTACTATTAATAGTGAAAAAAAAAAAAACTATCAATAGCACAGAGATTAAGCCCAAAGCTCTGGAAGGTCACTCTTTGAAGGAGCTATGAAGTACTTGTACATTCGAGCAACGTCAGCACCAGCAGAGTGCATGTTCTCAGATGGTGAGCAGATAATTTCAGACAGAAGGAGCAAATAGAAGACCATCTTCTTTGATGCCCCATGAATGAAATAAACGAAAGAAAGGGGAACCCCTGCCACAAAAGGTATAGCCAGCTAAAACCAATCCTAAATAAAAGAAGAGAGGTTGAAAAGCCAAAACACAGAAGAAACGCACATTTTTTTCACCACATTCCTGGTTGACATGCGATTATGTTACATGTCTAACAACTGTTCAGTTACAGCAAAAATAAAAAAAAGAATGTGTATAAATGTACTAAGTGGATTCTTATTGCAATCTGAGATTTGAATCGAGTAAGAACAATCACTTTTGTTTGTCTGGTGAAACACTAACTAGTCTTAAGTATGAACATAATGATAGCTGCATTTGGGATTTTGAGAGCGAAGACAAACTTAGTGCAGTTGCCAAAAAAGTGTTGCAAAACTCAGCTTATTATCTTGCTTTGTCATTTTGATTGCTCTTTTTTATACTATAACAAATGTTAAAGAACTGCTGTTTTTTCAGAATCAGAATTTATTGCTAGAAGTTGGGTCACATTACAAGTATTTAGTATGCAGGAGGAGGTCCCATAGTCAAAGACTGTATCGGGACAATAAATACCCAGACTGTATTTTTTGTGCCCTATTTGATTCTCTAGTCTGATCCCAAATGCTGGAGCAGCCGTCAATGCAGAAATGCCTTCATCATATATTATGTATTGATTTTTTAACTTTAGTTCTTTTAGGAAAAAGCACATTTCATGTACAGCAAACCCTCTTAATGAATATTTCCTGCACGTTGTTGAAAAAAAAAAGTTGAGCGGACAAGCTTACTAAGCATTACCTGGTTTGCTTCTAGCTTCTTTCCTGCTTGCAGTTCTTCTTTCAGCATAACAATTTGGCCCAGTTTCTGCAATGAAAAAAGAAGTGAAATGGCTGAGATCTAAAAGAAAATAGACAAGCAGTATGACTTGCCTTTTTCAAGTTTCGAATCTTCTTTTCTCTGGACACTTCCTCTGTCTCTTGCAGAGAATTATTCTGTCCCATGACTTCAACAACTGTCTGTATAGCGGAGGCTTTCTCAGTGAGCTCACCTGGCTGAAAACAAAAACAGCAAGAACTTTATTACTCTAAATATCTTGTTTTATGTATTACATAAAGGTAGCATTACAGTATATCACTGCTTCAGGCTGCATTTGCAACTCTAGAGAATGGTGGTCAAATGTTTTCCCCCCCTCCCATGCAGTAGTCTTCCTTGCTTTCAAGCTATGTTTTTGAACCACATTGCTGCTTGTTCCAGATAATAGTAGCTCTGTAGATATGCCCCGACCGACATTGATAAAGATATTTCTTCTTAGGTTGTCAACAGCCACGCACTTGAATGTAAAGTGTATGTAAAAAGTGCTTAAGATAAAAAGTAATCAAATCAAGAGTAGCTCAGTACGTACAAGTTACAGCGTTACCCTCTGCTTAAGAAAACATAAATGTTCATAGTGGAGTTTCACTAGTAATTGAGGTAAGCATTCCAGAATTGTGGACACACATGTTGGACACCTCAGATTTTAGTTCCCAACAAATTATCGAACATTTATTAACTAGCACATTTTCTTAATCTCTGCTATCCCGAACGTGCTGATCTGATTATTTATAATTTTTATTAATGATGTATCGAATGTTATTAATGACACCGAAGTGAAGTTATGCCTATATGCTGATGACTGCGTGCTTTATCGTAACGTTGCTAATGCCCATGATCAACAGGAACTAAACAAAGTGTTTTCATTGTTCTGTGAATGGAGTATCGCATGGCAAATGAAAATTAATTTCACTAAAACAGTCACAAAGACCTTTGGTAACAAAAAGAATCCGCTGCATTTTTCTTACAGTAATAACGGTAACTACTTGTCCCATGTCAGCGAGCTCAGATACCTGGGTTGTTATTTCATTCACATAACTTGAAATGGAATGCTCATATAAATAACATTTCTGGAAAGCACTTCGCAAACTTGGCTATCTCAAACGAACCTTAAAAAATGCCACAAAGGAATGTAAATTAACTGCTTAAGAGGCACTAGTTCGACCGATCCTGGAGTACGCCTCAACTGCTTGGTCCCCTCATCAAGCGCGCGACATTGACCGTTTAGAATCAGTTAAAAAAAAAAGTAATACGATTCATCTTTGGCCGGTATGATCACAACTTTTCACCTTCTTCACATATGCACACTTTATCTTTGCAAACGTTAGAACATAGGTGCACACGTGAACGTATCATCATGCTGCACAAGATCGTTCACACGTCAGCTGGCAATCAGGCACCCTTCTTATTTGTGCCCTCAAGCGCACATGCAACTTGACGGAACCACCCATTAAGCATTGTTCCTTTCAAACCACATATAGACTGCTTTAAATTTTTTTTTTTCCCGCTAACTGTTGAAATTTGGAATTGATTGGACGGCTCACTTCACACATTGCCAATTGAAGAGTTCGTTGTACAGTTGCCTAACAATTTGACCTGTTGATCTGTTTTTAATACTTCTATGTTATCTATTTCTATGCAGCCCACGTTATTTGTTTTTACTAATGTATGTACCCACTCCTGCTATGTCTCCCCTACGAGACAGCAGTATATGTAAAAAAAATATTTAAAAATATAATTGCTTTCAATAAAGTTTCTTGCATGTTCTCTTGTTCCCCACAACTTATCTGTTCCCCACAACTTCCCCACAACTTATAGCAGAGACATTTTCTATGTCTCTGCTATAATTTCTAAAGTTTTCTTGCATGTTCTCTTCATGAAAGAAAAAATATTGCAGTAGTTAAGTTCAAATTTTCAGAGCTTTTCACTATAACAAGTGGTTGAGACAAATTTTGGGGCTGTTTCCAGGCAAAGACAAAGAAAAATGAACCCTCAAGCGAATGTAGGAGCACCACAAAATGGCACAACACAAATGTGTAGTCTGCAGCTTGACCTGTGGAGGTAATATGCGAATGACTGGAGAAATGCCTGAAGAAGCATATGAGCTCTCATGGCACTCAGCAGAAAATTATTTCCTTGTGAGTTCCCTGGTGCAAACACAAACACAATCACACAGCAGGCTGGAAATGGCTCCAGAAGAGAAAGAAAAAAAAAACATAAAGAAAGCTTCAGTGATAAGAAAGTCAAGAAACTAATTTACCCCAAGCCATGATAAAAAGTGTGATGAATGGGAGCTCATGCTTCTAAAGATTGAATTGAACTCCCTTGCCTGAGCATTCTCCTTTTTTGCCTTCTTGGCTTCTTTTCTCTTCTGGTTCTTGATGGCTGTCTTGGATTTGGGCTCTGCAGCCTTATCAGTGGATGAGCTTTCATCTTCTTTCACCTTGAAGGAGGAAGGCTGACCCCTGGCTCCTGGTGGCCGGTACACCTGCTTTGATGCTGCAAAAGAAGAGCCAGCAATGGTTAAAGGGGTCCTTAACACAAATCAATTATGAGACTGAAATTGTCAAGCAGAGAAACTGTTGATAATGAACTCCAACATTGCCTGCAGCAATAATTTTTTCCAATGTGACTTGAAGTAGCAGCTATGACGGTGTTGCCTTTCTACACACAGGGTGCCTGTGAACCTGAATGCATGCTCATGTTGGAAATGTAGCGCACAGACTTTACTCTGCCTACTGAAGCATGTGAAAGGTGCACAGAAATGTACACCCAGAAACACGATTTTAGAGATTACAAGGAGCAATCACAATAAAGTGTGGCTTTCCATGCATGTTCAGCTTCACAATATTGAGGCTGAATGGTGATAGCAGAATGTAGTTGCATTATTCTGTAGATAACATGATAACACACAGGTACGGATGGACTAGTTGGTGACCCATGATTTTGGTGAATCAGTGCACTTGGAAAAAAAGACGTTCATGCAAACATGAATGATGGACATACTCGGCACTCGTGCATGTCCTCATCATTCATGTTTGGGTGAACTTATTTTTTTTCCATATGCGCTGCTTAAACAAAATCATAGAACACACAGGAAACTTGTATACAGAACATAAAGGCTCTTTCTTTTAAAGAACTCTGCAACAACTCTCGCTGACATAGCACCTTTTTTGATTTCCCTGCCACTATTCCCCTACTTACATCATTGAAAACATATTCTATCAGACTTGGTGCAGAACATGTGACACCCGTGACATCTACCATGTCAAACTAAGTGTAATTCACCTTTGAAAATTTTGTTTTTTGGCAATTGCAAAGTAAACTTGCTTTACTCGTTCAAATGAACATGTCAACTGCAGCTCTTACACTAAGTGATCTGCAAGAGTGAGGACAATGTTTCACAACATTAAATGCAGAAAAATGTCAAAAGGGGCACTGCAGGGCTGCCTGACTTAGACACAGCAGTTCTGGCACCAGACAGGAAAAATATGCAAAATTGGTAAATAACTGCGTAATTCATACCTGTGCCCCAACTTTCTGCACAATGTGCAGAAAATGTGGGGTACCTTTCACCAGCAATCAATCCCACAGGATACATCTTTTCGCACCAGCCATGACATTGATATAATGTCAACCAGGGATGGAAGTTTTGGAGCTGCTCTGTGAGCAGCAAATTTAGCACTTTGGAGCATAAATTGTACATTCTGGAACGGTAAATATGCTTTTTGGGACAGCTTGGTAAATGTCAATATGAGAGAGACACAGGCACATGAAGAAAATGTGCCTGATTCGACTTTCCGGAACACTATTAGGTTACGGCAGATCAGTTCTGCGGAAGCCCGCAAGGTGAGCAAAATTTATGACAGGGAAATACTGTCATCCACCCGACTGTGGCATAAAGCTACAAAGGTAGACCAGACAGGTTTCTCATGAACCAACATTAAATTACGTACCAGATGTGCCAACTAAATGTGGCCAAGAAAAAATAACTTAGGGCTTTGTGTGAACAGTGCCCACTCTATGCTGACAGGCTTGTTTTAATGCTTTTTCCTTTTTATTGCTCAATTTCTTTTTCATTGTGAACAAGCAACTAATATTCCATTTTAGTGAACCAACATTTATTACCTTACTTACTCAATAAGGTGCCAATGCAAAGGTTGTGGAATACACAGAGAAATGAGTGATGATTCTGTATATAGACCTAGGTATTCCTTGGCGCTTTTTTTTTTTCAAAAAGGAAAAAAAAACAGCTTTTTTTTTTTGGTAATGTATAGGTGACAACATGTTCCCGGTAGGTAGTCTAGGTAACCCAAGATGTAAGCATCGTCATCAGTGCATTGTGTATATATTACGAACGTGTGAACCAGGGTCACTGTCTTGTAACGGTTTGCTTTCCGAACTGTTACAAACCATCACTATTCACATTTGATAGTGACCGAAGATTGCTGACGCGGCAAGAAAAAATTATGGCCGCACGTTCCCAGTGCCCTTATTTGACGAGGTTCGCGTAAAGACTGATGCAATCTTTGGTGCACGGAGATGTCACAATCACAGCATTTCTTCCCCCTTTTTTATTTAAATATTTCACGGGCTTTCTGTCTAGTCAAAAAACTCTTCACGAATCCTAGGTTGTTTTAAATGCTGTTATTGGCCACACAATGTTTTCATTGACACCTCATTGATTATGTAAATTTGTAAATTTAGCTAACTGAACTCATTCGCGCACAATGAATGAGATATATTCATCGTGGCCACCATGAACAACAATGATATAATGTACCCATCAAGGTACAGTGAACACGGTTTGCATAGTGCTCACAGGTAATTCTTATTTCTTGGCGACCTTCAGTCAAGAAAGCAAAATACCGCAGAATAAAGGCCAATATTTCCCGTTACTTGCAGAGAAAAACCTTAAAGATATTTTTGAAAACAGGGATAAAAATGTTCATCGGCTTTCTGGTTATGCATCGTCGACCAATATATTGAATAAGCTCGATTATTCAGGCTATTAGCGGATATGCCACAGGTGCCATAAAGCCAATGTAAAACAGCAACACAACGATGGTTTATGGCAATTTTTGGACTCGATCTGCGCAAGACGCGTCGTGAACATTGTTGCCGCAAACACAATTTCGGAGGTTTGCGGTTTTGCGGAAAGATTAATTTGATTACAATTTGGTCACTAAGGCTGACTAAATATGAAACTTTACATCTTTGGCTTGCATTCTGCGGTGGCAAGAGCCTATGTGCAGCGCAGCCTGGCAGGAAAGGCATGGCAGAAAATAGTGTAGCCTGCATGCAAATTGAGCGACAATTGCAGCTGCCATTGGATATTTGTGACCAAGAAATTTCATAAAAGCAAGCAGGTCATTTCTCGGCATGCCGCACTATCATCCTGGTAACCAGAGGTCGTGCACATGCGAAATAGATTTAGAGCGTCACAAGCGCGTTGTTCGCCCATTAATCAAAGCAGTTGTACCAATAGGGTGCAAAATCGAATGCTGAAATTTATAACAAAACGAATCAGCTACACACTGCGCAGACTGTAGGAACTTATTCATTCAGTGTGGCTTTCCTTCCCGACTGCTCCATGAAATGATTACCAGTTAAAATAATGTCTAGCTTGCCCACATAATGCAAACACGTAACACATTTATAAAAGATTTGTAATGCACCGCATAACACAGAACGGTTTTCATTTTCTTGTGGCCTAGTTACAATTATGCCTTCAAACGTACCCACACTTCAACGATGTCAGCGATGAAACGGATTGCTTAGGCTTGGATTGCAGGGCTAAGCGCTAGCCAACGCATGTCTGTGTAGTTGCCACTGAACCCGCACATCCTGCTAAATTTGGCAACTTCAATTGAAATTAGTGTTTTAGCGCAGGCTGGCACTGCTCTATGGTTTGGCGCAAGATGGCACAATGGGTGCAGCACTTCCATCCCTGTCAACGCAACAGGACATAGAGCATAAATTAACAATGAATAACCTGCAAATCGCCTCACGCATTGCAGCATATTTACAACCTAGAGGCATTTTATGCATGTCAGTGCCCACGGTGCAATCTAAGCATGGAAGGGAGCTCAAGCGGTGCCCAGCATTTAGTGGACAGGACAGAACTAGAAATTGGATACAACTTGAAGTGCCTCTATTTGTCACTGTCATCACGAAGACTGTTGATAAATTTCGTATGAATACCTACGCGATATGAATTTTTGTCACAAATGACTGGCATGTGGTGTCATATATGTTAAACAGTGTAGATGTCAAAGGGAAAAAAAAGGCAGCCGTGTTTCATGTGAATACAAGAAAAAAGAAAGAGACGAAATAGAATTGTATCTGCATTATGAGATGATGAAAAAGTGCTGTTTTTGTACTTACAAAGAATCTGTCAGCATGCACTTGGAAATGAAAAATATGAAATGATTATATGGTAGGTAGGTAGGTAGTACTTGTGCATTAGAAATACAAATAACTGGTGAGCCACATGCAGGAAAAAAAACACGAAACACTTATTTAATACAGTTGGCGCACTACAAAAGCAGGCAATGCTGAGTAAAGAGACTCTTAAATTTACAGACATCCTCAACATGATAAAAGGCAAAAGCAAAAAGAGACAACTTAGTGTCATGACTTACAAGTTGACAAATGTAAGACCTTAACACATGAACACAATCTAACACAAGTGAACATGAATAGACTTTATTACATATGTTAACAGAATTGCTACCACTTTTCAATATATTTACAGTGTAAAACTAAGAAAAACTAAGGACTTAAATGTTGATGCCATTCTTCTCTTTGAGGTCTTTCATCATGATCAGTGTCCAACCTCTGTATGAATGGGCCCTGTAAACCTGTTTGTCTCGGGAAATGAGAGAAGGGTTCTGTAGCCAATGTAAGCACAGCTGAGGAAGTCAGACGGAAGCGATGCATGTGTCCAGAGAGACAACAATCAACTGATTTTATTTTTGCTTCCTTTAAGCTTCGGCAGCTCTGTAGACCACCCTCGCCCATATTCTCTCTCTTGCCCACTATGTGAACTTTACCAGAGAGGCCCCCAACTTTTTGATATTTGCACTTTTCCTATACATTTGCACTTTTCCACTTTTCTTAGGCAAGGACGGCGGGAGAAGAATGAGGAAACTTAAGAGCTTTTAAACTATACCAAGATGGCGGTGCTTGGCAGCAGGAACGGAAAGAGATAGTTCTGCGAATTCAGTGTTTTTGCCCAATTTCAAGCTCCTTTCATGCTGTCTAGACTGATATTTTGGGGCATTTAGAGGGCATTCTCAGCTAAATAGTTTTGACACAGCGTAGATTAGGCATTTTAGATGCCAAAGGAAGAATTGCCCAAAATAATGTTTTGCTTTTTGCCGTCTGCATCTTATATTTTAAAAAAATTATAATAAGTTGGGGGCCTTTATGTGCCAAAACTACAATCTGATTATGAAGCATGCTTTAATGGGGGACTCCTGATTAATTTTGACCACCTGGGTCTTTTTATTGTGTACCCAATGCACGGTACAGGGGGCGCTTGTGCCTTTTGTCCCCATCCAAATGCAGCCACCGCGACCCCCACCTAAGTGATAATGAAAGATGGAAGGGTGTGGCTTGGCTGCATTTGTCACCTATGGTGCAGCCTGTTAGAAAATTCTGCTCAACGCCACCCATATTAGAGGTAGTCTACTAGTATGCAGATATTCTGACCCAGGCTACCCATTAACCGTTTCAGTGTCACTGACGTGAGGTAGGGACGTGAGGACTATACCGAGAGAACTTTTTCCATTATCTATATCATTTTTTCCCTTCTGCATTACCAAAAATAACCGATTATGTTTGTTTTGTAACATCTGACGAAAAAACGGGACACTGGATGTGTGTCGTCTCTGAAGGATACTCGACACTGAAAGAATTAAAAAGAACTCTAATTTTTGTCAGCTGCTCAGTTTACAATTTGACTGTTTAAAAGCTACGACAAAATTTTAATGCAAATACAGTCCACTGCCATGCAAACAGGTTCAGACCCTCGCATGCTTTTTTTTAACCGTGACTGTTCTTTTGTTTCCCCCTCCCCTTAGGCAATGTCTTCAGTTTTCACTTTACACAGAGACAGCTGGAACAGCAAAAGCATGCTGACATAGAGGTCTCAAGCATGTTAAAAAAGATGTCTACATGAGGGGACTACACAAGGCTGCACATTTATCAAGCTCAATTGAAGGCATCAATGACGACAGTAAAACCTTGAACTGCATTAAAAAATTTTTTTACAACGAACACTTTCTGGACAGTGCTTTCAACTGTAAAAGATCTTATTGGACCAACAAAGGGCTGTTCCTAAAAGACAATGCAGTAGCATGCATACCTTGTGGCTGCGATGACTGTATGCCACCAACTTGCTTGTAAGAAATGGGCTTGGCAGGGAATGAGTCAGCAGGACAGGGCTGCCATAACACATCCCAAAGCTCCTCCCCTTCACAGCAGATGTTCTCATGCTGCAAGCTGCCTGAGTAATGCCACACTTTGTATCTGTAAAGAAATTATTGATACAGTGTTATCTCTACACCTCAATACACACGGTCTATAAAGATCCCTATGAATCTAGCCTTCGATATTCTGCTCAATAGCAAAATAGCTCGTCCACCAAGTCGCTACAGCGGTTCAGTGGATGAATTATGACCGACTGATGCACCTATACAGGGTGTTTCAGTGGAGACTTTCAAAATTTTTAAAAAATTACCTGTGGCAGATAGCACAATTCTAGTCCTTGAGCTGGTCTACTCGAAGAGGCAAACATTACTTGCACAAAAAAGTGAAATTAATAATGAGCTAATGAACAAACATTCACTACTTAAGTGTTTAACTAATTACCTTATGGCACATATTCCAATTTACAAATTATAGCAGGTGAGACTGCAAGGCATATCCAGTTGAAAAGAGTTGTGTGGATGACACCATTTACAAGATATGCGCCGTCAAACATGTGTAAAAATACACTGTTGTTTCACTTAATGTAAAAACGTTATTTTATGCGATGAAGCACAAAAGTAACTGGGATGCACATTTTTCCGCAAAGTTCCGAAATTAATATCTCAAAACTGGTGTCATCCTGGGAATTACTTCCAAGTGGATTTGCCTTGCGAACTCCCCGGCTTGAATTTGTAAATTGTCATATGTGATAAGGCAATTAGTAATATACTTAATTAGTGATTTTTTGTTAATTAGTAGCTTATGCACTTATATTTTCTGCACACGTAATGTTTGCCTCTGAGTAGACCAGCTCATGGACTAGAATTGTGCTACCTCCCACATACAATAAAAAAAAATTGAGTGTTTGCTGAAATACCCAGTATTACTCATACAACACTTGTACCATGCCCATCATATAATGTGTAATGAATAATGTTTGGTCTGACTGTCCCTGCTGTATGCTGTAAATCTGATATGCTTGAGTGCACAACTTTATCCTTCTTTGTGAACTGCATTTGCTTGCTGCCTGACAATGCTTTTATGTTGTACTGAATCTAAACCAACAACAACTTCAGCAGTCCACAGTAGGTTAGAAAAAAAGTTCAACATAAAAGAAGACAGGCAGTTTCTTATAGTTGCACATGAGGAACACCTACTTGACATTAATATCATTTTTGTTATTTCATCAGCAATCTGTGATTTTTACCTGAAGTTAAACAGGCGCCCATGCTTCCTCATTCAACAAAAGTCTATCAGGTGAAGGATACCATATTTTTACATACTACAACCAAAGCAAGTGTTGCCTGTTCCAAAAGATATGTAGCCAATAGTGAATGTGACCAGAGTTAGCACAAGACATAGTGAATATGCTCAGGGCTAGCCCAAGACATTTTAGTGCTGCTGTGTTTGCTAGTGCCGCATGCTTTGAGAGTACAGCTGTTATCTGCATGCTCTAGACAATCAAGAGTACTACAGCAGATCAGCACATACAACTGCAGGACCACCATGGGGCCTTATGTCCACCTGGTTCGCAGCCACAATGAACCGCACTCCCGTGGGACATTTTATGCTGCACTTACCAAAAATGTAGAAGGGTGTGAATATTGGAAATTTAGAATATGAATCGAACTGTCTTTGTTATTTGACTTGTATTCAATTTGAGAACTCATTATTCAAAGTTGTCAAATATTAATTTTTGTTTGAATATAGTGCATAACAATCCTTACTGGATGGAGTATACATGGAGAAAGACAGATGAAAGTGCCGAATGTTCCAAATCATGCTGCTGCAGGCAAGTCACGGTTGCTGTGCAGAGACAACAACTGCTGAGAAAACCAATGGAGTTACTGTACTAACTTCTGCTCAATAATTTCCCATCATTCAAGAAGAATGTTGTGCCTTTAGGCTGCTTATTATGAATTTGCGTTCCCTATTTAGGTAAAAAATGTATTATTTGGTCCATGCTGCACTTTTGCATCCCTTGGATATGATGCGTGTTGGTGTAAACACTGTTCCTGCAGCAAAGAGAACGATCTGCAGGCATCCAGTTATGTGATTGCTTCTGTGTATCATTACGGCCATTGTGATGGTGCGCCAGATACTACCACTTTTTAGGTGTTTCTCATTTACACACTGCTCGGCTCTCCACATGTCCAGTTCGGAATGGCAGCACATGTATGAAATGACAATGACATCAGCAAGTTTTCTTCTTCTTCCTTACTGGACAAAGTACACATAACTTTCCTATTTCACTTTGTTTAGGAACCAGAAAATATTATGCATTCGATTCAATACTCGAAGTAATTTTTAATTTTTCTCAAATATATGGCACTCACTTCAATTAGGAAATTTTGCTATTTAGACAGCCCCCCTCCCCCCCCCCCCCTCAGAATGATTAAATTTGTTCTGCTTGTTCCTGCAAGACCAAAAGACATCAAAAACGCCTCATACACCACATACCCGTTTCCCACCCTCAAACGAGGAGCAGTTGTGGCTGTCAGGTAGTGCTCACCATCTGCACACCAGCACAGTTGTGTGGAGTCAGAAGCTTGGCTCCTGGACACCTGCTTGCGGCCCTTAACGTCCCACACTTCAACATTGCCCCTCAAGTTCCCAAAGCCGGCGAGAATGAGGAGTGCACAGTTGAGTCAAGGCGGAGCAATGCCATAAATTAGAATTTAGACACGTGAACAACTGGTGGGGCATGAGGGATGTCTCATTATATTACATATAGCCAAAGAACCACTTGAAAGAAGGACTAGGGCAGCTGCATCAACTACACGTTTCCAATAGCATGTTGCAGTTGGCCAGTTGATTCTGAGAAATGTCATTTCCTTAGCCTCCTGTTGCAGTGCAGCATAGTGCCTTATAGTTGACCAGAAATTTCTTTAGTTGTCCACTACAGCTGTGCAACAAACAAATAATGCAGAAGTTGCAGTGCTAATGAAAAAGGCATTGGTTTTCCTTGTTTTCCGTGTGCAAGGGTTGGTCATCCAGTAACTGTTGCTTTCTACAAGGGGCACACTCCTTATCAAGCCAATTTTTAGTGGCTTTCTGGCTGTTTTTTGGCCTCCAACATTATGCACCCTCATGTGCAAAAATGACAGATCCTGACCTCCAGTTTTGAAGTCGATTTTTTAATCAGCTAGCAAAGATGTCATTGTTTCTACTGGAAGAATTTCTCCGGATGCGTCACTACACGTCGTAAACAAGAATGAATGACAACTGTTTCATCAAGTTATGGCCAATGGCAGTTTGAAAATGCTAGGGAGACTTATACCCCTGTAACACGGGCAAACTTAAGTACCCTTTGAGCGAGTGCACTTTGACACTAGTTTCATTCGCAGGCTGCCACATAGGAACGCTTAGTGTCACCTACTGCAGAGTGCAATCTTCAGCAAGTGTGTCCGGCAAACACTTCATGGTGGCAAAGTGTGTAGCCTCATTAGCAAAGAGTAAAAATAGAAAGCAGAGTCGTAGAAGAGTACGTCGCAAAGAGTACGTAGAAAGCAGAGTCGGGAATAATTGTTAATAATATGTAACATAACGGGTAATGGCCGTGCAGTTGTTTGACGGAACGCATCGTTTGGACTGGTACTGGTCATGTCTTGTTGTCTTGTCTTGGCTCGTGAAGATTGATCTTTTTACTGAGGTTGCAATGAATTACTTTGCTTGCAATTAAGTTCATTCTAAATGTTTCTAACAATACCTAACTGTTATTGTGCATGCATTTTTAAGTTAACAAATATATGCTTTGCCTTCTGGCTCCTGATTGCCATTGCCGACAATTCAAGAGAACACTTTTCTTTCTCGTGTGGCAGCACGCCACCAAAGTAACACTCAGCGTGCTGAAGTGCACTTTAGTTTGCCCGTGTGACAGGGGTATTACTTTTGCATATGTCTGTATGTGATGTAGAAATAAAAAGCTCATCAGACTGTTCAATTACCAAAAAAGAAAGAAAAGAAAAAGAATAAAACAGAAAGGTTCACCACACATAGCACTGGAAAGTACTGAACTGATCTTACTTTCTGACTCCCTGAAAACTGACACCTCTATAGGTGCCAGTTTTCCATGTCATCATCGTAACTTTTTTTTCTTTTCTAAGCAAAACCAGGGTAACAATGAGCAAAAGGATATGGGTTCCTTGCACATTGTAGTAGATGCTGTTCCTTGGGCCAGTACCCATGTCAAACACAGGATCACAGTTGAGGTTGAACAGAGTGGCTTTTGCAGGCATGACTGTGTATTTCACATGTTAAGGAAAGCCGTGCTCACCCACATGCCAAAGTGTAGAAGAGGCATGTGAGCTGTACTGTTTATAGGGAAAAAAACTGACATTATTTTGTGTTATACACGTAGGCGCTGTGAGCTTGACCTCACAAATCTCTATCTGCAAAACAGCATCGCAACATACTGCTGGTTTGCCATATTTGCTCAGTGTCCTTGAGGAAACTTTAACTGCTCTTGCCAATGAAAGGTGGTAAAAACATGCGGGTACAGGGGACACAAGGAATTCGCAACAATTAAGTTGTTTACAATGCAAAGTTCTGCCCGTAAAATGAGTAAATTTGTCCTCAAATGGGCTCCATCTGCTCTAAATTTACCAGTTATTTTCTCACAATGTGCAGAAACATTGATTGCAGAAAATCTGAGCTTACTCGTATATTTCTCTGTTTTCACAGTCATGCTGCCTTTTACTGCATTTATCAATGCTATGACATTCAGTGTTGCTGCCTTCTAAAGCTAAAGTGGCATTACCCACCGACAGCTGTTATTGTCTTGCTCTGTAGCCTCGCTATCATTACAAAGATCATGATCAATATAGTGCCATCCCTGTTAAGGCATGCCTTGAAATTAAGAGGCATGTCTTATGATTTTGCTGGCACAGTAACTAGCCAACCAATTGAACTTCTCGACAGCTCAGTGTGTCAAGAATATAACAGCGGCAAAGAAAATACAGCGAAATATTAATTATTATATGACTTGCTCAGGATCTTGGGAAATATCTGTATTATATAAAATTTGCGGTATTCATAAAAATAACAGTTTCAAAGTGAAGGAAAGACATTTTTTGTACACTTATGGCAACTACTTTCATTTGAAAAATTGTTTAATAGTTTTCTGGAACTTTCTGCAATTACAATGCCAGCACTTATTGCAAGAATCATGAGCACTTATTAAGTGTACAGGTGACTTCCTAGCATCATGTAAGACCAATTTCCATACGCTCATTTATTAACTGCATAACACGGAAGTCATCCACTGACTGCGAGATATCTCGATTTTAGCAGCTCTGAAATTCTTATCATGAATGAACTACGGCTAAGGGCATTCATGGCATCCAGAAACAGCATGCACTAAATATTTAGCATCACTGTGGCAAAGACTTCTTCAATGTTCATATCACCCAAATATTCTGATCAAAAGGAGCCACATCACTGACATTCAAGTGTATAACAAGGACCCACTGAACTGTGAAATCACATAAAGCAAATCAGGAAGGCACAGCTGATGAAAACTGCATGAACATTACCTATAGTCGGATACAACTTTAGAAAAAAGGGGAGGCCCCGCCCAGATGACCGAAGCGCAACAGCCGATTGCCTCCACGACTAAAATAGCCCCACTCAAAAAATCGTGCTCCTGAAATGTGCAACTCTTGGTATAAATAAAGACTTTTGTATTTTGATGACTGGTTTAGTAGAGCTCTCATGTGCTACAGCACATGCCGGATAGCGACAGAAAAATAACCCCGTGCCTTCTACAATGCTGCCCATCATCTGCTCTTTAGCTTCATTGCAAGTGACAAAAGTAGAAAGAGCAGCTCTGCATGGCTTTTGCGCTTGTTCACATGTACACAGCGTATCTACTACTCGTTTTCCAAGCTTAAAATGAATCAGTTGCTATTGAAAAAGCACTTATATAAAACAATGCATTTATTGCTGAAGCACACAGCTGACGCGACTTGGCCCAGTTCGAAGCGCGGGCGGCCATCTTCTCCGTCGGCGGGGTCACCGGCCGTCCGGCTCATGACGTCAGTTCAGAGTGCGCGCCCATTGGTGGATGCTCGTGTGCATCCGTGTCGGAGGAGTAAACGCCCCCTTTTTTCTAAAGTTGTATCCGACTATAGCCACTTATTGGGACCTTGTGCAAGTTCTGCCAAGGTGAAGTAACTTAACAGTGAACATAGAGTGACTTGAGGGATTTTTTTTTTTTTAGTTATAGGAGCCCTGAAACACTTTTCTAATTGATAGAATGACCTCACTATTAAATGATATGGCATCACTAGTCTCATACCACAAACATTTCTCAATTTCTTCAAGTATAAGCATATTTAGATGTAGTTATTGCATCAGTGAGCAGCCTTCTCTTTCATTTAGTGTCTACTAGCAAGCTGGAAGCTACACAGGGAATAAGCCATGGAGGTAAAGTGCCACCCAGAAATTGAGTGTTTCAGCAGTGATAGAGCTCGTCGCGGCACCTTGTGGCAGCAGCGGTAGGCTACGCTACACAGCATGTCACTGTCATCTCAGAGGTCATGCACAGCAATGCACAGTTGTCGTGTGTAGACTGGCAATGCAAAGATGAAATGATTTTGCTGTCTCTTTAAGATCACAGACATATATATTTTTCATTTATTTAACTCAAACTTAGCATAGTATAACTGAGAATGTCTTCGCGATCATGACATCAGCCAATAGGTGTTGATGGTCGTCGCTGCTTGCAATGACGTTGCATGATGACATTGGAGAGGTAAGAGCAAGCAATGCTTTGCTACTCTTGACACAAGATTGTAAATTCCTTGCTGCAAGCAGTGCAATAATATTTGGCTCACATGTTCACAACGGCCTCTTCTAGAAATCAGCGTTTTCTTACTACCGTATTTACTCCCACAATGAATGCACTTTTTTTTGCTAAAAATATGTGCAAAGTTGGGGGGTGCTTTCATTATGCGGGGTAAAACTCTGACATGACATCACAAGAGCTTTATTTGAGTCCTGAGGAACTAAGACCTAGGGGAGCCGAAGGCTCGCCAAGATCAAGTCGATGGCTCCATCTACAATGGGACTGGGAGACGAAGTGCCACCGCAATGTTGCGGGCCCTCTGGACAGCCTGTAGTTGAATGTGAAGATTGCTGCTCTTGACAGATTCCTCTCATTGTTCTTTTGTGATGGGTGGAGAGGTGTTAAGGGCTGGGCACAGCCAGAGCATGTGTTCAAAAGAGCCTGAGTCATGGCCACATTTGGGGCACGACTGTGAGTGGTCAGGATCTATTCTGTTAAGGGACCAAGGAGTGGGATACGAACGGGCTTACAGAAGTATGAGTGTGCTAAAACTCTGAGCGTTTTCTTTTTTTTTCCGTGGCCGCTTCTAGAAAAGCCAGTTTCACCTGAAATGCGAACCATCGATTGCGATAGCAAATGCGTAGACAACTACACAAGTAAGGATGGTAGTTTTATCGGCCGTATAAACTTGCAAAAATTCACGTCAATGCAAGCTGAGCGGCGAGAACGCAGCACGCACAAAGGTATGAGTTGCCATCGACTCAGGCCCCGACGCAGATCGCTTTGAAGATAGGGTGCACCGTGGCCGCGCAATGCGCAGTTGCTGCCAGAGTAAAATGCCGCCCTCCCCCCTCCCTTCGGTGCCATGTGCGCGATGGAAGACAATGTACTTCCTTCCCGCTTTCCTCCCTTGTATGCAGGAGATTGAGCTGCGATCATCGGCACTCCTCAGGCGCGGTTGTGCAATACGCAGTTGCTGCCAGAGTACAACGCCACGGCCTCTCCCTCCCATCCCTTCCCTCCTGGGGCCTTTTGCACAAAGACGTCATGCGAGATTGAGCCACGATCGCCAGCTTCCCACACACGTTTTCACTCCTACACCATGTGGCGCGCAACAACGAAGACGGCGGCGGCGGCAAAAATGTGCCTGGAGCATGCATATACTGTAAGTGCTATCACAATAAAAGTAGAAGACATGGTATGATTTGGCATCCACACAATCGCACCTGCCAAGTCCGTACCGTGTCTTTCTTACTTCACAACAGCAAGTTCAGGGTGTGATCATTATGCAAGAAAAAGAAAAAAACATACTTCTTGATTGAAAAATGGGGGCTACGTTCATTACGCAAGTGTGTTCATTATGCGAGTAAATACGGTACGTTCAAAAGGTGTTTCAGGGCCCCTTTAAGTTGCACAATGAGCAAGATACGGATATGTTTATCACATTGCTTGGTATCAGCACCTATGTGACATTTAGCACCTTGGCATTTCCACACAGGCCATAAAAGAAAGGTTATCAGCAAACAAAAAAGTTGCGCCTAACACAATGCATGCTTAATTGGGCAAATATTGTGGAGCACTACAATTTCTGCAGGTGCACACAAGAAAATCAAAGTCTGTGGGAAAACACTTGAAGTAGAGTGAAATTCATTAGACATTTGTTATGCGTTTTTTAGTGAGGCAGCCTACAACAGGGTAGTGGCAGAATAACAGAGCTACAACAGTCGGTGCAAACTTCTGGCCACTGAAAATGACAGCAGCCAGACAAAGAAAAGAAAGCTTGCTTTGCCTTTAGAGCAGTGGTAGATGCTCAGGAACATATCAATAAATGACAGCAGGTCTGTCCCAGCCATGAGTCACTGAGATGGACATCGTGTGGCAGCTTGAGCACAGTGCTGAAGACAAGAGACTTGTGTAGACTCTATCCCTCCTGTGTAATGGGTCGACGTCCTGCAGTTACTGGACTGTTTTCAGTGCTGGTGCCCGTAGAGGAAACAATCTTTGTGCTCTCATATTTGTGTGCATATCATACTTTTTGATATTTTCTTCTGTCTCTTCCTTTTTTTATAGCTGCTTGAGTATCAAATTTGAGATTTTGGGATAGCTGACTCTGACATAGCCTAGCTTCCTATGCTTTCTTATCAAAAAAAAAATAAAGAATGAAAGAAATCTGATTCAAGAATGTGCGAGAAAGATGATCAAATTGTGGCGATTTTTCAGTACTGTAGAGTCCCATTGTTACATTGCTCGAGTAACTGCAGGGACAAAAGTGCAACAGCCAAGAAAATGTAACTATGAGAAAGGGAGAAGAGGAGTATTTTAATGATTGGAAAATGTAGAGAGGTCGGCCGGATATTGGAGCATCTGGCCTGTTACTCTACGTAAGGTAAGGGGAAGAGGGGAAGAAAAAGGGTCACAATGGGGGATGATAATGGGAGGAACGAAGTGAAGGACACATTACACAACTGGTATCACAGGCGTGGTCAGAAACAGCTCTGAACAGCTGCCAGTAGTTATTAGACATTTTGGTGCTCGTACTGTGACCGAAGAGGGTGCATGCATACGATGTTCCATAACAGTGGTCCCTTTATACTCTTGATATGCTTCATTGCAATACTTTACATATGCTTCACCACGTAACATGGCTGTACTGCATAAAAACTGACTGGAGAGAACAGGCGATTATGCAACAGAAATGAGATCCTTGAAGGCCCCAAAATAAAGATAGCCGTGTGCTCGGCGGATTTGAACCAGTATGTGTGGTTACCAGTAAGTCCTAACTGAAGCACACTTCTTTTGGTGCTTTTGCCAACAGCTCTGTGTACTGCCTGGCTTGTGCACCTTGAGTCACTTATTGCAAACTTCGGTCGCTTGTTGCAAAGTGTGAAAGCGAATTTCCCCTCTGCACCGCTAAATTTATGTCACTACCACATCAAAACGCAACGTAAGATGCAGGAACATTACAGAATGGCGACATGTCCAATGGGAACATAATACATGGGATTCAATGAGATTTAGGTCGGGACCGAAAAAATGCAACGCAGCAGCCAGGAAAACGCAACGGCAAGGAACGGAGTATCAATGGAGTATCAACGGAGTTCCACTGTATCGTAATTATGTTTCAACAACTGGCCAAGCTAGAGTGCTGACTTGAAGTTGCAGCGCATGTGGATCGTTGCCATCTGTGGACAGTGCGGTGGACTCAAGTGAACAAGGTCACCATCGCTCAGATAAGAATATGTAAGCCTAGTGCGCGAGGTAGACATACATGGTATCCAGCGGCTGAGTGACGAACAGTGTTCGATGGACGGCGCTGCATGTGCTCCCACGGTGCGAGGTGTATTGGGCATGGCACAGTCCAACCGTTCACCTATCGAATGTCCTTAAAACGCACTATGTATTGGGGGCCTTTTTTGTGTTTGTTACTCTTCTTACCCCACTAATGACGAACATTTGTTGTTCCTTATATGTGGTTTTTCCAACACAGAGTTCGTGACACATGATTTCCTGAATGTAATAGAGTTCTTGCGCACAAAAGGATACATCCATAAACAACACAAAAGTGGTCACACTCAGGGCTCCACTCCACACTGTATACAGGTCCATCTTTGCCTGGAACAGAACATCAGACATTCTTTTAGCACATTGTTTTCAGAGTAATCAGATCATCTGAGCTCTGCTAGTTGTTATTTTAACAACTACTTCAGGCTTGCACTTGAGCATTACCAGCTGTTTTTGTTCATATTGAGTAACTCTTATAAAGGTAAAAAGGTGAGATTAGAAGGTTAAAATTCAAGAAGTTACTTGAAAGCCACATTTATTCAATTACCAACTCAAATCTAAAAGTTAATTTAACACGAAAAGACTCATGTTTGTTACCACCAAAAGTGACATACGCTGTACAGCTGCCCACATATGCCCTCAAGGTTCAGAGGTAACAAAAAGGGTATATTTGCTCATTGTAAGCATGCTTTTGGCAGAGCAACAAGTTTCTGCAATCTATGCATTTTGCGGTAGCATTTAATGAATAAGAGGATCAAACAAGGGATAATTAAAACAATTATTGTTTTCTGCCCCTATAACAGACATGCAACCGCTGACACAGGCAAGGCGACATAAACTCAGCAGCCCTGAATCAATGACTGCGCTAAACAGCTCCACTGCGATGTACCTCTTCAAATGACTTAGCAACCAGAGTCGTACAATGGAGCAATTGCTTCATGCAATACTAAAGCAGTTGTGGATAGCTGCAATTCTTTCTGTAATCAATAAGTTGAATGCATTAGCTAACAGCTACTGCTTTCAGTTCTGTGTTGTGTCCCACTTGAGCTGCATCAATAGAGGTAAGCAAGAAATAGCTGCATGCTTGCTTTATTAACCCTTTGAGGCTTAAAGATGCAAATATACAGTACTGCCAACAGGTCCCAAATGGTCGATACCATATATTTACAACACCATCAGTATAGTTGAAAAACGAGTCAATTTTTCAGCTCTCCGTTGTCCAGAAATTGCTGCCACCCAGTGTGGATACAAGAAGTACTTTTCTGCTCAAAAGGCTCTTCGTTTTAATTCCATGATTTCTTTTCACCAACATGCCAGCTACCCGTCACGCATCCGTGTGTGCGTAGTGGTTAGTTTTGATTTCGTCTCATGGGCTGTCTTCATTTGTCGCACTTGCAAATGAAACTGATGTCTATCTGGCTTTTAATCTCTCAAAGGGCCACCACTAGATGCTCACTCGTTTATTGCTCATAGGGGTACAATTACATCCATTCACAGACGAGCACTAGTGTAAACAAACAATGCCGCTGCATACAAACGACGCTTCCATGCCTGGATATTTTTTTCTTGTGACTCACGACGGGGCGAAGGGTTTGCGATGGGATGGCAATGGGCTTGGCGATGGGGAGAAGAATTACTGCAAGCTCCTGACAGGTTTGGTTTTTCTGAGGGGCACACAAACATCTCATTTTCTTGCATGCGCTCACATACATAGTTCAGTTATGCTATGTAATTGCGTGCTGGCTGCTCTTCTGCAAATAAGTGAAGTGGCAATTCCCTCGATGAGGACTCCTGCCTGAGTGCTGAATCGGAATATGTCAATTCCAGTGTATCTACATTCTTATTCTTACTGTAAGTATTTACGCAAGCCCATCTGTATCGATGAATAAACAATGCATGCTTACCTATGGAAAAACATTTTTTGTCACTTTATGGTCACTCTTAAAAAATTGCGGTACTTTTTTTTTTTTTTTTTTTTTTGAGATAGCTCATTCTGAAGACATTAAATCTGCTATAAAGAAATATCAACCCTGGGGAGCCACATTTGGCAAAAAGGATTGACACTCAGAGGGTTAATGCTAAAGCACATAAGTTCCAACTACTACCTATCAGTCGTGACACCTCCAAATGTGATCCTCCAACAAGAACGCAATGTTCGGTTTCTATGCAGTCTAGTTTCTGCAGATGCGCTACCACGTTTGGAGATTTCGTGCTGGCACATCGTTTTGCAAGAAAAACCAAAGCTTATGAGCAGGTACTGCACATAAGTATTAAGAAAGCAGAGAAATACAGACAAGCCTTGCTATATTGAACATTAGAATAATGTTCGATAGGGCATAACGAAGTAAATCCAAAATGTTTCTTGCAAATATCAGCATGTAATGAACATATGCTTATCTTGATATTAGATATGGTGAAGGCATTTACATATCAGGTATGACTTTGTTACAATGAGGCTTGGCTATTTAAATGGTTTGCCTCTCTGGACATAATACACTTCATTCTTCCGGACTGATGATTAGCTGTCAAATAAAGTTATCAAAACTCAAAAAGCCTAAAAGCCAAGTTATTCCTTTCACATGTTATCTTGCATAAAATTTTAAAGTATTTAAAATTCTCCTGGATTGTTTTTGTCTGATGTTTCAGTGGGAACACTAAGGGTTTTTAACACTTTGAGGGTTAATTTATTTCGCCCAACGCGACCCCACAGTGTAAAATTTTTTTACTGCAGATTTAAAATCTTCAGACTGACCTATATTGAAAAAAATTGACTGCAATTTTTTTCTAGTTACCATAAAGTGAAAAAAAAGTATTTTCCGTAGGTTAGTGTGCATTACTTATTTATGAATACAGATGGGCTTCCATAAATACTTACATTAAGAATAATAAGGTAGATACACTGAAATAGATGTATATTCTGATTTGGCACTTGGGTAGTTGTCCACCTCGGAGGAATCGCCGCTTGACTCACTTGCAGTGGAGCAAATGTAATCGTAATTGTAATAGCGTAATCGAACCGTGTATGCAAGTGTAGGCAAGAAACCTCTATGATTGTGCATCTTTCAGACAAACGAAATGAGTCAGAAACTTGCAGTAACCCTCCGTTCTGTCACCAATTAAGGGCGATCAGTCTTTGTGAGCAGAATCTCGAGAAAAGAAATGCAGGCATGGCAGCATCATTTGTATACGGCGGCATTGTCTGTATGTACCACCGTCTGTCTGGCAACAGATATAACCACACCCCTGTGAACAACAGAAGAGCAAGTATCTAGCGTTGACCCGTTAAGAGGTTATAAACCAGACGGACATCAGTTTTAGCGAGTGCGACGACTGGAAACAGCCTGCGAGATGAAACCAACACTAACTGCAGCACACCCTCGCACGAGCGGATGCGTGAATGGTCGCTGAAATGCCAGTGTAATGAAGCAGTGGATCCAAACCTGCTGAGCAAATAAATGTATTCCTTGTGTCAACACAGGGTGGCAGCACTTGTTGGGCAGCAAAGAGTTAAAAAATTGGCATGTTTTTGAAACATACAGGCGGCACCGTAAACAGATGGCATCAACCATTTGGGACTTGTTCACGGCACTGTATATTTACAGCTTTGACCCTCAAAGACTTAAATGAGTATAAGGTTAAGACATTGTGAAGGCAACCACGTAGGCAAGGAGAGTAATGTGCGTACACATAAACACTTGCCTCGCTTCACCATGGCCGTGTCTCCATTAGTTCGTAGGAAATGCAACCCCTGGTCACCGTAGTAAGAAGCTCCTGTCTTGTCCACATCAGTGCTCGTCAGCAGCAGCAGGCCAGTGCCTAGCAAGAAACACATGTAACACATTTTGCAGCTAGAAGAACGATTATAATAAAAACTAGCACGGACAAGTTAAGTGCACCACCAGAACTACAACATTCAGCCTAACAAATACAGCATGACACAAAACGAAAAGTGAAAAAAAAGAAAAAGAAAGAAGAGATACTTTTACATTGGGTCAATTTAGTCTTTAACAAATAAAACAGTAACAATAGACTTATTACTGAACCTTCACTATATTTGGTGTTTTTATGGTGCATTTACATAGCAATCTGTCAACAACAAAAAAAAAAACACTTTTATTGATGATCCTTCAGGTGCTGAGTGATGAAGCGCAGAACCACACAGGTACAGACTTCGCTATTGCATACATACTGGATCCAATAGAAGCTATCATGTTGCACTATACATTTCGTGTACAAACTCATACACAGTGGCCAATCATGGTGCAAGTGTGAAAGCGAGGAAGACAAGTCCAAAGCCAGTGACTGTTTCATCAAGCCAGTCTGCCAGATAATGAGATGAATCACAAGATGGCTGAAGGTATCCCCTCACCCTTCCTAGCGTCTGCACAAGGACCCGAGAAGAAAGCAGTCCTCATAGCAACTAAATACCAGTGGTGCATAACAGACCGTCGAGATGGAAGATCAGGAAACTGAACATGACAAGTGAGAAGAGTTGGAACTACGAGGAAGCAACCCTGAATGTCCAAGGCAGAAAGCCATAATCAAGAATTCGGCCACTGTGAGAGATAGCACACAGCTTGTTGTATAGGCGGTTTACTGGTATCTATGCAAAATATTAACGTCAGCCCAGCCATTACCATTGCTAGCCAGGTGACCCTGATATGGCTGAGCTTCAACTGCCTAGATAACCAACAAACAGACCAATTGGAAGACATAGATCCTAATGCACACCAGCCAGAATTTAAAAAAGTGCAAGCAACAGAACGAAAAAGCCCGAAGGCACATGTTCAAGCAGCATGCAGACTCAGCAACATTGGTGAGCAATTCAACAGTGACTAAAAAAACTTAACCAAGTCAAGATGTGCCCACAATGCCCAACCACAACAGGACAGACAAACACTGAACATTTTATTCGGAAATGTCTAAACCTCAATGTTACTTGCCACCATGCAAATGAAGCATTCCTGTTGAGTGGGCCCATTCTGTGGGACAACCTTTAATAATAATAATAATAATTGGGGTTTTATGTGCCAAAACCACTTTCTGATTATGAGGCACGCCGTAGTGGAGGACTCCGGAAATTTTGACCACCTGGGGTTCTTTAACGTGCACCTAAATCTAAGTACACGGGTGTTTTCGCATTTCGCCCCCATCGAAATGCGGCGGAGACAACCTTTACAAATAAGCACAGTGCCATGATTTCATTTAGCCTGTGAAGATACCATGGACAGGCAAGACGAACTCAGCATCATGACTTCATTTTAGTTTATGAAATTTATTTACAACTTAGCTACCAAACCTACTACACAGCCAAGTGACCAAGCAGTCCCAGACATACCAATGTATTAAACAGCATGCACTATAAAATTTGTTTATTTTGGCACACACTGGGTTCACATCAACCACTACAGGGTGTGATATAAACATCACACTAAGGCAGTTGTGCAACTGAAGAAAGTGCTTGAGAAAAACAAATTAGCTAAAAAAAAAAGCAAAAGTAAAGAGTTTGATGACAGAATAACAAAGACATTTGTGCACTAACCTTTCTTGTTCCAGAAGAAGTCCACCTTATCTGACTTGTAAAAACTCTTGTTTGCAATGCCTGCATTTGGACCGTCATAGCTTGGATGCCTGAATGCCCTCACAAAGGACGGCTGGCCCTGTAAGTTCAGACTGGGTCTGAGTTCACTGCAATCCACGAGCATGTGCATAAGCATTGCATTGATTTACCATACAAAAAGAAAAAAACATGACATAGCTAGCACTAGCACTTGGACCCTTTTCTAAGTGAACAAGAAGCTAGACCAAAGAAACATAGGGAACTTGCACACGAAGCAAGCGTACACACAAGTTGTCAAGGCGAAAAAATATTTTAGTCACCACTAAAGTAGTATTGCTTCTATGTGAAAAGAAACAGTATGGTTTCAGTAACCAGTGAAATTTCAGACCAGACAAATATTGAGCTCCCACTTAAAAAATATGTGGCTCTGAAATGCATTTGCCTTATCTTTCAATCTAGAACTTTAATATATATAAGGCAACAATTAGGCATTTCATTTTAAGCTGTGAAGCATATTTAGGTTGACTTTATACTTAAGAACATACTGTAGTTCTGTGAACACTGCTTGGGTGGTGCTTTACCTTTTAGCATCTTTCTTTTTTTATATATATAATTGTAGAGTTGAATAAACTGATTGAAAAATGGGATGCTGATACCAACCCTGACTGTGCATGTATACAATAAAGTGGCACAGGATGTAGTCATACCTTTGTGCCAGGAACATGGCATGCGATGTGGTGGGGCTTGTCACCAGGAGCCAGGCTAAATTCTGCAAGCTTCTGAAGATGGATCTTGTGGCTGAAGGTTTCTATGGTGACATGCGCCAACAAATTGATGATTTATTAAAAATGCAGTCGTTCCATAAAAGAAAGAGATTGCTCCATGACCATTCAATTGACTCAATAAAAAGAAGTACAGAGGATTGAGAGCTATAAATATTCAGTCGTCATCAGTATAAGTATATTTGAGAAGAATATGAGAACTATTTGCAGATTACAAACATTTGCACCGTAACAGCAGCATCAGCAAGAGTATGTGACATCAAGTTTTAAAAGGCAGGACAACTTTTCACAGACATGGCTAGGACCTCACTTGGCTTTAATGAGTAAGCTACATTCTCGTAAAAAAATTCAACACAATGTTGGCTCACCTACCTCGGTGGGAACTGCAGAACGGTTAGTGTTCAATCAGACTGTACTATAATGCCAACAAAACTTTAATTTATAGCCATCAATTACAGTGCAGAAATTTGTCAGGATGACAAAAATGACCACTGAAAACAGGCACAGGGAAGATTCTCTGCAGTAATTTTGCAACCTTCTAAACTGGAGTGATTGTGAATGCCGTGCCTGGAAGCCCTGCTCCAACAAATGGCTTTGTCATTGGCTGAGTCTCTACAACTTACCGAAATTGTTGCTTTCAAAGATGTGAACCTCATTGTTCATGCTCCGTGCACAAATGCTCTCATCATCAGTCCACTGGGGCTGCCTGAAAGATGCCACAGGGACTCAAGCTAGTTAGTAATACTTTCATTTAGTTACCGACATGAATATTAACTAATAAACACATTAAAAGTAATAGTTTTAGTGTTATCATGGCACTGGCACCATGTTTGCACAAACATGCTACTTCTTAATTTAAGGTTATCAAATTACGGAAATGCCTCGTGTTAAATTTAGAACGATGCTATAAATTAAAAAAATATATATTTTTACCCCTTCAACTTTCACACTGCGAACTTGAGCAAACTCAAGCACGAAGCGACTAACTTTGCAAGAAAGCCACCCTGACAAATGAGAATTTGAATATGCAAGTAGAAAAAGGGGCACAATTCTAAAAGAAAGAATCGCATAACTGTTCTATGGCTCTATATGGCCGACAAATCATTGTGCATCCAGAACGTGTAATGCCAACAAACCTAAGCAATTTCAGCTATACTCAGAAGGGGGCTGCAAAGAGTAACATGTGTGCCAAATGATGCATATTCAATCAAATTTCTCGGTAGCAATTGGCTTCCTTCTACAGCTTGAGCAAGGGAGCCAATCGCGATCAAAAATGCACCTCCACATGACACCCATATAGATCAGAGATGCCTCTATAGCAAACCTCAAGCTTGCTTCAGGTAAATGAAAGCACCAACAAATGGTACAACACGTTGCAAATTTATGCTATTATAAAAACAAAAGCATTGAAAACATCTTACCATGAACTTTGTTTCTTCTGCACAAAGGATCGAAGGCACTTTTTGGTCTTGATATCGTAAACAAACATGTTAGGCTGCTCTTGAGAGTCCTTGGAGCCTGGAGGATACAACTTTTAATTCACAATGGGCATAATAGTGGCACTGTGAAGATCTTGCATGAAGCACAGAATTGGTTATGCATACCAAGGAAAACAATGAAATCAGATGCACATGTAAGCAAACACCCCAATTGCACATTAACACCCACACATTTTCACTGTATGCTCGAGTTCAGCACATTTTTTTCCTTTAATTGCATTGAACACATAATGCAATTCTGTACCTTTATCACTGGAACAGATGGACATAAAAAGAATGATAAAATAACAAGGCTCACTTACTCAACTAACAAAGTTTCAATAATTACATTAAAACTAAGTTAAATTATATGTTGCAATTGCACAACTGTAGGCAAAACGAAACGCACAGCAGAATAAAAGGAGCAAAATGTTAAGTGAAAAGAATGAAGTAAAATTCATTCTTTAATATGTGTTCAAAACTGGTGAAAGAATCTGTGTTTTCAGATATGCACATGTTATGTTGCTTTCATTGATTTAACAAGAAACAAACACTTTTGAAAACATCAACTCTTCAAATATGAGCTCTGAGAACCTATAAGTGAGTTGAACGGGGTTACATCCTGTCATGGGGGTCTCATATACAGCTCAAAATTTATAGTTCGGCATGGCATGATAATGTTGATAAATTATGTGCCGGTGGGTTTACCCTAGCAAGCAAGGCTGTAATTGAGCTGGTCCTCCCAAACAGCCAGAATATGCATCTTGCAGCAAGGTACTGCAAACTAAGTAATGCTGTTACATAACAAGCAACGTGTCATTTGGCAAGGCAATGCTACATGCTAGATATTCATCAGCCATGACTTTCAATTCAATGCAAAGAAATATCTAATACCAGTGTCAAACTTACACTTCTGATCACAATCGGGGCTAAACTGGATCGGATTTCTTGATTGTGATCAACAATGATGGCTGCTACACTGTCCAACAATTTAGGTTGAGTTATTATTGTATTCTGATCATCTGCAACTCTCAGAATGGCATTATGCCTTGTTTACAAATGTAGATTTACAAGATATGATTAAATTTGAACAATATTTCAATTTTACTACTTACTATTGCTGATAAAAAGGTTCTTAAACATTTTTTATTGAGCTGCCTTCCCTTTGTTTTTAGCATATTTAGAATACTGCGCTAGAGGGTGCAGATGTCAGCCTGCAATCGTGATCGTGATTTTTTTATCGTGATTTACAATCATTGAATTGAGATCACGACTTGACAGTGACCGTGTAGCTGCACACGGATCCAGATCAAGCTTAATCCGGATTGGCCCTGTTTGCGACCAGAAGTGTACGTGTGACATTGGCATAATATCTAACACAAAGCAACAACAGGCACATACACACTGCCATGAGCACTGTTTTTCTTTTTCTTCTTTTTTTTTTCTTGCACTGTGCCCTGCAGTTATACAGCTTCATGCAAGGATGCATTTAGAAGTTGTGGCTATACTTGCAAGCATAAGTAACGAATTGACACGTACCTGTGTACTGCTCCCATGTGCACAAGATACTTCCCTTAGGCGAGAACTCCACATACAATGTCTTTGGCTTGGGAACTTCAAGCACTTTTTCGAATGATGGTAGAGCAACAACCTGTACTCTGCATAAACACATGCGCCATCATTGACCATGAAGAAACGATAAGGCTACAAAAACAGTTGGCCAGTACAAACATACTTCTCCTCATTACTCCAAGCAAAAAGTTTCCCATCCTTGCTGAAGGCAATAACTCTGCAGGACCGCGTGGTGTCTCTGAAATTAGAAATATTTCCCAAGCATGATTCACACACGTTGCCTATTCACATAAAGCACTGTTCCATAGCACGACTTGTTTACAAGACCCTGACGCAATGAAAACTGCCAAAATCTTTTTTTTTTTTTTTTTTCCGGGAGACAGCAACATTGCTTCATTGATAAGCAAGCTGGGCTTTAGAATGCTCTTTCAAAAAGTAGAATCATAGCAAATGCTGTTAGGCTAATTCACTAGTCGAGTACACAAGTGGTCTAGTTGATTTATGAATAGCATGGTGAATAGCACAGATGACAGGACAAGAAAGAGGGATGGAGTCCATGTGTTGTTTCCTTCTTTCTTCTCCTTAAAAAAACAATTAAATTCTGGGATTTTACATGCCAAAACCATGATCTGATCAAGAGGCACACTGTATTGGGGTGGTTCTAGATCAATTTCGACCACCTGCGGTTCTTTAATGTGCACCTAAATGTGAGTACAATAGCTCTGCAGGTTTTCACAGAACTATTACGTCAAATACAAAGTCATTTTTGCATTTTGCCGCAATTGAAATGCTGCTGCCGTCAGGGGATTTGACCCTGCGACCTCATGCTTAACAGCGTAATGCCAAAGCCACTAAGCAACCACGTCGGTTATTCCTTTTTTCTTTCTTGTCCTGTGGCGTACCAACTATATTTCAAGTGTGTGGGGGGGGGGGGCAAGTCACACCTCTCTCGCTCTTTCTCTCTCTATACATATAGCCCTACGCCAACAACAACAGCTGTGCTACTCAACATATAATTTCCCCTTTGATTTCTGCAATACGTGTTCATTTGTGGTATGCTTTACCACAAAGCCTGACACGGAGGGCTCCTTCTAAGGGGAGAGGAGGTTGAGTTAGCGGCGTCTACCTAACCTCCCTCCCACCTGGCTCCTTCCGGGTGGGAGGGAGGTTAGGTAGATGCCGCTTTAGAGGCCACATACCAATAAACAATGACACATTCTTTTATTTAATGTGCTAATGACATATTGATTTGTCAGAAAATATTCATTGGAGGTTATACAGAAGTTCACATTCACGACTGGGCGGAGAACGCACACACAGAGCGGGCCCAAGTGGCACGTATACTGTAAAGTTCGCCTTCTTTGCGGATTACCCGATTGCCATTGCAATAAAAAAGGCTAAAAAATGTGTCAGTGAAATTTAGTGAAATTTATACTTTGTCATTGACAGACCAAGTTTCCAATCGTACATTTTGAACCATTACAGTCTAGTGTTTCCAACATTTTAGGAAGCATGGCACTTAAAAAAAAATTAAGTTATGTGGTTTTACGTGCTAAACCCACTTTCTTTATTATGAGGCATGCTGTAGTGGGGGACTCCGGAAATTTCGACCACCTGGGGTTCTTTAACGTGCACCTAAATCTAAGTACATGGGTGTTATCGCATTTCGCCTCCATCGAAATGCAGCCGCCGTGGCCGGGATTCAATCCCCGACCTCGTGCTTAGCAGCCCAACACCATAGCCCCTAAACAACCACGGTGGGTAGGAAGCATGCCACTGAAGTGAGACAAAAAAAAAAAGTCACTAAAACTCTCGCTATAACTGTGAAGTGGATTTTAAGAATGTAGGTATTTTGAAACATCTAATATAAGCTAGCGTGAAGTAAATAATCTACCTAGGCATGTAATGTTGCTCTAATATTCGTGCAGCTGAAGGAAAACAGTGAATTTACGAACAGAGTATCGAGGGCTTTAGCTTTAGTAATGTATTTACTATAGGATAGGCGAATATCGAAGTTATGAACATGAATAGTCAGTGTGTAATATTTTATTTGTATTCGAAAATGAACTATTTAGTATTTTCGAATATCAAATTTAACAAAATATTTCGCAACAACCGATTGTTCAAATTGGGTTACTGTTCTCCACCTGCTGAACAAAGTATCACAAATTATAATTATCAGAAGTAAAACAGCGACAAGGTTTTCGATGCAATGCAGAAACTAGATCGGCAATACAAGCTTTGTTTTCGGTTCTGCAGGACCTGCCGTGGTTGCTTGGTGGCTATAGTGTTGGGCTGCTAAGCACGAGGTCACGGGATCGAATTCCGGCCGCGGGGGTCACATTTCAATGGGGGCAAAATGCGAGGACACCCGTGTACTTAGATTTAGGTGCACGGTAAAGAACCCCAGGTGGTCCAAATTTCCGGAGTCCTCCACTACGGCGTGCTTCATAATGAGATCGTGGTCTTGGCACATAAAACCCTATAATTTAATTTTTTTTGCGGTGGAAGTTTTGCGCTGGTTAAAACTCCTTGGGTTAGATCTTGTGTACATACATAAATAATGACTGCATGGACATGGGAACTGCCGTCGTCAATGTAGCACAATTTGTAGTGCAATGCGTGCGTAATGCAGAGGTTGTGGATTTGGCTTTCACCATCAGCCAGTTGAGTTTTCCTCCATTTCCCATTAGATTCTCATTTTTACACTTCAATTAGAAACTACAAATAATTTATTCTATGCTTTCTGTTTCTTCACTATCCGTTGTTTTCATACGGTTCTAACGAATACGTGTGAGCGTTCTTACAAAGCCAGGCTCCTCAGTTCCCCTTCTTTTCGTCCAAAACTTGACAATCGGCTATATTGTGCTTACGGCCTACCAAATAGTCTTTCTTGTAGCCTAGTCATGTAAGAGTTTTATCTCTTACGTTACAACCAGTGATGTTTCTTCTTGTAAACGGCTCTGTATTTTTTCTAGGGCACGCAAATACCTCCTTAGTGTTTTATCTTCCTCTTCCATAACTTCTGATATTCCCTCAACAACTATTTATTATGGGTTTTTGAAAAGTTGGTCAGTTTCAGATGCCTGTCATTCTTGGAAAACTTGTTTGCCATCAGGCTTAAAGGTGTCAAGCGGCTATTTGTGTAGTTTTTTTTACGACTGTTGTGATCTTGTGTTTAAAACAATTTTAAATGTGCATGATAGTTGACTGTCTATTCAGTGCAAGCGTGTTCCCAATTATACTGAAACAAATATTCATGCTGTAAATATGTGCGTCTATGTTTATCTATTTGATATTCGATACTTACTATATATATTCGGCTCGTATTTGAAAAAGTCGATATTTGATTGTCCACCTCTAATATTTACATACTGTAAATATTAGAGGTAGACATATTATATTATTATTATTATTACTTGTGCACTCCTTCGTAATCAGCCACGTCACCTACGTTGCAGCCTTCCACAACTGGATGCAATGTGAAAGGAATAAAATCAACGCCCTGATATGCCGAGCTTACAAGGCGGCGCTCGGACTATTCGAGTGCACGAACACCAACAAGCTCCTGAGCCGGGGGGTACACAATACCCTCGACGAAATTGCGGAAGCGCAACGGACCGCCCAGCTGGAGCGGCTCTCTATGACCGAAGCCGGTAGGCGCATACTTCAATACTTGGGTGTCACGCCCAGAGCGAAAGCGGCGAGTAGCGACGTTTCTGTCCCGGACAGAACCCGGCGCTGGATTCGGGTGGACCTCGTCCCGAGAAACATGAACCCGGAGTATAACAAGGAGAGAAGAGCGGCGAGGGCCAAGGCCCTCATCGACTTTCACGCCAAGGATGAGCACGCAAGGTTCGTGGATGCGGCAGAATACCAGGGAGACTGCGTGGCGTTCGTAGCTACCGTCATCGAGGCGTCGTCCGGCACGACGAGGGCAGCGGCGAGCTTACGGGTCCGCGAGGCGTGTCAGGCGGAGGACGTGGCCATTGCCCTGGCCATTGCCGACCCCGGGTGCCAGACGGTGTTGTGCGATTTGCGAAGTGCAGTGCGGAATTATGCAAAGGGCAAAGTGTGTAGTGAGGCTGTGCGCTTTCTGCGCTCGGCTGACCTGCAACGACAGAATCGGTATGTTAGAATCAAGTGGTTCCCGGCGCACGCGGGCAACAATGCGTCCGAGAAGCACGATAACCACAACGAGACGGCACACGCAGTGGCGCGAGCGCTAACCAACCGCGCCGCTGCAACCGACCGTCCAACGTGGTGCAGTGCCAAGGACCGCATGAAGACGTTCAACGAACTTACACAGTTCCACCACCTGGCTCGAAGGACTTTCCCACCCCCGCACCCGGGGCTGAGCCGAGCGGAGGCGGTGCTGTTCAGACAATTGCAAACTGGTTCTTTACACACCCCAGTGTTAATGACTCATTTATACCCTAAATTATATGTGAGTGATGTGTGCCGCCTGTGCCAGCGGGAGAGGGCCACCCTGACGCACATCCTGTGGGATTGCACCAAGTTCCCCAATGAGGCTTCGACAAGTACAGCGATTCCGCCGCGACTCGCGGCTGCAGCGGAATGCTACGACCACGAAAGTCAAACCTGGGCCGTCCAGCAGGTCTCGGCGGCTCTTGAAAGACAAAGGCCGAGCGAAACCGACGGAACGTTGCCCCTCAGGGCGACCGACCGCGGGAGTAACACGCGCTGGAGTTGAGTAGAGACCACCCGCTGAGAAGACGTCAGGGCCCGCGTCACGGCACCATTTAGTCATGGTGTCGTTCTGCAGGCGACTACATGAAGTTGTCTCTCTCTCTCTCTCACATACTGGATTATGACAGTTTTAACCCTTTAAGGGTCAATGACGTAAATATACGGTGCCGCAAACAAGTTTAAAATTGGCTGCTGCCGTATATTTACGGCACCGTCTGTATGCTTAAAAAGCGCGCCAATTTCCGAACTTTTTCTTTTCTGTCATGTGCTGCTACTATGTAGAAAGAAAGGTAATTTTTTTTGTGCACCTCCCTCGGTTTACGTTGCATGGTTTGTTTTAAAGGTAGTTTGCTCCCGAGTGTCTATATACTACCGCTCGCGCATTGGCGCACGAGCAGGCAGGCGACGGTTTGGGTTTGCTTCCGCGGGCTGTTTCGGCTTCACGCGCTTGCAAAACTGATGGCTATCTCGTTATTAATCACTCAAAGGGCGACCGCGTCTCTCTCACTCGTTTAGTGCTCACAGGGGTGCGCATAGAAAGGATGCCGCCAAGCATGCGTTTCTGTTGCTTTTCTTTTATCTTTTTGGACACTCGCAAGAACCAATTGCCTCTGGTTAGCGATAAGATGACGATTAGCGGAAGTTTGTCACACGTTTTGCTTTTTTGATGGGCACACAACCAGAGTTTTCCTGAGTGCACTCATCTACGCAGTTCAATCACGCTATGGACATAAATATTAGTGTAAGAGCAGGAACATTTGACACTTGCGAAATATTCTCATTTGTGCATTTTCTAAGCCTTATATGTATAACAATGCATCAAATTTTGTAATTCTTATAAGTTTATTTCCTTTTTTATGAATTCCTCTTTTCATGAATTTCCTCTTTTTTCATGAATGAAGAGCACATATACACCAACTCAAAATATCTTTTTCTCACTTTATGGTCACCCTAGAAAAATTACGGTAAATTTTTTTTCCATGCAAGTCCAGAAGAAGAATTGGAATCTGCAATTAAAAAAAATCGACCCTGGGCAGTCGCATATGGTGAAATAATCGACCCTCAAAGGGTTAAATCTTTCATTATCTTAATAATAATAATATTTGGGGTTTTACGTGCCAAAACCACTTTCTGATTATGAGGCACGCCGTAGTGGACTCCGGAAATTTGGACCACCTGGGGTTCTTTAACGTGCACCTAAATCTAAGCACACGGGTGTTTTCGCATTTCGCCCCCATCGAATTCATTATCTTCAGCTTGGAAGGTTACAAATACAGCATAATTCAAAAACACACAAGCAACGCAGTTTTCCTAGCATGAAGATGCATTTAGTCTGTATATTACCCCTAAATCTTTTGTGCATGTCTACAATCGTGGTAGCAGGACTAGATTCTGTGGAACGCACTTGGCCACATGTTAACATGGCAATGACAATTACCCGAGCATTGTACAGCTTAAATACCATATTTTCGCCCTTGATCTAGCAGAAAGCTGCCGTGAAGTACTGATTCGTCCAAAAGGGGTGAGAAACGGAAGCGATTTGCTCAGTCACATGTGAATGAGCTAAGCCATTCGGATATTTACGCTTTTATGCAGTCGATACGTCTGATTCATCTGCTGTATTCTAAATCTCAACAGAAAATTTATTCCACTTGGTTTTGGTAAATTAGTTATCTGACATGCTTGCCAAGCATCTACCAATCGAATGGATTTAGTGACCCCGCTGAACCCGTTGTGTTTAAATGGCACAGGTTCACATATGTTTGGTAATATTCAATTATATGTACATTCAATAAGTTTTGTAAATAATAATTCAACTTCAATTTTGTGACCTATGGTGACCACTGTGCTGTAAAGCACTATCAAAATGTGAAGGCTACCAATGTGAAGGAATCGTTGGTTCATCATCGTCACGGAGCCTACGCGTCGTGCAGCGAGTTTTGGCCACTTGCATGTTGTTTTTGAATATCAAAGCATGTTCTTGAAGGCCATTTTCCAAGCAATTTTTCTCACTTATAAGTCATTAAAATACAGCTAACTGTTCATTTAAGTTCCTAAAAAGGTCAGTTATCACTAAATAGCAAACTTTGCCGTAAACAGACAAAAAAGTCACGAATACTAGCGTCAAAATCACTATGACGAATCATATGACGAATCTGACACCAACAAAATACCAGTAACCTATAAAAGCAAATTTAATTTTATGTTTTCAAAGATGGTTAGGTTAGATGGCCCCAACAAACACGGGACGATGCAAGTGATGGTAGATTAAACTTGTTTTGGACAGCCTAGCGATAGCTTTCTCCGCAATGCAGGCCTGCAAGGCATGTCCTGCAGGCATCTTGTACCGCAAAGCACGGAGTAATGCGTCATCGGCTATTGCACATGGAGGCAAGGCCCGAAAGCAGGGGATACGTAATAATTAAACTGTACCTATATGAGCTCAATTCTGAGAGAAAAGTTGGCCTCAGCTGTTTTGTTGTATTTGTGCAGTGTGCAGATGGAACAACAGTCGAATGAATCACATATGGAGGAGACAATGCTTGGAAAACTGGCGGCTCTTTATACGAAGTGTCTGTCGATTGCAAAAGTCCCAGAAAACTGAAAGAATGTAAACATTATACTAATCCACATAAAGGGAGACGTTAAAGAATTGAAAAAATATAGGCCCATTAGCTTACTCCCAGCATTATATAAAATATTTACTAAAATAATCTCCAATAGAATAAGAGCAAGACTGGACTTTAGTTAATCAAGGGAACAGGCTGGCTTCAGGAAGGGATACTCCACAATAGATCACATCCATGTCATTAATCAGGTTATCGAGAAATCCGCAGAGTATAATAAGCCTCTCTATATGGCTTTCATAGATTATGAAAAGGCATTTGCCTCAGTAGAGATACCATCGGACATAGCGGCATTACGTAGTCAAGGAGTACAGAACGCTTACATAAATACCTTGGAAAATATCTACAGAGGTTCTACAGCTACCTTAATTCTACACAAGAAAAGCAGGAAGATACCTATAAAGAAAGGGGTCAGAGAAGGAGTCACAATCTCTCCAATGGTATTCACTGTACGCTTGGAAGAAGCATTCAAGCTATTAAAGTGGGAAGGCTTAGGAGTAAAGATCGACGGCGAATATCTCGATAACCTGCAGTTTGCCGATGACTTTATTCTATTCAGCAACAATGCAGACAAGTTACAACAAATGACTGAGGACCTTTACAGAGAGAGTGTAAGAGTCGGGTTGAAGATTAATCTGCAAAAGTCAAAGATAATGATTAATAGCAGGGCAAAGGAACAGAGTTCAGGATCGCCAGTCGGCCTCTAGAGTCTGTGAAGGAGTACGTTTACCTAGGTCAATTAATCACAGGGAACCCTAATCATGAGAAGGAAATTCACAGAAGAATAAAAATGAATTGGATCGCATACGGAAGACATTGCCAGCTCCTGACTGGAAGCTTACCATTACCACTGAAAAGGAAGGTGTAGAATTAGTGCATTTTGCCAGTGCTGACATATGGGGCAGAGACTTGGAGACCGACAAAGAAGCTTGAGAAGAAGTTAAGTACCGCGCAAAGAGCGATGGAACGAAGATTGCTAGGCATAACGTTAAGAGACAAAAAGAGAGCGGTTTAGATCATAGACCAAACGGGTATAGACAATATTCTAATTGACATCAAGAGAAAAAAATGGAGCTGGGCAGGTCATGTAATGCACCACTTAGATAATCGTTGGACCATTAGGGTTACAGAATGGGTACCAAGAGAATGGAAACGCCATCGAGGACGACAGAAGACTAGGTAGAGCGATAAAATTAGGAAATTCATGGGCGCTAGTTGGAATCAGTTGGCGCAGGACAGGGGTAATTGGAGATCGCAGGGAGAGGCTTTTGTCCTGCAGTGGACATAAACCAGGCTGATGATGATAATGATGATGATGCCAACGGTGCCAACTTTCACGAGTGTGTGTGCGTAGGGGGGTGGATAAATGGCCTACTTTTTCTTTTCAATTCTGATTGTGGGAGGAGGGGCACACCTTCCCCCTAACAGGTAGATACACCTGTGACAAGCATGGTGTCACACACGTACAGGCAAATATGAACGCATCTCACTCGATGACCACAAGCACAAGCGAATGCTTTGTGCTGCCTCAGTTTCACTGCAAGAACACCTTTCATGACCAAATAAGTGAAAGCAGTATTGAAAGTTCTGGGAACCTCAATTGCACTATTGACAGACTAAGTAGCCCGAACCAATGTCTAGATCAAGACTTGATAGACTTATACTGACTTGCAGATGTGGGAAAATTTAAGAACCGTTACCGAGTAGACTCTGTATGCTATATAAATACCAGTGATGAGTGTGCTGAAGAACCAATGTGGCCGAGACTCCACAAGCAGCTGGTGAAGAGGCCGGACCCCCATTATCAGTGTTTTAAGCTGCTTTCTGTAGTAAGGGGATTACTGTGCTACAAACACACGGATAATGAAAGTAGAAGTGGACAGGATGCATGCAGTTCTTTTTTAATGAATTTTTTTTTTAAAAGATGAACTTCCACCAACTAGCCCAAATTGCCACTCTACTGCTTTCTGTAGACCCGTGTGATCTTGGTTGGGACTCTAGGTTGGACTTTAAAACTCTAGGCCCCTTGCCCCCCCCCCCCAGTAGATACGCCTATGTTCTTGTCCTGTCATTTTTGCAGTTCGCCACGCTGTTCATGGTACATGTGTTAGAAAGGCATTATTAGTGTAAGTACCCAACAGTGCAACAAATGAGAAGAAATACAGGTGTATAATTTGAACCTCCTAGCTTTATGTGCATTAATAATTACCACACACTTAATGTTTAAACTGCTGTTAAATTAGCTTAAACTAGCATGCCGCGGTGACATGTATTAGACACATATATATTTGGTAATTAATATGTGTTCTGCAGTTGTCATGGTCGGAACTGTAACGCCTGCTTCCCGAGGTACTGCAGCACATGCCAGTGCAAGGATACTGCCCACCTCTGAAATCCACTGAGCTCGGAATAATCTTGCTGTCCTTCATAAAACGCCACTCCTCTTGATCCTCGCACTGAAAAAAAAATTCAGCCCAAAACAGGAAAGATGTCAGTAAAAGATACCAAAGTAGGAGCGCCGACTTTGACTGGCGCCGCTTCACAACCTCACATGTCAGACACATCGATAGGATAAACTCCCATCTGTCACTTTTGGGGAGTCTCAAAAACTGAACGCAGTAACAAGATTGCAAAACCAAAGCATATCCTAGACTGCAAATTTAAAAGGAAGACAGAGATGGTATGTAGCCATACGGCTTCCGAAATGTGAGTTGCGAGCGCACATTTTCGAAACCGCGCGATGAGCTCGTGTTCGGAATATTTGCTCACAGGTGCGAAACGTGCAAGGCAGTTACTGTAGTCAGCGATGTATTATCAATGTTTTCCTTTAAGGAGGCATGACGGGGTGTGTGTATGGGTACATTAGTTCACAGATGAATCAGTTCGTGCTTGCCAAGACATTAAAAGCACTGTAGTTACACGCTATGCTGTAAACAATCATTACCAGCAATCAGCGGCCTGGAAGCTGCCATCTTGCCTGCAGCTTAAACAAAAAAAGAACCTGAACAAAAATTTTATTTGGTTAATACTTAAGTTATAATTTAAAGTGTCACACACCTTGTTGTATATAACTTTATGTTGTGCACTACTAGAAATTTTCTTAAGTTAATTTTACGTATTCAACATCTTCAGATCCGTGGTCGTGAAGTGGACTTTAGGAAACCCACAAAACCTGAATGGTTGTTTTCGTGAGGCCGTGTTCTGCTCCGTTTTGATTTCGCGGTGTAATGTATATAAAGTGATCAATAATGAGCGGACCGGTAAGCATGTTCGCTTGTTATTTCGAGTTAATTGCACTGCAACCCTTGCTTCTATTTGGAGTAATTATTAAGTGCAGAGTTGTCATTGGCGCTTTCTGGCTTTTAGGCTTAGGGTAACGATCGCCCGGGAGGCGACTAGTGAGCGCTTGGTGCTTCTTGCTGCGCCAATGCTGCTAGTGTTTGTACTGTGTTTGTGTCACAGTGGATGACGAGACGTCGAAAGCGACTGTACGCCTAGATTCAACTGTACTCCTAGAAGTAGCTTTTTATTCGCGGTTTCACCAAGTATTGGGTCTGAACAGTTCTGTTGATTTCCGTGATCTGGTCTACAACGCACATCTGAAGAGCGGAGGGTGGTTTAATACGCGCCGTCAAATATGTCTTGCTCATTTGTTATTGCCTCAATCCCGCATCCAGGGAGGACCGAAGGTCAAGGCCTTCAACATAAACCCCCTGGCAAAGAAGTTGGCGGTGAAAGACAAATTCAGAAAAGAGGTATGTGTGTTGCTCTGAAAACTCAGTGTAGTTCCTGACTTCTTGGACTCAAAACAGCGCCTACTCTTTTATGTTTGCTTTGTGTGTGTGCGTGTGTGTATGTATGATTGTTTTGTTTGTTTGTTTGTTAGAAACTTAGTGCTTAACGTTTGAGCCTGTCCATTGATGGATTCGCAAATTCCCACCCAGCGGTCTGACGCAAGCATAGTTGTATATTCTTTAATGGAGCGCTGTATTTTGTGCAACCGTGCTTTTTGGTGCACAGCGCGACGAGACCGCCTCTACTGTGCGAGAATCCGGTGCCTTCTATTCCATAAGGTGAAAGACAAGTTCAGAAAAGACGTAGGTGTTATATTGATCTGAAAACGCAATGTGCCTCCTTTTGTTGGACCCAAAACAGCGCTTTTCTACTCATTTTAAGATTGCTTGGTATGCATCTAAGTATATTTGTTTGTTTTTTCGTTAGAAACTTCCAACTTAATAAAAGTGCACCAAATGTGACAAGGTATTCTGTGCCAGAACGTGCAGAAAGCATTGCAAACTAAGATTTGTTGCTGTGAAATAAACACAGCAAGAAGAGCTGTTTACTCTAATAATTGCATAACATTTACATATGAAGCTGAGGTGGAGGCAGCTGCTTCATAAATTTGTTGCAAAGTGGGCAGCCGTAATGGCTGTTGCTCTTGTTCCATGAAGGAAGAAGACAAGGCTGCTGCAGAGGCATACGAAGAGTTCCTCGCATCTTTTGAAGAACCCGCTAAACATGGAAAGCTGTTTGTTCGTGGTAGTGTCATCAATGCAGGCTCCGGTGGTAAGTTTTCATGTGGTAATTTCCGGTAGTAAGTTTTGGCATGTCCTGGTGGTGAAGCCTTGACACTTTGGATGTGGTATATGAGGTTGGTCTACATAAGTCGGCTGTTATTAAGCACAGCATAATTATTGTTTAAACTTGTGGTTCATATATTATTAGGCACGTGCATTTTATTCTGTGTGTATTACGAAGTAAAAGAAAGTTTATGCTGCAATCAAGTTAAGCCGCTGTCATGGTAACGAGAGGAGCAGCAGAGCGGGCAGAGCTGTTCAATGCGTCACGGGACACATTAGGGCTGTTGTACGCAAGCAAGATTGCAAGTTAGTGCCCCGAGTTCTGTGGTCTCTGTGAGATACTAAATTCCATCAAGGAATTGGTTCATGAATGGGTGCCAGCACTGCTGTCTTATTCTACCACTTAGCTTGACTTGGCTAAAGAAAACCTGGCACATGCAGCCAGCAAAAGCATGGCCTTCGAGATCGGTTTGTGTTACTCGGAGGAAGTCGTCAATGGGGTGTAGATTCAGATACCATCTATTATTGTAAAAGTAATTTAGCGCATCATAAAACATGAACCGCAGGAACACAGACGATAAACAAAATATTTTTTTCTTACAGCTAAAGCTGCACTTGTCCACTTCCCTCCCACCAATGTCAGCACATAGTCGCTATTGTGCTCATCTACCACTCTTTCCAGCATGTTTCTTGAGCTCAGCAACACCTTCAGTACCGATTGGAAAATTCTCATGTAAAATGTTCCATAGCGTTTTCCACATTAGCACTGCATAATTGGACACTGAGATGATCTATAGCACTAAAAAAAAAATGGGTACCATGAAAATTGGCTTTCAGTCCCTTTAATTGAACCGTTTATATGAGCACACGCAAGAAAACCTTATGCTTGTGCACCTGTCAGAAAAGCCAAATGAGTCGGAGACTTGCAGTAATCTTTCATTCCGTTGACAACAATGGGCAATCAGTTCTCCCAAGCCGAATCTCGAAAAAAGAAACACAGGAATGGCAGCGTTGTTTGTATATACCAGCAGCCATATGTGAACAGATGTAATCGCACCCCAAATGGGCAACAGACGAGCAAGCATCTTGCGGGTCACCTTTTGAGAGATTACAAACCAGATAGGCATCAGTGTTTAGGAGTGTAACAAATGGAAACAGTCCGTGAGATGAAACCAAAACTAACCACTGCACACCCTCGCATGTGTGGATGCGCAAGTAGTCGCTGTAACGCCAGCACAAAGAAGCCATGGAATAAAAAACAAGACTACAAAGCAATAAAAAATTCTTTGTATCCACGCAGGGTGACAGCACTTGTAACGCAACAAAGAGTTGAAAGATTGGCACGTTTTTCAAACATACGGATGACGCAGTGAATATATGACATCTGCTATTTGCTACTTATTCGTAGTGCCATATGTTTACGACATTGACCCTCAAAGGGTTAAAGGCAATAAGAACAAAAAAATTAGACCACCAGTGCTGACAAAATGACAGGCACGTTGTTTGATCGACGTACACACCCAAATGGACAATATGCGAAACTCTGTATGCAGGCTTTCTCACACATTTAATAACTTGCCCTTACCAATATAGCCGCATTGCCACTTATAACTGTTAAAGCTGAGGCGCAATTTGAAAACATGGACAAAGGTAAGTTGAGAGGGTGGCACGATGGATGTCACCAGCCCGCATCTTGCCATGACAAAGACCAACTGCAATGAAATTTCGCTTTCGCTAAATTTGTTATATACGAGTTGCATATACCACTAAAGCAATCTTGCAAGGCCACTGGGCTGGTAATTGCACAGTTTTCTTGCTAGCAGCCTTTCACCTAAGCAGACAAAGCATGCACCTGGTGGTTTTCTCCACGGCGCAAATCCCACTATGCAGTCTCACAAGATAGTTAGGGACCTGCGGGTACTGACTTTTCTTGGAAGTCTTGGCTAGGAGCTGTGTGCTCTAAGTCATACATCAAAGGTAATGGCTGCTTCTCTCCTTTTTTTTTCCTTTCTCTCCCCCTTCCCGGCAGTTTCGGTATCAAAAACGGCAATTTTTCCTAGCTTTTCTTGACATTTCTGCTTGCATTTGAATCACTCAATTTTGCATGGAGGCTTCCCTGTATCCAAATTATCTTAAACTAGGCATTTTATGGGTACCAGAATTTCATTGCAGTTGGCTTTCAAATACAATTCTACCCAACGTCTGCCATATTGGACAAGTCAAATTAAATATTTGGAGAAGCGCACTTGCATGTCTTGCATATATATTCTATTGAGGGCTGCAATATATCCAGTGTCCCAGTTAACCTGGTCCAACATTTTAAAAAAGAACAAGAGCTCTAGAGAAATTGTACTGACTGCATAGTAGCTGTAGTCATGTGTACTTACAGCCAGTACTTCTTTAATCACAAAGTAGTATTCATTAATTAGTTGCTTTTAATTTGTGAACTTTTCAATTAGTGCTTGAATTGCGAACATCAATTACAAAGTTGTAGGGCACCTCAAATAACCTCCAAATCAAGCATTTGTTTTGTGCTCTGCTTTGCCTCATTGATTTTCCCTAGAAAAAACAAAAGCGCTTGAAACATCCGAAATATGAAATAAATACATGCTCACATGCCGCTACTCAAGCGCTCCCAAGCAAATAGCCAGAGACGTGGCTTTACTAGCAGCGATAGCTCAATACAGGGCTTCATGCATTGTGATGATCACGGCATCATGAGGACACGCTGCTGACGCATAAGCGCAGCGGAGCCATAGGTGCGGAGAGGGGGATTTCAAATCCGGGAAACTGCGACAGCACACTTGGGAGTGTAATTTTGCACATTCATCTCGTTCCGCAGATATGCGCGCCTGCAACTTTTCTTCCTCTTGTTCCCTTTAGCAATAGAAACAAACCTTGCGCAGGCTATGTCCATCTAATGTATTTTGGCAGATCTGTACTGCCAGCATATGCTGTTGTCGATAACATAAATCATTTTTGCTTGACGTGTCAGTGTGTAGATAATAACAGGAGATAACAACGGTACTACGCCAGTGACCTGCTCTTCAAGAAGACAGTCATGCCCTTCATGAATGACCAGCAGGCTGAAATGATCCTGTCTCTGGGGGCGGCGTATGGCGACAAGAGGAAGGCAGCCAAGCTATTCCGAATGTGGCATTGTGGGTAACGCCCTAGTCCATGAACACTACTTGTAATGTACGAAGTCCTTTGCGAGACAGGTAGCTTCACAAGAAAGCGACATAGGACTGCGACAATAGTTGAAGAAGCGGAAACAAATGTTGTGGCATTCTTTGCTGCTAACCCTCACGGTTGTGTGTGCGACGCCAGTGCAGATGCCGGAACATCAAGGTCATCAGAGTGGAGAATTTTAAGGAAAGGTTGTATGCACCCGTGCCATGAAAAACATGACGACCGAGGTTTTGAAAACAGACTTGACTTTGCCAATTGCATTTTCACAAAATATGAAGAAGAACCGAATTTTCTCATTCACATGCTTTGGACAGATGAGGCTAATTTCTCCATAAACGCACAAGTTAATCTTCACAACCTGCCCTACTGGAGTGATAGGAATCCCCACTGGCTGGCACAAACACAACACCAATACCAGTGGCCGTTTAATTCGTGGTGCGGTATTTGTGATGGCAACATCTTCAGATCCATCTTTTCTAACGACGCACTAACGATGCAACGCTATGTCAATGACATCCTCGAGGTGTCCCGTGAACGACGTCTGTTGCAACGTTCCATTTGCGCACCTTCAGAATGTCTGGTTTCAACACACTGATGCTCCTGTGTATAGTAGTAGTTGATCTGAAGTGCGGGTCGACAAGCTTCTTTCTGGACAGTGGATTGGCCGGCACGGACCCTGGCCTGCAAGGTCGCCGGACATGACAGCACTGGACGTCTTGTGGGGCTATGTGAAAGATTGCATGTATAGCAGCGAAACTACCACACCGGATACCCTAAAGTAAAAAATAAGCGGTCTGCCGCGAGATTCCAATGTCATTCGTCAAAGCTACAACAGCACAAGTGTTGGAGAGAAACAAGTACTGTATTGCTTCAGACGGTGACCTGTCTGAGCACGTGCTGTAAGTGGTAGTGGAAAATAACCGCTCAAAACTGGTTTAAAATGTGACTCTTTAGCGCGCCTTTATGATGTCACCCTATCCTTACATAAAAAAAAGCTTGTGACAAAGATAAATATCGGTAGAAAACTGCTTTGTTTTGCCTCTTCTCCAGTGTTCAAGAGATAAAGGGTAAATAGCTAAACCAGTTGCACCTTTGGATGTTTCTTTGTGGGCGGCTTAGGCGCCTTATGTGCTTTTGATTTATTTTTTATTGAAAAACTCCTGAGTAACTCATTTCTGTTCTCCTGAGAGCTGCCTTCTGTCTTTTTGCATGCTCTTTTGTACACTGTTTTTTTTTTTAACATTGGTTAACTTCCTTTTGTAGCTTTCTTTCGTGATACACGAAGGTTAAAGCTATCCCAAGTGCCTCATGATCAAGCACAACATTCTTGCATGCTCAGATGCTGATGCTTATCGAGCCATCCTACATGACGAAGCCTTGTACAATGCGGTGATAAACAAATGCAGCCGTACATCTTTCAAAGGTTGCTTGGAGGCACCTGAGTGGCAGGACGGAAGCACGCATCTATTTCGCACATTTTGTGGGCTTTCTTTTCTCTTTTTCTTTTTTTGAAAGAAAAAATAACCAGGCACACTTCAGCACGGAATACATGCTTGATTCGGAGGTTATTTAAGGTGACCTACAACTTTGCAATTGACATGTTTGCAATACAAGCAATAATCAAAAGTTCAACAATTAAGAGCAATTAATTAATACTTCATGAAGAACAATACTGGCTGTAAGTACACATGACTGCCGCTACTATGCGGTCGGTACGATTTCTCTAGAGCTCATGCATTTTTAAAAATATTGGTCCAAGTTAACTGGAACACCCAGTATACACTGTGGTCGGGCATGCACGTACATGAAAATGAGTGTAAACAATGCACATGATGTTCACGGGTGTTGGAGGTGGATTTAACTAGTGCATTTCCTACACTCTAAGAAGAAAAGGAGGAAATGGGGTATAGAGCTTACTCCTTTAGGGGAGCAACTGATCTGCCACAACCATTCCTCCCTTTAGGGGGTAAGTGCGAGGGGATGAACTGTTACTCCCCTTGCCGTTACTCCTCCGAGGACTAACAGTTGCTCTTTTCCGATGCTCCTTAAAGGAGCAACGGTCATTATTTCCGATGCTCCGCAAAGGTGGAATTAATGAAATTAGGCATTTATACGCTAATAAAAAAGATTACTGAGCTGAAAAAAAAAGAAAAGAAAAGGCGCCCGACAGCAGGATTCGAACTTACGTCCTCACGCTCCCATGTTAGCTACTCTAACCACTGCACCACGGCAGGCTGCTTGACGGGGGTAGGCAATTGAGACAGGTTAAGCAACGGAACGCAGGTGCGGCAATATAAAAGCGACTCGGCATTTTGTGTATGCTGTGCGGGGAGAGTGTAACGTTGAGTGTGCTTGCAACCATAAGCGAGTGCGAAAAGAAATCTGCCCGAGTATTCTTAGGGTGCTTTAAACTGAGGCACTACACGATGTAAACGTGTAGCGAGCTCGAACGGGGCACCTAAGACGACAGAGATGGACAATTGCTCTGTCGCTTAGTGTGTCCCGTGTGAGCTACACATCGCTTCAGTTAAGTTCGTAATCTTCTTGGAATGGAAGGAACTTAGGTACTATTGACCAGCAAAATCTGGCAGCCTATCAATGACTTGCGCGTTAAATGTGTATCGCTCACTTATGGGGTGCGCACGAAGGGCATGGCTCTTGGCATTCCAACTTTAAATTTCACGCAGTTTTCTCACGAAGAGGCAAAGTGCTGCTTTGAATGTAGTTCAATGGACAGTGCATGAACTTCGAACTATTCACGATTTATAGACAATACAGTTTTTGCCGCATCTCTGCACGACACGGACGAAAACAGCGGAGCGCATGGGGAGTAACAGTTGCCGTTCGTCCTCCCGTTGCTCTCTTTCCGACCAGGGACTTAACACTTACTCTCCAAAATTTGCACACGGCACGCACATCCATGCCGTTACTCCCTTGAGGGACGAAAGCGCCCTTTTTGGGACGAACTGCGCAGTTACTCCCGTTTTCCCCGGAACTCTTCTTAGAGTGTAGAACCGAGCACAGAAACAAACAGTTGAATAGTGCTGCATGAACTATTTTAAATGGCATATGCAAATTAAATGAGGCTATTGCAGAAGTTTATCTCTCTATGTGGCATATGAAGTAAAAGCCTTGAACGTATGGCAAATTGGAAGGCCCACATGACAAGGATAGTACCGACACATTGCGTGAAACTCTGAAGGTGTCCACAGCAAATTGGCTTTTATGCATTGTGTCATGCACTTAAAGAAAGGTTGTTTCAAATATTGAAGTTTGTTTAGTCATCTAAAGCTTTCCCTTTACTCAAATATAAAATGTATTTTTACTTATTAGAGAGAAAACATGGAAGCATTGATATCAGTTATTTCGGGCAGAATTTTTGAGACATAAGAGTATATTCTTTTGCAAAAAGAAAAAATACATATTTTACTTGTCTGGACAGTGCGTAGCATTCAAGAATTCGTTTGCAGCGTATTTGGCAACAGCAGTGGCAATGCAGATATTATTCATGTATTTCATGCCTCAACAAATTTTATAAGAAGGAGGCTGAACTGGAACGTGACCCCCCCCCCCCCCCCCCAAACGAAATTTCTGACTACGCCACTGCACGTGTGTACACATATTTGTCGTACACCATTAGATTGCACGAGCGCACAAAAGGAAATGCGATATTTTGAAAACCATGTTATACTATCAAACATTTCTAAGTAAGCATATAATACACTAGTCCAAAGGATTGCAAGCAAGTTCCTGCATTATTTTGAAAGTTCAAAGCATACATTATTAATCCCGACAAAATCTAAACACTAGTTCAGTGATATTTTTAGCAGGTTTCAGCGAGTTACTGAAGAAGGACATCATGATTGTTCACATTGAAAAGCATTATTTGGGCTAAGCAAGTATTTTTTAAGCAAGGATGAATAAATAATTGCTTTTTCTATTTCTACTGGTAGTTTGTTTGAAATTTTAGACCCTGATAACTGTAGCAAACTTTTTTTTTTCTTCAACTCTCTGCTTATATCTTTAGAAGAGAAAGCGACTGCCCAGACGGGTAAGCTTTATAAGCCCCCTAAGCTCACAGAAGCCACGAAGAGGATGGAGGAGTCTCAGTCTCGTCAACAGCAGCCACAACAGCAACAGCAGCATGACTTTCACTCGCCCTCTTCTCAGAGTGCAGCTGCAAGAGAAAAGGTAAATTTTGTTTCGTGCTACATCATGAATTTTCGTAATGTCAAACAAACAAACATTCCTAAAGACGTGCACCGGTCACATTGCACTGCTTGGCCTGCATGATGATGATGAAAGCTTTTATTTGAGGGAGTAAGATGGTCTTCGAGATTCTGTGGGTGGGGCCCCAGGTCCTTGGCCCCACTGGCCTCGGCTGCCTGCCGGACTTGGTTCAGAAACGCCATCTGCACCTCTGGGTCCGAGCTGGCGAGCTTTACCTCCCATTGCCCCACACTGAGGGTTAACGATTTACCTAGGTAATTGCCTGCCCTTCTGGGTTTACTCTCACACCCCCATAGAATGTGGTAGTGTGGGCCCACCTACTCACCATGGACACGAGTTTGGGTATAGCATTGGCTGTAGCCCATGTGGCCTGCATGATTCGTTTCTAGGCAGACAGTATAACTGTCACATCGTTTGTTTTTCACACTTTTTGTGTTCTTTGAACAGTTTGCATTGTCGGCGGTAGTTCATTGCCTGTGGTGAGACATGTATGAAATGTATGTTTGTAATCAAGGCTGACAGTTCTTTTCTTTCTTTTTCTTTGTTTAAAGAAATGTGAGAAGTTAGGGCTAAAGGGTTGTACAGGGGGTGTTTCAGCTAACTCATGCCAAGCTTTGAAAAACCCACATGTGCGTTACAATACCATCAACTTAGTATTTTTCACTGTCGTCGTGAGTAACTCTTGAGTTTTAAGTTTTCATAGTTGAGGGCAGTAATTTGACTGTGCACGAGTGCCCAGTCCCAAGTGGTACTTTTTTAAATCTCCCACACATTCTATGCAGCTCGGAAAAATTATAACCACGGCAGCTATCATCAAAGAAAGAAATTATTTGGATATTTGTCAACAGGCTTTACAATTTCTCCATTAAAGATTTTGCATTTAAGCAAGTAGTTCAAGAGTTAGTTACTTAATCATTGTTAATAATTGCCTAAGCTCATAGTGAAAAATACTCGTAAGTTGCTCAGGAGGCCAGTGAACAGTGGTAAGTTGGCATTCTCGTAATGCACAAGTGAAATTTTAAGTTTCGGCTATGCATGGCTGAAAATATGTACAGTAGACCCGAAATCCAGTGCATCATGGACGCTGCATTTCGAGACAGGTCACAACCAGTTCGTGTGCAGCAGTGCCCACCACCTATTTTTCTTTTTATTTATTTCATTTATATACACTGTGATCTTGGTATCGAGACCATAGCACGGTGGTACGAGATATCATGGAAGCAATAAAGGGCATAGAAACAAAAAAAAACAAGTCAATTTTCAGAAGGATTAATACACACTTCAAATTAGATGCGCCTCAAGAGATAATGCATTATGGCTCACAATATGGTTAGTAAGGTTATTCGAGTCGGGGATAGCTTGTGGAAAGAATGAGTATTTGAAGCTATTGATTCTTTGCGGTAAGGGAATGATTGTCTCAGTGTGTTGACTCCTTGTAGAGTAACCAGTAGAAAAAGTTACCTGACGTGTCAATGTTGTAATGACCATTGTCTAATTGATAAAAGTATTTAAGCCTGCAAACGTAATTTCTCATACCAACTGAAGAGAAACCACTCGTTTTTATTAATGCGCGTACAGAACTCCGACCATAGAGTTTTAAGAAGATATGGTAGGGTAAGTGGTACATGTTAGTTTTAACGTAATATTTTAGAAATTGCTGCAGATATTCGCATCAAATTTCACGTTCTTCCAAAAAGTGCTCTTGGGTACAATACGAGACACTTTGTTTGTGTCTAGATGGTTTGCCTTTCCTGTGGCCCACTCCCAAAATTTCGGGTGTATTATTTGATGTACCTTTTCTCCGCAACCACGCAAAGGAATGTGATGGTATTACACAGTGTTATTAAAAATACCCATAGATTATATCTGAACTAAAGAGATATCATATCCACTTTGAGGTTCCCACCTCAAAATATATCTCTGCTTGCACAAAGCCACAAGGGGGGTTTCCTGCAGGGTAAATTTTTCCTGTGTTATCATTAATATCATCAGAGATTTTTTTAGTTCAGAATATTTATGACTGGTTGTAGTACATGTGTACAAAGTTTCACTGGAATGGGATGAACACTTTCTGAGGAAAGGTACATTGAATTTGAAAAATTCATAAAGAATGCAATTTGACAAAATGAAGTTTTATGTTTCAATACTGCTTGTGGATGCTGAAATTGCCCCAGGAGACTGCATTTCACTGCTGACTTTCTTGCGGGTGTCTCCAAAAGCCTTCTTAGTGTTCCCTTTTAACCGTCGTCCTTCCTTGTTCTCGGCAGTCATAGAATTCTGCCCTGTCAACAGGCTTTTTGTCCATCTTGTCAAGGGCAAGATGGCAAGTATTACAAAACAGACCTGTAAAAATTCCATGGGCCTCCAGAACAGCTTTTCGTGCAGAATTACCGTCATTTTAGTAGGCTACAGCATTGTTAGTTGCTGTCGTCAATGTTAGCACTGACAAATTTTTCTTAGGGCAGCGGCACCAGATGAGTTGGTCGAGAGACTCTTCGGTGTTCTGTGTTTGTCCATGAATACATTTGCTCAAAAGACCAATTACCTTTCAAGTTCTCTTTCTGTTCCATTTGCTGGACGATCGTGCCATCTTCTGGGCAAGTAATACGTTTGAAACTCGAAACAAGCAACCACGACCACATAAGCAAAAGCAAGAGTTTGACGTAATAGTTCTTTTCTACAAAGGACTATTACGTCAAACTCTTGCTTCGAGTTAACGAATTCGACTTCCCTGACATCTGCTAGCAACCTGGATAGCTCAGATGGTAGAGCGGCTGCCCCAGAAAGGCAGTGGTTTTGGTTTCGAGCCCCGGACCAGGACAAATTTTTCATCAACTACGGTGCTTTTCTTTCGAGGAACCCGTATGGGATTCCTTTGTGGCAATTTCTACGAATGGGTGTATGTCTCATTTTCTTTTAATTAATATATGATATTTTAGTACAAATCATTTACTTACCATGCACACACACACAAGCAAAAACAAAACCACGCCATAACGAAGAAAACTGCGAACAACAATGAAAAACAAACCAGCCTCTGACGGCCATCTTTAAAGCCAAGGCACACAGCACACTTCGGCATGACATTTGAACCACTTTGAGCGGGCGCTTGAGGTCACGCTTCAGCAGGTTTGTTCCTCATAGTGCAGTCGATTTTTCTGTGCCAAAATTGCAAATTCGATTTTTTGGGCGGTTTACCCTAACATACCCCCTCAAATGAATGTAAGAGCCTTTTTCGCTATTCTTTCTAATTTTAAAGGTTGGTTTCAGTGAACAGGTCCCAAATTACTGCAGCATTCTAGAATAGCATGAATAATAGTTTTGTAGGCAAGCACACACACATGGGGTGTAGCTAGCTTCTGCATTCACCTTAAAAAGAATAACTTGCATACAGCTATAGCTTGAACACTGTCTGTATGTATATTCCAAGAGAGTTTGTTAGTACTAATCCACAATCCTAAATATTTATACTGCTCTACATCAGAAAGAACTTGGTTAGTATAACAACAATTAAACAGGTGTCTCTTCTAATGGGTAGCTCTCATAAAAGCAATATTTTCGAAATTGATGGACGTTGCCACTGCTCCCGCCAAGAAACGATTCTCGTCAAATCAGCATTTAACCTGGTTTGGTTCTGTACGTAGTGAACAGATTCATAAAGCACATAATCATCAGCATGCAGTCTAATATTAATAGAAATGCCTTTAACAATGCCATTTATAAAAAGCAAAAAAAAAAAGGGCCTGAGGACAGACCCCTTTGGAATGCGATAATCATCTGCAACAGAAGTGAAAAAAAGCCTGATTCGATGAAACAAATCGATAGCGATTTAAAAGATAGGCCTCGATCCAATATAGTAATTTTTTGTTTTTGATCATAGCTTAATCAAAGGGAGTGCACCTATGTTGCATCGTGCACCTGGATTTGATTGCATAGCTGTTCTAACCTGTGCAAGTATTTAGTCATGAATGAGCAAAGAGGGTTCACATTATAAAATTAGTGATATTATAATGCCTTCAGTCATAATGTACTTATTTGCATGCATGACTTGTTTTGCCAGTTCTGTCCATTGGTGTCAAGGAAAAAAATATGCTGATATTAAGCTTCAAGTAAATTGCGCCCCCTGCATACTCACTGCGGCTGCATTTCACTTAAATGTGCTGAGTATTGCTGTACATGATCGCTTTGCTGAAAGCATTGCCATGTCCAGAGGGACGCTTGGCTCGCCATGTTTCGTGAGCATTGACAGAAGAATAGTCCTTTTTCTTCATAACACTTAGAGCCGACAACTCTTTATTTAATAATTAAGCCGGTGGCTCAATTCATTCTTCGAAAAAAAAAATGCATACCTAACTGTAGATATCAAATTTATGTCACCTTGGATCTCTTCAATACTTCCTTACACACACGCGCGCGCACACAGACATGCACACATGCACACACAAGGGACATAAGGGAAAGTAAGTTTCATCATATTTTTGAAAGAGAAGATGATACACCAGGTGAAACAAACAATTGGCATAAGAATCCATGCCCGTCACTGGTTTAAAGATGGAAGGAGCGTCACCGAAGGAGGAATGACGGATGCACAGAGCGCCGAAGAAGAGAGAGTAGCAGCAGACCAGCGTACCCGAGGCTATGGCCACAATGTTCTGGGCTTCGAAAGGTGTGATTCTCTTCGATTTCCTCCATGAAGGTACCATCAATGCGGCACGCTACTGCGACACCGTCACCAAACTCGGGTCTGCCATTCCATGAAAGATACCAGTGCTCTTGAGTGAAGGTGTAGTGCTTTTGGATGACAACGCAAAACCACACATAGCAAAGCTCACACAAAATCAGCTTCGTCGCTTCGTATGGGAGAGGTTGGATCACCCGGCCTACAGCCCCGATCTTGCCCCATCGGACTTTCACCTGTTCCCCGTATTAAAAGCCGTACTTTCGGGGTGTCACTTCCAAAACAATGCTGAGGCAGAGTAGGCTGCACGACAATTTTTTGCATTCAGGGCACCGAGTCTCACCAGAGTGGTTTCTTCAAACTGATTGCAGGCTACGACAAATGTGTCGATGTTTGTGACTATTATGTGGGAAAATAGTGCAAGATGTATAGTTTGTGATGGCATGGTGTATTTTTTTCTTTTTGGCAATAAGGTTTCCGTGGGAAAATAAATTACGAAACTTATTTTTGGAACCAGTAGGTTGCAGTAAACGTGGATGGCCTAATGATTATTGGCCTAATGCTCTGGTCATGATATTGTTTCACAAATGAAGCACTAATTATATAGAAAGCTATATATAAGGTATATTTACATAAGGGATTGAGACACTCACCACTCAAGCTGATGGCTTGTGCAAGGGCCAGTTCGGTGTTGTTCTTCGTGACAACTGTGTTCGTCCTTCAGTAGATGCATGTAGCAGTATTGTTGCATTTACGAAGTAACAGATGTGTTTGTAGGAAAGATGCAGAGGAGTATTTGTATGAGTGCATGGAAATTAAACTACTTAGTAGCTTTTCTGAAAGTTCAAAGACAACACAAACTTGGAAGTCTGTACCCTGTTTGGTCATTGCAAGAGCTGCTCTTATCTCAAATATCAACGCTGGGTCATTAAGTGTTTCACTTCTGGACGTGAAGCCGGAGCAAATAAACAAGTTAGCTTGTCCGAAATTAGGAATCGGGGGGGGGGGGGGGGGGGGGTGCGAGGCAATGCGTGTGGGCTATGTAAAATGTTCTGGTCTTTTTTCATTCTCGCTCTCTTTTTGATCTTGCCTGCTGTCACATTAATGGCTGTGCTTTTACTTTAGGCAAAAAAGAAAGAAAAGGAGAAGAAAAAAAGTAATTTGGAGCTCTTCAAAGAAGAACTCAAGATGTAAGTAAGATTTGGCTGCATGATAGTGCTGGTTTTATGTAGTTTCTCTGCAGTGCTTTGTTGTTGTGTTGGCAGACTCTGCTATAAGGGTGCCGAAAGGAGCAACTGGTGTGGCTTGAGTCCACAGTGCTGTGTTTTGATTTATATCTTGTTCATCAGATCAGCAGTTTACCAATCAGTCTACAGCATTGAATGAATCTGGTACAGGGTGGAATATTTCGTTGTTCTTTTTTTTTTTTCTTTTTGTCTCACACTCTTCTCCTGCAAGAAAGATGATTCAATGCCAACACTTGTTAGATATTAGCCGACTCGCCTACACTGATTTAAGTAAAAAGCCCTTTACACAGTTATGTATAGTTTACATGGAGTAAATTTCAGCAACTGTAATAAAAGTTATGAAAAATAGCACAATTGCATATTACAGGAAACTAGGAAATGGGGAAAAAGGTTTTAAAAATAACTTACGCCCAAATGGAAATTTGGTAGCATGTTTATTAGGAGAGTGAAAGAGTCTGGTCGAGGCCCTGTGTCTGTACAGGAAAAGAACAAAGCTTCTCAAGTACTGCTTAATTTTGAAGTCCAAAAAAGCTCGCCGTGATAGCTGAGTGGCTATTGCATTCTGCGGCTAAGCAGGAAGTTGCAGGTTCGATTCCCAGCCGTTGTGACTCGGTTCAATGGGTACCGAATGCAAAAACGCTTCTATGCCTACGGGCATCAGTCATATGAAAACTGCAAATACGTAACCTAACAGTGCGCCGGATGTTCACTAGGTGGCAGCATTTCCAGGTGCAGAAACACTGGCACAGGAACAGTGTAAAAATGGCCACCCCACTAGCAACTTGCGCCAAGGAGGAACAAAGTTCTATTATTTGCTTTGTGCATAACGGAAGTGCGAAGCCTATCGAAATTCATTGCAGAATGAAGGTCCAGTATGGTGATGCATGTGTGTGACAGCAGCAAGTCTACGAATGGAGTCACAAATTTGCAAACGGTGCGACATCCATGCACACTGCTCCTCATCCTGATCAGGCACACCTTGTTGCGACTTAAGAAAACATTGCGGCCATTGAAGCCTTCATGATGGAAAACCGCTGTGTGACGTCATATGACATTGCAGCAGCAAGGTTGCGGCAGCAAGCATTGTGGCAGCTGACTCCTGAATTGAAACAGTGATGTGTTGAACAAGACAGGGATGCCTTCCTTGCAAAAATCGTCACTGGGGACGGGACCTGGGTTCACTACCACCAACCAGAAACGGGGAGAGCGAGTAAAGAATGGCACAATTCCTCATAACCTGAGCCAAAGGAGTGCCAAATACAGCCAGCAGGAGGGAAGGTTATGCTTGACCCTCTTTTCGGGATGAGAAAGGTGTCATCTTGGAGCACTACGCGTCGTGAGGTACCACTATCACTAGTGAACCATGCTCTGACCTCCTAAAGAATCATCTTCGGCAAGCAGGCAAATCGAAAGGCCGTGGATTGCTGTCTGCAGGTGTTTTGTTGCAACATGACAACGCACGGCCTCATACGGCCCATGCAACGGTTGCAGCAATAACAGACCTGAAGTTTGAATGTTTTCCGCATCCACCACACTTGCCAGACCTTGCCCCGAGCGACGTCCGTATGTTTGGACCACTAAAAGAAGCCCTGGGCAGCAAGAACTTTCATTCTGATGAAGAAGTACTCCATGTGGTGCAAGAGTGGTTGAGTACACACCCAAATGAATTCTTTTCTAGGAGAATACAGGCACTTTGTAAATGCTGGGAAACTTGCATTGAGCATGGGGGAGATTATGTTGAAAGGTCATATAGCTTTGTACCGCGTGAATACAATAAATAACTTTTTTTTTTATTTGCAGTTTTCATTTGACTGGCCCTCGTAAATACAGTCGAACCTCAAGATAACAAAAGCTCATAACGAATTATCGGATATAACAAAGGAAAATTAAAATGTTTCTTGCCGATGTCTGCATGTAACAAATATATGCTTATAACGAATATTGGATATAACAAAGATATCTTTAGTGTTAAGTGCGACTTCATTGTAATAAGGTTCAGCTGTGTAGGTGCGCATTAACATAATCCCAAGTCGTCAAAATTCATGAGGAGCGCTCCACTAAGGCACCTCTTCTAGCCCCAGTGTTGATTTTGGACATTAAACTCCAACAATCAATCTGTCGATTATTGACAAGTTCAGAAACACAATTCAAAAGGAACAGTAGGTTAAGTGAAGTTTGCAGTTGAGGTTTGGTTACGATGCCCCATCTGCAATTTAATTTTTATAGCAAGTCTTGCACATAGCCTGGTGTAGCTGTTTCCTAATTGATCATGATGTCAAATGTGGCTGACCTAATTTATATCTCCCCACCGTTTTAAAATGTTTGTAGAAGTAACCCATTATCACACAGTTTAATGTACTCTTCCATTAGTTCTTCTCGTTATATGTTTACATGAATGAATGATTAGTGTCGGAGCAGTCCATGAATTATTTTGCTATGCATGAAACATCTCAATAAATGTGGGTCTGAACTAGTAACCTTGTATGTACTGTAAGCCTAAAGCGTAGAGTTGTGTATAGCATAAAATGTCTTAATGCTGCACTTCTAGTATCCAAGAGGAACGTGAGGAGCGATACAAATTGAAGGGTGCCCTCAAGGACAACCTCAAGAAGGGAGATAGTGACCTGCAAATCAGGCTTGGTGAGATTTGCTTTCTCTCTCTCTCAAGGTTAACTTCTTATCTCGTGCACTTGTCTAGCTTGAATGTTGCAGTTTCATAAGAAGCCTAATTTATTCATAATACAGATTCTGCTTCGCATTAATCAAGAGGAATAGAAAGTATATGTGTTTTGTTTGTTTTTGATGTGGGTGTGAATATTGATGCCAGGTGACTTAATTCCATGAAAAAACATGATACATGCACTGCAATTCCTTTTTGCAAATGAATAATGCATGTGTAGGTTCTTGGAATGTTCAAATTGTGTAAAAAAAGTGATTTGGTGCAGTACTAGCTGCTGCAGCTTCATTCACTGACTTCTGTTAGACTTCGTTTAAAATCTTTATCGTTAAGCTCGCATGCATTTTATAATAGTTTTGCTCATTGTATTAGATTTCTTGTTGGGTACAATGCATCATCCATTCTTCAAAGCCTTTTCATTCACACTGAGCCAAGAAATTAAGACCAACACTTGGATTTTCATTCATACTGGGCCACAAGGCAAATATCATGGTACATGATTTGAGTACCTTCCTTGCTGACTGGCTGGAAATTAAAACTGACAATTAGACTTTTATGCAAAATTATGCTTGCTGGAGAAGTGGAGATTGTGCAATAACTTGGAAGTAGTCGTGGTGCAGAGCAGTTTGTTGGAGCAAAATAACTCGCAAACAGTACTTCTTGTGGGGCTGCTCAATAATGACAGCAACAATGATGCTTTGAAGGTACTATTGGGTGCTTTTGGTCTGATTTATGTGTGCAACAAAGTTTTTTCTCTCTCTCAAGTTCTAGATTAGTGGGATTGCACAGTATTTAGGGCATAGAAAACATATTGTTAGATACTTTACATAGCTTGATAAGGAACACAGATTTGAGTTGCATGTGTTCTGCACCGCTTACTCCGTTTTAATGGACAAATGATAGTGCTTTTTTTTTTACCTTACATTAAAGTGTTTTGCTTTGCATTTGTACTTTATTTAATTTTAGAAATCACGATTTTGCATAACACTGCTAGATTGCATTTCCTCAGTGGCATATTGTAGCCGTACACTGTGAGCACATTCTCTTGCATGACATTTACTTCTTTATGAACAGCGGATGACTACCGTTACCCAAGCCTGGGTAGCTACGACACGGGAGACCCCAACACCACCAACTTGTATCTGGGCAATTTAAACCCAAAGATGACAGAGCAGGAGCTCTGTGAGATCTTTGGCCGCTATGGACCCCTGGCCAGTGTCAAGATCATGTGGCCCCGATCACAGGAAGAACGCCAGCGCAAGCGAAACTGCGGTTTTGTTGCCTACATGAATCGCAAGGATGGCGAGCGCGCAATCAAGCATCTCAGTGGTATGGCCCTCCTTAAGCAATGCTCTGCGCAGTGTCATGGGTCGGGGTTACCGGTGAACCTCTATAATATAAAGAAGTACTCGATTTAACCAGTTTTGATCCTGGCCACATTTTGATAAGAGGGAAATACAAAAACAACAGTGTACTTGGATTTGAGCTAACGTTTTAGGAACCCCATGTGGTTGAAATTAATCCAGAGCTCCCCATCACAGCATGCCTCATAAACATATCTAAATTTTGGCACACAAAACCCCGGAATCTAATCTCTAATTTAACAAATTAAAAAGTAATTCTCTATCTAAGCTCTGTTGAAGGTCATGTAAGTTTCTCCAATTTAGCTGAGAGAACCTGCTTTGTAGTTTTGATGCAGTAAGGTCCTTGCATGTCATATGCCTACACTGGGACCTTTGAACTGAACAAGAAAGATAGAGACGTGTAACTAAACAGCACTTGGGCAAATAACAGAAGCTTCGGCTTGGAGGCTTCAATTTGAGGGTTCCCTTGCTTGCCGAGTGTTGATCACAGTGTGCTCATAGCCTGACATGAAGGACTGTCCTGCACCGAGAAATTGATGTGACAAATGAAGTGTGGTGTATGGTATAGATAGAAGCGTCTTCAATATAGGTATCTGACTTGTTTCTTGACCCTTGTGGCCCCTGTGCTTATTGCAGGCCAGGAAGTAATGGGTTTTGAGATGAAAATGGGCTGGGGCAAGGCAGTGCCCATCCCCCCACACCCAGTATACATACCACCAGCCATGGTGGAGCTCACGCTGCCGCCACCTCCTTCAGGCCTTCCATTTAATGCCCAGCCCCAACGAAAACCCAGTCGGCCTATTGACCCTCAGACCATGCCGCCCGAAGAGTTCGAGAAGGTCAGTGAGAGCCTCGAATGCCACTAAGGTCATTATTAGTTCGTACACTGCACAGATGTGAGCTTCAGGGTTTTAGGATCCTAGTTTCAGTGTCTTTGAATAAATATCGCTTTCGTTTTGTATAAATATTGTAAATATAATTTTTGCAAGCATATTTAACTTGAAAACTTTTATCACGTGTTGGTTACGGGCTTAGAACTGGCTTGTCATTTGCTATATGTAATTGTGCCATGACCATCACATGTTACAGCTGAAGGCGTTATTATGCTTGCGTCATGCCTGGGTACTTTTTTTTTTTTTCATCTCTTTCTGATGAAACAGTTTGTTAGTTTTAGGAAGTAAATGTGTCAGGTTGCAGTAGGGGATAAACCCTGCGGCAGGGTACTGCGGGGAGGAAGCTAGGCAGTAAAATGTGCCCGTGGTGTCATGTGATATAGTCGAGGCAAAGTGTTGGCAGGCTTCATCTTTTGTAGCTTACATGTTTCACATGGACAGGCACGCATTGCTTTCATTTGCGTTTCTTCGCGTAGCACTGCTCATAGTCTTTGCCTTTTTTTTTTTTCTTACTGCTGTCACCGAATGTTAATATTAATGAGTATCTCATCTGTCCCATGTACGATGCGATGCTGTTTCCTGCAGATATTAGCCAACGCAGTAGTGAAAGTGGTTATCCCTACAGAAAGGTACTGGAATTCTTTTTTCTTCTTAATGCCTACATTGTCGTATTGCTCCATGCTGAATTTTATAAGTTAGTGTTTGTGTGTTGTCTTGCCAAAGCTCCTTCATCCACTTTGTCAGCAGCCTAGCTAGCTTTGAATTCCTAACAAAGGATAGGCTTCAGATTGCCAAGGCATTTGTTTTGAGGTAGCTACAGAAAAAAATAAAAATAAAAATGTCTGCATGTCAGTATAGATGTCTGTAGATGCAATTATCTAAATGTTTACCCTTCTCAGGCCTGCACGGCTGCATTGTTGATTTTTATAGTTGATAGCTCTTGCTTTCCTTTGTTAGGTTAATTGCAAGCAGGATTTGGTTGACCAAGAATCTATGCCACCATTTTGCATGCCAGTTTTCTACATTATTTCTCAGTCGTAATGTTAGCTGATTATCATCTTTATAGTCAGCAGGAACATGGCACGAGCAAAAGAGGGGCTTAAGTACTTTTTGTTAACGTAACTTGGGCAGTCATTTTTAAAACTGGGAAATCTTCCTGTCCACCCTTCTAGGAAATCATAATAGCTGTTATCTCAGGTGTATTCTTACAGCCATCTTGATGTACCAAATCAGTTTAGTGAATTCATTACCATACTACGAGTAGCATTAATGGACAGAAGGTGCCGTGCCTCAGTGGGACCAACAAACAGCATTTTGCACATGTGAGAATCTCATACCAGTGCTGTTTGATGCCACCTTGTGTAGCCAGGTGTGTTGCCAAATTGCTGGAGGAAAAGAAAGGCAAGCTGTAAACTCTGAAAAGCATGAAACAAAACAATACTGGAGGTGCAGATTTGTGGATAAAATAAAATTCGCTGAAATTTTAAAGATGTGTAACTCTGTTGTGCTTGTATCTGGTTTTATTGATGCTTTAAATGTATGAAGTTATTTGAAACTACTCACTATTTGGCGAGACTGAAGAGGATATATGTGCTCAGGTGAACAGCCTGAACAGCCAACTGCAGTTGCACAGCGGCACACAGGCCCTGGCTATGTGACGGGGCAAACTTCGCATTTACACGGGCTGTTATGTGAAGCGACCACACCTTAGTAATCCTTGCTCTTTTCCTCGCTCATTGGTTTTCCAGTGGATCATATTTATCTGTAGCGCAAAAGGACAGAGCATGCTTATTAGGCAACACACACAATTGCTGCGCTTACAACTAAAAATCAGTTGTCCTCCTCTTCTCCTGTTTCACCAAAGTTGACCGTTGGGCAAGCTGTTGCTGCATAATCAGTGTTTTCCATCACAGTAGACACGGACAACAAAATAGACACACAGAGCATTGCGTGTGTTTATTCTGTTGTCCATGTCTAATGTGCTGGAAAAACAACTCTCCCATCGCCTGAAAACTGCTGCTAGGCTTGTTCTAAGCTAGTTAGAGACTATATCTGGAAGGCAGCTGCTATTTGCTTTACTTCATGTGGAACAATTTTCTTATTGAGAATACTAGTGCTAGTGAAGGTTTTGAAAGCATTACTAATTACTGAATACAAAATAAATAGTCCTGTGAGCGTAGGGATGCCTCTAGTAGTGCTGGTGCGAGTCTCACATATGTTTCTGCAGTTTGGTCCCACTGAAGTGTGGCACCAAGTATTAAACAAACACGGCTTTGCAATTCAGAAGACTAGTACAGTACGCAATGCTATCATGTTGGCCCTTTATAAGCCAGAAAACAGATTAGGCAGCTGAAATATTATTTGCACTTGTTCCCGAGTTTTTTGTGACAGCATTTCATTTGTGCTTGGGACAAGCTGAGGCACCAGTTGCGCAGTTTTTTCTCGACTGTTGGGGCGCAGTTTTTGCTCGACCGTTGGAAGGTTAAAAGCACATGTATTTTGGCAAGTGCCTGCTTGGAGCAGAACAAATACAACATATCAAATGGACAATGAACTTTTTTTACTTACATCAGAAAGCATAGTCAATCTCGATGCCCACTCTTCTCCTAGCGCCAGTTTTCTTTCATGGTGTGTGTCCTGTTGTGGAAGATCCATGCATGAACCCACTTTTTTCTCTCTCTCTCTCTCTCTCCCATTTTATTGGTCTCATGCATAGGACATTCACTGCCTGTCTTTTAGTTGTATCACTTTTGCGTTGTAGTGTGAAGCTACTGTGCGACATGCTAGCATATTGTCTGCATGAGAACCAGGGTAGATAACACTGAGGGTTAGGTGTTTTACAACGTCTTCTGTGGCCCTTCGTGCAAATTAATGTCTCCTTTTTTTTTTTTTTTTTTTTTTTTTTTTTGTTCGATGGCCACATTGTCATTGCCCCTTGGGCGGGTACTACCTGTGGCTCTTTCTCTCTTGACCCATTCCCAACCCACAGGAGCCTACTCTGCCTGATCCATCGCATGATCGAGTTCGTCGTACGAGAGGGGCCAATGTTTGAAGCCATGATCATGAACCGGGAGCTCAACAACCCCATGTTCAGGTAGGATGGCATGCAGTTGCCATTATTTTTTGGTTGTCTCGTAAGAGCCCCTCCCCCTGGCCTTTAGTCGATCGTTTTAAGTACTTTCCTTCCTAGCTTCAGTTTCTGGAATACTGAACCTTTGTAACTTCAGTTTCGGGGATAATTGTACTGTGTGGCTGTTACTAAGCATTACATACATTAGTTTCACACATGTATTGCTGGTTTTTCTGCTTGCAATTGTCTATGAAAAATATAATGGTGTTTGAATATGAAGACAACTGAATTTATGGGGTCCATTTTTTAATGTTGGAATGCAGCAGGGCAGTGAAGTTTTACATATTATATAAAGAAACTGGCAAGACGATTGGTTGCAATTTCTGGTGGCCACTTACTACTTGTGACATCATCTTACACATTTAGTTCAGTTCCTGGAATTATATTGCTGGGAAAAATTTTCCTGTTTATAGAGTTGCCACATTTCTTATGTGCTGTGTTGTGTGATGCAATGAAGTGCCCATGTATGAGCCCTGAGCTGGCTATTCTAGGTTCCTCTTTGAGAACCAGAGCCCTGCTCATGTCTACTACCGCTGGCGGCTCTTCTCCATTCTACAGGTGAGTTCTGAGCATGTCATTTATAGTGTTCTATATTGTAGTTTCAACGCTTGTGACAGAGGAGGGGACGGGAGCTGTTTCTTTCCTGAATCTTGTTTACCAAAGTAGTGTTTCATGGAGGAGCATATCCTAGAACCCACCTTGTTATAGTTCCTTTTTAAACAGACATCTATGATCATGAGTTAAAGCCTTTACTGGTCATGGAGAGCAAGAAGACAGGAGATGCGGTGCTTTATTTAGTTTATGAAGCCATAATTGTTTCATTGTGGTTTTTGCCTTTTACCTAAGTGATTGCACCAGGAACGTTCTACAGTTGAATCTCGATCATTCCAACTCGAGGGGGCTCTAAAGTTTATCTGAACTAAAAGAAGTTCGAATTAAAGGAAGCTAATTGAATGGCGGATTTACCTGCAGTTCCACATGTGCATTGACATGAGTGGGAAGTTCCATAAGAATAATGCACATGTATTTACACATTACAGTCAATTAGTGCTTGTACTGTGATAGAAGACAGCGGGTGCACGTGTGTACTATAAAAGGAAACATTCCATGTCTTGTGACAATTGCCCCTTCAAACTTTTGGTATGCTTCACCGCGTAAAACTGCTGTACTGGGGCGAAGTTGACTATCAGGAACCGGCATTATGCAACGCACCGTGCTTTCTGCGCTCCAAAGCCATTGGTGAGGATTATTATAGAGGCACAGTCGGCGCCATTGCCAACAGTGGCGAATTGTTTCAATGAAAAAACACGGCACCGAACAGCAAGAAGCTTGATAGCGAACGTCAAAGTAGCTAGGCCTAGCGTCACTGCATTGTTGCTACGGCTGCCAGCGGATCTGCATGCGAGAGCACCGGCTCGAGGCGGCGCGATAGTCGAGATGGCGATGGTGGTGGTGGCTTTGATTAATACCTTCTCGGACCTGCGATCATGGCAAAAAAGTCTGGAAAGTCGGACGGTGAAGGTTTTTTGTGTTCAAAATTTAAGACGTCCTTATGCATTGGCTCTGGGGGTTACGTAGTGGTGCTGCGACACTAACATAATTCACTAATCTGGCACAAACAAAAGTAATCAGTAATGCGCGCCTGCACACAAATTTCCGCCACTTTTCTTTTTTTTCCCTTCCGTGCACGGCGTTGGAGTCTCTCCTAAGCTCTTCCTCTATGGCGGGGTCTGAGGAACACTGGCCGGAGGTGCCGCCGTATGATTTGGCGTGCTGAGAGCATTGTCGGAGCGCAGTATGTTCGAATTAACCGTCGCAAATGCTTGTGCTTTCGAATTTCCGTGCATTTTTGCCCATTGTAATACACATAACCTTGACAGGACCACAGCGTCAGTTCGAATAAACCGGAAGTTTGTATTAAGTGTGTTCAAATTAATAAGGTTTGAGTGTAATACATTTTGCTTAGGACTGTAGGAATAGAGCATAGTAGCACCCGGAAAAATGTATTGCATCAACATGCTGAGTATGCTTTTAGCATCACAGTGACTGGGCTTCACTTATGACCAAGAAAACGCATTACTGAGGGTACTGTATATAACTGTTGGTGTGTTGTGTGTGATTCAGTTATGACAACAGTGCAAAAGTATACAGCAGACTCCCTTTAAGACGAATTCAGACGAATTCAGACGAATTTAAGACGAAGAGTACGTCTGAGGTGGACTGTCTTAAGCGAATTTTTTTTATATTGAGTCTATGAAAAACCAAACAAACGTTCCCATGTTCTTCGTTATATGCGAAAATTCGGCTTAACTGAGTTTGTCTTAACGAGAGTTCACTGCAGTGTCCCCTTAAACAGCCACTTCAACTCTGTCGACATTTCATGTTGATTGTGTGCGGAAGCAAGCCACACGAGTAGTGAAATGTGCTGCGTAACAAATACAACTATCAAGTTCTGGCTTTTTAAAAGTTAAAAAAATTCATGGGAAACTGGCCAGTACATAGCATGGAAAATTTTCTCAATGTAAGCATTGCTATTACAGAGTGACCTCTAAGCATGGTCAGTTATTTACCATGCAATTTCACCTGTCATCTGGGCATTTCTTGGAGTGAAAGTAATGTAACTGCACATGTTATCCTACCAACAAGTTTTCTATAACTAGTAAGCCTGCTGTTGTTTGCCTTCTATAGGTTCCTTATTATTAGGGCTGCATCTTCAAAATCAAAGTACAATATCTCTACAAGGTCACTGCATATAGTCACTACTCAGAGAAACGAAAAGGGGTCCTTTCTTTTTGGACGTAGCTGTAATTGCAGCAAATAAATGTAGTGTACTAAATGCAGTCAAGCTCCACGTGCCGCCAAATAACCCATCACAGATAGTCTGCCGAAAGCTTATCCAACTGTTTTGTTGTTGCTTACACACTAATAAAACATTTATTTTTCACGATGTAGCTTGACTGTTTGGTGCAAATGTTAGTGCAGTCACTAATGGAGCTGAGCAATCTTTACAGATGTACCGTTATGATGCCAGACAGTGCCAAGCTGTAAAAAAAAAAAATCACTTTTTTTATTTTATGAATCTTGTTACAAAACTAGATTGCAAGGTGATATCTGCTATAGGGACACTGTTCTTTTTCATCCTCTACCCCACTCCCCGACTGCACTTGCAGGGTGACCACCCTAACAGGTGGCGAACACAGGAGTTCCGCATGTTTGAAACGGGTTCCCTCTGGAAGCCACCCCCGATGAACCCATACCTCCAGGGCATGCCTCCAGAGCTGGTGGAGAAGGAGCAGGAGGCCTCACCTGCTAAAGAAGAGAACAAGAAGGGCTCACTCAGTGACAGGTCAGTTGCTGGGTGTAGGCAGGTTAACAGAAAGTGCTTGCCTTTGTAAGTGGGAATGTCATAGGGGCTTCAGGGTTTTGTTGTGGGCACACCGCGCAGCCCACCCCTACTAAGTCACCACCGTTTTTTTTTTTAACTGCACCCAGGCACAGTGCAAAAGCATGACACCTTGCCAATGCCTTGTGTGGCAGTATTGCTTTTAGCAGTGGTTGAAATGCTGCTTCAGTTTCTCCAATCTGCTGCTTTCCATTAAATCTGCTCCAAGACAAATTGTGCAACCTCTGAGGCCGCTGCAAAGGGAGTTTGGTCAATGCCAGGGGGTGGTCGCCGCCACCTTATGCAAAGAATGCAGTCGTGTCTTCTGCCCTTCATAAAGCTAAAGCGTCACTGTGCTAATTCAATCAATCCAGTGTGCGCTCACACATGTTCATGGTCTGTCATATTCGGGGGTTGTACATAGTCTAGGATGAAGTTGTGTTGTGTTTAGTTGCGTGTACTCGGTCAATTCTGCGTTGTCGACGTGCCCCACGTTTGTACATTGTACCCATGGCATACATAGCCTTAGTGGGAGAGGCACTCCTGAACTGATGATACGTACTTAGTATTGTTGCAGTATTTATGCTAGGCGTTGTCTATTTTTGGATTCTGTTCTCTGTCATGGCTTTTATTGCTTCTGAAGGGCACTGATGATACCCCTCTTGCAGCCCTTGTACTACATAGTACATGTGAGTTGGTCCTTGTGCTTCATTTCAGTTGCAATTCTAGACACTCCGGGCATATTTTTGCCATCAGTGCCAGTGTGAGGTTCCATATAAAGTCGAAGTGCTATAAAATCCTGTCACACCCAACGGGTCATATGCTGTGGGTGAGAAGGAAAGCATGTGAAAGCGAACCGAGAAGGTTGGAGGTGGTGTGATAAGAGCCAGGGTGCACAAGGCATAAGGTGGGGGGGGGCATGAGTGTGCGGTATTGTGAGCAAGCGTGCAATAAGCGTGCATGTGAGTGCATGTCTCTTGCGCCAGCCCGGCCGTGGCTGCACATGGCTGTGCAAACGACTGAGCGCGTAAATGGCCCGCACCTAATCTTGGAGGTCATCATCATCATCAGCCTGGCTATGCCCACTGCAGGGCAAAGGCCTCTCCCATACTTCTACAACAATCTTGGAGGTAATCCTCAGTGAATGCAAAAGTTGGGCAAGCCACGATGGCTGGTGGTTGCATGTGTACTGTCTTCCTGGGCACCTAGTGCTGATGGGATGTCGCATAGTCTCAAGTTTTGGAGACTCGTTGAAGTGAGTGGCAGCAGAAGAATTCGCGCCCCTCTGCAGGCTTCACACCAGCGTTGGGATAGCAAGTGGTCATGATCATTGAGTGAGATCTGTTCGCGTTTGCAGGTACACGCGTGACACGATGCTCTTTAATTTATTTAGTTAGGAAATGTTTATTCCATTTTATATGACTGATAATATCGCGAATCTTACTTCATGTAGTTGTGTAATATTTTGCTACTGCTTCAGTGCTTTGACTTATGGGTGGCGAAACTGTGACATTTAATTTGCTATACAGCATTATGTGTATTGGGGTTATGACCGATAAATCTTCTTGTTTTTAATGGCAAAAAGGTACTGTGTGCTGTAATCTTATATTGTCTATTGTGCTGTGAAATTATAACTTCTCTGCTGCTGACTAAAAGCCACATTTTTAAGTGCTGTCAGTGTTGGCAGAGTTCTGCAAACCAATTTGTTTCGTGTCTTCTGTGTTGTGTTGGTTTGGTGTGTGGCTGTTCACTGCTCATCAGAAAGTATTCTAAAACTGGTACAGCGCAACATAGAAAGGAAGAAACAAGCTGAGCCAGCCAGATGAAAGAAACGAGCGCTGAAAGAAAAAAAAGAATGCAATACCAACTCGCCCAATCCTCAACCTTAGTGATCATCAAGAAGCACTCTAGTGCACTCCTATTGTCATTTTGGCACAGCTGTAATACCAAGCTGGCATTTATTTATTCTAGTCAGTATTTAAATTTTGTGTTATATCTGTAACAAATGCACTAAATGTAGCTTTTGTCCTCTGTTTTTCTTGTTTTGGCAACCTGCTACAAAACTAAGGGCAGCTGCTACAAATTTCCATTTTCCTTGCTACAAAATCTCACCACTGTTTTAGTGATCCCAGATAGCAGAGAGAGAGAGAGAGAGAGAGAGAGAGCAAATGATAAATGAAAGGTAGGAAGGTTAACCAGGACTGAGCCCAGTTGGCTACCCTACACTGGGGAAAGGGAAAAGGGGACGGAAAGATTAAAAGAAGATATATCGAACAGCGCGGTGATCACGAAATAGTTCGATATAGCCAGAATTCAATATATAAAATCACGTAAAAAGCATGTAAAAAATTTCTGCAAATTAAATAATGAACTTCTGCGCGATCGGGGACCGTTATTCGGAGCACGCGTTATGCTGTGCCGCGCGCAATTGGCTTAGGCCGCGCTGACTTCATCAGCCGTGAACGTGCAGTCGATTGCTTCCGCATGCAATTAGCCTAGGCAGTGCCGACTTCTTCAAAAGTTGGGGCAGTCTAGGCCAAACGCGCACGGCACAACTGAATGCGCGCTCTGCGAACGACCCCTGATCACGCCCCAATCGTGGCGCAGGTAATACACACTTAAAGCTTCACACAAAGTATTTATTTGGCTGAATACTGCAGCAGTGTAGCCTGCATCTTATTGGCAGCCACGTGCAATTTTTGCCGGAGTTGCCGGGCAACTCCGGCAATTTTTCAATGTCCACTGATATTAATAAAGTTTTGAATGCATTCTCTTTTACACTCTGATTATCTGTGCCAAGCAATATTGCTGCAAGTCATTTAGTTTTCCTGAAAATGAATTTTAAAAATTGGTTGCGTTCCCGACTCATGACCTTTTACTGGCCACCCTGTGTTTGCGACGTCAGAGACTACACTGCCACTGTCACTAAAATCGCCGCTGTTTACTTAGGAAAATCTGTAAAAGCTCCCTGTGTCAACAGGAGACACCATCAGCTTCGCTTCTATGGCGTTAGCGCCATGTGTACTGCAAGTTTAGTACGCATTCTGCGTGTTTATGGTTGTATAGGATCTGACATCATCGACTGATCATGACGTCACACGAAGCAGCTACCTGTTTAGGTTTCGGTGTCTTGTTTATTGTTTATTTAAAATATTTGATGAATTTTCAAGTAAATTGAACAACCCTACCGGTGACTGGACTGTCAATGCCATTTGAAAATGTCTATATCCTAATATGGTTAAAAAACGCCTGAGTTGACCTTTAAACACGGAGTCCTCAACATAGTCTAAACGATCCACAAGCGATAGGCCGGTGCCGTCTGTTGCACCACAGGAGCGACGTAGAAGGGCCACACCACCAGTTAAAGTTCGGAGCGGGGCAACATCAGCTCTTGCGGGATCAACCTCGGCAGCATCTTCGTTGGGCCGCTACTTCTGCTGCGATCTCCAAGTCCCTCAGTCGAAGCATGTTGAAACACTGTCAATAACAAAGTATTGAATAATGTCTGCTAAGGCGTCTATGAGTGAGCCCAGTGAGCACGCACTGTTGCGCGTGTTTGTCAATGCAAAACGCCAGTCCTCACAACGCATGGCAGGCGCAGAGCGCGGCACTGAGGAGTGGGTGCGACAAATACAATGCGTCATTGACGTTGGCGAACTAGCTAAGCCGCTGCATGCCTACGCTCATAGATTCAAATGTTGCCCTCAGCGCGATCGCAGCATTCGGGAACGCCCACCGTGGCACCGCTATCTTCGAGGGTGTTGCGGGAAAGCTCGCCGCCTGTCAATGGAGCACATGTGGTCCGTGGTTGCGGAGTTCAATATATCTATTTTACGTCCGACCCCGTTCAAAATAAAGAATTAATAATGCATGCTTTTTTTCCAAGTTATATATAAAGTGTTCAATATACGCAATAATTCGATACATCCGTGTTTGATATATCGAGGTTTGACTGTACAGTAAAAGCTCGTTAATTCAGAACTTGTAAATTCAAAATTTCGGATAATTCGAAGTAGCTGCCGCAGTTCGTCCAACAATGTAGTGAAAGCAATTTGTAACACATCTCGTTAATTCATACTGAAATCCGCACCACCACCGATAACTTGAACTCCGTGCCATTGTTGATTGGGAGAGTGCTAGTGCACGAAAGCATCTTGGCGACGCTGGCGATGCCACGCAAGCCGCGCAGCTTTGCTTTTTCCACCAGCGGCAAGGACGATAACACCGTCGCCGCACGCCGTGTTCTTTGTGTACGAGCGAAATCGTGCAACAGTGAGCCGGCGCACGCAATTCAATCTTGCGTGCGCAAGCGAGGAAGGCGGGGCGGAGTGCACCCTCTCCTTTAATGTGCTAAGCTTGGGGGTGAGGTGGGGGAGGGGGGAGGCGCTCTTCTCCTGCGGCTGCTGCTTATGGCGCGGCCAAAGTGTGTGCCTGTGTGGGCCTCATCTTCAAAGCGATTTGCGATGTTTGCAGAGTGCGCGTAGTGCTGGTAACTTCATAAGCAATGTCCATTCTATGTTTCGTTCGCATTGAAGCGAGAGCTGTACGAAGATAAATTCACTTGCTGCTACTGCTGCGTTTTGTCACTCGTGTTTTTTAGCGAGTTTCCATGTTCATCAAGCGAGATGTGTTCATGCTTACCTACGCACGCTTGGCACCGTGCTTGTTAATTTAGTTAGTAATCAAATGTTTACAAGTTTGTACGGCTGATAAAACTACTATCCTTACTTTGTATAGCTATCTACTAATTTGCTATCGCAATCGATTGTTTGCTTTTTGGGCAAAACTGTGAATTTTTTTTCTCTGCACCAGTCAGCGCGACAAACGCGCAAATGGAGCAAGAGCTATCTCGACGTCAGGCACATTGGACCGCATTGGCCGCGTCCAGTTGCGTTGGCTGCACCAGTGATTCGAAGTATAGGCATTGTTGTTGACATCATTGTGACGTAGCGTGTGTGCGCGCATGTTCACACCACGTCAGACTATATACGTGCCTTAACCGAGCAATTTTTTTCTCTGACTTTCATTAGTTAGAATTTGGATTAAGTCAAATTTTCCTAGCATCCCCGCGGCATTACAATTAACAAGCTTTTGCTGTACAAGGGGATTGTGGTAATCGAACTTGAGGGAGTATTTACGTCATTGCTGTTGCTCACGGTAATAGAATTTGCTGAGAAAAGCTAGAGAATATGCCCAAAATTGGCTTTACACTTGCTGCTAGAAGTTGCTTGTCACATGGGACACAGAAATCAGTAGGTGGTTGGTTACCTGATGCTAAATAGCATTCAATAAAGACTATTGGCAGGCCATACACACTTCCTCAAAAACTTGCTGACATTCATTTGGGAGATCTGTCATCACAAAGCTAAGAAGAAGACAAACCACGTATGGCATGAGTGACCATTTGTGTGCAGACAGGCCTATGAAAAGGCATAGCACGCTTTGACATTTGCTTGGTCTAGCCGCATGCAATAATGTATGGCAGTACAACAATGTACTCTTTTATGTAGGACTTCTCAGTAGATGCCTAAACGGTAAAGTGTTCTAGCGTAGCAAACTGCAAATTATTTTGTCTTCTTTCACCATCATCTTTCACAATTCCTGCATGCAAATTATTATCTCCAACTTAGAAATAAAGACACAGGGATAATATATTGAAGACAAAGTATCTATTAAGTTCTTCTAGAAGAGCCTCTTGTCATGAAAGAATGTCATTGAAATAACTCAAAGCCAAGGAGGGAATCAGTGACAAACCTTAGGCATTTGGAAATGTATCTGAGATCATCTGAAGAATGTGGATTCATTGTAGGAGGGCAACAACATGCTCATGGTATGCTCAATTTTTTTCCTTACAGCCAACGAGACAAACTTGAAGACATGCTGCGTAACCTTACCCCAGAGCGTCCTCGCATCATGGAAGCCATGGTCTACTGCATTGAACATGCTGATGCGGCTGAGGAGATTGTTGACTGTATCACCCAATCGCTGTCCATCCTGGAAACACCTTTGCACAAAAAGGTGAAATTTTGTGGGCCACACCTACGGTGGGCAGCACCGTTATTCGCCAAGCACTGTCATACAGTTTAAAAACTAATCGCACAGCACAGAGAAGCCACCACTAGGGCACAGATAAGCATAGTTGGCACTAACAGCACCACTGTCTCATCAGTTTCACGCTTTCTTTGATGACCAACGTCCAGATTACTACTTCTGAAATTAGTTTCTCTTGTTTTTCTTTTTCTTAGTGCAAAAATCACTACATAAACACCTCTTTTTTTTCGTATTTTCAACTCGTTCAGCATTGGTGATTGGCACTGTGTGTGCCATAAAGGATCCAGTGCTAGGCAACATCTTAATACACACAACAGGACATTTCTGTCCATTCAGAGGGAATTGAACTATGATAACTCATACATGTTAAGATTGTAATTAAGTAGAGGTGTGCGAATATTGGAAATTTTTTAATAAGGAACCAAATCGTCTCCTATTCGATTTGGTCTTTGAATTGAATAGTCACTCTTCGTAAATGCGAATATTTTTTGAATACTTTTTGAATACTTCAAAACGCCAATTGCACCCAAATAAACACACAGTTGGAGCAAAAGTACGGTAAGTTTTCACCCCCACAGGCATAGTATAGACACAAAACATGAGAACTTGTGTAGTGGAGCAGGCTATGTTACCTAGGTATCCATATTTTACAGGCTGTACAGTGATCATTCAGAATCTGCGCGTGGGAAGATACAAATTGTTTGCTTTTAATGTTCCATTTGAGCTTTTGATAAACATAGCTTCATAACGTACTGTGTAAGAGCAGAAACTTGGTAATTTTAAGAATGCTATGATGTGAAAATTGTTTTATATTAATTGTGATAACGGCTGTTCATTATTTGAATACTATTCAATAAATACTCAATTCAATTTGCTTCTGGCACTGTTTGATATATAATCAATTTGATATAAAAAATAACTATTAGCTCTCCCCTACAATTAGGGGGTCCTCGTGTGTGCCAGATAAAGCAGGTAGACCATAAAGGCATAGCACAGGTCAGCCACAATCGGTGGTGTCTCGACAAACTTTTTTACTGCGAACGTGACTTGTCACTTTCACTCACAACCCTGGCTCATTTTGTGCGGAAGGTGGCAGACCTCTGCGAAACTGTACACTTTTGGTGAGCACGTAGTTACTTTACCTTTATCTCTTGAAGAACTTCATAGCCCTCGTTTGTATTGCTGTTCTCGTCATCTCATACAAATTGTTAGTGCTTGCAAGCTCTTGGCAGAACTCCCGAAATGTCTGCGGAATATCAAGCCCTCATCACTTGCTTCACATTGCTGCAGCTGCATTGTCATGATGTGCACGTTTACCCAAATTGCAAATGCTTTCCATTTTCCTGACCATTTCATATCCACTCATCGGTTAATCATCTATCACAATGTATTCAATGAGTTTGACTCTAGCTTCTGAGCAGTAGCTAGAGCTTGTCATCTGATTAGCTAATGGCTTCCCACAAGGTTTTAAAATTGTATGCCTTGCACTTAGTCAAAGGAACACGAATGCTTGCCACAACTACCATGCTATCATGGCTTAAAAATTTGTCCTTAAGACCAATATGGCATTACATGTAATGCAAACGTGAAAAAAACGCGTGAAATGTTACCATAGTTCATACAGGGGCCTAAATACCATAAAAACCGGACTATAGGTCGGACCGGAATATAGGTCGATCCCCCAACTAACGAATTCTAAAAATGAACAAAAATATTTTTCAATGGCAAAAGTACCGAAAAACACCCTTACCTTGAAACAAATGCGACTCATGCACAATAGTGACAGTATTTATTTAAATGCTGCTCGCATGTGCACCCGGCCAATTTTTAACAGTATGTATTGTGCGACCATCAACCCGCGTGCTTGTCAGCACCTTATTAACGGCGCTGAGCGGCGAAACAAACGAGATGCGCAAATGTGTACACGTGAGCTTACTTTCGCTATTTCGCCGCTCTGTGCTGTGATGATAAGGTGCTGACAAATGCACGGGTCGATGGTCGCGCAATACTGTTAAAAATTGGCCGGGTGTACAGTACACAGAAGGGCACGAAGTACGCAAGCGCTACTATGAATCAGAGCAACGCCTTTGATCAGAGTCGTCCGAACTAGAGTCGGATGACGAGTGCTTGTCACTGCCCAGTCCAGAGGCGCGTGCTATCTCTACCGCTTTCAAACGGATGCATTCGGCAGTCACAGGCAGCGATCTTACACGCAGCTCCCAAACGAACTCCGCAACCTTGTCTTCCAGTTCTGCGGTCTGCCCACAAAATGACGTTTTCTGTTGGTTTACTGCTTCTGCCTCCGCCAGTACCGAATGCTCTTTTCGGATACTCCAAATTCATGCTGTGCCGCGAGGTTGCCGTGGGCTTCCGTGCACTCAATCGCCTTTTCCTTGAAGGCGGCGGTGAATTGCCGTCGGCTTCCGCTCATTTTGAAACAAAATGTTAAAAAGCAGCCTTTAACCAATATAACTTTGTGACAATGTAAACGCAAATTGGCGGTGCCACAATGTCGCCACGCCGCGCTGCTGATGGCGATGGCGAAGGCGGCTCTTTATTTCATCCACCCATTGTTGCAAGACTTCCGTAGTTTTTCCACCAATGTCTGGTATATAAGACGAGGGTCGACTTTTCTCAATGGTTTTTTTGAAAAAAAAGTTCGAGCTATATTCCAGTTTTTACGGTATGCACAAATTATTTTGAGGTGATGAATGTGGTGATGTCTACTTACCGACTATCTTTTCGCTGGGCGTTGCCATCACTTTTATAGTGTATTTGCAACTCTTCGTACTTGTCGCGCTGCGGGGCTAATCTAAACTAACTAGTGCACAGCCAAACATGTCTCTGAATTAGCAAGCATTTGAGTCCATTAAATAATGCATACGTTTGCTTCCTTTGACAGTCTTTTTGCCAACATTTTCTTTATTTCCATCCTTTTGTTTTCAGGTGGCCAGACTATACCTTATCTCTGATGTACTGCACAACTGCAGTGTCAAAGTGGCAAATGCCTCATTCTTCAGAAAAGGGTACGTGCATAAATGGTTTGATTTCCTTCTCTGCAGCCATAGCCACCAGAGAGGTACTAGTCAAGCTTCTGCTGTTTGTGTGTATTTAAGCCGTAATACTTCCACTGGAGTGTTAGAAAAATGTGTTCATTTTGTAAGAAAAAAAATTCTGCACAATATCGGAACTGAAGGCACGCGGTGTAAACTGCTTTACCAGGGTGGGAATTGTTTTTCTTGGTGTAGCGACCACATAGCAGAGAACCATATGCCGAAAATGTACACATTTTTTGTAATATACATTGGAAATTTAAAAGCAATGTCTGAAAGAAGGGGAGAGAGTGAAAGATTGATTGGTTGACAGAAGGGAGGGAAGCCTGGCCGTCTCACCTTAACGATGTTTTTCCAGCTTTCGTTTCCTTATTCAGAACTGCATACGATACTCTGCGTAGCAAAGCTTCACTAAGGTCCTGTTGATCGGTGCACATTGAAGCCGTGCTGCAGACTAGATGCGCAATCACACGCTGGCTAGCAAATACAATTGAACCTTGATAAAGGCTGACATGAATATAATGAATTATTAAGTGTATAAAGAAATAATTTGAAAGGTTTCTTGCTGATATCAACATGTAACAAATAAATCCTTATAGTGAATATTGGATATACCGTATTGCCTGGTGTGTAAGTAGCGGTCCTTTCCTAAATTTATTGTCTGTGCATCTTATAGAACAGTGCGACTTATACATGTTTTTTTTTCCCCGGAAAAAAACAAAACTGCCATCAAAATCGAATTATATGTCATGGCCGCACGAAGCGTGCTGGGTTGACTTCCTCGAGCAGTTGCTACGAGTTGTGTGCGCACTATGGAGATGATTGAGTTGCCGAGTGCCATGCGTGAAGGAAGGAGAAGCTGTGCAAGCGGTGGCAGCTCGACCGCGAGTCGACCGACCCCGAAGTCGTCGCATCTGCAGATCGCTTTCGAGATACCGTGGGTGCCGCTGCACAATTTAAGCAGTTGCTACCAGGGTACAAGCCGTGCCCCCTCTCCCACCCGTGCTGCCCTTCTGCTTTCCTCTCTTGTGCGGGATTCGGCTCACAGGCCGCACGCGTTCACTCGCACATACAGCATATGGCGCACGGGAACCATGTTATCGCCCTTGGACTTTATACGGAACATTGTAGTGACCATGACGGTAGGAATGCACCTGGAGTGTCCATATAATTTCTATCCCAATTCTAAAGGAATGGCACCAATACCTTGCGCATGACCTGCATTCGCGAAGTGGCACGTCACTGCATTATTTTTTTAATCGCTTACTGAATGAACAGGTGTGACGTATATAAACCCCCCCCCCCCCCCCCCCGCCCTCTTGGAGAAACTGCCATTTTGAGGGGGGTGCGACTTATAGACCGGAGAATACGGTAATGGAGGTATCTTCTTGTTGGATACATGTTCATTTCAATGAGGTTAAACCATGTTGTTGTTCACAGCTTTAGGCTTCAATTCCTCTACATTACAGCACCACATTTACTGACCTATGGTTTTTGTCTATAGCTCACCAGGAAAGTTTTGAGTGGAGCATTAAGACCTGTTTTGTGTGTGTTCCAGGTTTCAAGTTTGTCTGCCAGATATATTCAAAGAGATTCATGAAGCATTTAACAGCATTGAAGGACGATTAAAAGCTGAACAATTCAAGGTTTGTAAAGATGGGACCACTTGCATAAGTATGCGACCTGGGACTGCTTGCTTGAAGCATTTTTAACCAACTGGGAATTTGCCCACAGACAGAGTGCATTGTGCAAGTGCTTTTTACTTGCAAATAAATTTACTCACCTTCAGAATGCTTCATTACAAGCGGCCCCTGGTAGTACAGCCAAGCTTCAGTTAATACAACCCTAATGGGATCGACGAAATTGGTTCAATTATTCGGCAGGTCGAATTAAACAAGAGGCAGAAGAAACATGAAAACACGCTGCTGAATCATTTGGCAGCTTTTGCCATGACTGTAACATGTCCCTGAGTCCAACGCATGTGCACTTTTTGTGGAAGTAGAAAACTAATGTGAAAATTACGTTAGAGCTCCTAAGCAAAGTAGAAGTCGAAAGTAGAAGGCGCACTTTATATTTTAGCAAGACAATTGTAGCATGCCTCAATCTGGCAATTAAAAGAGCACAAAACGAGTGAACTTTACCTTCACAGAATAGAAAATTACTTAATGTCCATCATCATCACTCTTGGACGGCAATTAATCATTGTCTATGAATAACTACATCATGGTTCAAAGGACTCCGTAACAATCGCAAACAGGATGGTGGCCCATGCCTAGACTAACCATTTCGCTAGTTTGTGCAACAATGCATGCAATTCTCCGGAACGTCAAGAACCTGTGACGTGACTTGTTGGCGCTAGCTTACATGTAAAATAACTTATCGTGTCAATGTGCTTTCATATTCGGACTGAAAGCGGCGCTTCGTCGTCAGGCAACACAAATGCTTGTTCTTTCGTCATACATGCCATGTTGTGATGGCAATGGCAATGGTGCTATCTTCCCTGGCTCTGACAGTAGCTGTCAAGAACGCAGTTTTAGTTTTGTGTTGGTTTGCACGGCCCAACCAATTTTCGGATGAATATTCTTGGAAAAAGAGGCATGCTTTATAATTGGGGGAATACTTAATAATTCATTTTTCAGCTACCGTTTTTACTTTATCGCCTTTTTGGTAGCAGGCCGGAAACAGGCCTTTTCGACAGAAGATAACATGTTCGATGCATGCACCGTACCTTAAGTGCTGCCTAGAGGGACGTTGCCACTATTGGTGTCACCACTGCAGTCACCATTGGGGTCGGCTGCTTGCGTGATGAGCTGGAATTAATCCTGAGCCCCGCTGCTGTGGTGTTTTCACTATGAAGTTTTGATACATTTTCTGGGCCCCAGATGTGCTCAAGCTACTTAATTGTAGTTTTTTTGTCTGAGGTCCATTTTCTAATTGACTTGGATGAATAAAGCACTCATTTAGTCATTAAACCCCACGATTAGACTTGATTTGGCGTGGTAGTGAAACGGAAGTGGGCCTAAGAAAATCTGTGTTATTTTTTTGTTTTCTTGCATGAGGAGCCCCATTCATATGTTGCAACTTTCGTAGTTTACCGATGACTAAACAGGAAGGCTCATAGGCGATGTGACGCAAGTTCCAGCTAAGAATTGCTAGAAAGCTGCCAGTGACAATAGTACTGTCTTGACAGTCTCCGGCTAGGCAGTCTTTTGTTGATTTAGAATGCCTTACAAGCTCATATGCAGAGCATTGAGTAAGAGGGATCATAGAACAGATCAAAGATAAGTACATATTTGGGGAAAAAATACAACAAAATGAGAAGAAACGCAGAATTAATCCCTTCCATGCCACGCTGTTATCCCTCATTCTGAGAAATAGTAAACTTGCTGCTGCTGCTTTTGCAGTCCCATGGACAGTGTGCCATCTACCAAAAGCACAACTAAGCATTGAGACAAAACTAGGCTCGTGCATGTTATTGCTAGAAAAGTACCGTTGACAAGCTGATCTCGTTCTTGGCTCTTCTTAACAAATGCATGGACGAACCCAGCTTGTGAAAAGCATGGAAGGGGTTAAACAAAAACATATTTCGATCTGTCATTTGTAACAGTGGCATTGGCATCAAGTCTGACAAGCAATGGCACATGGTGTCACTGGAATCTTCTGTGTTTCCAGTGTCCCAAACTCGCAAAATTTCGGATGGTAAGACCTGACTTCCATGGAATGAACATGGACTGATAAACGAAATTAGGTGGCTACAAGTGCTGCTTCCTTTCATTGTATTTTCTGTGTTTGCATTCAGTAATGTAATTGGTTTTTAATGCTCTAATGAACCAGCTAGACAAAGTTGTCTTGCAAATCCCATTTGTCACATTTAGGTAACTAAGCAAAACGATATCTGCACCACTGGTACAGCAGGCATTTGAAACCCTGACCTCTCAGTACTGAGGCTGGCACTCTGTTGGCTATGTCTAGCACATGAGCACTGGTGCTGCAGTAGTAGTACTAGTAGCAGTAGTAGAATTGCCATGCTGGTCACATGACATGTGGTCTGTGCCCAGAGCTCTTTAATCATACCAGTTGCGAAACGCTCCGTATGCCCTATGTTCCAAACCTGGAAACAGTAACTTGCAGGGGTCTGTTGACTGTTGCATCACCTATGAACAACAAAACGAACTATAAAACACAACTTCTTGAGCACAACAACAATGCTAAATCACAGCGCATGATGTAAGAAAGCCCAACTAAATAGTGTTTGCAGCAGAGTTATGCCTGTTACTGAAAAAATTAACCGATTGCAATTACAAATTGCTGGCTCACAAAAGTAATTGAGGAATTACTCATGGGTAATCAATTTATTCCTCGTTACTTTTCTTCAAACTTTTATTAAAGCTTTTGTTAAGATTGCACAGAGACAGTAAGTAGAACCAGCTGGCCTCGCACTTTCAATGTCCTCTTCATGCTCATCACACATTATTTTAGCTTCAGTAACCATAACTTTTCAAAACATTCGTTATTGTCCCTTGTTATTTTGTGAAGACATCAGCAGTGACCCTGAAAACTTGCCCAATGTGCGCACTGGAGGCAATAAGGGCAGTGTTTAATGTACAAGCACCATGCACCATGCTATTTTGGTCATTCAATGCTGCGATGCTCGTGTTTGGAACTTCTATGAAGTGCCGCACTTAGTTATTAGTGGGGCTCGGAGAAGGCACTCTCAGTAGGGCCAGTGACAAGCCGAAAGAATTGTCCACATGTGATTGCCTGGCATTAACGGCTGAATTGGCCACCACTATCGAGACATACCAGCGTCGGATTAATTAGTCGGCCAACATCTGATGGAACATTACAAGATGAGAGGACAAATACTAAACCCCTGAATTTGCCTGCCTGAATACAGTCGAACCCATTTATAACGATACTGGTGTTAACAATATATCGGCTATAACAATGACAAGCTGCTACACCGTCAAATTTTGTATGTTTTTCGTGGTGAAATAACCCGCTTACTGCAGTGCCTCGATGCCGCATTATCGGTTATAATGATGAAGTCTGGCTGCTGGGTGTCCGCGCCCAGAGGTAGCGAAATGCGAAATTCTTGAAAAGAAAAAAAGAAAACGAGAAATTCGAGCCGCTGCACAATGGCTCGCTGCTCCAACAGCCACCATGCGCTCATTTTCCAGCCTTCTCCACGCCCCTGTCTCCCGTCACCCTTCCACTCTTCCAAACACAAATGGGCTGCGCCAACTGCGCTGCTCGCATGTTGCTTGCTGGCTCCTCATTCAGCGTAGTTCTGCAAACAGCTTTATTTAATCGCTTGTGTTCGTCTTTGTTGTTTGCGTCGAAATCGGTCCTGGTCACATGGTTTCTCAGGCTAGTTTGACTAGCCGCCGAAACGGAAGATGGCTGATCTGCCCACTGATCATCTGCAAGCACGGCGTTGCCGGTGAAAAGACAGCGCATGGCTGTAGATTTGGAAACTAAGTGCTTCTAACTGATGAGGCGATAGTCACAAACATGCATGTATGGGGTAGTGACTGCGACGACGGCAGTGATGATGCGGTAGGACAGGCTGCCTCAACGTTGTCCTCACAGGAGGCCCGGCAGATGATTCAGTCCTTCCGGGGTTTCGTTTTCGCGAGGAACCTTCTGCTGCACTACATGGAGCACCTGGGTGTCTTGGAGAAGGATGTCGACAAGCTTCGCGTAAAGCACGCAACGCTGACGGTCATAGGGTTTTCTCGTGCAAGCCAGTGAGAAGTACTTGGCGAGATGCTTGTGGCGATCTTCCCTCAGCTTTTCTTCAGGATTTCTCAAACTGACAGGTTGCCACGTCAACCTTCTTGCATTCATTAAAAAGCCCCTTTTGGGGCCACCAAAGTGATGCCTCAGCGGTGCTTGCATATTGCTTGCCACCCTTGACCCCTCTTTGCAGTTGTTATAGCAGTGCCAGTCTTTAACGCCGACAGCTGCAGCTTGTTGCATGCGATCGAAGCGCCCAGGAAGCTGTTAAACGAGGGGACACAATCAGCAGCCGGATAGAGGGAGGTGGTGGAGAGGGGCGGTGGCCTTCCCGCCATTATAGTTTTCTCACATCAGCTTTCCATCCCCCTATTTTGACTTTTTCATGCAACCCGGTTATAACAATTATCAGTTTTTAACAATGGAATTTTCATGGCACCCAAATATTGTTCTAAGTGGGTTCGACTGTATGTGCATCCACAAAAGTTCTGCTTGACGTAACCGCGGGCATTCTGCTGTAGTTCTCGCAAAACTGAAGTTCTCAAAGCTGCATTGCCTGTGACAACTTGTCTCGTCAATAATGTAACTGGTTATGGAAAAAAAGTAATTGAATTACAGTCAGTGTTACTGATAAAAAGAGTAATTAATCCACTATAAAGCTATCAAAAATAATAGACTACAAGTAATTAATTATATGGAATTTGTTAAGTACAAGTATGATTTGCAATCAGCACCTTTCTTTAGTCTGGTCAGCCATTTCAAGCACTTTTTTAGCAGATGATGAGTGACAAGTTCGATCTTGTTGCTAAATTGTGGCATGCCAGTCAGTTAACTCCGAGGAAAAAGTACTGCACATGCCCGAAGATTTAGGCATAGCTTTGGAACAGGTATAATTGAAGTACTCTGGTCTGTTGCTACTTGCTTGTGTCTAGCATGGTGATTCAAGTGAAACTGGTTTTTGATAGCTTGTTTATAATTGTTGGCTACTTTTCTATATCCTGTTCAGAGCGCTTGGTATGTTTGCCAGTTCTTTTGCATGCTGAGGTTTATGCAAACCAGTGCTAGCTGGAATACTTTTTTGTTTTTTGTTCTGAATTGGGCAGATCTTTAGTTGAAGTGTCCATAGTATGTGTGTAAAGGGGGTGGGGGGGGGAGTACATGAGCTTACTATTATTATAGATGTATTAGCTGCTCCTAATACGTCTATAGTAATACCACGCTGCTGTATCATTTGCATTGCAGTAGTGCAAAAAAAAAAAAAAGAAAGAAATAGCGAATTTCATTTTTAAAGGCTGTGTAACCTCTCCGGGTTTGATTTTTCACCTGCTTCGACTCTTGTTTTGGTCATGCTCTTTACCTTCAGCAACGTGTGATGTCCTGCTTCCGAGCCTGGGAGGATTGGGCAATCTACCCAAATGACTTCCTCATACGTCTGCAGAACATCTTCTTGGGTCTTGTACCTTCAACAGTAAGTAAGCCGATTTGTTTGGGTGGAAGAGGGAGGGGGGAGGGGGGAGGGGGGTTCTTCTTGGAAGACATGGAATTCTATATTGGGTCTGGATTTTTTATTGTCATTGAACCTTGGGCACATGTAACATGCATTTCAATATTGCATGAAACTTTTTTCGTCAGATTTGTCCCCCATTTCTTGCACTGCAGAGAAACAAAAGTAACGCAGATGCTAGTAAAAATTTGTGTGCAGTTGCCAACCAACCGTTTGAGCTCGCAGAGGGCCGCCAAAATGTCTAAATAATCTGGCGCTCTAAAAAAACAAGTTCAATCAATAAAATTAATTTCATTGCTTTCTACAATGTATGGAAAGTTTGCCTAATTTCGCCCTGTTGTGCTTCATTTAAATAAGATCTATTTGAAATGTTGCAATAGTGAAGGCCACCATCGCTGTCATTTGAGGCTGTGTTACGCAAATACAGTTTGAAGCCTTTCTGCCTGCATAAAAGCTTAGCAAAAGACCCCCTCAGCAAAAAAAAAACTCGATACAGCCGCCTAATACAGCTGCCTAGTACACTAATACAACCGCCAGGTTATTCGCCCGTGCATGTGATATCGTGCCTAAGCACTGCAAAGGTCTAGTATGAATGTACTGATAGCAGGCTTTCTAGAACTGCTTGCTGCCTGCCTCCTCCTCTGTCTGCAGCAAATTCGCAATGCCTAATTGATGTAGCTTAGTTTGTATCCAATAGCGAAAGCTCCAGTTTGGAGCAGAGTTGGCAAATGTCCAGCGTTCTGAAAGCTGAGAAGTGCAAATAATCAAGGATGTCTAAAAATTAGGCGTTGAAAAAAAGTCGGCCAGCAATAAAATGAAGCGACACAGACCAGGCGAAAGGAGGTGGATATGTGCTCGTCCATCTGCATGTCCTGTCCTCTTCTTTTCTTCTGTCAACATGTGTTCACACTACTGTAACCTCCTTTTTCGTTTGTGATACCTCAAATGTCCTAACATCAATTTATTAGATGATGTGGAGATTGTACTTCCTGTATGATATATTCATTGGCTGTCTTGAAATGAGGCAGGCTGTATAATGTTGGCGAGAAGACTGTTCGAGTCTTTCTTTTTATGTCTGCACAAGAAAGAATGCAGATGCATAACAATACGTGCCAAAAGTGGGTTTCTAGTCCCTGCATACACCAGTTTGCCTGCTTATCAGTTTCTCCTGTCAATCTTCAATTGACCGATTTCACGACTTTCACCACATCACCTCATGTCGGTAATTGTAGTGCTTAACAAGCTGAATGGCAAGTATAGTAAAGGTCGAGTTGTTTGTACTATGACAGATCCTTAGCTGTAGAAATCAGAAGGCAGGGAAGTGAGAATAAAAAGAATCTACAATAGGGATGTGTGGCATTGTCCTTGTCATTCCGCCTTGTGTTGCCTCGAGCCCATCTATGGCAGGAAAGCAGTGAGAACTACTGTCATCATGGTGCCGGCAGGGCCGCTGTGTATGCTCTCTGCGTATAGTGAAACTGCTCTATCAGGGCTTGAGCAATTTGTCTCTTCTCCCTCGAGCAGAAACCTGTGAGCCTGGTGCCAAGCAGTGAGGACCAGTCAACAGAGGGCGAGGCGTCACCTCCTCCACTGGCCAAGGATGACATCATTGATGACGTTGACGGTGTGCCACTGTCAACAGACGTCGACCTGGACGGCCTGCCTCTGGTGGGGATCCCTGTGGCTGACCCAGACCTGGATGGGGTGCCACTGGGCGTGGTTGAAGACCCGGACATAGATGGACAACCGTTGGAGCCGGCCATCTTGCGCAGGTGTGGCAACCTCAGTGTGAACTTTGCCACCAGGAGTTGCGTTATAAAATGATGACGTACACAATACAGTAGTCGACCGATTTTCTGAACCTGGAGTGGAACAAAAAATAGTCTGAATGAAAGAACAGTCTGAAAAATCCATGAGTCGCAAAACCGAACTTTATTCCAGCTAAACTGGACTGAGAAAGTCGTGGATGGTCCCTTGTTTTAAATTCCTCCACTTTGTAACGACATCTGCTTGCATCTGTGCAAGCGTCATGTTGTCGTCATACACACTAGACAACTATATCAGAGCATTGATAACGTCTTGTATCGATGGTTGTAGGTGGCCAGAGGTTTCGTCGTCGGAGTCAGAGTCGCATTGCAGCGGTGCGGTCACCTGGCGCATTATCTCGTCATCCATAAGCTCCACGCACAACTCTATGTTGTTAATTAGGGTGATTGCTTGGGCTAGTTGGTAATTCATGATAAATAAATAACCTACAGCACGAAGGACAAGAACTGCGAGAGACGACATACACAGAGCTGACTTACAACAATATATTATTGTGTTGCCACATCGTGTGTACCGTATTTACTCGCATAATGATCGAACTCGCGTAATGATTGCACCCCTGAATATTGTTGTCAAAATTAGATTTTTTTATTTCCCGTGTAATGATCGCACCCCGAACTTGCTGCAGCGATATGTCGTGTTCCAAGTCTAGCTAATATTGATCGCATTTACCATCTGTCGAATGCTACGCGAACGATTCTTCAAGACAAACCAAGCGGTCTGCACACACCAAACATTCTTAAGTAGATGCCTCATTTCATTACTTTCATCACTTTTCGCACTTCCATGACTAAAGAAGCAGCTGCAACCAAACTTGCCTTTATTATGTGTAGGCTTTATAATGGTTGTGGTCAACAACAACAAAAAAGGCCCCTTTCGATTCTTCTCATCTGCACTCGTGGGCACGCAACAAATCGCGAGCGGCAACGATAGTAGCCACGTTTACAGGCATTGTGTGATTCAGGCTTTTGTAATGCTGCTGTACCACACAGGCAGGTTCTTCGCACCCTTAAAGCAACGCAGGTTTTTTGCCTTTCCTATCACTAGAAGGGGCAGCTTCTCGGTGCCAAACGCGTTTGCCCCAACCATGACAGTTACCCTCATCTTACTATCCTTTCCACCAGCACAGGCCTCATTAGTAAAGGAAAGTGAACGGTCCGGCAACTTTTTGAAGATTAGGCCTGTCTCGTCACAATTAAAAATGTCTGCAGGAGCATACTCTTGTAGCAGAGCCTTCAACTTACTCGTCCGGTAATCCGTGACTTTAGATTGATCTATGTGGCCGCTCTCCCTGCAAACTTTCTTGAAAGAGACTCCATGCCTTTTCTTAAACCCACAAATCCACCCATCGGTGAACTTGAAGTCCTGAATGCCCATTTTTAAAGCGAGCATCTCGGCTTTCTGCTTGAGCATGTTGCCCAAAACGGGGAGGCTCTTTGCTAGGACTCCATTCAAGCAGAGCTGCAGGGCCTCTTCAAGCTTCAGATGTTGTCCTTTCCGGCCGTTTTTTGTAGTCTTGCAGTGCGACTGGTTGACTGCGCACAAGATCTTTTCTTTGTTTTTCACGTAATCAGACAAGGTCTGTTTGGAGATATTGAACTCCTTCACAACATCAACTTGGCTCTGTCCTTGCTCGATAAACCTGATGATGGCGGCCTTCTTGTCCAGTGTCATGGTTGAATATTTTCCATGCTTCTTCGACACATTCGGTGGAGGCGGATGAAGAGCAGGGGCCATGGCGTCGAAAACACGTTGGCGTTGCGCTGAATGAACAGCCACAACACATTGAAACAGCGATATGTTGTATGGTGGCTAATGAGGGCAGGCGACAATTTCAATTGCACTGTACTGGATGAAAACCTGCGGATCACTGCCGGACGAAAACATGCGCGACACCACCTATGACACTGCGGCAAAACTGATGACGATGGTGGTCATCGTGAGCATCACCTAGCTCTCATAGGTGGTGTCCAAAACTGGCCCCGCATAACTGGTTTCCAGCTCTCAATATCGCTTCCGCCGCAGGCTACAGGCAAAAGGATGGCCTTTAAGATCGATGTTTCTTACAACAGGCGCCACCGTTGGCACGTGGATTTGGACACCTCCTATAATTGCTCATCAAGTTACTATACCGATACAAGCCACTTCACGTCCGATCCAAAGCTAGTCAGGTGGCTCAAGATTCAAAATGGCGTCCTTCCTGACTCGTAGCGCTGGTCTGTTGCGGCAAATTCTGTTCAGAAAATCGACCTTCTGCCTTTATGTTGTACAAAAAATCGGTCTCGAAAATGCATTAGCTCTAAGGGAACCCTGATGGTGCATTTATGGAGTCCAGAATGTCCATCAAGTCGAAATTTTTGGAGTCTGAAAAATCAGTCGGCTACTGTACAATGTAGATCGCTTATGATGTAAGTCACAGGAGTCACGAATAGCCGCACCATGAGCAATACTGCATTGTAACCAAAATAAAAATTTTTAAAAACCTGTAGACCAAGCCAGCCGCACGTATCCAAGAATCGAAGCATATGACTGGGATGTGTGCATCTGTTTAAACTAGCTTCGCCGAGTCGAAATTATCGATTGCAGGCTGTGGCATCATTAGGACGACATGTTTATCTTCTTCTTCTTCTTCTTCTTCTTCTACTTCTTCTTCTTTTCCCTTTCTTTAGCTTTTTTGTATGGCAATGATGGAATATTGTGGTGTGTCTTGCTGGATCTTCAACCGCACTGTTATTGTTAAAGGGCGCCGCCAGCGAAATTCGTTCCCTCCAAGTGGGAGACAGTCGACCCAGAGACGGTGTCCCAGCAGGCCGTCACCACCTCCAAGTGGGACCTACTTGACCAGGGCGAAGAGGAGGAAGAGAGCTGCAGCAGCAGCGGGCGGAAGGCAGGCGCCTCAGCCAGTCCAGCGGTGCACCTCACCACAAGCTGTGCCAGCAGTGCTGCAGCATCTGTTGACGATGACATTGATGGCGAGTGAGTGGCATCTTTCAGCTAAACTTTGGTTTGTGTATGTATATGTAACTTGAGAGACGTGTTTCATTGTGGCATATGCCGGGGATGCTAAGCAGAAGAGCTGCTGTTTTCTTGCCTCAGCATTAGGGGTGTACGAATAAGCATTAGAAATTTTCGAACAACGAATCGAATAGTGTGCTATGCAATTCAGTCTCCAAAGTGAATAGTCGCTATTCGTAAATGCAAATATTTTTCTAATACTTTTTGAATATTTCGAAACATCAACTGATCTGCATTAGACATAAAGTTGGAGCGAAAGTACGGTAAGTTTTCCACCCCACGGTCACAGTATAGACAGAAAATATAAGAACTTGCATACTGTAGCATGCTATGTAGCTTAGGTAGCCATACTTTACAGGCAATACAGCAATCATTCGCACTATTTGAAGAGTCCTGTGCATGCAATGAAACTACTTGTTTGCTGCTAATACTGCATTTGTACATTTGATAAACAACACTTTATAACCTACTACCTTGTTTTTTTGCACATATAACCCACATCAAAAGTGAAAAAAATTGAACAGTAAAGTTGGAGTGCTGGTTATATGCGAATTTTGCATTGAGTTGCGGCTTCACGGAAGTACGGAGCGCACTGTCGTGAAGCCACACATCAAGGCGAAATTTTTTGCCATTCAAAGTTTACTTATCTCCTAAGCAATCCCATCCTCTCCCTACCTCTACATGTTTAAGCTGCCTTCTGCTCGCCTTTATTGTCGCCCATTCTCCTCCTCTTTACAGGTCGCCATTTTGCTTTTAGTAGTTAGTGAATAATGCATGCTGTGCCCGCAAACTCGTACGTCATCCATTCCTGCGGCACTCCCTCATTTCACATTAAGTGCTTCGCGATACTGCCGAGAGCCAAATAACCATTGGGATTTCCAGCTCAGTCGCGTTTGATCCGTCTCCGTTGTCCATGCGAGGGCAGCTCCATTTGCACTGCCATCCTCTGACGTGTGAATGCTAACTGCGAAGCGATTCGATCCATGTCACATGTCACGTGACAGATTTGTCTGCGATCGCGTCCGTCATATAATCCAGATTTATCAGGAATGCCAAAGAATGAGAGGGTGGTGGGTACCGAATCTCTGACTGAAGGTATGACATGGATGAGTCATGTATCCAAAAATGGAGGCTGTTTTTGCAAAGGTTTGAATGTTGTATGCAGTTATTATGCTTATATGCAGGGAATTCCCCCCCCCCCCCCCCCTAGGCTGTTGTATATGGGGGTGTGGGTTATATGCGGTGGCAGGTTAATGCAGAAAAATGTGGTGTGTAATGACAAACTTGCTAACGTTAAGAATACATCGTATTATATTGCTTGAGATAATGGCTGCGCACTATTCGAAAAGTATTCCATATTCGATCCATTTCGCTCCTAGCACTATTTGATTCGTGTTCGGTTCCTTCAAAAATTGCTATTCATGCACCCCTACAAAGCAGAGGTAGCCGAAGCGTCCGCTGCATGCTCTGCTGTGTTGCCTTTGCGGTCTTCGGCTTGGCTTCACTAGTGTTGGCAGTTTCAACAAATAAGTTATTTTTAAACAGTGGATCACTTATCTCAAGGTGACTTTGGATTATTCCAAAATAATAATAATTAGACAGACGCAAGTATAGTGCTATTCCTGTCTCCCTTTTTTTTTCTATCTACCATTACTGTCCTTATTAATTATTTTCAACTGAAATTAGTTTTTGCCATGTGAGAGCGTGCGGTGACAGATGACATTAGATTTGCTGCGTGACTAGTATTACTTGTCACAGTGGCTCAGTAATTGTAGTGTTCTGCTGCTGAGCACGTGGTCGCGGGTTCGATTCCCAGCCATGGCGACTGCATTCCAATGAGGCCAGAATAGAAAAACAATCTTGCACTAGGATTTAGGTGCACATTGAAGAATCACAGGCAAATTAAACCCCAAGCCCTTCATTATGGCATCCATCATAAAACACTGTATAGTTTCAGAACATAAAAGATCCTGGTTTGTCGTATATTTCTGCCTTGCTCGAACTACCGTATTTACTTGCATAATGATCGCGCTCGTGTAGTGATCACATCCCTGAATTTTGTCTTCAAAATTAGATTTTTTTTCTTTCCCGTGTAATAATCGCACCTCGAACCTGCCGTAGCAATATGTTGTGTGCCAAGTCTAGCTAATGATGATCGTGCTTACCATCTGTCGAATGCTGTCGAATGCTAATCGAACAACTCTTCAAGACATACGAAGCGGTCTGCACACACCAAACATTCTTAAGCAGATGCCCCATTTCATTCCTTTCGTCACTTTCCATAGATCCACGAAAAAAAGAAAAAAAAAGAAAGCTACAACCAAACTTGCCTTGGCTTTATTATTTGTAGGCTTTATAATGGTTGTGGTCAACAACAACAAAAAAGGCTCCTTTCAATTCCTCTCGTCTGCACTCGTGGGCTCGCAACAAATTGCGAGCGGCAACGATAGTAGCCACATTTACACTGATGTATTAGAAGCGTACCCTATTCATATGTCGATTCTTGTAACACAGCTAAGATATTCGCGCACCCTTAGCGGAAACGGGCCATATTAGGGTAATAGTGAATAGAAATGCCTCGGTTTCCGCAGCACGCCGGCCATGCGTTTCTATGTCACTGGCAGCTAAGCATGCCCATCTGTTTGTGTCCTCTCAAAGTCGACATGGCTGCTTTATTGCCACGAACTTGCCAATGTTAACAATATTATTCATTACTGATATGGAAGAAACTGTTTCAATGCATGTAATGTACTCACGAGAAGAAAAAAAATCACGTTCGGCGCGTCGGCTTGCTCCGCTGGCCGACATATCTGTTTTGGTGTCCCGCACTGTTACAGCGGCAGCTGCCTCTTTGTTGACCTGTTGTCATCCCACGGCAAATGCGAGATGAAAAAAAATATATTTTTTTTTTCTTTTAGGGGAAAATTTCACTCGCATAATGATCGCGCTCCTGAATTTGCATCAATTTTTTTAACAAAGAAGTGTGATCATCGTGCAAGTAAATATAGTAAATGTTGGCAGTTGCAGCCTTCTCGTTTCATTGTGTAATTGGTTCCAGACCACTTGAAGAGAGTTCTCCAAGGGATGACTCTCAAGACTCCATGCCTGCACTGGAACTTTTGAAGACGGAGTCAGGAGAAGAAAGAAGAGCCAAGCTACGGGAAATTGAGGTGCGGTTTTTGTTATTACTTTTTTTTTGTTAATTTATTGATTTGCAACATTGTTTCCTTCTTTTTATGCAGCTGAAAGTTATGAAGTTTCAGGATGAGCTGGAATTGGGAAAAAGGCAACGCAAGCCTGGCCTCTCAATCAGCGCTCAAGTGGAGCACTATAGGCAGAAGCTAATCAGAAAGGTAAGGAACAATACTGTGGCTTCCGGGTCTTCGGACCTAATCTGCATTGCAGTTTGCAGCTGCAGGACTTGTATCATTGTTCAAATAAGCACACTTTTTATGACAAATGCTTTTCCAATCATTTTGTCATCTTTGTACCACCTTGCTTCATGGTTGCATGGCACATCTTAGTCAGCAAGTCCATTGCAATCAGACAAGCCCGATCGAAGCTGCTTTTATGTGCCGTCAGTTTGCTTGGTGTCTCTTGTGTTGCACATTTTGCACTGACTAAGAAACGAAGCAAACACTTGCTACATCCGCCACCCAGATAAGTCTTGCAAATGGCACCATGTATGATGCATCACTGCTAAACAAGGAAGGGTGAATGTTCCCACCATTACTTTCTAAGTGCTGATTATAGCACTTGTCACTGCATTATAATATCTTCATTTGAGTGCAAGCACCACTTTTACTTTGTGTGTTCGTAACACTGTGCTTGCCGCCTTCTGAATCACAAAGAGTGAATAAAGACTCGAACTCTTTATCGGGTAATCTTGTGCCCAGAGAGCAAGACAGTACTAAATTAACAATGATAGCGGACAGCATGATCAGCAGTCGTCAAATGTAATCTCATAGCTTAATTTGGCCTGGTGTGTATACATGCGTAACCATAGATTTGAGAGCACACGCTGGCACTCGCGTAGTTTCAGGATTGTGCAACGTTGTTCACATCATACATGCAACCTGGTCAGACATGCCTGTCTCACTATTGAATTTAGGGCAACATTCACAAAGTTTTAAATGCAGTAAGTTCACTTTGCATGATTGCCTTATGTGACAACACCCCGCAGGGGCGTCTGCGTCAGCAGGCGTTTGGTGCATTGCGACACCACGGACCCGAGCACACGAGGGTCGGACCCTCCCGCGTGTAGCCGTGCGCGGTTTAGCCGTGTCCGGGGAAAGGGGGATCCTGGGGGTTGAGCCGATGCTGGGTGTTTGGACCTTTAAGGCCCCCCGGCGGAGGCAACACGCCTCTTTGGCCTCTGCTTCACGTAGACGGCACCCCCGGACTGACCCATCCGGGGGAAATCGGCAGTCGCCTTTTCCTGTCCTCTCTACTCTTCGTCTTTCTCTCTCGCTTTTTTCATCTTTCCTGTCTTCTCATCACTTCTCCTCACTTCCTAGTTTCCCGGCGGCAAGGGTTAACCTTGTGTAGCTAGCCAGCCTTGGTTATGCTGTATTTGGTTATAGCAGCGATGTACGGCTGGCGTTGGCAGGGTTTCTCTAGTAGGAACTTCTGTCACGTCCCCCTGTTGGGCTCCATGGTGGGTGGTCGGCATCGCGGCCGAAAACCCAACTGTATCTATGGAAAACGCGTTTCCTAAACTCCCTGATCGCCCTCAGAAACGAGGGCGCACCGAAGAAGTCTTTCAGTTTTTCGGACGGCAAGTCCACAATTTTCCTCGTTTTCACATAATCCACTCAGAAAAACCAGCTAAAGAAGTGCGAACAATCTCACCGTTCCTTGTATCGAAGACTCTTACTTAAGTCTTTGGTCCAGGATATAAGGCTTCGAGGCTGGCAAGCGGTGACCTCCTCTTGGAGCTCCGCGATCAGAAGCAATTTGAGAAACTGCCTAAACTAGTATCATTTGGAGAGACCCAAGTAGTAGTAACCCCGCACCGCACGATGAATACCTCCCGCGGCGTTGTCTCCGACGATGATTTGCTGGAGCTCACTGAGGCTGAGCTCTTGGAGGGCTTCAGCGAACAGAATGTTATAAATGTCAAAAGAATTAAGATGAGGCGAGATGGAAAAGAAATCCAAACAAAACACCTGATACTCACTTTCGGCTCAAGTGTCCTCCCCGAGTCCATCGAGGCCGGTTATATCAAACTTCGAGTTAGGCCATACGTGCCCAATCCTCTCAGATGCTTTAAGTGCCAAAGGTTCGGCCACAGTTCACAGAACTGTCGAGGCCGGCTGACATGTGCCAAGTGTAGTGACACTGAACATTCCTCCGAAACATGCCAGAACACTCCACATTGTGTCAACTGTGATGGCGAGCATGCCGCATACTCGCGGTCCTGCCCGTCATGGAAAAAAGAAAAGGAGATTGTGACAATCAAAGTCAAAGAAAACGTATCCTTCAAAGAGGCACGCAGGTGGGTTGCATACCTTCCTAAGGCCAGCTTTGCCGAAGTGGTGCGTCAGGGGGCAGCGCCACAACGGCCTCCGGCGGCTGTCCGACCCACAAGCCGTGAGTCGGCAGTTACGCCATCAGCCCCCGTGGCGGTTGCAGCTAGCGCTGCTCCGTCTACCCAGCAGACGGGGCCACCGACCCCGAAGGTGGGCGCCACTGAGGCAGCCCCACCCTCCCCCGTCCCTTCCAGCGCTGGCAACAGCCGGCGCAGCCAAATTCCTCAGGGAGCCCCATCGACTTCCGGGCTGGTGGGCGCAGGGGTCTTGCCCTCCAAGGCGGGACTCTCTCTGAAAACTTCTCGCTCGCAAGAGCACGTGTCCGGAGCCTCACCAGAGGCAATGGACACTACACCTATCCTCAAGGCGCACCAAGCGCCTAAGGAGCGGCGAGGTTCCCTCGAACGCTTTAAAAAGAACAAAACCCCGGTTACAGGGCCTCGAAAGAGCTCTGTAATCTAAGGCATCACTGCCTTTTCCGTAAGCACAGCACCAATTTATTATAAAAATGGATACACAAATAATTCAGTGGAACGTCAGAGGTCTTCTTAGAAACCTCGATGATGTGCAAGAACTCATCCACAAACATAATCCAAAAGTGCTGTGTTTACAGGAAACAGACTTAAAATCTATACACACAAACTTTCTCCGAAAGTATGTTACGTTTCGCAAAGACCGTGAGGATGCTGTCGCAGCATCTGGCGGTGTAGCCATTATTGCTGACAAAAGTATAGCATGTCAGTATTTAAAGCTCCAAACGGCCCTTGAGGCCGTGGCCGTTCGAGCCGTACTTTTAAATAAACTCATTACAATCTGTTCTCTGTATATACCACCACATCATCACCTTCACAGACGCGACTTAGAGTCATTAATAGATGAGCTCCCGGACCCCTATTTTATTCTTGGTGATTTTAATGCACACAGTACTTTGTGGGGCGATTCACGCTGTGATGCGCGAGGTCGCGTCATTGAAGAGGTGCTTTTTTCCTCTGGAACATGTCTCTTGAACACAAAGGAGCCCACATATTTTAACCTGTCCAACAAGTCATACTCTGCCATAGATCTTAGCATTTTATCGCCGACGCTTTTACCCTATTTTAAATGGAATGTGCTTAACAACCCGTATGGGAGTGACCACTTCCCAATAATCCTAACTACGCCGAAACAAGATCAACTTCCCCCGCTGGTCCCTCGGTGGAAGATTGACTCAGCCGATTGGGAACGGTACCGATCTCTTACTTACATGACGTGGACTGAGATGTCTGGTATAATCATAGATGATGCTGTTGCATATTTTACAGCTTTTATACTGGATGCCGCCTGTAAATCTATTACACAAACGAGCGGCATGGGTTCCAAGCGGCGTGTTCCCTGGTGGAACGATGCATGCAGGCAAGCACGGAGGAACCAGAACAAAGCGTGGGCGATATTTCGCGATTCTCCTACGGCTGAAAACCTGGAAAACTTTAAACATATCAAATCCCAGGCGAGGAGAACGCGCCGACAAGCAATACGAGAGAGTTGGGCGAAGTATATATCAAGCATCAACTCGTACACAGATGAGAGCAAAATATGGAATAGAGTGAAAAAGGTTAATGGACAACAAACGTATTCCCTGCCTTTAGTAAATAGTCACGGAGAAAGCCTGGAAGATCAAGCCAACTTTCTTGGCACACACTTTGAACACATATCCAGCTCCTCACACTACACCGAAACATTCCTAAAGTGCAAAACACGAATAGAGAACCAAAAGCTAGAAAGGAAATGTGCAAAAAGTGTGTCGTACAATGAACCATTCTGCATAGCAGAACTGCAGGCAGCACTGAACTGCTGTAATACATCCGCCCCAGGTTCAGACCGCATAATATATGAGATGTTAAAACAACTACCATCCGAAACACAGAAAACCCTCCTTTCCCTTTACAACGCTATATGGTCTTCCGGCGAGATCCCCTCTGCTTGGAAGGAAACTATTATAATTCCAATACTGAAGCACGGAAAGGATCCTTCCTCTGTATCAAGTTATAGACCTATAGCATTAACAAGTTGCCTCTGCAAAGTATTCGAAAAAATGATTAACTGTCGCCTACTACACTTCCTAGAATCAAACAAATTGCTGGACCCATACCAGTGCGGGTTTCGGGAGGGTCGATCCACCACTGACCATCTCGTGCGTATCGAGGCACGTATCCGTGAAGCTTTTGTCCATAAGCAGTTTTTCTTATCGGTATTCTTAGATATGGAGAAAGCCTATGATACAACGTGGCGGTTCGGGATATTGAAAGACCTCTCATAGTTAGGTATACACGGAAATATGTTCAATGTTATAGAAAGTTATCTGTGGAATCGGACATTTCGTGTTCGAGTGGGCAGTGTTCTGTCACAGAAGTTTGTACAGGAATCTGGAGTGCCGCAGGGCGGGGTGCTCAGCTGCACACTCTTTATAGTAAAAATGAATTCTCTTCGTCTACACATACCACATAACATCTTCTATTCAACGTATGTTGACGACGTGCAGATAGGATTTCAGTCAAGTTCTCTTGCAATCTGTGAGCGACAGGTCCAGCTTGGTCTTAACAGGGTCTCCAAATGGGCTGATGAGAACGGGTTCAGACTGAACCCACAAAAAAGCACCTGTGTCATTTTCTCCAGAAAAAGAGGCCTGCACCCTGATCCTGAAATTGTGTTGCATGGTGAGCGTCTGCCCGTAAACAGCGAACATAAATTCTTAGGCATAATTTTAGACGCGAAACTAACCTTTGTACAGCACATAAAATATCTTAAAGACAAGTGCATGAAAACAATGAATATCTTAAAGGTGCTCTCACGCACAACCTGGGGCAGTGATAGAAAATGTCTCATGAACTTGTATAAAACCCTCATACGCACACGACTAGACTATGGAGCCATAGTTTACCAGTCGGCTACTCCAACTGTTCTGAAGATGCTAGACCCTTTCCACCACTTAGGCATTCGCTTGTCCACAGGCGCCTTTAGAACAAGCCCAGTGGAAAGCCTTTACGTTGAATCGGATGAGTGGTCACTTAATCTGCAGAGAACATACTCCTCTTTCATGTATTTTCTGAGAGTGAACGCAAACAGTGAGCAGCCCGCGTTCTCCACCATAAACGATTTGTCCAGTTGTCAACTTTTTCGCAACCGGCCCACAGTGGCAAAGCCTTTCTCACTGCGTGTCAGAGACATGGCTGAAGAAACAAGGGTTCCACTGCTTGAATACCACCTTATGTCCCCTGCTATACGGCCCCCGCCGTGGCAGTGGCAACCAATAGACTGTGATATATCTTTCGTAACTGTTACAAAGCACGCGCCTGTCGCGCATATACGAACGTATTTCCTCGAATTACAGCACAAATACTCCTCTCCTGAATTCTTTACAGACGCATCGAAGTGTAATTCTGGGGTATCTTACGCAGCGGTCGGTCCATCCTTTTCGGTTGCTGGTGTTCTGCACCCTAACACAAGTATTTTCACAGCAGAGGCCTACGCGATATTGGCCGCTGTTAAACACATTAAAGAATTTAATATCCCAAAGGCAGTTATATACACAGACTCCTTGAGCGTCGTAAATGCTTTGAAAACTGTCAAGAAATATAAAAACCCTGTAATTATTTCTCTTTACTCAGCATTCCTAAAAACCTATGCGTCTAAGCAGCATATCGTCCTGTGCTGGGTGCCGGGGCACCGAGAGATAGAGGGAAACGTGTTAGCGGACCAGCTAGCCACATCCGTGAACGCGAACGCTGCAGACACTTCCACGACTATCCCTGTAATGGACCTCAAGCCCTCAATAAGAAAAAACCTAAGAGATTTCTGGCAGCGCTTGTGGGATAAAGAAACAGCAAATAAATTACATGTTATCAAGCCTTATCTTGGCAACTGGCCACCGGTATCGAAGAACCGCCACACAGAAGTAACACTTTGCAGACTCAGGATAGGACACACATACAGCACACACTCATACCTCTTGTCTGGTGGCGATCCGCCCATGTGTGATAAATGTGGTGAGCCACTTACCGTGCTTCACATCCTGCTGCAATGCACTCAATTAGACGCTAATAGGAAAAAGCATTTTCCATTACCACATCGGCAGCTAATTCCACTCCATCCTCAAATGATTATAGGTATAGAACCTTTCTTCAAACATGAATCCCTGTTTCGATTTTTAAAAGATGTAGATAGTTTTCATATTATAGCCCCAGGAAATCCGTAGCACAGCCTCTTAACAGAGGTTTCTGCTGCGGTAGGTGCAATAAAAGAAAGCACCTGCCTCCCAGCCTTTGGGCTCAAAGGCCCCCCGGAGGCATTAGTGCTATTTACATATTCTCGCATTTTAGCTCCATGATCACTTATCACGTGTACTATATCCACAGACCACTACATGTATCACTGTCATAATTTTATGCTATATACTATTTTACGTTTCCATGAAACTGATTGATTTTAGGCCACTTTACAGCCATGTTACATCCCACCATCGCCACTCACAAATCAGCGCTTAACACAACATTATCAGTCATGGCGCTCTTTGGCCATACCTGGCCCTTGCGCCACTAAACAACACACATCCTCTTATGTGACAACAGAGTACTATTTGCAAGAGTGGTAACCTCAGCAACAGTTCACTAAATACAGTGATAGGCAAAAAAGGTAATATAATGTACACGTAGCAGTGCAGTAATACTGTAGATTTCCTTTAAAGGGACACTAAAGGCAAATACTAAGTCAAGCTAAAGTGATAGATTAGTGCTCAAGAATCTCTTAGGCGTCAATATTATTGCGAACAAAGCCTTCAATCGAGAAATTTAGGTGAATGCAGGTCATGGTTAGAGATTCCCCCGGTACATTCAAGCACTTTCCCAACCACGAACGCACTCCTCAGTTAAATTCTGTCCCTAGTACTCAACTACTCGTTGCAAAAACATCCTTGTATTATAAGACGAAATAAAATACTACTTGCCCAGGTCTATTTCATTTTTACAAAAAAGAACTCGTCAAACCTAGCGTTGACGACGCAGGCGGTCGAAAGGTTTAGTTTTTGCTTGACTCTGCACTGCCCATGCTTTCCTGTTTCAGTACTTTCCTGATCCCATAGTGCTGTGTTGGTTTTGCTGGCTCGCGAAACTTGCACAAACTACAAGTAGCAGAGAATTCAACTACCATGGGATGTCGCGGGATGCCCAAACGGTCCACGCCACTTGACCAAAAAGCAGCTGCAACGGCGAATCCACCGCTCTGTCTTGACTTGGTACCGCCGTGTGTCATGCGCTGTTTTACTCACCGACAGCAGCAAAGGATGGTGATAGCGTATGCAATGTCGCCACTCCCACGATTGGGTGACAGGAGATTTGAATTTTGGCAAAAGTATTCGGACCCTTCAGATGCAATTTTTTCGTAAACTAAGTCTTTTTTTTTTGGCATGTAACAAGCGTTGCGAGGTTTCTGGAATGGTATTTAGACAGTTCACGTCGACTTAGTATGGTCCCTTTAATTCAAATTTTATAGCAAAATCGCGTTACTTGAAATATCACTTTATTCAAAATTTCTTCCAGTTCTGACCAAAACGCATGCATTTTTAAGCCGCATTGCTCCAAGCGCACAAAGAACATGACCCACTTAAAGCGAAGTAGCAAGTGGAGGCATCGCCGCCGCCTAGCCGCGGAGACCCTTTAGTGCTTGCAGTGTCGAATTAATACTGCCGGCGAATTAGTCTTATGAAGGCATAGAACAGACCACAGAAGTACCAAACCCACGACCAATGACCGCCTAGTAACGGGTACCGAGCAAGTGCCAAATGCTCCCAGCTGTTTACTGCAGTGTAAACGGAAGCTGACACATTTCATGGTGCAGCGCGTCTGAACCGTTAGTCTCGATCGCAATCGCATTGCTGATTTCCCCCCGTGATAGAATCCACATGAAAATGAAGTTTTCCAGATGCTTTGTGATGGCAGAAAACTGCGGTCTCTTGGATGCCGAAAAGTGGTCAAAAGACCGCGGGCAGACTTGTGCCGTAGCACTCCATGAGGTGAGCACGATGAGCAAAGTTTTATTGCTCTAAAGAGCACTTCTGCCGCTATAATGTGCTGAAAAGCACAAAAGAAGTGTCCCTCCTATTATAAGGGCCATGTTCGAAGCAAGGAGCTGCGGTAACAAATCGGGAAGACAACTTCGGGGAAGCTGGTCTGGAAATTTGCTTGCCGCTTGCCATAATCGGCCTGCATTGCAATAAAACACCACCCCCTAGCTTCGTTGCACTTCTGACGGTACAAATCGACCGATAACGTTTCGAAAATGCGAAAAACCGACTCAACAGCAGCAAGTCAGGCTGTCAACATGGCGGGTCAGTGCGAACTGGTGTTTCCCCGGAAATTCTCTCGAGCCAGTCATGCTCGATTTGTGCCACCTGACTTTAGACAAACAGTCTAAACGCGTGGTAGGGTCATTGAATTTTGTTCCTAGACATTTGTCAATGGTGCAGATGCGACAGTGCATGAACAGCTACACTTGAACCGTAGAATTAGCACAGTGTCGTTGACAACGGTGCACTGAAAAACTCGTTTTGCAGACTTAACGGTTGTTTACCTTGGGAAAAAATTACCCTGTGATGATACAAAGCCCTACTGCAAAACCATTCAGTTTTCATGATCACCGCTCAATGTGGGTACCAAGGGTACCCACTTCGAGCGGCTAATCATTTTTTGAGCACAACAAACAACCTCACATTCCAGCTACGGCATTTGTGACGCTTTCCAGCGCAATACTCTTGTAGTCTTTCGTAACCTCCGCCGCCCCCCCCCCCCCTCCCCATAAAAGTGGCCACTGCTGTTCCCTCCCCATTCGCTCTCCAGTCGGCAAGCCATTTGGACGCCAATCACTCCTCTCATTCGCCTTCATGTCAACTCCTCGCCTCCTCACTGCCAGTTTCGACATCTCTGCTCCTCCAAAGCTGCCCTCTTCCGAGCACACACTTCCACCAACGGGTGCCTTTCCACGGTTCCTGCTTCTTGGTCTCCACAACTCCAATTGCCGTTCTTCCGCTACACATGAAGCTGATGCCAAGCCTGCCATTGCAACTGTTGTCATCACCAGCATGCACTGCTGAGGAAAGAGAGATGCCCTAATGACATTTTGAAGCTTCTGGCTTCTGTGTCACCCGCCGCACTATTACTTTGGCACCGACGGCACGTGCGTTTGTATCTATGTTGCAGGTGATTGTGCGTTATTTGGAGTGCTTCATTAGGCTTGCCCCATGTGTGCTTTTGAGGTCTACAGTAATAAATGGCTTCGTCAATCTCTGGGCGAAAGTGTCTGACTTTGGAACAGGAAGTTCTGCTAATGAAAGAAGTGTAAAAAGGTGGCCGGCAGAAAACTGACATCGCGGAGGAATTCGGCATATCGCCGTCTACTTGATCAACTCTATTGAAAAACAAAGAAGCTGTGCTATATGGCTTTGAAGAGAGCTTCTCGGCAAAAAGAAAGAGGAATTGCAATTCAGACTACCTTTAAGTGGAAGGTGTACTTTTACAGTGGCTGAAGGACACCAGCAGTGCAAATCTCCCCGTACATGAATGTGCACATACTGCAAAAGCCAAAGGACTCGCCCTCCAAATGGCTTGCTGCAGCAATGGCTGGCTTGAGCAGTTCAAGAAACAACACAGCATGACCTCGAAGTCAATCATTGGCGAAAGCATATCCATGAACCGTGACACTGTAGACGCAGTGGCACCAACATTACATTGGCTCCAAGCTCTACTTGGAAAAGTATGAAGACAAGGACATCTACAACCTAGATGAGGCTTCATTTTTCTTCAAAATGCTACCAAATCACGCATTCATTACCGCTGGCGGATCCTCATCTAGAGGAAAACAAAGCAAAAAGCATGTCGCGGTGCTGTTTGGTGCCAATGCAACAGGCAAGGACAAGCTTCCCTTGTTGATACTGGGGAAGGCCCAAAATGCAACTATTCCCAAGGAATGCATCTACAAAAGTAACAAGCAAGAATGGATGACTGCTACCATTTTTGTTGACTATGTGCGCCTTCCGGGTAGACAATGCGACGCAATGAATCGGCAAGTGCTTTTCATAATTTACAATTGTGCGAGCCACGGGAAGATGCACAACCTCAAGGCGATCGCTGTGGGATTTTCGCCTGCAACGACAACCACGGTACTGCAACCGATGGATCAGGGCATCATTGAGACCACCCGGAAGCTGTACCACAGTGCTGTTTTGCAGCGGATGCTCACAGCGTATGATGCCAGCAAGAGGTACAACATTGATTTGCTTGGTGCGATCCACTTGCTGAACTTTCCATGGAAAAAACTCGCACCTTCAAAGCTCGCCAACTGCTTTGCGCACACCGGCTTTTTCCGCGTCGTCGTCAGTGACCCTGACGGTGACCAGCCTGACAATGACCGGACTTGCAGCGATCTGTATGAGGCTGTTCATAAAATTACTGGCCAAGAGGTAGAAGTCAACTTCGAGACATTTGTATTGGCTTACGCAGCGTCCCAGCGTCCCAGGTCGCCCCAGCGACGGATGCGGAGATACTAATTCACACTGTTCGGGTCCCGCCGAGGATGAAGAGCCGGCGGACAAAGAGCCACGTGAAGTGCCAACTATGGTGCAGACGTTGTAGTACCTACGCCTGCTGCCAAATAAGGGTCAATGCATGGGTGGCTACCATGGCCTCGTGCATTGCTTGGTCAAATTAGAGCAGGTGGTGCTTGCACCCTGTAAGTACTTGAAACAGCCTGAATCATTTTTGCTTCACTGAATACATAGTATTTTGACTTCCTCATAGTTGTGGCGCAATTAAAGCTCAACTGCTTTAGCTTTTCTCTAGTGGTCACTTATATAGAATTACCACTTATAACGAATTTTTTTGCCGTCCCGCTGGCTTTGTGATAACAAGGGATTACTCTAAGTCAAAATTTCTTGCCATCGCAGTGTCAGCTGCATGTATTTTCACCCCTTTTCTCGGAAAAGTTTTTGCACTGGACTGCGTGTTATGCGTGTTTGAATTAATTCCTTGTGTAATGTGCCTTTGCTCAATAGCCAATCAGCGTAACCAAAAAACAGGATTTTCCAGTTTTTGTCTTCTAAAACTGGTAAATTAGTTATGTATTTGGCATTCTGTCTTCCTTGTTTTGCTGTCAAATGTTTTTAGATTTGGTGGAATATTTGCTTGAGACAGATAGAGAGTGAAAGTTTTGGAAAAAGTTATTTGTGCAATGGCAAATTTTTCAACTAGAATGATGACTGCAAGTTAGCCGATGTTCATTTGTCTGTGCAGGTCTTTGTCTTCTCTCTTGTCCTAAGGAAGCAAGCAGCCTTCCCAGCACTGGATCAATAAAGTGCTTATTCTCTCTTTCTCGTGTTTTCCCAGGATCAGGAGAAGTCCAGTGGCGGGTCGAGTGAGCGTCGTAAAGAGCGCAGTAAACGCTCTCGTTCTCAATCACGGTCACGGTCACGCTCTCGGTCGCCGATTTCAAGCCCTCTGGTGGTGCGGTCGGGGGTGAGCCAGCGCAGTAGCGGCAGGCTCAGCAGCCCGGTCTCCTCCGAAGGAAAGAGTCGTCGATCCCGGTCGCCACGATCTCCCCGCAGCTCCCGTTCACATCGATCACGCTCACCAAAGAAAAGGAGGTATGCTTAACCCTTTTCGTACATTGTCGCAGCCATTTGAATGCACAGACCTGACTCTGCAGCAGCTATCATAGCTATAGACAACTGAGCCCTTCCCCTCCCCCCCTTTTTTTAATTTTATTTGTTTTCTCCTTTTTTTTTAAGGGGCATTGAGGGTGTATCGAGTATGTCTAGTGTCAGCATCTTTTTGCGGAGTAATCAAGTTGCATTTGACCAAACATGATAAGACAGACTTGTCTGCACCCACTGTGGTGGTGGCTCATTGGCTCTGGTGTTCTATTGGCAAGCACACGGTCAGATGTTTTATTACCAGTTCTGGCACATTCATTGTGATGTGGTGTTGGGAGGGGGCAGACATAATGAGAAAAATCCTTGCATTCTTAGTTAAGATGCAGGTGTAACAGAGCCGGCGCATCCACTGAGTGTTCCTTTGTAATGCTAACCAAACGTCAGTCGATCAGTATAACATCTCTGTGGAAAGATACTATCGACAGCATCTTGGCTTTAAAAAAGAAAAGTTTGTTATTCCTAGCTTGATTTTTGACCGTTTGATCAATTTTTACATAACGAAATTTGCTTTTCACCTGTACTACCTGTTCGAAGAATTTTTCTATATTGACTTTTAATTTGTGATCTCGTTGGCCATATAGAAAGGGTGGATGAGTTTATCTCAGTTTAAATGTGTCCAAATTTACATCATTTAATTTTTCATCCCCATGTGTCAGTCGTACTTAGAAAATTTTTGAAATAACATGCCGTCCTGAACACCCGATAAGTTCACCTGCCTTTTCAAGATTGCTTTGTGCAATGACAACATTTCGGCAGTGTCAAGTGCAGCCCCCATCCAATATTTCCATCACTAGATGAATGTGCATGGTACTAAGTGTTGCTTTATGCACTCTTTAGCTGTTTAGTGATGGTTGCCTGCCGAAAATGTGCCAATTTGTGTTCTATCACAGTAGCGGAGATTTCACCAAGCTTGCTCACCAGCGCTCTTTCTCCTGTGTACTTTTTCCTAAACCAATTCATATGCCATGCAAAACACAGCCATTTACTATTACCAGCTTGCCTGAGCTTGCACCCTTGTTGCTCACAAAATTTTTGGTGCACGCACAGTGAAAAAGAAAAATGCACCAAGGTATTTAGGGCACTATCAGCTGTGTCTTGCGGGGAGCTGTTTCTCGTGGCTCCTGAGCAGTGTCCTTGCCTAATTACTAGCCTGCAGAGGCACATAGAGGACCTCCTCAAATATTTTCACCGGGGTACTAGCCCTGCAGCTTTCCACATCATTGTCAATGCAGGCTCGACTGTTTATGGCCACAGAAATACCGTCTGCCTCTCGGGTAGCCAGCAGATTTGCGTGCTCCAAGTCTGCCAATGATCAGAGTAGCAAACTTCAGCGGCAGCTGCTCAAGATCAGCTTAACCATACTAGCGGTTCATGTTAATATGCTAATAATATTTTGATATTTTTCCATTGAGTCAATGGTAAACCAGTGGCATGTTTGCATTGTTTACCTTATCCGAATATTTAGCTGAACAGTGTTCATCTTAACAGTAGTGTACTATATATATACTGTATATATATATTTTCTTTTTCTGCACTGGAATGATAATAGCTGTATTTTAGAACTTGTTCTTTTTTTGTGTGTCTGCATCACAGTGTCGGCCAAGCTTACCTGTTGAGGTTTGCTATGTGATTCATTATTGCATCAAGCAATAATACAAATATTAGAGACACTCCTTACAAGCAATGCATCATTAGGCCATATCGAGCAAGTATTTGCAGCCAAGTCATTCTGTAGCTTTAGTGTATATGTGTGTGTGTGTGTGCATGCATGTGTGTGTGCGTGCATGTGTGTGTGCGTGCATGTGTGTGTGCGTGCGTGTGTGTGCGGCACGCATTGGTGCTTCACAACTCCCTCTCTTTTCCCCTTCCAATGTCCCAGTTATCGCTCAAGCGAAAATTACACACTTTGGTCACATTTATTGCAGGCTTGATGTTATAGGTTTGTGCATGGTGTGCCTAACTGCTTATGTGTCGCGGTGTATTGTTTCAGGTCGAGAAGTCGAAGCCCTCATAAATCAAGACGTTCACGATCACGGTCACCCCACAGGCGGCGCTCATCCCAATCACCTCCTCGAAAGTCTCACAAGAGCAAGAAAAGTAAACACTAAGAGCAGCAATGCCTGTGCTGCAATGTGTACTGTCGCTTTCATTTGCCTCCACCTCTGTTCCCTTTATTTTTTTGTACCTTTTTGGTTGTATAGTTTATTTACATTCCCATTAAACCATCACTAATCATGCATTCACCTAAGGGATCGCTGGGAGCAAATAAAAGTGATTTGTTAGTAGAAGTTGTGTGAGTTTGCTTTACTGCAGCCATTAGTACAGAGAGAGAGAGAAACAAACTTTAATAATATGCTGGAGGTGTTAGCCTGGCCATTTCTCTTCGTGATCGACATTATGTAGATTAAGCGAACTAAGCACATGTGCACAGTGACGTGCCAGAATACAAGAGGTGACGGTTTATCTGTGGCTTGCTAAGCCCCAACCTGTGGTGGCCAGTAATGTTGTCCGTATGTGAGGGAGACACTACAACTGCAACGCCCAAGAACTGTTGACAGCTAGTCTTGGCTAATGTACCGTTCTTCTGCGAGTTGCCCACTCGGCCTTCTAATTGGCAACCACCTTCTTCTTCTTCTTTTTTTGTACATTCTTCCTCTTATCTCCAGAACTTCTTTTACGATCATCTACTGCGTCGCTGTCTGATACTGCTGCTGTCCAATACTGAAAGTTTTAAACAGCTTGTTTGCATGGGTTAACTCTGGTGTCACCAGTGTTCCAATGTGCGTCACACACACTACAAACCCCTTGGAGGCTGTCAGATGTGCAAGTTGCACTGTCACTCAATGGTTGGCGTATGTGGCTCCCCGCTTGGTATGCTGCAGTAGCATAAGTAGCATGTACAAGGTCTCGTTTCTTTTATCCTCTTTCCTGTCACGTCACTTCCACGAGACTGCTACATCAGCGGGACACATGAACTAATCCCGGCCACGTCGGTATGTGGGTGACGCCCTGCTTTCCTTAGCAAGTAAGCTACGTATAAAGGAGTTCAAACTTTCTAAATAATAAATGGGCCTTCCATGATGCATTTTTACAGCTATGACTTGGTTGTTCACATTCACTGCGGCTAATTTGTTTGATGTAGTTAGTATATAATACAGCGTACATGAACAGACAAAAGATGAGACTTGAAAACTGATTACGCTTGTGTTGTACAAACCGTCCTAGGGACAATAACTTCTCATCCTTCATCTTCAGTTGTTGTGGTGTCTAATATGTGTAATTAGCTTTCTAAGTAGTAGAACCCTGATGATATGTTCCTCATTCATACGTTTTCCTAGATAGAATGTCGCTAAAGCCCAGTCCCGACAAAAGGTACATAAACACCCTATGTATTGGGAACCTCTTGACACATCAGCATTCCCGCAATTTTCCCGCATAACACGACGCGAACTTGGTGCATAATTTCAAAATAAATATGAATTGTACCGTCTATAACATAAAAAATCAGAAAATCGTCAACCAGCCGCGCTAGACACCCTATATCTCTGCACTTTTGACCACCACCAACATGTGCTTTTGACGTGCCACGGTCTTGGCGGAAATTTGCTAAATTTCTACCACCTTAAGGTGCGCCACCGGATGTTAGGACTCCACCTGCATGGCCATGTGCCAATCTGGCTACCGAAACAATAAAAAATACCTATATTTTGGTTTTTAAAACGTCGCTGGCTTATTCTCAAAACTGAAACCAGCGAAGCTTAGTCAATCCATCGTCAAGCACACCCATACTACAGGACAAGGCAAGCCAGGCTGCTAAGAGTTGGGAAAACAGAGGAATGCTCCACATATCGACTATGCATTGAAATCAGTAACCACAAGAGTGCTGCCATGTTGCTATGTTTGCCAGGCATGCAGGTGCAGAAAAGATGTGCAATCAACATGATCCGTAGCGTCCCTCTGTATGGCGGTGTTATCTAGGTAGTTCAGGCTCCTTCAACCGTTCATGCGCCATACATTTTACATAATGCACCATAAATATTGCGTAGAAATTTTGTGAATGGCCGTCAGACCTTTCCCAGAGATACACGGAATGAATTTTGCATAGTGTTTGTACGTACATGCTGCGTCTTGCTTTTGCATCATATTTCAATTATTTTTATGAGTGAAACCTGGAGTTTCACGGGCCAAAACAACGATTTGATTATGAGGCATGCTATACTGGGAGACTCCTGAATAATGTGGACCACTGGGGATCTTTAACTTGTCCCCAATGCTATAGAGATTCAAAAATTAATTATTGTAGGAAACTCTATGCTCAATGCAGAGGACACGACTGCCTTTGCATTTCGCCCCCATCGAAATGCAGCCGCCACAGCCGGGATTCCATCCCGCAACCTTGTACTTAGCAGCGCAACACAAAGTCGCTAAGCCACCACGGCAGGTAGTTGTTCATTTTGATCGTTACAAAAATGAGAGGAACATAGCGGCGTCATTGTGGTTTCCACTTTTTTCGTCCAGGTTTTCGTCTATAGTTGTAAAGGATGCATCAACTGCATTTGTTATTAATCGTTATTTCGTTATGTTATTATCATTAGTTGTCGATTTCTGCACATCCAGACTTTTTATTTGCGTGTTAAATAGTGACACGATCCCGGGCAACTTCAAGCAGTTTCAAGTGGCGCCCAACTCCACTCTCAGTGTCATCGGCAACGAGGGCGCTGATTGTGATTCATGAGGGAAGTGCCAGACAATTACTTTTGCAAGAACCTGCGATTGTTTGGCTATCACAGCTCAGTCTACTTCGGTTGTGGTGCCAGGGGATGAAGATTCGGTGCAGGCACTAACCGTAATTTCGTCTAGATGTGATGTCCGCATATGACAGTGTCCGAAATACGGACTGGCCAGGTCACCAACCAGCGTATGTGCACGCAGAAATGCGGTGACGTACTTCGGCCGTATTCTCGTATGATTAATTTCGAAGATACTGCTGTCAGTTTCGTAGCACTGGATGCATCGACGCGCGACAGTGATCCAGGCACTGCGATAAGACAACATGCTTGGCACGCTGCCAAGAAAGCCGTCTGTCGTAGATGCCGATGCGTATAGCGCTAATCACGCGAAATCTTGCGAAAGATAAGGTATCATTGTAAGTGACAATCCGAGAACACAACGCACCCTTTAGAGTGCAGCTCTTTGGTGCCCGTTCCTGCGGCAAACAGCAGCATAACCGAGTGAACGAGCACAGGGAAAGATGAAAGCGTCAACACGGAGCAGGAAATGGAAGATTCGAGCCGCGAACGGTGGAGACCAATGAGCGCAGCCCCTTCAGTGACGTGCCCACGGGAAAGATGTCACGCTGACCCGACCAACCGCTCGGTGCATACTCGTAACTGGTCTCAGCCAGACCACTCGTTTCATACTGTCGTCTACTTGTACTGGCTCTCGCCTGCGTTTGTTTGGTTTGCTTCGTTTGGTCTCTATCGCACTTGTTTTGGTTGCAATGGTTTGCGATTGTTTTGTATTCTGTTTGTACGCGCCACGCGAATTGCATAGTACTTTCTGGAAGCCATGCGGCACCAGCAATTACGTGGGAACCTTCGACTAGTCATGGATAAGCCGACACGCTTGACCCGCAGATTTCCGACGATTGCCTACTTTGCTACTTGCCTCTTTCAAGTTCTTTGCCTCAGTATATCACAAAATGAAAACATGTATAGAGCTGCGCTCAAATTTCACATTAGGGATTATTGTGAACATCATGAATTTTTTCGTCAACGTTTTGAATATGTCACCAATTCGCTGCCGAATTCGATATTTCTGACTTTAGGCGGGCTCCGTTGAGCCCGCGTTATCGGTCCACAACTGTAAATTCTTTAGAGGTTGAGCCATGTGTAGTGTTTAATATATTTAACAGTGCGTTTTGCACAATACATTTCCCGGGTATTGCATTTTTTTTTCTCTCTCTCTCAAAGTCCCATTGAGAACATATTTAGATGGGTTCCACTGTACCCCGTAGCGGATGCTCGACACCTATACTTTGCACGTGTTCTGGGACAGAGTCATTTCGCAAATACTTGAGGTGTGAAATTAAACAGTGACCTACCTGACAACTATATATGAACAATGGATTATGTACAACACATTCTATATGTCACTGTTGCAGTATCTGCACAAGAACGGGCCTTCATGCTTATATTTAATTTCATACTGAAGTTATGCTGCGTTGCAAGCCAAACGAATAAAAAGCCGTCAGTACCCCACATTATGTAATGTGCTTGTGCTACGAGCTGTGAAATTCGTCATCACGCCTGTCAATCTTGGTAGTTTTCTCATGCGGCGAGTTAATACAGCACATTCATTGCTGCTAATGTAAGATATACGGGAAAATTCATTTCTGGCACGCAGAGGTATGAGAGCAAGCATACAGCGCAAATTCTTGGTAGGAGGACCATATTCTGCATTCTCAATTTGGCATTACCTGCAGAATATCACAACCAAGATTTTGCAACTGCGTTGCAAGCAAACAAATTGTGACAAGTAAGCGTTGTCAGATGGTAATACATGTAGCAAACAGAATGATGGCCGATGTTGTTCATCGTAAGCTTACTGCGCACTATTGCTGCGGGCCTTTGTTGTTCATATAAATTATTGGCGTTTTACCTAAACTTTTTCTGGGACGCAGGGGTATTTTTGGGACCGGTGGGAGGGGAACCTTAATTTTTTTGTTTTAACCAAGTTTTCAGGCGACATTACGACTTCCACATGTCAATTTCCGACCGTATATTGCATGGGAATACTGACACACAGCGGTCTCGTGTATGTGAATCTGCCAGGTATGGGTGGAGTCTGCCAACGTCATCCTTAATCGCCCTCTCATAGGTTTGCGGGAGGCTGGTTTCAGAGACGAGGACGGGGGCTGTGTACCACGCTGAGGTACATAGTATATACATGGTGTTTCAGCTAATGTGTGCCAAGCCTAAAAAGTTCCACTCGTGTGCTACAAGAATGCAACCAACTCGGTATTTCTCACTTTGCTATGAGCTTAGATAATAAATGATTACTAATTAAATCTTCAAAAGAAAGCATATTAAAAGCCTATTAAAGAATGTCCAAGTAATTTCCGTGACGATAGCTGATGTGGTTTCAATTTTTCCGGATTGGAAAGAGAGCGCGCGAGACATGAAAAATAAAAAAATGTGCCACGCGATTAAGCGCTTGGGTGCAGCAACATTAGTGCCCTCAAACATACTACAAATGAATTATCGATGCTGCAGGCATACCGAACGCATGCTTCTGGCACTCCACACGCAGGCCGCGCGTCGAGGGTTGTCTCGCCATCGATAGTGAGACAGCACGGCGGCGGCGGTTCCAACGCGCCTACACTGTTCGTCAGAGCTGGCTTCTCCACAACAAGATACACTTTGCGAAGAAGCCCGCTTCACCGTTTTCTTTCGTCTCGCAGCCGATAGGCGATATTTGGAAGTTCGCATGCTTATATGTGTGGAGAACGGAAGTCGCACCCTGCCTTAGAGTTCGATGTCGGGCTGTTGTGTGCCAGACGATGGCAGCACCGCGCGCGGCAATGCAATTGTGTTGAAAACGCGCCGCTAAGACAGCTCAGCCGCTTTTGAGTTTCGCGCCGCGCCCGTTAGATGGCAGGCTATATGCTGACGGCATTAAACGGCAGCATAAGCATAAGCCCCGGCGACACAGGGTGGCTCGATGTCCTCGTCGCCCGCCGCAAGCAGTGGAGCGGCAGAGCTTGACTGGCCGCATGTGGCCGCTTCAACAAGGAAAACGATGAATAGCCTATGATTTATGTGCTTTGATATTGTTTGCACAATGTTCACTTCTAGTATTACTTTCTCTTTTTAAGCTCTCTGGCGCGCGCACCACCCTCTTCTTTAACCACCGGCTTATTGGACAATCGGTGCCGATTTGAAGTGCAAGCACACCTAGGGAACGGCGGGATCGCCAGACTGCTGAATGCTGCCGGTTTCTCATTTGTATGTGCGAGTCGCGTATAGACCTCTACAGGGAAAAGAAAGTCGGCGCTATTCACTTGCTTCTCGTGGGACGCGTCTTGCTCGCACAGAGCTTATACCTGCGTTCGCGTAATCCCGCGAAAGTCGAGAGCGCGTGTGGCCGTTGACCAGCCTTGTGATTTTATTGCCCATTCCAGTGACAGAAGAAAAAAAAACAGTAATAACGGAGAGAGAAAGCGCAATGAAGTAAAAGCGCGAGGACAAACGAGCAGCTCTCGATGTGAATGCACTGCTGGTTGCGCAGGGCTGGTGCCATATGGCTTCTTTGCACTCGAGATTATTACGTGCTTGCGCGATGCCGTGCGCTAGGTGTATACCCGCTTCGCATTTTAAATAAGGAAAGCATGACTGCCGTCGTAGCAAAGAGCCCGACGTTTATACTCGCATCTCCTCAAATGCACTCTGCATGAAATTAGGCGCCCGCCGGGGTGAAGGATCGAAGCCACAAGGAAAGAAAGCTGAACGAAGCGGGGCACAAATTCTTGTTGCTCACAGCTGCTCTACCTCTTTGAGAAATTCAGTCGCAATCGTTTTTTGACACGTTGCGAGTGAGACGGGAAAATTAACATCCACCTGAAGTGTAGTACGAATCTACAAAAGAAACCGAGGGCAACTTCTTTTTTTTTTTTTTTTTTTTTTTCAACTTCGAAGCTTTCTTTCTGAAACACCCGTATGGGATTCCTTTGCAGATTCGTGCTATACAGTCCTGCTGGATGCCAATATTTTTCTTTCGTGCAATTACTTCCACCTTTCGGGATTCCGCAGAACTTATTTGTCAACGTGTTGCGAGTAATTTGTCAATTATAATCGGCTGAATTTTTAAAAGTTGTTTTGTTGATTGTTCATTTATATCTATCTTATTTTTAGTTCAACCTTTTCAGTAGATTCTATAGACTCGTCTTTATTAAAAAACAGGCTGTAAATATCACTGCAACAAGACCTTGGGACCATGGCCTCGCATATCGCAGCTACAAAAGGCCACAAAAGCGCTGCTGCGATATTTGAAAGCGACCGGATTGAGTCAGCGTCTGTGATCCGGACTGAGTGACCGACTGATATCTCCAGTGGACTTTCTCTTCTTTTAATCTTTCCGTCCCCCTTTCCCCAGTGTAGGGTAGCCAACCGGGCTCAGTCCTGGTTAACCTCCCTACCTTTCTTTTATCATTTTCTCTCTCTCTCTCAATAACTTTCGCCAATAAGTGAGCTCGGGTAAATAATCTGAACTCGTTTAAACCTAGCGAAGTCTGGCGTGGTGTCGCAACGAAGTGCGGACTACGAAACGCGAAGTAAGCGCGCAGACCCAGAGGATTTTCGGAAATGTGAAAAATCAAGAGAAAGTATATATATATATATATATATATATATATATATATATATATATATATATATATATATATATATATATATATATATATATAGTATCCCGGCTAACTTTAGCCATAGTTTAAAATATGCCGATGCACTATAAGTCGACGCGACCAAATGCACGTTGCTGACTATTGTACAGAGTAAACCGCACTATTTGTTTGTTTGCGTGTGTGTGTGTGTGTGTGTGTGTGTGTATTCTGCTTAATTGTACAATTAGTCAATATTAATGAACCAACTTCTGAAGCAATGAAGTTAGGCTAAAGATTCCAATTTGAAAGTTGTAGAGTGGTTTGCAAAACGTCCGATGAAAGAAGTTCTAACTAGCCATCTATTAAGTATTAGTGTTTTTCCGCTTACTGCAGATGCCCGCGAAATAAATAAAAAATGCCACGTGACGTTCCCGCTTGCGCGCCGTGATAGCGGCGCTTCCAAATGTTCCGCGTAGAAACGAACATAGCATGTAGCACGACGTGCTCCTCTATGTAAAAGATATCTTTTTGTTCTGTGCTGTATTTCTCCCTCATCATGCTCCTCCTGCAAAGGCCTGTTTATTCTCAGGCCTGCAGTATTCTTGTAAATAAATAAATAAATTCTATGGAGGATGGTGGTAAATGTTGAAAATAACTTTAGTGCATTTAAAAGGACACTAAAAATGGGCTTTATGCTTCATTTACTTTCTTCCAAAAGCTTGAATTGCAATTTTTGGGAAATGGCTATAGATAGGCTTTTTTAAGGCCGGCTATCCCAAACTCCTAAAGACTGCTCGGGAAGAAAAACAAATGGAGACGAGGAAACAAGATGAACCAGCGAATAACAAAATAATAAAACAAACACTACACAATGTAAGATTTGGGAGTAGTGGTTTCGGGAGTATAGCGTCACTCTGATAAAGGTACTTGCATAATGCCGACAACCCTGTGCCACAGTCAGCCGATGCTGATTTTCGGCCGCCATTGTTAAGGATATACACGAGCAAGCTGGCCAGTAGCTGGCCCCGCCGCGTGAATACATAATTTGAGCTTTTACTGCAGCGTTCCTACGCTGAAATTTGACATGGCATGCTGCAGCTGCCTGCCGCTATGCAATTCAGTGTGTCTGTGTGTACCGTTACGACTGTATGGCATATATAAGTGCACAAAAATCAGTATGGTGTTCAATTCACCGACTTCACTTGTAAACACGGCCGCTTAGTGGCCAACCGTTCGTCCTTATGTTATACTAATCGTAATAGTTAGGTGCAGCAGCCTTGATTCACCTGTAGCAGACTGTGATACAAAAGTTACAAGCAGGGATAAAGTGCCCCAGAGAGGCGGCCGTACGTTTCTATAGGTGGGCCTTTGACGAAAATAGGCCCAAATAACAAAACGTAGACCCGCCACTCTGAGGCCCCTTATACCTTTGTAACTTTTATAGCGCACAGTATAGTTAAAGGGACACTAAAGGTTACCAGAAACTCAAGTTAAAGTGGTAGAGCAATGTTCTAGAACGTCTAAGGCGTCAATATAACCGCGAACAGAGCTTTAGAAACCGAGAAATTGAGGTAAATGCATGACACGATTTGAGACCCCCCAGCGACATTCCGGTACTAGCCCGATGACGAAAGGACTCCTCATAATTTGTGTTACTAATACTCAACTACTCGTATTAAAAATATCATTTCATTCGATTATAAGACGGAAAGAAATGCTACTTGTCTAGGTCTATTCGATTCTAAGAAAAAATAACATTTTGACGTTGCCCTTCAGTAATATGGGTGTTCGAAAGGTTTCGTTTTCGCTCGACTCTGCGCGCTCGACTCTGCGCCGCGCACGCTTTGGAGTTTCAGTAGTTTCGTTATCGCGTCGTGCTGTGAGGGTTCTGCTGGCTCGCGAAACTTTCATTTGGAACAAGCAGCGAGAATGCCACGCCCATGTGATGTCGTGGGAAGCCCTCGTTGCTTTCCCGCTCCGGAGAGCCGGTGTCGAGGCCGCCGTCGTAGTACGCAACGACGCCGGCAGTGCGAGCCCTCAGCAGCAGGTCGCGCTCGTCGGTGCTCAAATCGCTGAAGTTGAGCCCACCATCGCGAGCCAATCTGTCGGTGTCAGGGTCCATTGCGACGAGCGTCGAAGTTAGCGTCATAGAATGAAGTACCAGCTTATGGGCGTCTTGCGCTGGAGTTTGAGGTATAGTAGCGGCGCCTGGTGGCGGTGCGGGAAACGACATCTGGGTCGTGCCAGCCTGGGTCGTATTGAGCCCTGGCTGTGGCGAAGCACGTTTCTAGGCCCAGTTTTGCGTCGATTCGCACATTTTTATGCCCTGTTGCAAGTGCGAAAAGGCTCGTCGCTTCTCATAGACCACGCCAACCACGCTGCGAGCTCGCCACAGCCTATAGTTTAACGAAAACTGACTCTCCGTGTGTCGTGGGACGTAATGTGGGACGTAATTCGTTTCTCCTTCCGCTAGCCACCATACTCCCGCTTTCGCTCTGCTGTCGGCTCTGTCTTGGCTCTGTTTCTGGCCGCGCGTTCGCGTTTTGCGCAGGAAAGCCGTAGCGCCGTCTGCGGACGCCGTTCTACTCACCGATGGCGCAACGTCACTATGAGACCATGATGTCAGTACTCCTCGATCGGAGGGCGGGCGATTTGAACTGCGCTAGAGGTACGCGGACGCTTCAGAACGCATTTTCTCTTAAAATAAGTCACTCCTTGGCACGAAACAAGCGTTTCGAGGTTTCTGTGATGGTATTTGAACAGTCCACGTTGACTTAATAGTAACCTTTAGTGTCCCTTTAAAGGAATGTGTACCGCGTTTTTCACGCTGACGAAGAACAATGTACTGTCGTAATCAGCTCCGTCGCTCGCCTAAAACCATGTAGGCAACAGAAGCCGCGTTTCTTGAGCCGAATGTGATACGTCGGGCAACGGTGGACGCGATCACGTGGCCCAATACGCTAGCGTTTTCGGGGCCACTTCAGCCGTGCTAGATCATGACCGCGCGTCATTGCTGTACCAGTACTCACGATATCTCAAACTGCCGCGCTTCCTAATTTGCTTCCTTATTTTTCAGTTTCCTCTGACCATCGATCCCCACTACCCTTCCCTCTTCCCCAGCGCAGAGTAGCAGACCAGAGTGCACAAGTTAGAGTCGACGTCTATGTCTTTCCTGTCAATAATATATATATATATATATATATATATATATCCTCTAATGGAATCCGGAATGACGTAAGACTCGACAAAAGCTGTGTATCCTGCAGTCAAGGCCACTGCCCGTTGCCGCTTTCGCTTTGTTCTAGTCAACGATGCCTTCGTGGGGCAAACGCGGGGGTATGAAAATATATTCCATCTATCCTGTTGCGGGGAAACAAGTTGGGACTGCTGATGAGTCAACCAGCGTGGCAACTGCCTCATTCTGGGAAAGGGGTAAGGACCCTCAGCGCCTGGCTCAGCTAATTGCTCCAAGGGAGCCAGCCTTCAACCGTGAGAACACCGTTGACTGCTGTCTCTCGATTACCTCGTCGTTGTGTCATATGCGAAAAAGGAGGTGCAACGCCAGAGGCGGAGTGCGGCGGGATACTGCGCATAGTTAGGCCATTCAGAATGGCCGATGATGACATGACCCGTTTCTCAAGCGAACGATCTAAGGAAGACGGAGAGTGTTTAAGAGACGTCCTCTGTGTGTGGTGTGTGCGATCCCAGAATCACGCAGCACGATGTAGCGACGGGGTACGAGTTAATAATTACTGTGATCTGTACTTCGGCCAGTACTATAGTATACCTTTGTATTTAAATAAGTTTGCCGTTGCCACGTAAGTAAACCCTGTTCTATTCCTCCAGACTCGTCAGCAAGGCAGCAACTCTTGTCGTGAAAGTTCGGACGACGGCGTGTGCCCGCTCGTCCTCGGTGCGACGCCACTGCGACGCCACGGTATAGCACCGTGCGTAGGCCAACTACCCTTTTCCCATGTACTGCATAATGCCGGCAACCCTGTGCTCACATTCAGTTCCCTCCGCCATCGTGAAGGATAAGCTAGCGGGCGAGCGCGTGACGTGCGTAGACAGTTTGTGGGCATCACATGCACTGCTACAGGTAAGTGTCCGCCTAATGGACATGTACATACCCCCTCCCCCCCATTTCGTCTGCTGCTGTAAGTCTGATTGGCTGGGCTGAGGTACGCGTCAGAAGGAGACGGGCGCCTTCAGCCAATCAGCACTTCAGCAGCAGATAAAATGGACATGTCCATTAGGTGGACCTTTACAGAATAGCGCCACAGGTCTCACTTAATTTGATGTGCTGTTCCAACATGGGCACATGGCGTGTGCGCCGCGTAACATTGCCATACGAAAGTAAGTTATCCTCATCAAAAACTTGAAGACCGAGATTTTGAAAACAGACTTGATTTTGCTTGTTGGATTTTCACGAAATGTGAAGAAGAACCGGACTTTCTCACTCACGTGCTTTGGGCGGATGAGGCTAATTTCCCTAGAAACGCACACGTTAGTCTTAACAATGTGCACTACTGGAGTGATAGGAATCCCCACTGGCTGGCACAAACACGACATACCAGACAATACCAGAGGTCGTAATCTGTGGTACGGTATTTTTGACGGCAACATCATCGGACCCATCTTTTTTTGACAACACACTAACGACGCAACGCTACGTCAACGACATCCTCGAGGGGTCCCGTGAACGACGTCTGTTGCACCGTTCCACTTGCGCACCTTCGGAACGTCTGGTTTCAACCCGATGGAGCTCGTGGTGCGTATAGTAGTGGTCAGTCTCGAGCGTGGCCCGACAAGCTTTTTCCTGGACAGTGGATTGGCCCGCACGGACCTGTGCCCTGGGCTGCAAGGTCACGAGACATGACACCCCTGGACTTCTTCTTGTAGGGCTACGTGAAACATCGCTTGTATAGCAGTGAAACATACCACACCGGACGCGCTAAAGGCAAAAATGAGCAGAATCTGCCGCGAGATTTCAACGTCGTTGGTCAAAGCTGCAACGGCACAAGTGTTAGAAAGAAGCAAGTACTGTATTACTTCAGACGGTGACCTGTTTGACCACGTGCTATAAGTAGCAGTGGAAAATAACCACTCAAAGGTGGTGTAAAACGTGACTTTTTAACGTACCTTGATGATGTCGCCCTATCCTTAAATAAAAAAAAAAAGCTTGTGGCAAAGATAAAAGTTAAAAAAAAAATGTTTTGTTTTGCCTCTTTTCCAGTGTTCAAGATACAGAAAGGGTAAATGGTTAAACAAGTTGCATCTTTCGATGTTTTTTTTTTCTGTGTGTGTGGGCGGCTGAGACGCCTTATGTGCTTTTGGTTTATTTTTTGTTGAAATAAACTCCTGAGTAGCTCGTTTCTGTTCTTCCGAGAGCTGCCTTTTGTCTTTTTGCGTGCTCTTTCGCACACTGTCTTTTTTTTTTTTTTTACATTGATTGAATTTCTTTTGTAGCTTTGTTTCATGATACGCGAAGGTTAAAGCTATGCCAAGTGCCTCATGATCGAACACAGCATTCTTGCGTCCGCAGATGCTGATGCTTAGCGCACCACGCTAGTTAGGTTATGAAACCTCTCGAGCCATTCCACATGACGAAGCTATGACGAAGCCTTGTACGATGCGGCGATAAACGAATGCGGCCGTATTTATTTCAAAGGTTGCTTGGAGGCGCTTGATTAGCGGCGCGCGATCGCACATCTATTTCATATTTCGCGTATTTCGCGTGCTTTCTTTTTTCGGAAAAAAACAACGAGGTACACTTTAGCACGAAATAAATGCTTGAGGAAGGCAGCGAAATGCAACCAGAAACGGACGCAAAACGAGTACAAGAAGCAAACCACCTATTCGATACGTGGGAGGCTAAGCTCACCCTCGGGGACCCGGAAGACCAACGAAAACTCGTCCCCAAGGCCAAGAGGGCAGTCGAAGCCAGAAGGTTCCTGGACTAAGGAGCCTTCCCACCTTATATGATACCGGGCCTCTCTTGGGACACTGTTTCGTATAATAAACGTTTCTTTCTCTCTCTCGCGGAGGTTACTTAATGTGCCCCATAACTTTGTAACTTACATGTTTGCGATTCAAGTAATAGTCAAAAAGTTCACTAATTAAAAGTCAATAATTAATTAATAATGTGTGATAAAAAATATAGTGGCTGAAGTACGCACGACTGCCGCTACTATGCAGTCGGTACGATTTCTCTAAAGCTCTTGGTTTTTATTTTTAATTTTGGTCCAAGTTAACTTGGACCAAACACGAAATTTCTTAAGGGAACTATATTACTTATTCATCTATAATTCTGAGCGAAATCTTCGCTCAGTCACTTCAAACCACTATCCTTCCGAATGATTGGAAGGCAGGGATGGTGATTCCCGTACATAAGTCTGGCAGTCGGTACTCCCCACTTAATTACAGACCTATATCCCTAACCAGCGTTCCCTGCAAATTAATGGAGCACATAATTTACTCACACCTGGTTTCATTTCTCGAGTAAAACTTATTTTTCAACCCCTACCAACATGGATTTAGAAAACACTATTCCTGCGAAACACAGCTTTTGTCATTCACTAATGATTTATTTCAAGCGATGGATGCTAACCTTATTATTGACTGTATTTTAGACTTCGCCAAAGCATTCGATACTGTTTCACACGAATTACTTTTAACTAAATTAAGTAACCTCAACATTGATCCTAACGTGCTTGCTTGGATCAAGTGTTTTTTGCCTAACCGTTCCCAATTTGTTTATGCTAACGAGTACTTCTCTTCCACTGGTCGAGTAACCTCCGGTGTACCGCAAGGCTCGGTTCTACATTATTATTTTTAATTTATATTAATGACCTCCCAGACCAAATTAAATCATCAATTAAGTTATTCGCCGATGACTGTGTTCTCTATCGTGTCATTTCTAACTCTGGCGACTGCGATACTCTTCAATCAGACATTGGCATAGTAATATCATGATGTGCTAGATCCCAAATGAAGCTCAATTCTAATAAATGTAAGGCGATGCGTGTGTCCCGTGTTGTAAGAAATACCACCCTTCCTACGTACAATATTAACAACATAGCTGTAGAAAATGTATCATCATACAAATATCTTGGTATCTACATTACACACAATCTTACATGGAGCATTCATATAAATTACATTTACGGTAACGCTAATCGCATGCTTGGGTTTTACGGCGTAATTTTATATCGGCAACTGCAGCTATCAAGTTATTTCTGTACAAATCCTTGGTGAGGCCTAAACTTGAATATGCATGCTCCATTTTCGACCCTTCTACTCTAAAGCTAAAAAACACCATCGAATCCATTCAAAACCGAGCTGCTCGTTTTATTCTTTCGAATTATTCTTGTCATGCAAGTGTCTCATCAATGAAACTAACCCTTGACTTGCCTAACCTAGAGTTACGTCGTAAATACTTTCGCCTATGCCTTTTTCACAAGATTTATTACTCTAACGAAACACTTAAGGATGAACTAATCTCCCCGCCATCATACATATCGTCACGCACGGATCATCGTTTTAAGGTTGAAGTTCCAACTTGTCGCACCAACGTTTATTTTGATTCTTTTTTACCAAGAACGACGAATGACTGGAACCGCCTCCCTGCCTCCATCACTGCCATCTCTGACGCCACGAACTTCAAGAATATTGTTAACGAATTTGTTTGTAATAATCACCACTCCTCTCAGTAATGCCCCCGGGCCTTGAGAGTATGACAATAAATAAATAAATAAATAAATAAATAAATAAATAAATAAATAAATAAATAAATAAATAAACTGGGACACTCGGTATATTGTTATATGACGCCGCCGGTGGATGCAGCAATCACCATCGTTTTGCAGCATGCGCCGAGAGGCATTACAGAGTCTCCTAACTTTCTCAAGCATATCCGCTGTCCTCAAAACGCGTATAGTTGAGCACCGTGGTCTCAAAATCGAAAGTGCGCAGGTTCGTTCCTGGCTTATACGCATTTGTTCTCTTATACAGGGTGCTTTCCTTCTTTAGACAATACAGATCTTTTGTAAAAATAGCTATGACGGTGAGATATCTGTCATCTTCGCATGCAAGCTCTACGGCGCGGCGGAAGTACTTCGCAGCTGCTTAAGTTACACTGAAAAGACTAATTAACAAAAGTTTGTTAGTTAGCATTTTTATTATTAAGTTTATGGCAGTTGTCTAAATGACGAATTTGAAGCAGCTACATTTTAATGTACCCTAATTTTATAAACACCTCGAAAATGCACCTACTTCCAGATACTTATCGAATTTCAACGGTCGATCCAGGCGATATCGAAACCGAGCGCAGCGGGAGTGCAGAAAAGGCTTCATATATCATATCGAACCTGATCAGGCTTCATATCAGACCGAGTCGCCACGTGACTACTAGCTCGAGGAAGTTTGAAACCGAACGTCTCAGCCAGTCGCGACTACTACTGATACGCACGCTTTGCTTGGCAAGCTTGTGCCCCTGTTGTCGGGTCAGCATTTGCCGCGTCATATCATTTAAACTTCACCCTACACTTCTTTACGGCGCGTTGCCGTCTGTTGCGCAGCGGGACACGCTCATTCCCGAGATTGCCTGAATTTGGCCTTACCAATTTCCATGATCAATATCTAAAATTACATGCGATTTTTTTTTATTTCTAAAGAATGGGTACGCTGGTACATTGACGCCCTAGAAGGGTCCCATATAAACAACTGCCCTGAAGTTAATAATAAGAAAAGTTAATTAACATTTGTTAATTAGTCTTTCCGTGTAACTTAAGCTGCGGCAACGTATTTCCGCCTCGCCGTTGAGCTCGTATGCGAATACCACAGGTGTCTCACGGTCATAGCTTTCTTGTAAAGAATCTGTAATGTCTAAAAAATAATAATAAACACCCAATGAACACACAAATAAATAATAATTACACTCTCAACTGCCATGGCAACTGCTCCGCTTCACATCATTAAAGCACGCAAACTTCCAAATAAAGCATGCAAGACGAAATTAAGTGAAGCGGGCTTCCTCACATAAGTTATTCCTTTGCGGAGAAGCCAGCTCTAACGAATATTTTGTTGCGATTGATGGTCACTCAAGGCGCGTTTGCACCGTCGACGCTATGGAGCCTCCGCGGTACATGGAGGCTCCCTAGTCGACGCCTTGGCCGCCGTGCTGTCTTACTATCGATGACGTATGCGCGGCCCGTATGTGTAGTGGTTAGAAGATCTTGAGAAGCGCAGCAGACGCGCAGTGCGTTTTGGTGCAATTAATTTCGGTGCAATTACAATACGCGACCAGTGACTGCTGCTCCTGCGCAATACAATGTAACGAAGGACAGTGTCATTAACATTTTCCCTATCCGTTGCATATTGTTGGATCTGAAGGACAATCCCACCGCTGTCCACCAGTTAGAAGATCTTGCCGTTGAGTGCAGGAGTTGGCCGACGTTTAGGAGGATTTTGAGATGAAAACTGAAGGTTTATTTACATTATTTACAGTAAAAACATGAAGTAATTAACAGTCATAAAGTCATTGATGGCCGGCAGCAAATCGGACGCTGCGGCCCGTGGCAAGAAGAACGAAAAAAAATGAATGAATGAAGGAATGCTTCTCTCTGCTCCCTGTCTCTGGCTTTTAACCCCTTCGGTGTCTCGGGGCAACGTCATTCTCAGCCAATCGTCGAGCCCGCTCAGGTGTCGTCATTTTCCTCCAATGGTAGGCGCCCGTGCAAGTGCCGTCACATTCGGCTCAGGGGGTCGCTCCAAGGGCTACACTGTCCGAGGGATGACTTGCCACCGGTATTGCCTCCTGGTCTGCAACTGCCGTCACAATCGGCAGATGGTGTGGCTCCGAGGGCTTCACGGTGACTTACAGCCGGCGTTGCCTTGGTGTTGCAACCCCGTCTGAAAGCGCTCAGCTGAAGGAGACGGGTTTTTTTCGAACGAGCTTTCAGAGCTACAAAGCAGCTTTGCTCGGGACCAGGATCAACTACCTGTAACCGTGCCAGGCTCCCGTTGCACTTTCGGGAAGAGTCAAGCCGTGGGACAATAGCTCCACGTGCGGCGCACGAGGGGGGGGGGGGTCGCCAACTTGTCTGGACGTGCGACGCCTCGGTTTGGAGTCGCCCACTTGTCTGACAGGTCCGAGAACGTGTTAGACGCGCTTCTGCGCACCCTAATTGGATGCGACGGCGATTCGATGTGGTCTGGTGAACTCGAAGGATGCCAGGAAAAGGGTCCGTATCTAACAATATGTACAAAAACGTAAACAATGTTCCTGAATGACAAATATTCATTTAAATATTTGTCCTCACCTTCTTCATCTCTTGGCCTTTACGTTTATCATATCAGCGGCATGCTTTGCTTTGCTGGTTTCGAACTGATATAGTTCTAACGTTCGTGTGATATTTCTTTTTATTTATTAAATAGACAAAAAAACAGGGAAGCATTGATATCAGTTATTTCTGGCACAATTTTTGGGACATGCGAATATATTCATTTATGAAAAAATACATATTTTACTTGTCTTGACAGTGCGTAGCGTCAAAGAATTCGTTTGTAGCATCTTTGGCAATGACAATGCAGTTATTATTCATGTATTTGATACCTCGACGAATTCTGTAACGAGACGGCCGAGCTCCATCGTGAGCTCCCCTCCAACCCCCCCCCCCCCCGAACGAAATTTCTGGCTACGCAACTGCTCCAGTGGTCCGAACAAAATCTTTTTCCCTTGTAAATAAGTAAATAAATGCTGTTCTTCGTGTCATTGTTCATTGGATTCTTCTAATTCGACTATATACATCGTCATATATATTCAAAGTCAAACAGTTGGCAGATATCTGCCGATTTGGGGACAACTAAATTAAGGAGGATGACAATACAAATTATATATATCTAAGGTGTCCCGTGAAACTTGAGCCAAGAATTTTAAAATGAAAGGCACGTCGGAAGCGAATTGAACCGAACGCATAATGTGTGCAATAGCCTGTAGAGAACTCAGAGAATTTTTTGTTTTCCACATAACTCATAATTAATTAAGTTTAATTATCCAACTTTTTATTTATTGGCTGAGGACCCCAAGTATGATACGCAGATTTGTCTGAATTAGGTTTTTTTTTCTTTTTTTTTTCAGTCAACACATCCCTAAGTGCCCTTGAGGGCATGTTTTGACGTTCTTTGCCTGCACCTGAAGGTCAGGTGGGGATACTCAAGTAGGCCAAGCGGGGGAAAGGTGTCATGGTTTCTTGTCAGGGTGCCCCATCCTTCCCTCCAAAATTTTATAAATGCGTGTGAGATCAACGTCCTCGGAATCAAATCATCAGGCTGGACAACGCCTGGAAATTTCTTGCCGAGCAATGCTTAGTTGCGCTTAGTCGACGCCGATGCCGCACAGCGCCTGTAGTTTCACATAAAAAGAGTAATTCCCTAGGACGTGCATCGCCGGTTATCGACGTCCCTTGGTTCGTCAACTAAGCGACATGCCCACTTCATTTCGTGCATACATAGCACGAAACCGTGGCGAACGCGCTTTATCAGGAATAGTCCAAGCACCGATAATGATATATGTAGGTAAACTGTGCCACGAGTAGTTTCCCATGCACCTCACAAAGTATAGTTAACGTGAATAAACATGGCTGAATTCACAACGCTTTTCGTTCGTTAATGCTCTCTGCGCCCCCTCCCCCTTATAAACCACGAACATTGGCTGGATGTCCACTAGATGTTTTAGTTGGACATTCAACACCTCCTAAAGGTGGCTCAGCTAGATCTAGTTTACGTGAAATTAACGTTCATGGTGTTGTAAAAAATCCTCTTTTTTGTACGCTCAAAAGATGTTGCATAGATGCCTCTGCTGGGTATTCGTTACATCATTTGGACATTATAGTATGGGGCTGAAATTCGCTATAAGTACTTTATCAAGATGAAATTTTGTACGTTCCCCTGAATGTTAGGAAATAGTTCAGTGTCGTTTTATTAGAAGAACGCGCATCGCACATAATATTTCAATCACCTTGCTGAGAAAAAGGAAAATTCGTGTGACCATGGCCGGCATATCAGGGCCTATTGCAGAGTGTTTGCTATATTTAATAAGACGTTCTCAGCAGACGCTGTGTGAGAAGACCAGATACATCGCGTGCACACACATGTGCACACGCCCGCGACGAGGAAGTAGTGCATTGCACTTATTCTCTTGAAACCTCCGCCTGGCACAAGTATCATATTGAATTAACCAAATCCCTAAACGTAAACCGTATCAGCAGATAAGCAGGGTAGATGTACAGTCACGCGATGCAGCCGTGACAGTTTCGAACTACAATTTGAACAATTGAGAAAACACAATTCTGCCATGGGGAAACAGAAAGAAAAAGGAATGGACCCTGTTAGCACAACTGTTCAGGTGTGGTCCGAAAAAGGTCTATTTGTCACGTTGTTACCACATACATTATACCGGTGTGACACAGGACTCTATCGATTGTGATCGAGCCCGATCGGGGTCGAATTCTTCCATCACGTTCAGTTCATTTGCGCAGGTTGAGAAAGGGAGCCAATCGCGATAGCGAAATTTAATTCAAATCGTGCCCGATAGCGATCGAAAGTGCCCCGTGTGACACTAGTATTAGAGATAAGGCACGTTGGCACATTGGTATATCGCATTGTTCCGCATAATCGTATCGCATAAGATGTAATTTCTTATTAAGCAATACAATTCACCATACCCTTAATGGTTGCTCTCAGCTCCCACAACCATGAGCATAGTGTGAGCTGCTTTCTCTGGAATATCGTTATCCCGACCGCCGTGTAGACCCAGCATTTTCTCGGGTACTCGCCGCGAGGCGAAGCGTGACTTTTTTAGCGGGCCCAGATCGCGGGGAGCAATTAAGTCAGTCGCAGCATTGGGCCACGCCTCGCCGCTCGAGTCGCGGTTTTGGGGCACGATTCCATTAGGAGACAATGGGTGATTATCCAATCGTGGTTCGTTTTCAGTACTCGTGCTGTGTGTGTGTATCGCCCCCGTATACATATAACGCGTATTCGTACACTCTCCTCGCACTCGATCGCCTCCGGTAGCGAGCGAGACTGCTCGCGCGCTCGCTCATAACAGAGGCGGCCTGTTATTTCAATATCGAGAGTGCGGGGGGGGGGGGGGGAGGCGTTGTTTCGCACGTCATCCATTGTGCACCTCTTAATCGTGACAGCGGCGTTCGAAGCGTGGGTCAGCACACACGCGGTATAGCTCCGCTGCGTGTTTCACTCTCTTCGTCACTTATTGTCTGCATATTACCGCCGATCGGAAATGGGTCGGCAAAGAAGCTTGTCGTAGTAACGCTTTCTCACGGTGTATAATAGTTGTCTCGAACGCCCACGGACAAAGGCAGGGATTGCTAACTAACGGGATACCTGCTTCACGGGCATCGGAAATTGTTTCGAGATCGAGTTGTAGGTTTTCGCGAAAAGAAAGAAGTTCGATGGGGGGTAAACGCACAGTGCGGCTGCGCGATTCTGCGATCGTGGAATGGCGTGTATACGTGGTGCGAGCTTATATACCGCACAGCAGCTCGTTTGCGCACGCCTTTGGTATCGGCGAATTCCGTTGTCCGACTTTTCCGAACTTCGTTTATCATAACTTTGCGGTGCGCAGCCCAACACGTGCAAAAGGTGGAAGCGTTAGCACGTGCAGCTATAGCTCGCGGACAACTTTCTGTGGCTATGAAAGCTACGGAGGCGCACAAGTGAGGGCGCTTCTGAAAAGAGTCCCGCGTTTTAATCTACGTTGAGTTGGGCTGAGGAAGAGAAAACGTAAACAGCTTATTAGCAACAGTTAAGTAAGATAAAACACACCGCTGAATATAACTGTTTACTTATTTTGCGGCTCTTCCCTTCCGCGTCTGGGCAAACGCGAAACCGTCGCACGTGGAAGCTGCGTCGTTTCACCGTCTGTTCCGAGCGACCAAAAGCACTGTCAAACGCTGGCGGACTACTTGGCGCGGTAACACTTGTGCAGAAGCTCCGCCCCCGTAACTTTCCCTTCACAGCCTCAGAAAGTTGTTGGCGAGGTTCCATGAGGCATATACGGTTTTCGGCTTAATAAGAGGCTGCTCTTTCACGAACTCGCTGCCCCTTGCGCGTTTTGGCTGCGGTAAGCTCTGCCTTCCTCGTCATCAGAACAGTGGAAGGGCTGTCCATACAACATACAAAATCGAGTGGCTCTATTACGGCGGTCGTGCAACGAAATCGACAGTGAGAGCCAAAAGAAAGTAATTATAGTTGCTGTGAATTATTTGCCTACCCTGATACAATGTCACTTAGAAATTTTTAAGTATATTGATCATTCGGCAATGAAGGACTCGCTCTTGCATAGAAGACTTCTCAAAGACCCATCCTTCGCGTCTACGTTTATGGGCATTTATTTATTTATTTATTTATTTATTTATTTATTTATTTATTTATTTATTTTCAGTAAATTTTGCACTTATCGGCAATTAATTTTTTACAGTGCTTCCTTTTCGGCACTATAGTATTCGAGAAACTGCTCACATGTAATTAGTTTTGGGATGGGAACGGTAGAACAACAAAGATGCCTTACCATTCCAGGCATCAAGAAGAATGCACAAATGCCGTCAGCAGCATTGAAGCAGGCAGCATTATCGCTTTCGCATGAGGTCCACAGCGACCGCTTACAAGACTCAAGCAATCACGTCTCATTGTGTGTCTCACCGCTAATTATCGTCAGTCAAAGCAAACATCGCAGAAAGCTTAGCTTACATTAATTCCCACAGTGCGTGGGAATTGATGTTCTCCCCTCGCTCATCTTCACTGATGGGCGCGTATACGTTACCAACGGTGACCTCACGGTATAGTTCACTGTATCAAATACGGGGAGAACCTGAAGCCGGTCTCTCAGTGTAGGTCTCCCATAGGCACGAGTCCTCACAACGTCCTCCCCAGAACAACAAGCGTTTTCGCACGGCGAGCACACTTTCGTCAGCCAAGCGGCGGCCACTCCCACGGTCCGCGGCCGCCGACGGAAAGAGTGGGCGCAGAAGGGAAGCCTCGTCAAAAAGCGTGTCCGTCGTGCAAGGTGACCGCGCTCTCTCGCGTCCGGCGTCGCGTGCCAGGCGGACCGTGGCCGCGGTGGACAAGCGCCGCGACGCCAAAAGGGACAACCCTCTGTGACACCCGTCCGCGTGCTGTCAGGAAGACGAGGTGTTGCAAGGTACAGCAACGCGCACGTTGTTCTCAGCACCCCGCACTCAGAAGTGCGCCTTAACTTGAGGCCCGTAATCTAAGTGACGTCTGTCGTGAATGTGCCCGGTATACGCTCATTGCGTTTACTTCGGCGCGTTCACAACAGGCGGCATTTGTATCAATGGGCTTCAAGTGAAGATGCATTTCTCAATACGGGGTCATCGATCATAACACATATAATCGTATATATTTCAGTTCGCGTCTGTCTCAATGTCAAGAAAGGAAAACAAAGTCGATCACTTCTCATTTTCTAAACTTTTTATTTTATTTTGTATTTTTGTGCGTGTATGTGTGTACGTGCTTGTCTGTTCTAAGATGGCTTTGTCCTTTCAGCGTATATTTAGAAGCACCGTGTTATGTTTCCGACATAATTTTGCTAACATGTGGAGGCAGGTGGCAGTTCTTTGTAGAATCAAGTACTTTTGCTGCGGCAGAACGTACGTCGTCAACGTATTTTCAGCGATTCAAAAAACTAAGTATAAAGTAATTTTGCCGTAGAGCCCGCACAATTTCCACCGACAATGACGCGCGCGAACAGGCAAGCATACTTCATTTTTTTTTTTTTCGCCACGAGACTCCAACCACAAGTCAACCATTCAAATCCTAATAAATCTAACAACGTCATACACATCGCAGCAACGTCATCTGCAAAGTGCTAATTTCTAAGGTGTTGCCCGTTATTGCTGAAATGTTGCCCGTTAACGCTCACATCTAATCTTTCCTAATCTTGCATCTTTAACACTTGCAAGCATCTAGTGAATAGCACTGCAGAGACTTTGCCTCCTTGCCAGACATCATCCTTAATCGCTGTTTTCCCGCTTTTATTGTAAAAAAATTATGGCATATGTGAAATCAACATAGATATTTCCTACGAGACACATCGCAACTTTCACGCTAGTCTAAACTTCACCACGCATGCGCAAGTGGCACTTGACAGGATTGGTAAGAGTGACGGTTTCGGGGTAATGCTGCATCAAATATGGCGTGGAATGATATCGGTGTGCATCTACGCGAGCAGTTACGGTGAGTTACACAGCTACACGCCTGGGGCACGTGCCCCCCCCACCCTTCACCGAAGAAGGGAAGATGGGGATGAAACGATGATGATGATGATGATGAAAAACTTTATTTATCCCTCTTTAAAGGGAAGAGGGCAATGGAATAGAGGGTGGGGGAGGAACTACTTGAAGTAGGCCTCCTTTATCCTCTCAGCCCACTCCAGGATGGCCTCCTGAAGATCGGGCCTGGAGCTGCGCAAGGCAGCCTCCCACTGCTCCTCACTAGATATTAATTGCTTGAGGAAAGGGGGAAGGGGGTGCTTAGGGCACCCCCACATGATGTGGTTTAAATCTGCTTTGGGAGAGACACAGAATTTACAAGAGGGAGAAAGGTAAATGGCGGGATGAATGCGGTGGAGGAGGTAAGGGGACGGGAAGGTGCGAGTCTGCAGCTGTCGCCACAGAACTTCACACCTACGCGGGGATTTGCCCATGAGTGGCGGAAAGGTTAAGCGGTCTAATCGGTAGTGTGTGCAGATGTCGTAGTAAGTAATAAGTCGATCCCGCGCTGTAAACGGCGCCTCCTCCGTGGCGAGGTCCGACACATCTGATGCCTGAGCCCGGACAGTAAATCCTCGGGCATTGGCATGAGCCGCCTCGTTTCCGGCAAGGCCCGCATGCGCGGGAGTCCAGATTAATGCCACAGTTTGATGGAAAGGATGGGCCAAGAGGCACTGGCGTAGCAACAGGGGGGGGCCGGGGGGCCGTGGGCCCCGGGTGCACGGGGCCAATAGAGAGGGGGGGGTGTCATATACGTCTGAAGACACCCGAAAATTGTCGATATCCCCGCCTTCCTCGAATACACCAGGGTGGGGGGGGGGGGGTGACAGAAGAGCTAAGAGCCCCGGGTGCCAGACGACCTAGCTACGCCACTGCCAAGAGGAGAGAAGAACTCGCACACGGAGGTGCAATTTGCATGGACTTGTCTGCAGTCTGGCTTGTATACAAGCGATGGGAGTGTGGTGGTGGTGGTGGTGGAGGTGGTGGTGGTGGGGGTTTCACGACTCGCTCCATCCGCTCCGCGAAATGAACGCGGGCCGAGTTCGTTTGCGTCCCCCCGAATTCTGACTCGACCGCCTCACGTCGAGTCCACGTAAACGAAGCTTCTGAACGCTTGCGCATCTGTCAAGGCGAGGCACCTCGAGCAGTCGACGCTAGCGCAAATACTGCCAGCTGCCAGAATACACTTGAGAGCCCCTGCCGTAAGCAGCGGCAACATAGGGTGTCTATAGATGCGCTCGCTCGCCTCCGCCAGGCGGCAACGGACGGCCTCTCGTGGCCGCGCAGGCGTCGGCAAACGTCCTCCAACGTCCTTGCGGTGCCGTTTCCAGTCCGCCGAGCCAGGAGACACACTCGCCGCTGGCGCGCGAGAAGGAGAGACCCAGTACACACGGGGGGAAGAATCGGAGCGGGTTTCGCCTATTGCGACACCCCCAAGGACGCCGGGACGACCTCAGATTATCGCTTGAGCGGCATTTCCGGGACACGGCTCGGCGGCGGGGAAAAAGAACACTCGCCCCCGACCCCAAAACACAGCCGACGACGCCGAAGCAACAGCAGCGGCGAGCGGGCCTCGAAGCGGGACACACCGTGCGCCGCCGCCGCCGCCGCATGAGTCGCGCAGCACGAAATCGCCGTGGAAACCCGCGTGGAGTCGCAAACCAGGGGAGAGAACGAGCGGGGAAGGCGCGGTGCGCGAAACAACAGAAGGCGGGGAGAGGCAGAAAGTGGCACCCTTTGGATGCAGATCTTTTTTTTTGCTTTTCCCCTACCGCGTCTCCGAAGCCGACTACTCGCGTAATGCGGGCTATCGCGGATGCAGATCAGTATGCTACAGTCGCTACCGCTGTGGCCGCCTTCTAAAATGGGAACTTTCTGCTCTGAAAGCTATAGGCGCGAGGCCGCGAGAAAAAAAAATAAAGTGTGCATAAGTGTGAGACAAGTTGCCGTTGTTCTTTCTTTCTTTTATCGACGCTTTTATCCGGTATAGGGTGTCAATGCTTTTTCGCTACCGTGATCGTACGCGTGCAGTGTCTTATTCACGGATAACTGGTATAAAACCTGTTTCACATGGTGCGAATTTGACTGTGTTTTCGCACTTGCGAATTCGCAGTTGCGGCAGAATGGGCCGTCGGACCCTTCGTGCGTGCAACTTTTCGATGTCCGGATTGCTGAACTCCTTTGCGAAAAACGCACAGGCGGCAAGGACAGGGAATCACAACGTGGATCGTCACGACCTACTTAATTTTCGTTTTCACAAGGTAACACACTCAAACACAAATGAACGAAGTCTGGGGTTTACTTACGTGCCACAACCACGACTTGATTATGAGGCACACTGTTGTGGGAACTCCGGATTAATTTTGACCGCCTGGGTGCCTTCAACGTGCCTGCAGTGTATGGGACGGCGGACGTTTTTGCATTTCGCCCCCATTGAAACGCGGCCGCCGCGGCCGGGATTCGATCCCGTGACCTCGTGCTTATGGCAGCGCAACGCCATAACGGCTAAGCCACCGCGGCGGGTACAAACACAAACTGTCAAGAAAACATGTTTCTAAGTTGTGTTCCTTTGTTTTCACCGAAGCGAAGTGACGCAAGAATAATTCATTCCTTCGCTATAGGTGTTCGCGAATGCGAAAATCACAGCTGCTGCGCTGGTTGCGTGCATGTGAAACGACAATGCGATATTCGCTTTTGTGGAAATTGTACCTGCGATAAACGCAGGGTAGAATCGCACCATGTGAAACAGGCTTAACACAGAGCGTCAGCTCAAACGTATTTTGCGCGTCTGTTGATGAAGGTTATACGTGCGCACTTCAGAGTGCCACGCATGTCATGACGCATGTTTTGATATATATATATCGCTCAAATCAGTCGCTACGAATTAAATAAACACTTCCGGTGGATACAATCAACAGCAATACAAAAGGTGAGAACGACGAAGCGAGGAAAGTTGGCAGTGGGTCGAGTGAAGGATGCATGCAGAGAGTCACGGGAACGGTAAGTCATTGTACGTGTTTCCGCGCGCAAGAGTTGAAACGAAATTGAAATGGCGATTATTAAACACCCCGATAAACGCGAAACGAACGTAATATGAGCGATAAGAACAAGGCCGGCCTTTCCGGTACACTTGACCACGTCGTGGATAATCTAGGTATAGAGGACGCAGTGAAAGGCTGACTGCGAAGACCAGTTTTAGAATGTCGTAAAAAACGAAATAAGCCACGCTGTTCACTGTTCCGACACGGGCTCACATGTTTCAGGAGGCGCTCTAAATCGCGCGCCTGAATAAGCGCGTATAGCCGTGAAAAGGACGTTGCTCAGAAAGGAACCAAGGCACGCTGCTTTTTTGATGGCTGCTACACGCGAGCTCATTACTTCACCTTTCGAACAAATAGTGCGGCAGAACGAGTTCAGTCTTTCAGTAGAACCTCCAGCTCATCGCAATCGTTGAAGTAACACTGTTACGTCGTTTATGTGTCCGTTATAAGTGTGACGTGTTCGGTCACCTGCTGGAGATTATTCTTGACAAAAGCCAGTGAGGACTCTTTCTTCATTTTTCTTTTTTTAACTGCGGTCTGCGCGAGTTGGCGTTGCATTTTTTCACAGTACGGCAGAACAAGACGCCACGTGATACTGCAGTAGTTTGAGATTGTCATCTCAATGGAATAAGGCCAGTCCACCGTGTTCTGCATGCATTAGAAAGCTGCATATGTAGAGTTCAGGCATCGAGACGACACCAAACTGCAAGATTGAACCGATCAAACAGTGCCACCAATTATACTGGGAAATAGAAAAGAGCAAGTACACACTTCTCTAGCAAACGCGAATGACTGACACACACACACACACACACACACACACACACACACACACACACACACACACACACACACACACACACACACACACACAGATATATATATATATATATATATATATATATATATATATATATATATATATATATATATATATATATATATATATATATATATATATATAATTACGGCTGCACAAGGCGCCACGTACAGGAGCGTCGTTGCTTGCAGAACAGCACCGCAGGGGCGCTGTCTACGTGATCTCGGTAAATGTTGCGAAGTTGCAGATATATAGTGAAGCAGTAAGCGGATAGAGCAAACATTGACGTTCAGGGAATAAACGAGCTGATATTGTCGAGACTGGGTGAATTCAGTCCAGGCGACCATCCCATTTATATATACTACCGCGGGCGATAATCTTGACAACGGGGCGGAATAGCCTTCATTTTATATAAAAAGGTCGGGTACGCGGTCGTATATTCTACAACCTCAGCCTTATAGTAGTCTTATAGTAGCCATAATAAGAAATAAAAACGCTAAAATTTCAGACAATAAGACGTCCGGTGAACAGCGGGAAGCTATTGAGTGTCTATACCAAGTGGTGTTTGGAAGGGGCATGCTTGGAATGGGGGGCCTTCAATTCGGCGTTCACAACGAATAACTTGTCTCGAAAACCACAAGAAGTCGCATGATGGCGAATACTGAAATTGCATGAACTAGAGAGAGAGAAAAGGATGCATAGAAAGGCAGGGAGGTTAACCAGAGGCAGTTCCGGTTGGCTACTCTTCACGGGGGGAAGGGTTAAGGGGGATAAAAAGAGAAAGAGAGTGGAAGGGGGAGATAGAAAGAGAGACAAGCACGAACAAACCGCGTACACTATACAGCAGTAGGGGGCGGCGTTCCTAAAGTTTGTCATGAAGCCCCATAGGCCTCAGGAACCTTAGTAACGCGAGTAAGGTCTTCAGTGCAGATGTTCTTTGGGAGCCCTGACCTAAAGCTTTGAGTGCTGATAGCGGACGATTGTCCAACTAGTCCAGTACTCTGCACATCACTTGTCTCTGGGCACAATATCGCGTGCAGACAAAATTATAGATATTATGGAAGCAAAAAGTAAAAATATCTACATATTACAGTCTACAAAAAAAAAAAACATCGCCTACAGCCGAGTGTGGTTATAATCATGAGGTTCTCTTATCGCTGTGATGACCTAAGCGGAAGAAGATAGGCAATGTTTACTCCCCATGCACAATACTTCGATTTAACAATGTATCTCAATTAATATGTGATAAAGGTAAGCATCAGGTTTGCGAGCCTGGTATTGTTAGAGAGGACCGTGACGCAAAAATGCCGTGTCGGCTATATATATGAGTCGGAGTAGTCTTCGCTAACAGTTATCGCATTTGAATGGCTGGCTCACCCATATGTGCTAACTGCAGTTGTGAAGAGGCTATACGCATCTGCCACTGTTCCTCACTTCGATAAACAACGGTAGATTCTTCAGTGTGCCTTGTGTAGACCGGTCAATCGGCCCTTAACAGAAACAAAGGTCCTGAGAGCTTGGTTTCACAGCTCATCGACCCAGAAAGCCGCATGCGGTCTGACTTCTACACTACATGAATAAGGCGACATATTTGAGCGCCTTGTAGAGCGCATGTGATTGACCTATACATAGTATGCACGTACGTCATTCAATGATACTCCGTGACTTCCGGTTTACGGCAGCGCCATCTTGGGGAACCTATAGGCCTATGCGCGCTCCTGGTGATATGGTACCCCAAGATGGTGGAAGGTAGCGGAAGCAGCGGATGTGACGTCATGTGCATACTATGTATAAACTTACATCTTCTTTCTCTCTTTTTCACTCCTCCATCCTCACGTGTATACCCACGGTAGGGTAGTTTACTATAGCAAACTAGAGAAAGTCTAATTAACCTCCAGCCTTTCCTTCTCCCCTCTGTCTTTCAGATGCCCTGGACAGAATTTTCAGACATTGTGCACTATATAACGAAAGACCCGCACCTAGCGTTGCCAAAAGCAGACGATTTTTGTCGCTTTCTCACTCCTTTCTCAGCAGGTTGCTTCTATATGGCGAGCATGTTTCTGCCTACGAAGTGTACGGGGTGCGTGCGCCACATTTATTGGCGCGTCACTTATAAATTGTCCTTTCCTGTGGCACGTTCGTCTGCTCGCAGGCACGGACTTTCTCAGAACATTACATAGAGGGACATCTGGCACCACCGTCTATGCGAGTTTCCTAACGGGCGTTGTGCCATCACGGGAATGCCAGGGCATGCGGTTGTGCGATGCTTGGTCTTGAACGCAGGTGGGCTTGAAACGTAGTCAGTTCCACAAAAATCATGCTTTCTTAGAACGATAACATGATACAAGGTTTGCTTGACCGTTATACATATTTCTTTATTGTTTACTCACATTTTAATACAGTTAAGTGGAGGGAACAAGAACGGAATATTGAAACTGGCTCACAGTGAGCGCTGGCCTTGTAGTTTTTCTTCCAATTTATCAGTCGCTGGTACTAGCTGTTGACGTTCGATATGATGGCATGCAAAACACGGCACGAGTCCTCTTGGTTTAAAAAAGAAAAGAAAATGCTTTGCATAACAATGAAAAAATATGCATTTCACACACTGTTTTCGTAAAAAAAAAAAAAACACGAATTGCGAGTGACATTCACAACGCTGCTAACCACTAACCAGACTCGTATTTTTGGAGTCTTGGCTCTCCGAGAAAGGTACGCGAATACGGAAGCCACCACATCACGAATTTCTCATGCGTGCAACAGCACGACGGCGCCAGTCCTCCCTCTACAGGTTGCTATAAGAAACACTATGGTCATAGGAGGCTGAAGCTGCAACAGGCATATTATAAGCACCACGAGGTTGACAGATCTCTTCTGTCGAATGCCAATATCAGAGTCGGAATGCGCGACTGACTCCGCGGGCGAGCACATTACTACGGCGTATAGAGCGACGCCTCCAGACAACCCCTGCCGCCAGAACAAGGAGGTGCTCCTAGCTCAGTGCAGCTATACTGTTCCTGTTTTACAAGGACACTAACTGTAGCGCTCGTGTGCACCGTTCATCCGGATATACAGCCAGCTACCCAGCATCCCTTGCGTGCCGTTTGAAGCACGTAGAAGTGTCGTCTGCCGTCTCCGACTGCCAGGGGCAGCACCTCCGTGATGCATCGCGTAGCGCGCACGACACTACAGGCACGTATAGACAGGCGACAACGCAAGCGCCGATCTGCAACGGAAGATTTATTTCCTGAAAGGCACGGTACAAGCAAACGTAAAAACAAAAAGAAAACAGAAAATAAAAAGACCTTTATAAATTGCCGACTTCCGCGCTGCGGCTTTGCACATATACGGCTGTCGGCGACTGTGAAGAAAAGGAGACACTCTGAAGAGCAACGATTGGCACCACGACCTACCAAAAGCCTAATGAAATGCATAGGGGGACGAGGCAAGCGTATCTCAGAGGTGAACAGGAAACGACGCTAATGAGACACATATGGTGACGACACCGGTGTGCACAATGTCGAGCGCCAGTATTTTATTGAACTACACGGAATCGTAAAACTCGAGCTCTGGTACGAAGCGAAACCGCTCTCTACCTGGCAGAAAGCACGGATGGCACGGCGCGGACATGGCTTTGAGAGACGCGTGCATACGTACTCCATAGTCGCAGCTATTCTTGCCGGTCGCTTGAAGAACGGTTACGCTTCAGACATGGTAGTTATATGCTATACGGTTGTAGTACTTGTAGCCTAGTAGACTATATTGCAACAATCTCTGTTTCCACAACCCTCCTGGAGATGGGTATACTACAAACGACACTCGCACATAACCTTCTGATATCTTCATTGGTTAGCGGAGCCAGTCACACCAATCGCGGTGAGTAATGTTTGGTTCTCTATCCTGACATCGTGGAGAGTAGCTTGTATCATATACCCTCCTAGGATGCGATATTATAGTACTTACAGTCCGCTCTCCTCAAACCATTATATCCTTTCCAATCGCATACAGCTGCTCAGCGAGTAGCGGCTAACGAGGTATACGGCTACTTTTTGGCAGGAAAGCGGAACATGATTTTGGAGGCTTGCGCGGAAGTGGCGACTTCGCGTCGCAGTCAGATTAATCCCTCCTCTTCGAACTTGAACTTCCACATTCAGAGTTGCCGCTCTCAGGCAGTGCGAACAAAAGCGCACGACGCGATATAGCGGCGTACATTGCGTCCGTCCATACCGATGGCGTAAATAGAGGTCTAGATACTTGCTTCGAAGAAACAGGAAATATACCACTTTCACTTTTCGCACTCCATTTCTCCCACTTTTCATTTCACTTTTCACTTTTAATTTTTTATGGTGTGCCCATGCCAGCCCGCCTTCTTAAGAACGGGCCACTGAAGTGCAAGTTTTGCCACCCACGTGCGACGGCGGCGTCGACGTTTCTTGGAAAGCCAAACGGCGTCACTAAGTCTACTGTGCACCAAGGACAATACATCGCCGAGATGAGTTCGACGAACCAGGCTTTGTGACGGAACACGCCACCGCCGACCCAGTCTGCTGTGAACAAGCTAGGGAGTCCCCGAGGGAACGTAATTCGAGGCCCCTTCCCACGCACCGTTCCTGACGTCAGCCCCGAGTTCTGCGAAGACCGTCTGACCTCGGTTGGGGACCGTTGTTAGGGTTGGCGTCTGACACCACGTGGCGAGAGGTCATTCACCCTACCCCCTGAGCCGGAGACCACGAGCGACCTCATCCACGTCGCCTCTCATGGTCGTGGCATCGCGTGTGCTGACCTCATCCCCGTCGCCTCTCCTGGTCGTGGCATCGCGTGTGCTGACCTCATCCCCGTCGCCCCCCCTGAGCCGGAGCCCACGGGGGCCCTCTCTTCGTGCCTGTCACGTGTCATTCGACGGAAGCAAGATCCCGCCCACAACTCGTAGAGAGCCTACTTAAGGGGCTCTGAAATGTACTTTGAAAGACTTCAGACTTGATACTTCATACTTCATGCTTTTCTTATTTTCTTTCAACTACCTTTGAATAAACCGTGCAAGTTTCGCACTAGCAAATCGTCTCGCCCCTGCTTGGTCGCCATGATCTACCGGATGCCTGCAGCCCGCCGACAATGCCACGCTACCCAATAAGTAATGTCGGTCGAACTTCGATAGGCTGGCGTTGCTACTTCTCGGCAGCAGTACGGTACGCTACCCTGGAGTACGCAACACCGTGAACCTGTGCGGAAGTGTGTGTGTGTAAGCCCTCGCGCAATGAGGCGGCTCGTCTACATCTACTGATCGAACGTTTCTCTCACCTAAGGATCGAGGGAGGACCGAGTGTTTATAAACCGCTATTGTGCGGCTGCTCAGTGTACTTTCTCTCGTAGTCATGCTAGACTGATGAAGTGCAACGTCCTTATGTAGATACTGTAAATAAACCCATATTCCTCGTTCTCGATGAGAAGCAGTCCTTCCCTTCAACAACGTCCTCAGCGTGGATAAGTTGGACGACGGCATGGGCCAGCTACCATCTAATTCATGCCTGACTCCAATCTTGACAACTGGTTACGAACGGTGGGATTGACCTCCCAATCCTCACAGTCTCTACATCTTCATTCACAATCGTTAAAAGCTCTACTCACCGACGCGCCTACTTCGTCAGCCGTGCCCGTCGGCGCGGCCTATAGACCAATCGCCTGAGACGAAACTGAACGCAAGCTGAACGCGCGTTTCGAACAAAAATCTCCAATCGCGCCACGGCCGACGAGCTCCGGTCCGCTCCGCCGACTTTTGCAGATAAGTTTTGCTTGCTCTGCGGAGTGATCTCGCCTCAACGAGTGCTCCTAAGCTGCTATTGCAGCACTCAGCCGGTACTCCCGATCTGCCACTGGAACAGTCTTGCTCCGAAAAGAGGAGAAAATGTTGCTCTGGAAGTGCTCCGAATCGGCCGCTAGAATTCGCCATTGATATAATGCATCGAAACACAGAGCGGACATTAACGAAACACGCCATAGTAAATATTGCAACGGCGTTATACATGTGGTCCTTTTTTGAACTGAGAACAGTTAACTAGGCCCGAGTAGACGATGTTAAGATCAGTGACGTCACGGCGAGCTGGCGCGGGAACTGAAAGGCGGCATCGCCAGCTGTCCTTCTTCCACCACCTGGCAGTTCCTCATTTCTAGATGTGTAATTCGCTAAAGCAACCTAACTGAATGGTTCTCTTTAGCGTCCCTTTCTACCCTAGCCATCTGGGTGGTGTAAAAAAGAAAGAAAGAAAGAAGCTTCTGCTTCGTTTACTGCGAGAATTAAGCACTTCGCTTGAGTAGATCGCAATAGGCCGTGGCATGCACTTAGAGACTGTGGGTGCCGTTAAGCCATCTTATCTGCTTGCCGAGAATGCTCTACAGGGCTCTACAGAGCGAAAGAGGCCCGCAAATAGACGCAAGGTGCCTCGAGTGGCTGCAGTCGCGCGGCAATTTTGCGTGAATTTGTGGGCTTAATTCTTTCAGGCTCGGAAAAACACTTTTATGTAGCACGCACCGAGCAACAGAAAGCTGTATCGGGAGATTCTCATGTTGCTCTACAGTTTTCTCATTGACACCTTTCAGGCAAATTAGAATATTTGAGAAGTTGATTAATTAATTAAGATTAATTATCTGATTAGGCAGAATGAAAAAAAAAACCAATCTGAGTATCTCCAAGCGACGGCAAACAACATTACCTTGGTTGTGTCCAGCTACGTGGCATTTGCATACGTTTAATGTTTGGCTCAAGTTACGCGGGGCCCCCTGTATACCAAGAACAAGAAGGGCCGGTCAGAATCGCACACGGAAAAATCTGTTGGTTCAGGATAAGAGAAGAGGTTAGACGAGGACGGCGTATTATCACTGTGCTTACTCAAGCCGTCTGCAGAATAATTATGAACACTGCGTTGGACAGCCCGAAAGCATAAAAAAAAAATAGCGGTAAGAAACGCACATATAAATAAACCTTATTCACGAAGCTGGCACTGTTGTGATGGGCAGAAAGTGCACGGTTCATTTGCGAAACCTGTTGACGTGCGATGGCTACAACAGCACAACGCCGAGGAGTGCAAATGACCAAGATAATGAGAACAGGTTCTCCAAGGTGACCATGCAGAACAAACGAAAAAAGACTGAACTGGGTATCAGGATTCTTTTCCCCGAGTCCGAAGATTGCTGCCAACATCGGCGTACTATGGCGACGTACTATAGCAGGCGACATGAGAGGACGCCTGCTATATTCGGAAGGAAAACGCTGATTAACTCATATCTATAGAAAAGGACATTTTAAGACAAGGACATCTCACTCCCGGAAGGAGATTCGTCCTTTTCTCTCCTTTAATTCGTTACGTACGTCTTCGAAAGTGCACTGCGAGGAAAACTCGACCACAGACGCCGTAACCGAACTTCCTCGCGCCATGCATGTAGGAACGTCTGACGTTCCTCTTCATTAGTTCTTCTGCACGTTTTCGGCAGTTCATTCTTCCTTTCTTTTTCTCCCCCGCTTTGCTGGCGCTGCTTTAGAAGGCTGCGGTGCAAACGAAACAGAAAAAGATAAAAAAGGCAGAAGAATTAAACCAAGGTCACGTTTCCTTTACGGTTTCTGCGATGTTGCGCAGAGAAAAGTATTTCGACGATATATACTCCCGATCGGTTAGTTTGCTATTAATGATATGCTAAGGGCTTTAAGGTAGCGTGGAAATCGAAGTGATGTGGCAGAGTAGCAAATGAAGTGAGTAATGATCGACCTCGGCAAGCATATGTCATGCATCCACATGCTTTCTCGATTGTGAAACAGCTTGCAAGAAATAAATCACGCTCCTGAAGGGCGTTTTCTATTTCCAATTCTGATGGCCATCAGCGGAGCAGTACGTTAATTTATGACACTTAGACACGTCATAACGCTTCGACAGATGCTTCGGCATGACTTATATCTTGTTAAATAAAATTCACTTAAGTAAGCGACCTTTGACGAGGCCCGCTCATTGCACATCGCGCAATAACGAAAAAGTTCTTCACGCAAAACTGCGTCTGAACTATACTTGTAGCGAGTTCATGTCTCTCTTGCACATGAGACCGCTGATGTACTACGTCATCACAACCAACGCTTCAGCAGATCCATGACGCCGCCAGGAAACCCAACCTCCCGGTTCCGTCGTGGGAGACGCCCACTCCATGAGAGCCCAAAGCTCTCGTTGCCTGCAGGACTTGAATAAAGTTGATTTCCTTCCTTCCTTCAGGAGCATGTTGACAAATTACTGCTCAAGGCGCAGATACTACGCGCCTTGGTGAAGCCCCCCTTTTTTTTCTGCGGCGCTAATATCTAGCATGCGCTCGGCCAACAACGGCTGTTACCTAATTTCAGCGCTCACCCTTGAGTTTCTTTTGCCCGCCTTGCTTAGTTTTTGTGCGATTGGACATATTACACACAAGAGGCTTCAGACAACAAATCCAGACACCAACTTGTTATCGCTCGTAAACTTTTATGCGATTTGGCATGCAAAAGGCTTCGCTCAGGAGTCATCGCGAATAGTGGCAACTACTAATTACAGTTTGCTATTGCAAATTGCGAGCCTCCTGACACCGTTTCATATGGACCTCCTCAGCGTTTAGTGACGCTGCAGCATGGGCCCTTGTTGCAGCCCCTCTCGCCTACGGGAAGCAGCTCACGAAATTCAATTTGCAACTTTAGTTGGAGCAGTCGGGCCTCGAAACCCGGCTGCTCCAAAGTGATTATCACCTTGATGGTGTGCGGGGCGGTGTCATAAACACTCACTGAAGTGACACTGCAGGCTAACTATGGTCGAAACATTGACATAGACCTTGCTTGTAAGTAACTGTCTATGGTTATGTCCTATCACTCTCTCCTATATCCTATTTTTTTCTCCCCCATCCTCTTCACTGGATGCCGTCCAGAGAGAGAGAGAGAGAGAGAGAGGAGTCAATGGAAGCTGACGATGTAACCTCCGCTGCATGCAGGATTGATTCTTCAGATGAGGTGTTTTAGTTGACCCGAAGAAGGGGAGAATATAAATATTGCATCATACGTTCCCGTTCTTCAACAGTTATTAAACAAAAACGGAAATGATATAATTTTTAAAAAATAATTTATATTTCATAATTCGTAATATTTCATAATAATTTAAAAAATCCAGAAATAAGTCACTAACCAATGGTCAACCCAACTATATTATAGCCCAAGCAAGACAATTAACTGTGCGGCCTGCAGCAATTGCTTCCTTCCTCTTTCTTTTATGAAAACAAAAATAAACAACCAACTGCCACTGCTACTAGCACGTACAGCAATATGCCAAGGCAAAAAAAGAAAAGAAAGAGAACTGGTAACTAAAGTAGAAAATACCACTTCGGTTCTCAATAATACGGACACGAATGAATACAGGCAATAACACGGGAATAAAATCCGCGCATGTCAAATAAAAGCGCAGTAAGCAAGAAAATGAATCATCAGCACATCATTGCTGCCACGCAAGAAGCCTGATTTGAGAAGTCGCTTGATGACGGTGCAAGTCGTTGTGGAGTGCGCCGTGATGTCGCAGTCGCATGGAGACTGTTATTAAAGCGGAATCGCCACTGTTTGGATCTGACTGCTGGTACGATCTGTTGGGAACTCGGCGCTGACGCCCGTGGTTGTACCTGGGTCGCAAGCCCCAAGGGTAGCGTTGGCCTGGCGGCCTGGGGTACAACTGGAAGCATCCGAAGGTCCCGGCAAAGCATGAGTCGACTGGTAACAACAAAACAACTGGTTTATTTTAACATCGCAAAGAGTTGGCGGTCAGGTTTGACCGAAGTAGAGAGACGGGAGAGCACTTCACTCAACAGAAGAAATCGGAGCCCTCCTTTTGGCGTCCGGGGGCAGCTGTTTTTATACTCTCGCAGTTGAGGGCAAGAAGGAACCCCTCAAAAGACGAGCACGTGAATGTACAATGGGCTAATGGTGACGCACACTGTCGTGGCGCTGCGCACGATCTCGTAGCACCCTGTCGTGGCGCTGCGCACGATCTCGTAGCACCCCGTCGTGGCGCTGCGCACGATCTCGTAGCACCCTGTCGTGGCGCTGCCGGTCGGACACAATGACTGTAACGAGAAGATGGTCCCTGCTTTGGCATCGCCTGTTTCGGGCATAATGACTGGAACGAGATCCCTGCTTTGGCATCGCCTGTTTCGGGCCCAATAACTGGAATGAGATCCCTGCTTTGGCATCGCCTGTTTCGGGCACAATGACTGGAACGAGATCCCTGCTTTGGCATCGCCTGTTTCGGGCCCAATAACTGGAATGAGATCCCTGCTTTGGCATCGCCTGTTTCGGGCACAATGACTGGAATGCGAGGAGGATCCCTAGGCGGTCGCATCGCCGCAGACGCGCCTGGAAACACCTGGCGATGAGTGTTGCGGCGACGACGATCGGGCCAAAATGTCTGCCGCCCCGCCGCAGTCGCGCCGGCAAAACCACGTGTCGCAGGCGAAACGCAACAGACCGCCCCGCCGGGGGAAGGAGATCCCGATGGACAGGGGACTGCATCCGCTGTCCTGAGGGATGTCGCTCGATGATGCTCATAACCGAAGTCGGGCGTCCCTCGACGTTTCTTGAGCGCAGCGCACAGAGAAGGCCTCGTTCTCTCGTTCAGGTTCGCACGGGACACTGCAAAGTGACTTCGGGAGAGTTCACATTTTTGTTCTCGTTCCCGGCAAGCGTTAGAACTACGCTGAAAACTCAACCGCTCAGTCAGCAAGCACGGCACAACCCTCACTAAGCCCTGCCAGGCTCTTTCCCCTTTTTATACCACTGCCTAGTTCCTTACAGTAGTCTAGCATCACTCAGAACGCGTCCACAAATTGAAAAATTGCACTAGAAAGCATATCATCACTTTGAAACACTAAACAAAAGCAATATGTTAAAAAAAATCCTGCCTCAGGAAGAAAAACATCAGTAACAAACAATTTTGAGGCTGATTCCTACGTTAGGGGCTTCGACTTAAGCCATCGGCGTTACCGTTGAGACTCCCCTTTTTGTAACGCACCTCAAAGGAATATTGTTGTAAAGCGAGGCTCCAGCGCAGGAGGCGGCCATTTTTGGGAGAGATGGTCTGCAGCCATTGGAGAGGGCAGTGATCCGTCTCAATGATAAACCTCGAGCCGGCTAGATAGCATGACAATTTCTGAACGGCCCACACGAGACACGCACACTCTTTCTCGGTGGCGCTATACGCCTGCTCACGACTGGTCAGCTTACGACTAGCATACAGGACGGGGTGTTCTACTTCTCCATTTTCCCGTTGGCACAGTACAACGCCCATGCCTCGCTCACTAGCATCGCACTGAACAATGAACCCTTTTGTATAGTCTGGCGATCGTAGCACAGGCTGGCTTGTTAGGGCACTCTTTAGGGCGCTAAAAGCTCTTTCCTTTGTCTCGTCCCAGACGACTGTTTGAGGCTCTGTTTTTCTTAGAGCATCCGTCAGGGGAGCCGCGATATCAGAGTACCTAGGGATGTACCTCTGATAGTAGCCGGCGACACCTAAGAACGACCGAATATCGGTCTTTGTGCGCGGTTGCGGAAAGTCTCGCACAGCGGCCACTTTTATTTCAGAGGGGCGGCGACGACCCTGACCAATCACGTGACCGAGGTAGACAACCTCGGCCTGTGCTATCTGGCACTTAGGAGCCTTGACTGTCAAGCCCGCTTCGCGCAGGCGGGTTAGCACTGCCCGCAAGTGTGTCATATGCTCCGACCAGGATGCGGAGAATATCGCTACGTCGTCTAGATACGGTAAAGCGAATTCTTGCTGTCCCCGCAACACTTTATCCATGAGGCTTGAAAAACAGTATGGCGCGTTCTTCAAACCAAAACTCAACACTTTAGGACGGAATGTTCCCATTGGTGAAATGAACGCCGCATACCTACTAGCCTCTTCTGTAAGTGGAACCTGCCAATAACCCCTGACAAGATCTAGGGTGGAAATAAACTGAGCGCTACTAACTTTCTCAAGGCGCTCCTCGATGTTAGGGATCGGATAAATTTGATCCTTAGTGATGGAATTAAGCCTGCGGTAGTCGACGCAAGGACGAGGTTCCTTGCCCGGTACCTCAACTAAAATCAAAGGGGAGGTATAATCACTCTCACCTGCCTCAATAACACCGAGCTGTAGCATTTTCTTTACCTCAGCCTCCATAATATCGCTCTGGCGGGGTGACACCCGATACGCCTTGGATCGTACTGGCTCTGTGGAGGTAAGTTCTATATCATGAGTAAGTACAGAAGTCCTACCAGGCCTCTCAGAGAACAGACCTTGAAACTCTTGTAATAGCTGGTGTAGTTCGGTTTTCTGCTCGGGCGACAGCGGTGCTTTACTGATAAGGTCACTAATGACTTGACCGGTGTCCTCCCTGTTCGTCACTGAGCCTAGTCCCGGAAGCTCGACCGGAAGCTCTTCAGGAACGTTTACCATCATGCACACCACTGCTTCCCTTTGTCTATAATGTTTGAGCAGATTACAGTGGTAAACTTGCTGTGCTTTCCGCTTTCCTGGCAGACTTACCACGTAGTTAACGTCCGACAGTTTCTGAACAATTCGTGCTGGGCCCTCCCACTGCACGTCTAGTTTGTTGTTTAGCGATGTGCGCAATATCATGACCTCATCGCCAACCTCAAAACGACGGGCCCTGGCTGTCCGATCATAATAAACCTTGGCCCTCTGCTGGGCCTTTGCCATTGCTTCACCTGACAACTCCTGTGCCCTTCTTAAGCGTTCGAGGAGCTTAAGCACGTACTCCACCACGACTGGGTCGTCGCCCCTACCTTCCCATGATTCACGAAGCATGCGAAGCGGAGATCGAAGCGAGCGACCGTACACCAGTTCAGCTGGCGAAAACCCCGTAGCCGCATGCGGCGCGGTCCTTAAAGCAAACATCACCCCAGGCAGACACAGCTCCCAGTCAGTTTGATGTTCAAAACACAAAGCTCTCAACACGCGCTTCATGACGGAGTGGAGCTTCTCAACGGAATTCGACTGTGGGTGGTACACTGAGCTGTGTAACAGCTTTACCCCACACCTTTCGAGAAAAGTTGTCGTCAAAGCGCTAGTAAACACTGTGCCCTGATCTGATTGGATTTCCGCAGGAAAACCAACTCGCGCAAATATGGACAGTAGTGCATTGACTATCTCTACTGAGCTGAGTTCTTTAAGCGGCACTGCTTCAGGGAACTTTGTCGCTGGGCAGATCACAGTCAAAATGTGTCTGTACCCCGTGGCTGTTACCGGCAGAGGTCCCACAGTATCAATAACGAGCCGTCTAAAAGGCTCCGTAATGATAGGTACCAATTTCAACGGCGCCCTCGATTTGTCCCCTGGTTTGCCCACCCGCTGACAAGTGTCACATGTCCTCACGAAATGGTCTGCGTCCCGAAAACACCCTGGCCAATAGTACTCTTGCAAGAGACGGTCCTTAGTTTTCTTAACTCCTAGGTGTCCGGACCACGAACCCCCGTGTGACAAGCGCAACAGATCCTGACGATAGCATTGAGGCACGACCAGCTGATCGAACTCCACTCCTCTGCGGTCTAGATACTTCCGGTACAGGACTCCACCTCTTTCCACAAAACGCGCAGTTTTCCTGGCGATACCTTCTTTGACATTGCAGCGCACGTTTTCCAGGCTGCCATCCTTTTTTTGCTCGGCTATCAAAGCCGACCGGCTGACTTTTAGCAACCTATCAAGTCCGTCTGACGTAGGTGCGATGAGCAAATCAGTAGATAGCTCTTCTAACTTTCCCGCGTCGGGCGTTTCCTCTCCAGTATCTGGCGCCTTTAACGTTACAGACTCAAGTTTATTCAGTTCGGGCGTGCTCGGCATATCAGCTTGCTGCGCCTCTGACCCTTTTTCGTTGTTTGATAACGTCGGCCCCGCAACTACCGCCTTTGCAGCGAGCTCCCGAACCTTCGATCCGGTTAAGGTCTGAACACTAGCTTCACCAAACAAAAGCCCCTTCTCGCGCAGGAGGTGATCGGACCTGTTTGAAAATAGGTACGGGTACTGGGGTGGCAGCATAGATGACACTGCGGCCTCTGTCTCAAGCGCTCCGAAAGGTCCCTCAATAAGCACTTTTGCTACCGGCAGACACACGCTATGAGCTTCCACGGCTTGCTTGATCCATGCGCACTCGCCCGTGAACATATGGGGTTCTACGTAAGACGGGTGAACTACATCCATCGTAGCTGCGGAATCGCGAAGCACTCGGCACTCTTTCCCGTTCACGAGGAGGTCTCGCATGTAAGGCTCGAGAAGCTTCATGTTCTCGTCCGTGCTGCCTATTGAAAAAAACACAACTTTTGGTGTTGTTTCCGGACACTGCGCCGAAAAGTGACCCGGCTTCTGGCACGTATAACAAACGCCCGCTCGCCTCATCTCGAACCGCTTTCTGCGTTCGGCTTCGGCTGCCGTCTCTTTACGTTTGGTCGGATTGCTTTCACTCGCATCCTCACTACGCGTGTCCCCCTTTAATCTCATGGGTGTGAACTTTGGCCTCTCAAACTTCGAGCCAAATTCACCCTTTTGACCGTCCTTAGCTCCGCGAGCTCGACGCGTCACAAACTCCTCGGCTAGCTCAGCGGCTCTAGCCACCGTACTCACGTCTGGCCTATCCAAGACCCAGTATCGCACGTTCTCCGGTAACCGACTATAAAACTGTTCTAGCCCGAAACACTGCAGAACTTTATCGTGGTCACCAAACGCTTTCTCTTCTTTGAGCCACTCCTGCATGTTCGACATAAGCCTATACGCAAACTCTGTATATGACTCACTTTTGCCTTTCTCATTTTCCCGAAACTTCCGACGGAACGCCTCCGCAGACAGCCGGTACTTTTTTAGCAGACTCGATTTTACTTTGTCGAAATCCTCTGCTTCCTCTCTATCCAAGCGAGCGACTACGTCGGCCGCCTCGCCGGGTAACAAAGTGAGCAAGCGCTGTGGCCACGTTTCCCGAGAGAACCCCTGCTTCTCGCACGTTCGCTCAAAGTTAACCAGGAACAAACCAATGTCCTCTCCAAGCTTAAACGGCCGCATTAGGTCAGTCATTTTGAACAATACGCGTTCTCCTGCACCGTGTGCCTGACTTCCATTACGAGCGCGTTCCATCTCTATCTCGAGACGCTTCATTTCCAAAGCGTGTTGACGGTCACGCTCTTCTTTTTTCTCTTGTTGCTCTCGCTCTTTCTGTTCTTTACGTTCGCGCTCTTCTTTTTCTTTTTGCTCTTTAAGTTCGCGCTCCTGTCTTTTTGCAGTCTCTCTCTCTTCAATGGTCTCAAGGCATTCCGACAGCTCGTCATCCTCAGCCTCTAACTCAAGAATAGCCTTTATCAGTTCCGGTTTTCTTAGTTTGTCTGAGACATCCAGACCCAACTCTCTTGCAAGCTCCAACAATTTCGGTTTGCGCAACGACTTCAAATCCATGGCTGCTCTGAATGCTGCTTTCTCTACTGCTTACTATTGTCTTGCCGCAAACTAACCCGGCAGCAACGACAACCACAATTACCAGCTCTGTTTCTGACACTAACAAAAAGCCTGGCAAAGCTCAGAAGAAGAAAGTCCCGCACTCACCAAACCTCGCAGGCAGGAATTCCGCGCAGTCGTTCCGCTGCAGGCAACCAGTCGTCACACAGGGCTCGTTGCACTGCTCCCGGATCGTCGTTGAGCTGCTCAGCATACAGTCAACTGCATCTCTTTGCTGCTGGCCTCCGTTGTCGCGATCTCGCCGCTGGCAGACAGTTGTTTGAAGTCGTAGGCGATCTCACCGCTGCCAACCAGATGTTTGAAGTCGTAGGCGATCTCACCGCTGCCAACCAGATGTTTGGATCTGACTGCTGGTACGATCTGTTGGGAACTCGGCGCTGACGCCCGTGGTTGTACCTGGGTCGCAAGCCCCAAGGGTAGCGTTGGCCTGGCGGCCTGGGGTACAACTGGAAGCATCCGAAGGTCCCGGCAAAGCATGAGTCGACTGGTAACAACAAAACAACTGGTTTATTTTAACATCGCAAAGAGTTGGCGGTCAGGTTTGACCGAAGTAGAGAGACGGGAGAGCACTTCACTCAACAGAAGAAATCGGAGCCCTCCTTTTGGCGTCCGGGGGCAGCTGTTTTTATACTCTCGCAGTTGAGGGCAAGAAGGAACCCCTCAAAAGACGAGCACGTGAATGTACAATGGGCTAATGGTGACGCACACTGTCGTGGCGCTGCGCACGATCTCGTAGCACCCTGTCGTGGCGCTGCGCACGATCTCGTAGCACCCCGTCGTGGCGCTGCGCACGATCTCGTAGCACCCTGTCGTGGCGCTGCCGGTCGGACACAATGACTGTAACGAGAAGATGGTCCCTGCTTTGGCATCGCCTGTTTCGGGCACAATGACTGGAACGAGATCCCTGCTTTGGCATCGCCTGTTTCGGGCCCAATAACTGGAATGAGATCCCTGCTTTGGCATCGCCTGTTTCGGGCACAATGACTGGAATGCGAGGAGGATCCCTAGGCGGTCGCATCGCCGCAGACGCGCCTGGAAACACCTGGCGATGAGTGTTGCGGCGACGACGATCGGGCCAAAATGTCTGCCGCCCCGCCGCAGTCGCGCCGGCAAAACCACGTGTCGCAGGCGAAACGCAACACCACATATCTGCGCGGGCGTGTTGCTATACATTGCCTTTCACGAGAGACTGCAGCACCGCGAACAACAACAGGAAACGTAATCCGAGGCACACATACTAGCGCGAACTTGCAATTAATTTTACAAAGTGGGCGAATATGTCCACACCGAAGAAAACCAGCAAAGGAACGACAGCAAGAACTGCTGGATATATACCTCGGCTTGAAGCCTTGAACGCAGTGAGCGAAACTGCCGTAACCTACAGTGACAGGTGTGAATTTACATCTGACACGAATAAAAACTAACATTATTGCTGCCCTTCTTCGTTTGAGTGCTTTGACATATATATGTATACGGTATATGAACGTATTCACAACTTTCGTTTTTTTTTGTTTGTTTTTCTTCAAATGAAGAACTTTTTGTCGATACCAGGCAGTTATTACTCTGCTACGTTATGCCCATGTCGCACGGGCCCCCGCAAACTCCTTTTGACTCCGTCGTTTTCATCTCGAGGGAGATGCACTCGGTGTCACACGGTTTCCCTTCCGCTAAGGGAGTTTAAAAGGAGCTTTTAATCAAGGGAGATCGGCGATCTCCCTCGATGGCTGAAGGGAACAGTACCCTCGTGCCCATACTGGTTGTTGTACAACTAATAAGTTAGTTATTGTTTGCATTAAAATTATTGTTTCGTGCGTTCAGAACGTTTCTATTGAAGTAAATAAATGTTCGAGCACGATATACTTTTGACTACAGGCCGCTTGGCGCCACGTATTTCCCGTCTTTCAGGGCGTTCACACGAACCCGACACAATCGGTTGAAGTCGGCTTGTCGGGCTGGAACATGCCTGTCGAGTTCGTGTAAACGCTAGCCGGTCTTACTGGACAAGCGTCGAGTCGGGCTGAGTCAGTCCGACCCGTTTGCAGCGTGCATGTAAACGCGGACTGATCCGGCCCGCCAGCAACGAGACTCGAGCGGGAACACCGCAGGCGTCGCGATTTATGCGCCGGCCGCGGGGATAGTATCAGGACAAGGCCAGGACAAGGCACTGTGCAGTGCAACCTCATCGAAGAGATAAGACCCACGAAATAGAGCTGTTGCATATACGGCAGCGGCATCCGGAAGCCCAGATCGTGCGCGTTGATACCTCGGTTCGACGCTGCAGCGTCGAGCCGTCATTGCACAGACTCGTCGGGAGCGAGTTCATGTAAACGCGGTCAAGTCTGGCTCGGTCAGCCCGATTTCTGATTCAACTCGCTCGCGTCCGCGAGTTCGTGTATACGTGGCCTTTGTCGCGCTAGTCGTGCAGTGGTCACTCATGACTGACATCTGCGCAGTAGACAAAATAAAAGGAAAGCTCAATAGGTCACCGTGCACGGAACGTTGTGTTTTAGTATAGTTTGCAGCAGTTCGGGTAGCAGAACGCAGAGAGAGCCAAGTCGTCACGCCACAAAGGAAAACGTCCAGTGGGCCGGACGGCGCTCTCTCGATGAGGGGCCGCGCGGCCGCGCGGCCGCGTGTGAAAAAAATCGTGCGAGCGAACTGGATGGTATCATGGAGGGAGGAAACTTCCTCCATGGATGGTATCCGTACCGATGTCGATGCGGGCACAGTCACGTTTCCTGAGGCCCTAGGGTATAGAGATAACAATAGTCGTGTAAATAAATATGCGGTGGAAATGAGCAAAAAGCGATAGGAAGATGGGTGGCTCAAAAGCAGAGAGGTGACATAAGGTTAAAAGTGTAGGAATAGTATTTAAATAAAATGGCGAATTAAAATAAGTTACAACAAAGTTAAACAAAAATAACAAGCTGAGCATGGTGGCAACTGCCATAACCCCGTTTCAAAGGGGACGCTCCTACCTTCCATCCATCCATCCATCCATTGGGACGGAGACGCGCTCTGCGGCATATTCAACGTACTTTATTTTTAGACTATTTCGCCAAACATATATATTGGAGGCATGGATTCCTAGCAAATTTAATGATAAACCCTTGCTCTTCACTTGGGCGGCACTCCAAAAACATCACGTTGCTGACGCAGTCTTGCAGCGTCGGCCCTCTCTTGCTGGTGGTGGCAGCGCGTGTCTGACTTCAGCTACTCGTTTAAGGCGCGGTAACATTGGGTCGATACGAGACCTACAAGAAGCTGACGTCAACTATTCAGCACAGTGTGTCGCTGAGACCATTTTATCCTAACAGGCCCACAGCGACGCAACCGATGGGCGCGAGTTGTCGTAACGCGACGGGCTTTCTTGTCAACGACACCGACAAAATCAGCGTGCCGACCATGATTTCTCGACTGAACCTCACGTGATCGACCTCACGTGATCGGCGCCTTGAGTCGAAACATGCCTTCGAGGTTGAAATGACCAAGCTTCAGTCCTCTCAAGCTGTGCACATGAAGTTTGAACCAATAGAGAGTTTTAGAATAGGGTCCGCAAACGTTTTGGGGTCCCGAAGAAATAGTGTCGAAGCCACTGCGCATGCCCGAGACGCACACTGTTACGATCGGCCTGCAGGGGTACTGACCTGCGAACCTTTCGCGGCCCGCTGCAGTAGTTTCGATCGTTCTGCGGGGGTGGCGTCCTTCAGAGAACCGGCGACGCCAGCTAGGTTAACCGACCATGCACTTCCTTCGGAGAACTGGAGGTCACAGCAAAGTTAATCAATCATGCGCCTCCTTCGTCGAGTCGACGGCGCCTGCAAGTCAAGCCACGTTTGGGGGACCGTGTATTGTTACCTGGTTCGCTGTCGCCTTCATGGTCTATTTGCAGCAAGAGAGCTTCTCGGAAAAGGGTGTTTTGCGGTGCGTTTTCGCGGGCCCTAGAATTCGTCACAGTCTGCTGACAGTCGTGACGGCTACCGGAGAAGTCAGCTCTGGAATTAAGAAGCGCCGGCTGGGGTCAAGCGTGACAAACTGGCTACGAGGATCCGCTCAACTCGCTGGGTTTTGGGAATCCAAAGTGCGTATGTGAGTGTGTGAGCCCTCACCCTCAAAGGCGGGTCGACTACGCCTCCAACGACTGTGGACGGTCCGATTGGACGAAGGTTGCACAGCAGTTTTCCCTCACCTTGGGATCTAGGGAGGACAGAGTGTTTTTAAGCAGCTTTGAGCTCGACAAGCGGTGTGCTTGGAGCTTTGTGCTCGTGTGCTGTGTGCTTCGTGGTGGGAGCTTCGTGCTCCTTTTTGCAGTCATGTTAGGCTGTTGAAATGTATCTCCTGTTTTAATGTAAATATTGTAATTAAATCCCGTACTCCTAGTTCCCGACGAAGAGCCAGGTCTTCCCTACAACCCCGACCACAAAATACGATACTGCGTTTGGGTTTGGGTTCGGCACGCTATTTCACTGATTTAGCGGGAGCCCCAAAACTTGCCCCCAGAGATTTGTGTAAAAAAACGTGGCGGCACCCATCGAAGCGACGGCTCTAACCTAGCACCAAATTGGGTTCGATTCGTGGTAACACGTGAAGTTTGCAAGCTAGGAGAAGTGACTGCGGTTATCGCTTTCTCTCAACTAGCGTGTGTTGTGAAGATTGATTCATTAGACGCCGCTGATTCCGAATGCATTCCGAACAATGCTCTACAGATGGCTGTTGCAAAGCTAAAAAGGGCTTCCTCGACTCCTTCTCGTCAAGGTTCCAAAAGAACCCAAAGGAATTTTGGCGACACGTCAAACGCAATGGTAAAGATAATGTAGGCATTCCAACCATAGCGCACAATGGCCACATGATAGATGACAGTCTTGAAAAAGCAAACTCCTTCAATGATTTTTTCAGTTCAGTATTTCGGCCCAGCACAACTTGTTACATCCCTTATCAGCCAGATCAGCTTAATCCTATGGCACCCATAGAAATAGATGAAAGGGGAATTACTGCATTACTTCAACGGCTAGATGTGTCCAAAGCTGGAGGCCCTGATGGTTTGTCTAATGGCCTTTTAAAGTTGTGTGCCGAATCTGTATCTCCTTTTTTAGCTCTCCCATTCAAAAAATCTTTGCTCACTAGTTCTCTTCCTGCAGATTGGAAGGTTGCCTGCGTGGTCCCTATTCATAAGACCGGGCCTCGGGAATTGGTCTCTAATTACCGTCCTATATCCTTAATAAGTAATGTCTGTAAAACTCTAGAGCACATCCTATATACGAAAATAATGAATCATCTCAATCCCTTATTAAATCCAAATCAGCACGGCTTCCGGCAAGGGACATCCTGTGTTACACAACTAACCGAGTTTGTTCATGAGGTATGCGAAGCTATGGATCGTTGTAGCATCATTGACTGCATATTCATTGATTTTAAAAAAGGCTTTTGACGTAGTAGATCATGGTCTCTTAGTCCACAAGTTGCGCTGTCTAAATGTGAATGAGAAGATTGTTGAATGGATTAGGGAATATTTAAGTTTAAGGTGTCAGTATGTCACAATAAACGGAGCCAAATCAAATGTAACTTCCGTCACGTCAGGCGTCCCACAGGGGTCAGTTTTGGGACCGTTGCTTTTTCTTGTGTTCATTAATGACATATCAGAGAATATTACTTCCCGCATGCGACTCTTCGCTGATGACTGTGTAGTCTACAGAGAAGTGAAAAATTCCCAGGATTCGCTTGCTTTGCAGGAAGACCTAAATACATTGCACCGGTGGTGCGAACAGTGGCACATGAATACAAATTTGCAAAAAACAGTGCACATGTGTTTCACGAGGAAAAAGGATGTACCTAATTACGTCTATCACATAAACAGCCACTTATTGGAAACTGTTCTCGAATATAAGTATTTAGGTGTGTACATCACCTCAAAACTATGTTGGCATCGACATGTTGATTATGTTGCTGGGAAAGCTTGCAAAATGTTGGGTTTTTTGCGCCGTAACACGAGAATGTTTGCGCAAGACTCTAGGGATTTACTATTTAAAACGTATATTAGGTCCGCGTTGGAATATGCTTGTACTGTATGGGACCCGCCGACAAAGACCGACAGACAAAAATGAGAAAGAATCCAGAACTTAGCGGCCCGCTATGTTTCTGGGAATTATAGTAGATACATTAGTGTGTCTGGCATAAAACAGGAATTAGAATGGGAACCGCTTGAAGTAAGAAGAAGAAAGCTAAGGCTTAAATTTTTTCATAACATATATTACGATAAGATTGCTATTCCTAGGGAGAAGTACATTTTTCATCCCAACTACAGATCCGAGCGGGTTGATCATAACCATACAGTGCGTGAATTCAGGTCAGGAACCGATATGTTCAAGATGGTCGTTTTTTCCTCACACTGTTCGAGAATGGAATGCTTTATCTTCATTTCTTGTTAATATTACTCACAATGAAGTGTTTGCATTGTCATTGTGACTGCCCTTGTAATATTTTTTTTCTTTTGTACAACCCCCCCCCCCCCCCCACACTGTAATTCCACTGTGGCGCTGTGGGTAAATAAATAAAAATAAATAAATATCAAACTGCTCACTTCGCACGGCGCGTACACAATAAGCGACACGCGGCGACACAGCACTGTGCCAACATCTATCTGTACGTACGTCAAGGCTATTCCCGAAGGCTGCCGGTCGTATTCGCAACGTAGATGGGTGAGTCTGTACACGTTATTATGCTGACAGATTTCTTAATTCCAGAGAAGAATGGTTTACCTCTGCGTCAAACGGGAAACAAGAGGCAGCATTCGGTACAGCAGCAGAAACTCGCTCCATTATCAACGGTGTCAGCGTTGCTATCCGCGTTCGCGCGAGAGCACTACACGGCCTCTAAGTGAGCGCTTATGCCGAGCATATCTTTCTCTTATAATACTTTATGGCATGTGCAAACTGCCAGTATGATAAAGGTAAAGAAAAGCGAGAACCAGTAATAACAGCCCGTCTGGATCACAGTTGCCGTTGTTGGCTTGGCCGAGTGGCTTGGCCGCTCATTTTGACTCATCTCAGGGTGCAACAACGCGGCTCATATGCGCAGATATGTATGTTTTGCTACGTTTTGACAATATCCGAAGCTAACAACTAGCTGCGGCTGTATATGTCGATGTAAACAAATCCACAGCTTTGGCAAATAGGACGCGGACGGCTGCATTCGTAGACTTCTTGGATTTGCGAAATGTCTAATGACCGCGTCAAAGGAATACAAAAAGCGAGGTACAAGAGTAGACATCAGTGACAACAAACCGCGTCCGCAGGCGGAAATCGGCGTACCTTTATCGGCCGCGCTGTTAGCACAACAGAGCAATCAGGCCCAGTGACCCAGTAGTCAATGAGTGCTACATGATTTCCAGGAACGACATGCTGTCCCGGAGAATCCATTAATAATTCATCGCGATCCACAAAACGCACAACTGACGCACACTCAACATGGATGCAGGTACACGAATCAACCGGCGAAAGCTCCGGCACCTTGCAAAACGTTTCCACCGGCGTGCGGCAGAGGGCAGCACACGAACACGAAAAGGGCGGATTATGTGGTTCGGATGCTTGTTTTTTGAGCTCGTTCTTTATTGAAACGTATGCTGTTCTGTGTGTTGTATGCGTGATTCCAAAGAATGTATGCGATGTTCGCTTCACTTTGCCGAGCGCTTGTAGCCTCTGCCTTACGAGGGTATGATCCATAGATGATGATAGTTTTCTGTCGACGTTATGTCACGATGAAATCCCGGGATTTTAGCCATAGACAGCTACGCTGCATGAAAGCAAGTATTGACAAGACAGAAAACTGACCAGAACAAGCGACCTCCGTGCATTCGCGTCTACATAAAATCCGAGGAGCACTTATGAGTTGTGAATGTGAAAGCATTAATGTCCAATTGAACGCCGTTGAGCGGCCCTTCCAGTTATGAACTCCTCACGGGCAAGAGAGCGCGTTGAGCCGCTTGGCCAATGTTTAGCCCAGTGGGTGCTCGGTTTATGAGCGTGGGGTCGTATGTTTGAAACTCACTACCGCCAACGTTGTTCCTTTGAATTTATTGTTTTTTTTTAAAGCGAAGTTTTCTTTGCCTCCGCCTTTGACTTTCTTTTGCTGCTGCTGTGGGCTGCTGTCGCGCACACCGCGTCGGGGGGTGGTTCACAGCGTGCACATAGATGACAGGCGCGAGTAAGAGAGGAAAGGCGACGGGAGAAACTCGTCTTCACCCTACCGCGTCGAATCTGCATAATACCCTCTGGAGCTCCCTGGCCGTCGCCACATGAGCCGCTTGACAGCTGTAATTATCCGTGACTCCCATCAGAAGCCTTGCAGAAACTGCAGCACTTCCCTTTCTACTAACGTCCGAGGCCAGAGGGGACGCAGATAGAGCTGTAGACAGGAGAGGGGACACAGAGTAAGCTTGCTGCTACGTTGCTGCTATTTCTGAAAAATAAACGCCATGCAAATATGTCAAGCGGACAAACTACACAGGGCGTGCAGAAGCAGAGCCGCATTAATTAAGGAAAGCACACCGCAGAGTCCAGGCAACACTACGGAAGCAGTCAACCATTAAATCAACACTTCTGCACCCCCCGCGGGAGCTTTGCGGATATGGCATTGCTAGAGGTCGCGGATTTGGTCCAAACCGCGGCAGCCGCATTTCGACGGGGGCGAAATAGAAAACGCGCGTGCACTTAGATTTGGGACACGTTAAAGAACATCATGGGTGTCAAAATTAATCCAGAGTCCGCCACTACTGCGTTCCTCATAATTTGAGTGTGGTTTTTGCACGTACAGCCCCATAATCGAATTCAAGTTTAATACTTCTGTCACAATGCGATGTGCCATGAGAGGCAATGACAACGCCCAACCCTCCCAGAGGTTATAAACTATGGCGCACAACAATGCCTCAAGCAAACACCTCTCCCAATGTGTTTTGTGTACTACTCTGACGAACAGCAGTGGTGCACGCAAGGTAACTTTTAACATCAACTCACCACTCTCGTGTTAGCCTAAACGTTGAAGAAATTAAGCTTTAGCCGTCAACATCGCTGCTAATTATCGTCAATCAAAGCATCCAGCACGGAAAGCTTCGCTTACATCGATTCCCACAGTGCGTGGGATCTGCATATTTTTACTTTGTACATTAATTTCTTTAAAGTGATTACCGAGGCGAAGTTAGAACGCAGCCGAGAGCTTGCATGGACAAGGAACGCGCGGATAACATAGGCTTCCGAGGGCGAAGCTGTGCATGGCGTCGCGGCAATGTCCTCGAGATCTCCCCGCACGCAACACCTGGCGCGTTAATGCGGCAGTATAGGTTATCCCTTGCGCCCGTTCTGAGCCGTCGCGAGGCGCGCATGTGACGTGGCGTCGCAGCCAATGGGATTTTAGGTGCCATTTTTCGCTTGTCCAGACGACAGACGCCGACTTTTCCGCTCAATGAGCCATTTGATGCTTTCACATCAACATGTTAGGGCCCACAGTGCAACAAAAGCACTGTTTTGCCTCGCAAACCCGAATATCATATTGATGTCCTGAAAGAAACCTCAATGTAAGCAGAGTTCGGAAGAATCTACAGAGCTCAGACGAGTTACCATGAACGTACGAGCGCGGGTCGTCCATTCTAGCAGCACCGCCTGTTAGGGTTGGTGTCTGACACCACCTGGCGGAGAGGTCATTCACCCTACCCTCTCTGAACCGGAGCCCACGTGCACCGGAGGGGTCATTCACCCGACCTTATCTGAACCGGAGCCCACGTGCACCGGAGGGGTCATTCACCCGACCTTCTCTGAACCGGAGCCCACGTGCAGCGGAGGGGTCATTCACCCGACCTTCACCCCGGATTCGTCGATGAGAGGATCGACCTCTCCTGCCCGTGCTTGGTATTGCAGGAGGAGGGGCCCTCTCTCCGTGCCTGTCACGTGTCATCGATGGAAGCAAGATCCCGCCCACACTTGTAGAGAGCTATTTAAGGGGCTCCGAAATGTACTTTGATATACTTCTTACTTGAGACTTCATACTTCATGCTTTTCTTATTTTCTTTCAACTACCTTTGAATAAACCGTGCAAGTTTCGCACTAGCAAATCCTCTCGCCCCTGCTTGGTCGCCATGATCTACCGGATGCCTGCAGCCCGCCGACAGCGCCACGCTACCCAATAAGTAGTGTCGGTCGAGCTTCGATAGGCAGGCGTCGCTACTTCTCGGCGGCAGTACGGTACGCTACCCTGGAGTACGCAACACGCCTCGTGATAACCATCTGCGTTATCGACAAAGGTGCACAAAAGCGCAGTGCTTGCCAGAACTGCGCTTGCGATAACATCGATAACGATACCACCTCGTGGTAACGCAGGTGGTGATCTCGAGACTGTGCTGCAGGTGTCGTCGGCCACGCGCGTTCCAGTTAACATATATCTGAGCTTTGTACATAGAATCAAAACAGCTTAACTGGTGTTACAATTACTACTCTGAACTAGTTAGGTTGCTGTCCACAAGGAAATTAATTGGGCACTGAGAGGTCTCCTTTTAGCGCTGTTATCATCGTCTTGAAATTCAGCGTCGCAAGTCCGGTCAACGTTCCAGCTCGCTTTCCCGTGTCAATCCTGCCCCCGTCCATGAGCTCAACCGGGAAATAAAGCAAGCCACGGAAGGAGTAGGCCATTGACGTCACAAATCGGTAAGAGCACAAAAGGCTGCACCTAACAGTCAGGCATTGGAACCTCCCTGGGCGCCCCTACAGCCCCTTCTTGAGATTACTCCAACAAAGCAAGAAAGGGGAAAACGACCTTTTCTGTGGGGTCCACTCGCTTTCCTTTCCGCCGATTGTCTCGGCTATACGCAAAAGGGTACTTAAGGCCGTTCTGGTCCACGTGTTAACCAGAACCGCTCGAGGCTTGATCGGGTCACAACCATGTACCAGTGAAGTAAATAAATTTCTTCTCATTTTTTAACGCGACAGTGTTAATGAACCGTGTCGCAGAAAATCCGGCGTCCCGCGTCGGCGTTGGAGGTCGTCCCGGGGAAAAGGATTTCAAACCGAATTCCGAACCACGCATACTGTTGCGTACTCCAGGGTAGCGTATCGAAGCTCGACCGACTTTACTGTTGGGTAGCGTGGCCTTGTTGGAGGGCTGCAGGCATCCGGTAGACCATGGCGACCGGGCAAGGACGAGACGTTTTCTAGTGCGAAACTTGCACGGTTTATTGAAAGGTTGATGAAAGATGATGAGAAGAGAATGAAGTGATCTAAAGGTACATTTCGGAGCCCCTTAAATAGGCTCTCTACAATCGTGGGAGGGATCGTGCTTCCGTCGACGTCACGTGACCGGCACAGAGTCCGATCCGCGGAAAGAGGGCCCCTCCTCCTCTGGTCATACTGAGCTTTTGGTTACACCGAGCCTCCTGCAAGGAGGAGGGCGTCTTGCCTCCGGCCACACTAAGCCCCAGGTCCGGGAATTGCAGACGCTTGTCCTTCTCTTTTGGGCGTTGCTGGTTCGCGGAAGTTCCCCTGTAGAGCTTGACCGTTCGAGGAAAGGGTCTCTCTAAAGTCGCACACAAAAACACACACACACACACACACACACACACACACACACACACACACACACACACACACACACACACACACACACACACACACACACACACACACACACACACACACACACACACACACACACACACACACACACACACACACACACACACACACACGCACGCACGCACGCACACGCACGCACGCACGCACACAGTGTCTCGAAATGGTCATGGCGAATTAGGAAGTCATGTTTCATTCCGACGAGGCATGGTGGGTGAAGGTCGGGTGAGAGAAAGTCCTTTCTGCACGAGGTGCTGGACGCCGACCGTAACAGGAGAAGTCACGTCTCATTTCGACGAGGCATGGTGAGAGAAGGTCGGGTGAAATTCCTTTCTGCACGTGGTGTCAGACGCCAGCCGTAACAATACCCAACCACTCCTCTACCACCAAAGTAGCTCATACCTTGTCTTTCATTCTTTACAAAGTTATTCCTCGTAATTTTGAGAACTGCAGCCCACAAAAAAATGTAATGAAAAAAAAAGAAACACTGACAGCGCATATGCTTTATATTAGCTCTTCTCAGACTGAAATATTAAAAGTGCGAAACAATAATAATAACAATAATAGGAGTTCGACCCACGCAAGAGGCCATGTTTCTACCAGAAAGCTTGCCCTCGTGCGCAGCGTTCGCAGCCAGCGCCCCCCGGTAAACGTTATGGTTACATAAGCTCCAGTTGCCGGGAAGCATGAAAATCAGTAAGGGGTCTTTGAACGCTATCGCGTTCCACTCTTAAAGGCGAAGCTTAAGCGTCTATGATCTTAAACATGTATGAGTGATCTATCTCGGTTACATAATAGGACAGGACCGTCGCCATCCCCTTTGGCTATAATAATAATAATAATAATAATAATAATAATAATAATAATAATAATAATAATAATAATAATAATAATAATAATAATAATAATAATAATAATAATAATAATAATAATAATAATAATAATAATAATTTTAATAATAATTACATGTAGCTTTTTAAGAGTAAGCTGCGTTCTAGCAGACCATTTTTGAAGCAGCTTCACTAAGTTCGAAGTCAATAATATACCGACAGCTGTTCACGAGTACAGAAATAACAAACACAGGCGCTGTGCTTGTCCTTTCTTTGCTCGTCCACGACTTCTGCGCACTGGTTCTTTGTTTAAATGGAATCACACCAAATCGCCCAGCTCTCAGTTTTGATGTTCATTCTGGTCGCTAAACAAAAGTTGCCGGTCACGAAACTAGAAAATTTTGTCGCTAAACAAAGTCGCTAAACCTAGAGACAAAAACACTAAAATGGCAACACTGATTAGACCGGAACATTAGTAAAAGCAAAGCTGATTTTGCGTTTCTATAGATGGTAAGGTAGGCGGCCCCCATAAGTACGAGATGATGCAGACGGTGGAAGATGAAACTCGAAAGAGCGTAGGTTAGGGCGTGTTGGTATTCCATAACTGAGGTTTATTAGCGCACGAAAAGGGACGAAAGACGCGGAGACGCGGACACAGCGCTGTGTCCGCGTCTTGCCACTGTCTTTCGTCCCTTTTCGTGCGCTAAAAAACCTCAGTGATGAAACTCGTTTTGGACTGCCCGGCGACAGCCTCCTCTTCAACGAAGGCGTGCAAGGCGCGCCTTGCAGGCGGCCAGCACCACGAAGAACCGTAACCCTATCTGCTTAATGCGGCCAGCCGCGTGTCATCTGCTACAGCACGTGGCGGCGAGGCCATAAAAGCAATCCTAGCTGCCCAGGCAGGAGATACATAATAAAAGAAAGCATACCTATATGGGCAGAATTCTGCAAGAAAACTTGGTCTCAGGCGTTATTTCGTTGAATTTGCTATTGTGCAGGCGACAGTGCCCGCTTTAAAAATTGGAGGCGCAATCGTCCTACTTAAATAAGTGAATCTAATAGATTTATTTTGTATGGATTGAAGATTTAAAACATAGTATGTGCAGTTAGGTGACCACTTTGGCATCTTCATCAAGGCCCGACGCTGTTTACACGCCGCTGAGCAAGCGCCGCTGGAAAAAGAACGGATTTGAATCTCGCGCGCTCTTTGTTCATTCATCAAAGCCGCGACGTGACGTTGTGATGTCACGTCCTCGGAGAACTGACGTCATCCGCCCCGCTAGGCCACTTTGGGCCAGTCAGAGCGTGGGGATGACTCCTTCCGCCGTTGCGAGTTCTTTCAGGGTGCAAGCGAACTCCAAGAACAATCAAACTTTTAAAATTCGTTCATACGTATAAATATTTAGCGTAACATAGTTTTTTGTGAAGCTGTGTATGCGAAAAAGATTGTTTATAGCACTTTTTAAGCGATATTTAAGTGCAAAGGGAGACTGTGGTTCCGAACTACTTTTTGTAGCGGCGAATGTGTGCAAGGCGGTGCAGCGGCGTCGGCCGCAAGCGCTCCGCAACAGGCGCTCGCCCAGTAGACGGGAGTAGGGTTGCCTTTCGGGTAGGCGGCGCCATAACCAGGGTCGTCGTCGTGCTGCGTGTGTGTTGTGTGCGTGTGTGTGCATTACTGGAGATCGGTGTGACTGCTGCGTTGTCATAGCGTTCACATAAGAAGCCCGGGCAAGTCGTCGACGAACCTCGCAGCTTCGGCGCCCAGGATTACCGCCGCCGCCAAGATGTCGTCGTCGCCTTCGCAGCCCAACGGCGCGGCCACAAACGGCCGGGACATGATAGAGCAAAAGGGCCCCAACCACATCGTTCGCATTCGAAGTGACAGTGACATCAACCTGGACGATCTTTTTAAGGCTGTCATGCAGCCCAGCGACAGGGTTCCGCTCAGTGTGCCCATGCGGCTGCGGAACCTGCCTGCTTCGTTTTTCCAACAGCCCGAGCGCTCGAAGTCGGCCTCGCACAGCCGTGAATCTAGTAGCGACGCCACTTTCTCGCCATCGGCCAGCGAGGCCTCAGCGGCAGCTGCCGCGGCCGCGGCGGCCGCCGCTGCCGCTGCCCCGCCATCGCTCCCCGTGAACCACCCGCGGGCGCACTCGTCGCCCGCCTCGCTACAGCAGAGCTACAATGCGCCCAGCCCGCAGCATCTGCGCCAGCAGAGCTACGACCTCGCCGACGATCTGCCGCCCGGATGGGAGATGGCCAAGACGTCCACGGGGCAGCGCTACTTCCTCAAGTGAGTGCACGCCCACTATGCCTCGCACGGTTTTACTACTGTTAACTGCGAGCACATGATCGCCGCGCTGCCGAAGCGCCTGCTTCCCTTTGTTGCATTTTCCGGATTCGGAGCAGCGAAGTTTTCACTGTCATTTTTCCAAGCTCTCCGACCCGAGAGCACCCCCGCTTACTTGTCGCAATGCGCGGGCCGGTGCATCAGATGCATGAAGTTTCGATTAGCGCAACAGGTTGACGGGGATGGTCAGCTGACCGATCTCGGGCTGTGGAAGCTTCTCGCTGAGGTGCTGTCGCGTAGCAACCTCGGGATGTGTGCTGCGCCTCCTAGGTGCCATCATGCGCTAGCTTTATAAGACGCATGAATTTTGCGCACTGTTTGCCGTCGAAAAGCGGCATCGCGTCCCGTGCCTGCCGTTTGGTGCTCAGCTCGCTTGTTGAAGATCGCCCACTGCGACAACACACAGGGAGCTGAACGCGAAAGCGGGGCGGCAACGCTTTTCCCAGTTTTCATTTTTTACCCACGGCAGCTCAGGAGTACGCGCGAGGGCGCCTGCCCCAATTTCCGCTGCAGCAGCTCTCGCTATCAGCTGTTTCTCCAGCCGCTTCGAGCGAGCGGCAACAACGCGACGCCGGAGTGACTGCGCCGCGCGCGTAATTTCTCCGCTCCCGCCGTAGCGCGCCAGTTGCCTGCCGCTTGGCTCACTCGGTTTTCCACCTTTTTCCGCTTTTTCTTTCTTTTTGCATTAGCGGAACGACCTTCGTACGACTAGGCGGCAGCATGCAAAGCAGTCAGATCGGTCGGGTGTCCCAAGCGGCACCGCTGCCATTGGACCTCCTTGACTTTTGTTCGCGCGGCAGCAAAACCAGCTCCGCTCGACTGTCGATGGCTGCCAGGGCGTGGAGCGATTCCGTGATCGGAATGATCCTGTGTCTGTGCGGTCTGCATCGTTTGTGCTTGGTGGCGAGCTGCCTGCGGAGACAAAGGTTGGCTCAAAGCACTCGCTGACAGCTCTGGACACCCGGCTCACCGAATGCATTGACACGTTTCTTTGTGTTTCTGTAGTAAGCATGCACGGCGTACTAGGAAGGCCGATTTAAAGAACCGTGTGAACGACTCGCGCCTTCGAAGTTTCACCAGGGCAAGCGTGTCAACGTTGTGGAATTTGTACTTTGGGTTCATTTATTTGCCGTTCATACCCAAGGTCTCGCCGACAGTCCAGAATGTCGAAGTTTGTTGCCCATTTTTTTCCCCATTTGGCATCTGTCGTGCTCAAATGCACCGGGTCGTTGTCTGCACATCTTTCGTGTTGGTGTATGAGCTATGCGCCAAGCACTAGAATTTTTGTGGCTATCCATCGATCATGCAGCTATGTTCATTTTAGCATCCTCGATTGTCCGACACTGCTGCTAAATCGTTGTGCACGGCGCAGCGAGCTGAGTACGCATCGCACGACTTTCTCAGGGCGGTGCAATGTTCCTTTTGCTGATCTTCTGAGGTGAAAATATCCCAGGAAATGCGTTGTCGGCTGAGTTGTCCGCGAGCGAAAATTTCCATATATGTTCAGGTATATAGCCACGCCTTGCTATATGATACGCGGTTACATATGCGGGTTGTATTGCCGCACCAGTCTATCACTAAAGGTGCTCGTACCTTGCCTTACATTCTTGGCATAGTTATACTTCGGAATTTTGAGAATGACAGCCCGCAAACAAATGTAGTGAAACATCGACAACGCGTGCCTTTTATGTTAAATCTTCTCAGAATTAAATATTAAAATTGCGGAGCAATAACAGAAACTTGAAACTGGTGCAAATTTTCTGGCGCGGTTGTGTGCTACCTCCGGAATCGGCCCACAGAAGATGCCGCGTTTCTGTCAGAAAGCTCGCCTTCGTGCATAGCGTTCGCCACCAGCGTTTCCCGGTAAATATTACGTTTACATAAGCTGCAGTTGCCGGGAAGCGTGGGAAGCAGTCTGGGACCTTTGAATGCTATCGCGTTCCTCTCTTAAAGGCGAAGCTTAAGCGTCCTGCAAGGTGTTTCACCGGCCTATCTGCGCCCGTTACTGTAATATACGTTCTCTGTGAGATGTAATAACCTGCCTTTCGTTCAGTGATCCCATGTCACATGCACAGGGGATCGCAATGTCGTAGCCTGTCCAGTGACGTCGTCCTTGTAGCCTTCATCGTGCGACATATTGACTCCTCAATAACGCGTAGTGGCGGGCTGTTTGCTTCGATTACATTGTGTAACCTAGACTTCATGCCACTGTACTCGCATTGGCAATCATACCCGTGCTCATGATTTGACCTGAGGGAGTTCCGGGTAAGCTTTCTTCTCCCATGCACATTTTCATAGTCCACTAAGCCGACACTACTGCGACTTCATTTCAGGTGAACAAACTTAATTGAGGAATAGCACATGAGGATGCGTGCCGCCTTTCAAATTGTTTGTTCGTATCAGCGCTCTTGCGGGACACCGATCAGCGTGCGCCTCTGAGGGTCGAGAAAATCGCCTTGGCGCGAAGCTTTTTTGCAACCAACTTCGCAACCAAAATCCGGGCCGTTGTTCGGATTTTCATGCTTCTGGGCAGAACATGCATCATGCAACAGTGAACATGGCTCATGCAACATTAGAGAGTTTTAGTTTAGGGGACGCAAGAGGCTTGCGTCCCCTAAACTAAAACTCTCTACTGAAACCACTCTCATTGCGGATGCATCTTAGGCTTGCAGTACAGGCGCTCACTCTATGGCTAGAAAGGCACGTTTCGTACCTTATTTTGAGCTTCGTGGTTGCTACAACTAAATAAAAAAAGGTATTGCTTCGTTCAGTAGCACTGACAGTCATGGTGCGTGCACAAGAGCATCGAATGTTTGTAGGTAATAACGAGAGTTTCGTTATAACGATAACCCGGACTTTGTAGGTAATAACGAGAGTTTCGTTATAACGATGATCCAGTGCCATGTCCAGCTGGCATCGCTGGATCCTAGGCACGATTTCGCAAATGAACGGGTGTTATGCGACGCTGGTACTCCGTGGACCTAAAGGCTTGATTTCAAACTTGTAAGCTCAACGTGAGAAGGCATGCGAAGGTTTTCGTTATTGCCTCGCTAACCAATGCCGAGGAACATGCTGTAAGGGCAGAGACGACCACCGTGCTAACTGATCCTTCATCTATTTCACGAATGAAAGTTTTGACGGTGGGCTCTCCGTGATCGATGTGCCCCTAGTTACGAGCTGTCATACGCCACACCATCTTCACGGTCCTGTCCATGCGGTCCCGCGCCCCTTTTGTGTCGCCGTCCCCTTTCTCCGCTGACATCTAGGCCGTGTCAAGTGCTTGTCACTTTGACAGTACAGCATTTTGGCGCCGGTGGTCGGGCAGGCGATACACTAGTCGCGTCACACGAGCTCTTCCCAACGCGATGGGTCCCACGCTTCGGCACTGCTGGGCCCCCTTACAATCGTAGCCAAGCATTCTTCTGTCAGAATCTCGAAACTGATAGTGCGCAGCTGCTAGGAGCGCGGTATAGTAGTGCTCGCATTACCGGGCAGAGGCCGCCGTTTCGCGAACCCTTCTTTTTTTTTTCTTCATCGCACGCCAGCGTAGAAGGGCTTCGAAATTTGAGCCGCGCCAAATTGTAAGTGGCGCTCTTCGCGGACGGTTATGTAACTCTAGTTATAGTTGTTACTGGAGTGGTAGGGCAGCTGCTCGTCGTGTCGGGAATGGGTGTGCTGTTGTCTGTCGTGCTGCAGGGGATCGTTATAGGAAATCCTTCCCCGAAAAAAAAAAAAAGCTCGCGAGCGCCGCGCCGCCTCTGGTTCGCGAGGGTCACGTCGGCGCCCAACCGAAGACGGCGGAGCACCGGCGCGGGAACGGCCCCTCGCCTGAGTGACTGAACTGGGTTTTGATGTCGCCATGTAAGCAAGGCGTACGGCCGCCGCTACGCGGCCGCCGCCTCGGGGCTGCTTCTCTACCGGACGCGTCTCCTCCTGGGCGGGTTGCGTGCGCGCGAAGCGTCGGCGCCGTGCCCGTTGCAGCGAGCGGCCCTGCTCGACGGGCCCCGTGCCGTTGCGACTTATTAGTCGACGTCGTGGGTTTCTGCAGCGGGGGCTGCTACTCGCACTTGTCTGCTGCTGCTTCGTGGAAGGAGCAACGAACGACCGCCCTCGTGCGGTATATCAATCACGATGCACCTCCGCGTGCGCGCGCAAGATGACGAGTCTATTGCGAGCCTCCCAGCACCGGTCAGCTGTTGTCAGTAGGGGGCGGTGCGGCCTGCGGCGTTATTATTAGTTCGATTGCCCGCTCGCGCGCTGCGACAAACGGCTGGGCGTAGCCGGGGTGCGACGGAAGGGACGGGCCGCGACGTATCTCCCGCAAGCTGCCCTTTTCCCCACGATTCGGCGCCCTGGGCGCTCTGTAGTCGCCTACAGTGAGCCGTTGTCGATCATATTATCGTACGCTAGCTTTATAGTGCGGCGTTTTCCTCACTGACTGCGCCGCATCTAATTCATTCCGTTCGCCGACATACATGAACTAATTGCAGCAGCGGTGCAGAGAACCACCTACCGGGAACTGTCGGCGTAGTAACTCGATTGTAGCTGCGTCCGATCTCCCGAGTTCAGAATGAGAGTATAAAAATAGTTGACGTCGTTTATGCAGATGCTGCATAGGTAATTTGTCGTCCTTGTGCCGTCGCAAGCTGTGGCCTTATGGAGAGAGAGGCATTGCGACAGCTGGAAATATTAGCGCAATGAAACGCTTACCATGCAGCTCAAGATGATTAGGGTGAAAGTCGAAATATACATAAGAATTGCAAACGCTTATGAAGATTGGGTTGCTTTGAACGAAAAAAAAAAAAAGAATGCATGATAAAGGTCGCGTACTCTGGCATTAACTTCTTCCTACTGTAGGCGCTTGACCACGTTTCGATTTGTTCCTACCACTCAAAACATTGTGCGTGCGAGAGCATATTGAGCTTTGCTGCCTATTTGCTACTTGTCGTTACCGCATTTCTTGTTAACGTCGTTTGACATCTAATACTAGTGCAGCGACAGACGCGGGGGACCACTTTCACTTCCGCATACAATAAAAAACTTCGCGGACAGGCTGTCGTTGCGAAACTGTTTGCGCGCGAATTCGGGACTCGTTAGCCCAGTGACAAAGTGTCAGCGATGAGAAAGCCGCACGAGTTCCATAAGATGTCACCACGAACGAACTTCGCGCGTAAACTTCGCTCGATTAAATTTGTCTTGCAGCGTTGGTAAAGCACACAGGCGAAATGTTAAGGCTGGCAGACAAAGTTGGGTTTCTCTTGACGGTGTCCTATGCCTTGCATGTATGTCTTGAACTTAAAAGATAACGGAAATTATCAGGAGTTCTGGGTGGGGTCAGGGAATGCCGTAATTAAACTACTAGGAAACATACATCACGGATAGATGCACGATGTTCCAGGTTTCGAAGAGCTCAGAGCGCAATGAGCTTGGTCTGGAGTCCATAGTATACTTTCTAAAGGGACACTGTACTAAATCAGTTTATATTGATGCTCTTTGAAAACTCCATTGCCGTTAATTTCACCATAATAGGTTGATTATTAGAAAAGAAACTGAACGTCGAGCGTCCATTTTTCTTTATTTCTAATTTTGCATCGAAACGCAACGCCTGTACGTCAGTGTGACGTCATGAATTTCAAAGTATAGTATATATATTGACCGCGTTGGCTGGCCTAAATAATGTTCCCGAAACATGCCATCTGTCATTTGCTCTTGTAGTACACAGTTTATTCAATTTTTTCACCGATAATGATTTTACAAAGTCCCAGCAGACGCAGTCAATATCCATGACGTCATGGCGAGCGGATGCTGGAACTTCACGGAGGCGACGCCACCGGTTTTTTATTTTCGCGCCTTTTCTGGCTTGACAAGTATCTTCTTGCCGTAAGAGTGATGTTTTTGGTATTTTAGAAGGGTAATTTACTAACACAGCTGAAATCATTTTTCTATTTAGTGTCTCCTTAAAGTCCATCATTGTTCTTCCGCCAGGTACCTAACGTTGGATCCTCCACACGTCACGAAAGAGGTCGCGCTTATATATGTATGAAGCCCAAGCACGTTTATTTTATGAAGCTCGAGTAATTAATACTGCAGCTGTAACTGGTACACCTATACCGCTCTTGTTCGCCAACAGTTCTCCGATAGCGCAGTTGTATCTCTGTGTCCTCCGACATTATTTCAGTTATCACGTCACAGCTGGGCTTGGCTCGATAAGACGATATTCGTGGCCGGAGATGTCCAGAATAACGGATTGCAGTTTTGTGAACTTTTTTTCAGGAGCCTTATTCTCGCACGACCATGTCTCGGCAAGCTCAGATATAGCGCGATAACTGTCGCCCGGTGGCTCAGTGTCCGCGGCGTTCAGCGGCGGACCGCGAGGTCGCAGGTTTAACTCCCGGCTGCAGCAGCCGCATTCCAACATGGGATGAAAGGGCAAAAAAAAAAAAAAAAGTCACCGCCGAAGCACTCCATACAGATGGTTAACCAGCGAAGCTGAAACGTGCGGCCCCGGTGTTTTATCACTGGGTGAATCCCGAATTGAACGACGGCTTGGTAGGCTGCCGGATGCTTGTGCTCGGCTGCACGAGCATGTTCTTGTGCTCGGACTGCAGCATACGGTACGGCGTAGAGGAGCTCGTTCCCCGCTCTGCTCGCGACGTTGCTGATCGAAAGCTGCCTGCTCCTTAGCAGTACGTATGACGCGTGACCTATCCATTTCGGAGCCGGAGAGGAACTGCTGTGCGCGCGTTCGGCTGCGACTGAGAGCAACGACATGAATACTGGCGCAACTAATCCAACATCACCTTGATAGCACAAGGCATTTTCGCTCCGATCCATCACGTCATGTTACCCGGCCCGACTGCCGTAGAATATAATAGGGATGCTTCCGAGTAGGCAACAGTGATTTTGACGTCACCGCTTTCATCACGCCAGCCTTGTCAATGGGAATTTCGGGCCAGATAGCGTGGCGTCATGGATCGGAGTATACAGGCCTGGCGCTATCTAGATGGTGTTGGCTAATCGCTTCTCTCTCTCTCTTTTCGCGCATGCGCATGGTGTTGCACCGGGGGAGTTCTCGGCGCACAGACGGACGAATCGGCTAGCCATAACTCTCGTGTTTACCGCACGTTGGGTGAACGTTCAGGAACGCCTGACGGTCTAAATTTGTGTGTAGCCCTCCGCTGATGTGTCGCATAGACGGCCATTGTATCGCTGTATAACAATAAACCTACGCTACCCTACACTGAAGCGATGGTGAAAGGTAACTCCTACGACAAGAGGGACTGACATTGATTTCATCGCAATGCATTACGATTGGCTCGGGTAACCCAGTCAGCGCGCATTGTACGTATCACCGGAAGCATGCGTGAAAACGATCGATCGAGATTACGTACGCACACGAAAATTGCATACCGTCGGGTAAAACCTCGAATTTTCACGGTGTAGTGGTAGGTGCTGGAAAAATTCGGGGAAACGGAATTTTCATCCTGGATGCTAGGTCTGTGCAATTGGCCACTACAGCGGCGAAGCTTTCAACTGAACCTACGCACTCGGCAAACAATTGTGTTTTTGCTAGTTTTGCGACTAGGATCTTGTCCAGGTGGCTAAGTATCATAAAACACGTGATTCAGTCAAATCTGATGTATTCCAACGATCTTGCAGCTTATACAGGTAGCAGTTGAAAGTTAGTACTGGTAGTAACTTGGCAATCTGTAAATCACCATTTCTTGCGCGCCGGAACAGCCAGTGTCGTACTGCAGGGATGTTTCATAAATACAGTCAGTGAAAAACTGGGAAAATCGGGGAATTTGAAAATGCCGATGTAGTACGATACGTTAACGCTTGAAATTCGTAACGCTGCCTTTCCTGTCGTTCGCATCTGCTTTGCGAACGTTTGGTTCCGTTTGGCCCGTGTCGTGTTTGGGCAAGCCAGTGCTTGTCGCAGCTGACGGCCGTACCTGTCACAGCAAGTAACGCAAGGGCGACGGTATTGCTAGCGAGCGAGATAGGACACGACCCGTGGTTGCAGCGAGATAGAGCGACATTGCTTGCCCCCATTGGCCGGAGCGAAGCACCTTTCGGCGTGGAGTGTGTGCTGATCGCTGGCAGGTGTTTGCGGAACCTTGGGGCGCAGCTGCCATGCCGCAGAGCGCCCTCGAACGCTTGCCTGCAAACGCATTGACGATACGACAGTGACCGAAATACACGACGCGTAATGGGGCGTAATCTCTCGCGGAGAAACAACAGCGACTGTGGCTTGACGAGGCTGGCACACGACGAGAACCGCCGTGCTGCGCGTAGATGGACAAAGGTTTGTTCGCAAGAGTTCTTGATTGAAAAAACAGCCTCGCAGGGCAGCCGACTAAGGATGTCTTTCCAAATGACCTCTCCTGATATAAAATAATGCATCGGTGATCGGTTTTCAGTATCCTGTAGCTACCCTACTCTCCTCACGCGGCGATGTCTGAAGGCGAAGCGAGAATGCAGAGCCGTTCAATAGGCAGATTTAATTTAGCAGGATTGAAATGCGCATGCGCAGAACGCCAAACTGCCAATTGCGTTAAGCGTACACATGCTAATTTACATATTTAACGTTGCTGTCTTTGCATGGTTTACGTAGTTCGTCACACTTGGAAGCGGTCCCGGCCGCCCGCATAGAACTGGATTTGGCGTTACTTTTGTACGAGGTACGTTCCGAAAGTAAGTTTCGTCATTTATTTTCACACGAAAACATTAGCGAAAAAAAAACAAAACAAAACCATGGCGTCATGAACTATACACATCGCACTATTTTACCACACAGTCGCCACCGACATTTCAGGCATTTGTCGTAGCGTACAACCAGTTTCAAGAAACCACTCTAGTAAAACTCGGTGTCCTGCGATGTAAGGCTTTGTCGCACAGCTTCCTCCAATCTAGCATTGCTTTGGAAATGACGTCCCGAGAGTGAGGCTTTCAATGCAGGGAACATGTGCCCGATCATACCGGATATGCACTTCCATTGGCGACCATTTTGTCAGCATGCGCCTGTCCGCCTTCTTGATTCGTGCAAGAATAACCTCGGGCACCCTGTCGGTCCGCTGCTACTCTCTCTTCTTCGGCACTCTGTGGGTGCGTCATTCCTCCTCCGCTGACGCTCCTTCGTTGTTAAATCAGCAACGGGCGTGGATTCTTATGGTGATTGTTTTACCTGCTGGTGTACCATCTTCTCTTAAAAAAAAAAAAAAAAACCACGCAACTTTCTTTTGGAACTTCCCTTGTAGTATTCACTTCGTTCGTAGCAATTGACTGTGTAAACGGCTTTCGCCTTGTTTCAGGCTGCTTCGACGACAGAGTATCATGGATCACCTTTTGAAGTTTTCGCGATCGCTTCCCGTTTCGAACGCGTCAAGGCCTAACGAGAGCAAATTGAGGGTCTTTAAAGAATTGCGAGATGACAGCGTCACCTATCGGCAAAGTCGAGTGACAGACGCGACGGCATATGGCCTCTGAGATCGGAAAATTTGGGAGGCTGTGGTCAAGAGCTTGTACTGATTTCGCCGCGGATCGGCAGATATGGAAAGTATAAATACAACTCGCTCCCGGCTGTCATTGCGCTGCCTATCGCACTTTCCAGACGCGCACACAAAGCTTGGCGAATAGATAGAATCACTTAGGTGTGCGAAATTTAAAGCGTTATGGAATAGCGTCCCGCACGTAAACTACGTTATCACGCTGTACTAAAACTCGCTTTCTGCAAAGTTCGTCTGCGGAACGGAAACGCGGTTTCCCTTGCCCCGCTATTACTGAAACGTTAAACTAAAGCTGTCTGCTAACGTATGCCCGTCCGCGTGGTATCGCTTGCGAGTTAACTCTGGATAAACGCGAAATGTCTTTTTGCGTATTCGGGGTGGCGGTGTCACTCAGTGCAGAGATCACGTCAGCTTAACTCGTAATCACTGAACGTACTTGTGGAATGTAGAGTTACTGTATATGCTTTGGTCGCACATACAGTAACTCTAGTGGAATGATTTCGTGGGCGCCACCTCGCATCGTAGTCCATGTTCGCGTTTCCACGGGGGCCTGCACGACGGTGAACAGGGAATGTCGGGACGCCTCATACTCGGGATGAAAAGGAAAACCGGTGCGATGCTGTGTATTGTGCGTCGGAGCCTCGGCGACGATATTTGGGATGTTGGGGAACGCCCTAAATGGATTGTTAGCTTTGGGGCGGATAGCGTTGGGCATAGCCCTTTGTCTGCTAAGTCGTCACCGTCTTCCTCTCTTCTCCGCGTAATATAGATGTCCTTCCTCCTTTTCCTTTCCTTGCATCATCTCCCCTCTCCGCGCTGTATTGTGACACTGAAACGCGCAAACTCGTTACATGCCCGTTGTTCCCAATATCATTAATTGCTGTTCACTTCGTACCTTTCCCGATTTCTGTTTCGCTAATTCCTTTCAAGTATTCGGTGAAAAAGCGCAGCAATGAGCAGAACTTGGAATCATTATGCGATTACAGAACCTGCGCACATTCCATCTGCATAATAATACTGGAGGTGAGAGACCGTAGGTGAGAGCGCGCATTGATTGCTCAGATATGACGCTTCAAAAGACCGTCTTCGTCAAGCCGCGCGGCGCGCCCGAAATGCAGCCGAGCGATCGTCGGCGGGGGGTGGGGACGGTGAGACACGCTCTTTCGACGCCGGCGCGCACGCGTGCCAGTTATGCAGATCAGTCTCCCTCTCCCCGCCGCTCGCTTGGCGATTCAATTACTGAACCGCGTTGCGCGGGACTTTGAACCTGCGGCCCCCGTCGAGGTCCTCGAACCTATAGCCATTGTTTTGATCGGGCGGCCTAACTCGTTGCGCGCGTGTGTACCTCACGCTTCCCAGTCGAAATCGTTGCGCGTTGTGTGGTGACGCAGAAAGTTTTATCCGACGCGAAGCGTGCGCGTTACGTCGCCCCTGCGCCGACTGAGTGTATAGTGAACGCGTATGCCTGCCAAGTCGGATGAAGAGTGAATTTCTGCGAACTTGGGCTGCCACGGATCCCGCGAATAAAGGGGTTTTGTTCTCACGACATTTTGACTAATGGCTTTCTTCTGGAGTGTCCCAAGCAAGGAGGAAGGAAAGATATAGGAGAGAGCATTTCGTCACGCAGCCAGCCTTGGCAAGCGAACGCTGCGTGAAGACACAGCGGTAGCCCGACACGTCACCTCTTGCGTTGATATCACGGAACAAGAATTGAGATTTGCTGAGACGTTTGGTTCCCGGTAGCTGTGCCAGTAGTTTCTATTCGGTGTGCGTTTGTTCGGCTGCCCTTCCTTGGTCCTGCCTGCAGAGCGGAAATGCTAAAACCAACCGCGCACTTTGACGTGCGATCACGTGTTGGGCCACCAGGTTTTGCTTCAGTCGCGTTGCGGCATGCTCCCTCCTAACCTTTTTCCTACCTCAGCGGTCCCAAGTGCGGGGCTTGATGGCCTCTGGCCTTAACGGTGTTCTCTCAAACCGTGGTTAACGCTGCAGTGCAGCGCTTTGTTCGTTTCCTAGAAGGTGTTGCTCTTTGCATAGAATGATCAATACGGAGAATATAAACATTGAAGTTACTTTGGCTGAGCCCGTTTTAGACGCAGAGCGATTTAATGCTGCTTGTTCCGTAGCTTTGGCGGCCGCACGTTGAGGGCGTGGGATTCCCGTTTGACATAGCACACTGATTGTGGCGGCTGCGATTTTCTCATTTGCGTGCACCGTAGTACAATGCTCGGTCATCGTCCGTAGGTGAAGACAAAGTTAAACAAATGATTAACTGATTTAGCATTTTTTTCTTGTGTGTACCCTTTTCGCTATCGGAACGAAAAATTGAAAAAAATTAGGCAGCCCACCGAGCGAGCGAGCTCCTCTGAACGCTTGGCCTCAAGACGAGCTGTCCCCCGGCGTCGTGGTGTCGGGAGTACCGAGGGTGTCTCTGTGCTCCCGAGACCACGGACTCCAAGGTATCTCATAGACTGCTGGTCTGCAGACAGAGCTTTTTGTTGTTGTTGTTGTTGTGGTTTTTCTGTCTTTTGCGTCAGCTGTCTCAATCATCAGCCGGTTTCGAGCTTCACCACCCGCTCATCTTACTCGCTCCATCTGCATGGTTTCGTGACGTGGAATCCGCGGGTTAAGCATGTCGGCAGCATCGCTGCTGCTGCTGTATCTTCCGCCCGGGCCGTCGTAGGAGAGGCGATGCCCTCGCGCCTCCGTCTGCGCGCTCACTCCGGCTGATGGATGCACCCTTTGTCTCGGGCTCTTTAGCAGCGCCTTTCCCGCGTCCCCGGCCCCCGCATCAACAGCGCGAGTTATGAGGGATGCGTTTCTTCCCGCGCGCTCCCGTCGAGTGGCAAAAAAAAAAAAAGAAAAAGAAGAAATTGGCAAAACCTGCTCGCCTCTGCGTCTACCTTCCGTGCGCATATGCACCTGGGCGTCAACACTCGCGGGGGCCGCGGCGACGGGGAAAAAAAGCTCGCGGCGTCACGCTGTTTTTTCTTCGCGCCTCGATCCACTTTCTCTAGCGCGTTGCTGCTGCACGCGCGAGTTTTGAGGGACGCCGCCGCCTGCGAAAAAACAGATTCGATTTCTCTCGCTTCCTGTCCGCAGTGCGCTTGCGCTGGGGTCAGTTCAATCGCCGATCGCGCCGTTGAGCGAAGGTTGAAAACGTCCTGGCTTTGCGCCACCAAGTATACCTAGGAAATCTGAACACCAACTTGCCCAAGAAGAAGTCCTTTTGGTCCTGACTTTGCTGCCTCCCCTCGGCGGGGACAGCTCAGCGCAGAAGCCTCAACCAGCTACGCGGTCGATGCGCGGGGTTAAGAGCGCGAAACCCCAGGGTACATTCGCATTGTGGGTGGTGCCAAAGTGGTGCAGCGCAGAGCAGACAGGGTGGTAAAGGGCAGCTATGGCTTTCTTCGTAGGGAAATGATTGTCTAACCTGAGAGAAAGAGCGCTTACTCTTTCTCTTGGTTTGACATCCTGTTTTGCTACTTTTATGTCGAAAATACGACGCTAGTCTCTGGGATCGTGTTTACGATCTCGGCCTTCGGGTCACATCCATAAAAGTTTCATTCGCAATGTGAGCGTTCCGGACTTCGGACGCTTGTACGTTGCATGTCCGAGAATATCGCTACCTGATCGTGGTCGGCTTTTAGTCGATGTTTCAGTCGTAGAATGTTCGTTAGCTTATTTGTGCTTATATTTGTTAGTCGGCGTGGTAGGCGCTGGCGATCGGCGATATTTTCGTAGTGCGCCCTATTTTCACCGTCGAGGAGAGACTGTGATGGCCTTTTTTTCACTATTTATCAGCTAGCTACTGACGACTGACGAACGCACATACAGGAAAAAAAACTTGTACTTTGGCTTTCCAACTTGGAGAAATTCCCCTTCTATCTGGTTGAGCGAGGGTTATCTTACGGGTTACAATACACTGCTGGCGGTCTGGACGCCGTGAAGGTGAAACACACCCGAACAAAAACATACGAATGCAGGGGCTCGCGAATCCGGGCGGGTGTGTGTGTGTGTGTGTGTGTGTGTGTGTGTGTGTGTGTGTGTGTGTGTGTGTGTGTGTGTGTGTGTGTGTGTGTGTGTGTGTGTGTGTGTGTGTGTGTGTGTGTGTGTGAGGGAGTGCAGTGGGGGCGAGCGCATCCACAGGTTCCTTTGCAAGGGGGCACTAGGGGCAGAATCGGCCATGTAAGCCGATCTTATAGAGCACTGGCGTCGATGCACCGTAGCCGATTCGGCATGAGTGCTGTTGTGTGTTAGCTGTTCGGCCAGACAGCAGCAGCGCCACCACTGTTGAATTGAGTCAACTCACCACTGTCAGCAAAGTCTGGGATGCTGCAGATACATGCATTAAGTACCGCGAGAAGTAAAACACAAAAATTGGGGGGAGCGCGAGGCGTGTATTCACTTCAGAGAAGCGGCTCGTCGCCCGTGACAGCTCTGTCGGCCGGGGCGCGCGCGCCTCCTCCCCTCTTCAAGAGGTGACATTTAAAAGTCGAGCACGACTCTTTGCGGCCGCGAGTTCTCGAGCGCGCTTAGTGCATGTGACGTCTGCCCTTCGACGTTGGAACATCGCGTGGGCGGGGACGGACGTGCGCGGACGGCCTGTCACGCTGCAGCTGGCCATCTGCGCCGCCCTTGATTCGTGGTTGGCGCACACAGTCGAACGATCTTGCGCCGGACTTGTTTGTTTGTCGCTTCCCGTCGTACCGAGCAGTTTCGGAGACGGCAGCCGCCGTGATGGCTCTTTTCTTCCCCGCCATTCGTCTCCCGCGAAATGTCACTGCAACAAAGTAGACTGGACGGCGAAAATATACCGCCGTCTTGCAGCAAAGAATGGCTCGAGAAGGGGATATCGGCTGCATTTGCGACTGTTTAACTTTTCGCTACCACGCCTATTCAAATCGCTCACCGGTGATTGATGATTTAGATCGCCTTTCGACGTAGTGGAGCCGTTTGTTATCAACTTAAGGTCATCCAGTATAACTACAATAACTGCTATAAGTACAGGCACTGCACTTTCAGAATCAGTTTAAATTTTTTTTTTTTTGCGTTCCGGCGTTGTTCTGATTTTTGACGAACTTTTTTGCGAAAGCTTTTGCGTTGATTTGTTAACAAGACGCCGTTTCATGCACTGAAGCACACAAGTAACTGGAACGCTAGTGAATTTATCCGCAAAGTTCGGGAACTTATCTCGAAACTGGTGTCGTCCTGAGAAATTGTTCCAAGTGGACCCGCCTTCCGAAGTCCACGGCTGGAATTTGTAACTTGCAATATGGGCCATAATATAATTAGTTAGAAACGTGATTAGTGAAATTTTATTAATTAGTCGATTTTGGATCACAGCTTCTTGTGCAAGTAATGTCCGCCGCTTCGAGTAAAACTAGAATTGAGCTATCTGCCACAGGCAACCTCTAAAAAATTTGGATATGTTCGCTGAAACACCCTGTACAGAGAAGGAACGGATATATATATATATATATATATATATATATATATATATATATATATATATATATATATATATATATATATATATATATATATATAAACACAGGATAAAGCACTGATATTGAATAGCTGTGCAACAGAAAACGAGCGATTAATATAAAGATGTATGAAAAACTTAACTTTCTGACGATGACGGAGTAAACAATGATCAGCACTCTCCATGGTTTCAGCGTACCGTTTCATTAGCGACAATTCGCGCGTGCAATTGGATGCCTTGAGTTTCTTATGCTTTGTTGGGCTGTTCGGCTACCATGAGGGTGGCCTTTAACGATGAAATGACCCTAATAGTTATGCAATTATATATATATATATATATATATATATATATATATATATATATATATATATATATAGCTAGCTGCAAACTGGGCACCACTGTGCCACTAACTGGTTGCCGGAGGCCAGTTCCGGTTTGACCTTGCGCGGGTGCAGTGTTCTTCTCTGGCTGTTTTGGGTTGGTGAAGTTCGCGCGCTATTTGAATGGCTTGGTTTGGTCTACGTCGCCATTCCCAATTTAACCACTATAGGGTTGGTTGGATTGTGACGCAGGGGATAGTATGTGCGTACACGTAGCATGTGCGCAGTCCAACTCTGCCATCATTAATTTCTTGTGGTTCCGTGTTCCCAAAGGACCTCGCAAGCTAGAGCGGTTGGTTTCCTACGAACGGGCTTTTTCACCCGGTAGCGGTTGCGAACGTATTAAACGTAAAGCTGGCCGCGGTCGACGACAAAGAGTTGTCAAGAACAAAAAGAAAAGAACCTGACTGCTTGGCTGAATTACTGGTGCATAATGCTTGCGTTTTTTTTTTTTTTTTTTTTTGTGCGTGTGCGAGGCGTGTGTGCACACCTTGTTTCGGTGCGGGCGACATTGACTGTCCGTGAGGTGCATCGGAGTGAAGGAGCGAGTGATTCTTCGCGGCGCCGGCGGCTTTCTCTCGTTCCGCCTCGTTCACCTCCGGCTCGGCCGTTCACTGACCGACTTGGGCGGGCGGGACTGAGGGTGGCTGAAGGGGTGGTTTGTACGAGGGGGCGCATCTTGGCACGGTGTGCTTTACACATCACATTCTTGCTGGAGACGCGCCGCATTCCCTCTTTATTTTTTATTGCGTTTCGTGGCGAAATCGGAGCGCGAAGCTGACTAGAATGGTATATTATTGAGAGAGAGAGAGAGGATGAACACTACATTCTGCCAAAGCTACTCGTCCGCTCCTCAACACAATGAAATTGGCACGTTCTTGGTTCTCGTAAGGCGCGTGTAAGCGGCCGCCAGTCGCGTGAGCAAACCGATGCTTCGCCATCTTGACCAGGCTACACGCCCGGCTTGCTGCGAGGCTGCGACGGTTTGTTTAACCACTGCATTGGGAAGCCGCGGTGCGTAAGGCGAACGTCAAGTTGTAGTGTACGTAATACTACAGAATGCCCGTCTTTGCTGTTGTAATTTCACGCCATTCCCGTGGAGGGCAGTTCCTCACGGTGCGGACATGCTATTATTAAGCGCGGTCTGAAGACAGCAAGCTGCTCGCCTGTCTTTTCGCAGGTCACCGTTCGGTGTCTTCCGCGGTGTGCTGTATTGTTGGACAAACTGCGGTTGCTGCACTCGTGCTGTAAAGGCTGTATGGGTGCATTCTTATACGCACATGTATTGGGGCTAAAATGGGCACTCTGGTGTATTGCACGTAGAGGTGGATTAGCAGCTTTTGCACGCATGTACGCACGCATGCGTGAATAAATAAAAATAAATGACGATGACCTGCGCGCTATATCGCGGGGGCATTGTCTGCCAACCGGGGAAAAAATGAAGGGACCCAACACTAAAGCACGGCAGTGCACCAGGTCGTGTTCGTGTTATCGCTAGTTGTGAGCTACATAACACTGCAGATTTAATGTCTGCTTATCGCAAACTGCTGACTGCAAGGTGAGAAGCGTTTGGCTTTATGCCGGCATTCATCCTACAGTTTTTTTTTTTTTTTTTTTTTTAGCCGAGAGATTTGTCTTATACGCTAGCGATGGAAGCCGGCGTCTGGAGTCGTCTGTGTCGCCTGTTGACGTTAAGGTCGCTTTCTCATTGTCCGTGATTATCGCCACTTCTTTCTTTATTTCTCGCGGCAGTTTATTCCTCATCGCCCTTGTTCCCTTCGAACTTGACTGGGCGACTTACGCGAATTAGTTTATACGGTCATCGCTGCGCGCTGCCCTCTAGTATACTCTGAGGCTTCTCTCTGTGTGCCACCTGTCACCATGCACCGAGCCCTCTCGGAGCACCGCGGCGCAGACCACATTTCCGAGGCTTCTCCGCCCTCACACACGCTCAATCACTCATCGCCGTCTTTGCTTCGGTGGAGTGCGAGGCGGCATACGTGGAGCGCTGTTGGATCGCTCATTCTGCTGCAATAACAGACACCAGACGGGTTTTAGTACTACGTATGTTGCGTACGTAAGATCGCTACGTTCTGCAAAGTGCGCACTTGCAGAACGCAACACGAACGGTACGTGATGCGTACGCGGCTGCTGCCTATACGCACGCATCCGATTCTTGAGTGCGTACGTATAGTGAGTCTTGCGTTGCTGCTCTCGTGGTTCTCGTTTGTTCGGTAGAGCGCGAGACAGAGGAGTTTCGCAAAATATCGGGGTCAAAAGCGACCACCGAAAGACTGTACTTTTTCAATGGCCTACATATTTGGCTTTGCTGCATGAACTGAACGCGCAGAAGCCATTCCCTGATCATGCACGGTGGGAATGCATAGCAAAAATGGGAACTTTGTTTTTGTGAAAGTGTTCAGTGTGCACTGTTTGCGCAAAAGGCTCGACCTCCTGTTGGCGCAGCTCGTCGCAAATGACCGTGCCAGCCTCAGTAAGCGAGTACCCGGTTTTTATTTTTCTCGATATGATTCTTGTATTGCATCCGTATTAAAAGTAAAGTCTTTGTTAAAGGCCTAAATATAGTTCGACGTAGCGTGAACGCGCCCGCACGTTACATCACGTTGGCGAGATCAACATCGTCTATAGTTCGACCGATGGTTCGATCCGCTGGCGGACACAGTCCGACGCGCCCGGCGTCTAGCAACGCTCGCCCGCTTACGTAGTACGTACGTAGGCATTTCGCAGTACTAAAAGCCCCGACGTGACCCGCGCTCCTACGTTCAGCAAAGCGCTGGCGTGCTGCGTGCCTGTCGTCATCGCGCAGTACTAAAAGTGTCTACTGTTGTCGAGATACCCTTCGGACGAGACGGGCATATACTGTTAGATGCGGGACCTTTTCCTGAGCCTCCTTCGAGTTCACCAGACCACATCGAATCGCGCCACCCCTAATTAAGGAACGCAGAAGCAGATCTATCCCGTTCCCGAGGCGCGGCACGTGCAAACGAGTTGGCGTCCCCCACCTCGTGCGCCGCAGGTGGAGCTATTCACTGCTTGACTCTTCCCGAAAGTGTAGCGAGAGCCTGGCACTGTTCCAGGTAACGTGGTCCCGAGGCAAGACGGCTGTAATGCACCGTGAAGCCCTGGCAGCAATACCCCCCCCCCCCATCCGCCTTTGTGAAGGCAGTTGCAGACCGGGAAGGCAATACCGCAGAGAGAAGTAAGCCCTCGGAAAATTGGGGCCCAAGGAGCGACCCTGTGCGCCAGGTGTGACACAAACGCACGGGCGCCTACCGTTGGCCGAAAATGACGACACCTGAGGGGGTCGCCGATTGGCCGAAAATGGCGTCACCTGAGCGGGCTCGCCGATTGGCCGAACGTGACGTGACTTCGAGACTCCGAAGGGCTTAAAAGCCAGAGACCGGGAGCAGCAGGAGGGCATTCCTTCATTAATCTCTTTCGAGTTTCTTGCCACGGGCCGCAGCGTCCGAGTTGCTGCCGGCCCCCAATGACTTTATGACTGTTAATTTCTTTGTATTCTCACTGTAAATAATGTAAATAAACCTCCAGTTTTCATCTCAAAGTCCTCCTCAACCTCGGCCAACTCCCGCACCCAACGGCAAGGTCCAAAATCTGGGGCACAGCAATTGGGATTGTTCTCCAGATCCAACAATACCCACTCGGTCTCAGCTTTCGACAGCTCGAAAGGGCTATCGATGGCGCCAGAGCTCGAGGCACGCTGGACTGAGGCCGCCACTCTGAAGCATCAAGACCAAACCCATCTTTTAGTCGTTCAATAAACGTTTATTATCTCCCCTCTTACGCGAGGAAAGTGCGGGGCGGCTTTCGTGCAGATTTGTCTCGATGTCCGCATGTTTCGATTTTTGTAGAGACTTGTGACGGCGACTACTCGGTGCGCGATGATTATTTGGAAACAGTTGGTGGGGAGCCCGCCATTGTACGGCTTCTCTTGTGGGCCACGTGTAGCTTTGGGACATCAAACTCGAGCAGCTAATGTGGGGATTGTCTCGGGACAGTATTCATTTTGTCTAAAGAACAAGTCGACGACGGCCCGGTCGAGGCTGCTGGCGCTTAATGTAGACAGCGGATTTTGTCGCAACACGTGCGCGTTCTGCATGTGCAAACTCGTGTGTCAGGTTACGCTCGACTACGCGTCACACGTAATTTACCAGCGTCGCGTTCGCGTATACTCCGTGCCGTGCTCGCCCCCCGAGATGCATGCCGCTGCAGCTGTGCGGCGCGTAGTTCGCGCCACCTTCGTGGTGGCCGGAGCAGCTGTTGCATGTCTAAGATGAATGAGCCGTCTGTCTCGTGCACGTGCCCTTTGACATTAGGCCTCTGTGATATTATACTCGGTGCCCCTTCGTCGTCGTCTGTCGAGGTTTCTGTCGGGATGGGTGGCCGTGACGAACTCCAGCTTACGCATATTCCGATGTTCCTGCAGGCGCACGTCCGCGACATTTGCCGGCGACGCCGAGGCATCGCGAACGCACGAAACTCAATGCGATGACAACAGAAAGAAAGAAAGAAAGAAAGAAAGAAAGAAAGAAAGAAAGAAGAAAGGAAGAAAGGAAGGAAGGAAGGAAGGAAGGAAGGAAGGAAGAAAGAAAGAAAGAAAGAAAGGCGGAAACTGAGTGTCTGAGTTTCTCCTGTGTGTCGCAAGCGTCCACCATGTCTGTTTCTGGCCATCTTCCCTTGGATGAATCCGCGTTTTTTTTTTGCAAGCGGAACTCACCGGTCACCCACTGCAAGCTGGCCTCCACTTACAGTGCTACATCCAGCTATCATCGCAGGGTACACATCACGTCAGAAAACAGATAGCGCAAAACGCTGTTCGAATTCACACAAACCACCACCAGCGGCCTCAAAACGCGCATGTAATACGCATCAAACATTGTGCCTCGAGCCAAGTCCTTATCGAAAAAAAAAAAAAAAGATAATAGAAAAGCGCAGTGATGTAAAAAAATGGCTTGTCGAGGCTAGACCGGGGCTCCTGTACTCCGTCACGCGCCGTAAAAAGCGGTCTGTCTCTTCGGCGCCATGCAAGACGCAACCGAGCGAGCGAGGGGTCACATCGTTGACGCAGGTCGGCGGCAGGCGAAAGCACGGTCGGTCACCGGCCCTGCATTGCTCCGCATCGTGGTCAGCCACCAGCGCTCGTGTCCGGCGACACGGCCTGCGAAGTTAATGCGTCTGAGCGTTATTATAACCTCCCCCCCCCCCTCTTCTTTATTGTCTACCTGACGCTCTCGGGAAGTCGGCGCCAGCTCCGCAGCCGAAGCGGCCGCGAAGAAAGCCGTTCCCTCCGGCGGCCGAGGTGAGAGCGCAGGGGTCGGCTCGCGTCCACTGGCGCGCGGAGGCGAGGCAACGACCGGGCGGCGGCCCGCGGCGCTTACCGGGGTCGCGCTAATCGTCCCGCCTTTCCCCTTCCTCCGGGCACGCGCATAACTCGCGGCTGCCGCCGGTGTGAGAATCCCGGAGAAGGGACGACTGCGGGGCTTCTGGTCGAGGGAAGTCTCGGGCTGGTCCGTGCGTGTGCTCGAGTCGGCGTCAGCGTTACGCGACGTGCGTGCCCAGACGGGCTTCCTGTCCCCACGCAACGTGGCCGTCTGCTCACCACTGTGTGCGTGCGATTACGTATGTGCGTGTGTATGAGAGAGAGAGAGTAATCGTAAAGCGCTTCTCTGGTGACGCGAGCTGGGCAGTGGAAGGTGTGAACACCGACGCACAGTTGAAGAGACGACGCGAAAAGTCAATTTAGTTGGTCGGACGGAGGATAATCGCCGCAGCCCTGCTTGTTCTCCGCGAATGAGAGAGAGAGAATATTTTCATTGGGTGAATGCAGCTTTGGAGAGGCGTCCTCATTCCAGAATGCCTTGAGCTCGGGCCGCGTCCTGGGCCCTCGCAATCAGCTGTTGCTGATCCTCGAGGTCGGAGCTGGCCAAGGCTCTCTCCCAAAGCTCGTTAGTGGGGTAAGGGTTCGGAGGATTTAATGGTGCCGCTGTGCAACCCCCTACTATGTGCCTGAGGGACCCGGGCTCTCCGCAGAAGCGGTATTGCGGAGAGAATTGTGTAGGGTCTATGAGGTGATTTCTGGTTGGGTGGGGGGAATGTATTAACCTGTAGAGCTCGGAGCAATCGCTCCTGCTCTCTAGGTAGTGACTTGTGTGGGGGTGCATATGTTCTGCGGGTTAGCTTGTAGTGTTGTGTGATGTCTTGGTAAGAGACTAGAGGGTGCTCGGGTTCAGATTCCTCGGAGTCGGCTCGGTGGGTCAGATCTTGAGCCACGTGGTTGGCGACCTCGTTGCCAGGAATGTCTTGATGAGCTGGCGCCCAGGTGATCGTGATCGATCTCGTTGGCGGCTTTTGATTGATGATTCGGAGCGTAGTGGTATGAATTCTGCCGCTAGCAGAGTTGCGGCACGCCTGTTCTCCCAAACAGAGGTTGAAGTCATAGTGACCGACTTCCGCGAATGAGAGAACTAGCGTCTGTTTGTCGACCGGTGATTCTGCTCTCACGCTTCTAAGAACTGCGCCATGTTGCGAAGCGTGCCATGAGTAAGGGAACGTTACGTGTCCAAACAAGACGTAGTTAGTTCGCAGGTAGTAGATGTAGACTTGACGTGATCCGACTGCCGTGGAAAAATCTGGAGCCAGATTTTGGACTAGGAGTCTTGCCTTCGCCCCGACAAATCCCTTGTGCGAGCACTATCAAACGTTAAGTGTGTACGGACGAAAGGAAAAGCATTTCGTGAAGTGTTTCGTTACGTAGTACTTAAGAGTTCGATGAATTATTAAGCCGAAAGCCTTAGATGGTTCATGGGACGGAAATTTGACCGTCGTCCGAAAAATTCGATGGCACCAAAAATTCAATGTTACAAAAATTGGGAGTCTAGCACTCGACCTTTGGTGAGAACCGAGCCCACGACGTTTGGTGTTAAGGCGCCGTCTTTAAGGCACAGTTAATTAAGCTAGTTAATTTCAGCACTCGAATTCATGACCTTTGGATGCGGGTTAATAATACACTCGAACCCACGACCTTTAGTAGGAGAAAACAACTAATAGGAATTAGAATAGTAAGCTGCTGAGCTAGTTGGTTCGACATATATTGCAAAGGGGAGCGCAGAAGTGGTTCTCTGAATATTAACTCGATTGCAAGTGAGCGTCTTTCCAGTCTTGTCTCCTTTTTCCAAACCACTTCAGCGCTCCTTTTTTGCAAAGTAAGTAATAGGGAGTAACAACACATTCTAATGAGAATGACAGGTAATTTAATGAATATGTCCTGAGCGCACAGGCTTTCGCTGTCATCCTCTCCTAAGCGTATGCTAAAGTCACTGTCAGATTCCCAGTTGCCAGTGCCTCGTGTTGTCCATCATACTGTACCGTCCTGACTGATAACTCCACCTCTGTTTTTTCTGTTTGTAACTGTATCACATTTACTAACGCAAGTTGTACCCGTAGCTCCCACGTCTTGGAACATAACACCTATTTATGCCCGTACTAACACATTCAAGTACAGTTTTTTTTTTCCACGCACAATAAAACTTTTTAATTCTCTACCCGGTAACATTCGTTCACTATCACCAGAGTACTTCAGTGCTTTTATTGAAGGACTCTGCTATCACTAAATGATTTCATAGCTACCACTGGTAAGCACTTCACTAACATGTAAAGCGCTTCTTTTTCATCATTCACCTTTTCGTGTTTGTGTGTTTCTGACATGTAATGTATAGTAATGTACAATGTTCCCGCTCCTGCTATAGCCCTATATTGGGCTGCAGTATATGTAAATAAATAAATAAATAAATAAATAAATAAATAAATAAATAAACAAATAAACTTTTTTGGTTTATTTGGTAACCGCTTGACTAGCCCGATATCTATTTCTCAACTTCGAAGCTTCTGATGTTCGTTTGCAAGGCGTTCGTGTTACTTTGCGGCTTTGCGACAGCTTCAGTCGAATGCCTGTTTTGTTTCACGAAACTCCTTTCTCGCTCTTAAGAATTTCATCAGAGCTGCTTAGGTTGGGCAATAAAATTTCTTGACAGAGACGGATCAAAGGCAAGAAAAGGTCGTCGCGGCATCAGTCATGCCAACGACGCGCATCCTTTAGCTACAACATGCCATTTTGCGAGAGAGTCGGTCGCCAGCTGAGCAGTGAAGGGCAACTGGCGGGGCAGTGACGCGACCGGAAGGCAGCAGTCCAAGCTAGTCGATCGTTGCTGGCTACGTGCGCTCGACTTGAGATTGAGTTGACCTTTTTCATTTCAACGTTGCCGCCGATGTTCATCTCAATCTCTAACAGTGCCTGTCTTGCGCCTGCTTAATAGCCGCCCGCAGCCTTCAGCTTTGGAGCGCAGAAAAAGGCGCAAAGGGGAAGTGTCCTTTGAAGCGTCCCGAGGCGTCCCTCCGTGTTGAGATGAGCGCCCAATGCGAACGGGTCACGCTAGCGTGCTCGCTTGGTTGTGCGGCCGGTACTGTCAGTGCCTTTTGATGCACTAGCGCTCTTCGCCGTTGATGCCGCGCCTGCGAAGGTGCGATATTTTGCGTTCATAAAGAGAGAGAGAGGGGGGGGGGGGGCGTTAACCCGCTGACGCGGGTATAATGTCGGGTGTCGGGTGCTTACGCGGAAAACGGGTCGTCGCTTCGCGAGAGGCGGCCGATTGCCTCGCTTCTTTCGTTGTCCTTGATAGTGTTCCTCTACGCTGGCTGAAAAGCGGCAGAAGTGCATGGCTGCATGGCGCTCGGTTTGCATTCGGTGACCTCTGAGGAGGTTCACCGTCTTCGTCAGTGTCTGAACCGTGCTTTTGCATTTGGCACGTGTGTTCACTGGAAGCAACGCACTCCGGCAGACTCGCGCAGTTTTGTTTCTGACACGATTTCGAGTTTGAGCGGGTAAGCAGGTGCGTATTCAGTGTGGCAGAGGACACGATGAGTCGAAGCGAATGGCCCGAGCAAAATTGTTTTGAAGTATCATATCGCGTTCGCCTGATGGAGGGGCTAAGTGTTTTAGTTGTCACTTTACTATCATTAAGGAGCGGACCATCTTGACTGATCCGCATATTTCGGCGGGTTGCCCTCTTTTCCTTTAAGCACATACGGCAGTACGGCTGTTTAACAAAATAAAACATGTAGCCCGTGCAACTTGCCTTAGTTGCGACGTGATAGCCGCTTTCCACGAGCGGTATTTACGCATGATTGTCTGTCAGGAGGACCGAGGATGGTCGTAAAGAGTTATTATGAGAATACAAAGCGAAAGCGTATAATAATAATAATAATAATAATAATAATAATAATAATAATAATAATAATAATAATAGTAATAGTAATAATAATAATAATAATAATAATAATAATAATAATAATAATAATGGAGACGACGAGAGCCGGCGCGTGGCTGGCGCGCGGGCGCGATTCACAGCCGCTGCCGACAGTCCTCCCAAACGATGCGCGCTACCCTGGCGCCATCTTGTAGCCATTGTCACCGCACTATGCTCTTCTTCTCACGCTTTCGCCATACTCTCCCCCGCTTTCCTCCTCGCATCTTCTATCGTCCCCCCTCCCATCCGCTGCTCTCCTGGTTCGCTCGGTTACGCCGAGCTACGACGCCGAGGCACACCTGCGCTCGCCGCGGGCGCCTAGAAGTATTCTAGTAAGACTCTGACCTCCCTATTCCGTTTTTTTTTTCCATCGTCATTTTTTTTTTTTTGCTTGCATGCCTCGGCGCCGGTGCGCGCGCGCCCGAAACCGCGTGCAGTGACAGGTGCCAGCCCGACGCAGAACGAGCTCGGGGCGTCGCCATTTACAAGCGCCGCGAGGCGGTTTCGTGGTGCCGGGTTTTGTTTATGGTGCCGCGTCGCAGTTATCCGAGGCGGCGGCGCTCGTCACACTATGCGCACTCGGCAAGGGAAGCCGCACCGAAACTGGCGAGCGTCGCCGTGCGATAAGCCTATGCTCTACCGGGACGAACGCTGTAGTACTCTCGTCTCTCGAAGACTGTTCCATTCAACACTGTGCAGGCTACGAGTGGCGACAGTCAGAGGCAAGGTCCACGGCATTGCATTTACAGGTGTAGGACGCCTTCGATACCGGCCGCCCGCTTGAGTGTCCTCATTGTCGCTGCCTGCGATTGCCCCCTCGTAACATGTCAGCTCGGGGCTGTCGGCGGCCTGTTTAATCCGGATCCTCGGCCCGTATTTCGCCTCTTTCGGACACTGTTTACTACGAGATAGGTACGCGCGGCCGTAATCAGAAAGCAGACATAATAACGCCGCTCGAATAACGACCGGAAGCTCCGCCCCGTCTTTCACGAAGGCCACGGGGAAACGATAGGTGCTTGTGCATCGTGGGGATAAGCGCAGAATGGGGCCGAGAAAGGGGCGTCCCACAGTTGGGACGGATAGAGCTCGCGGGAAGCGTGCGCGTCAGACGGACACGAAACTCCAGGCTGGCGACGCTGTAGTTTCGATGTTAAGATTCGACTGGTTGCCGTTTCTCTCAAGCATTTCGCGCAACGAAGCTTTCATTGCCGTATTGCTGGTGCGCTAACAGGGCGACGGCCAATCTCTTCTGTTGTTATGCATGGGTTGCATTGGAGAGGCTGAGGAAGTATTGTACTCCAGCTACTCCATTTCTCCGTTATATAACAGTAAATAATAAAATAAATTTAGGATAAAAATGACAATGAAACTAATGACGATAACAACCGGGAACGGGCCTTCGCCGCCAACTGCTATTGCGAATTCGGATTTCGAATTCCTGTGTAGAGATGGCGCTACGGAATGGCATTTGTTAAATCATCCGTAGCGTCCGCAGTCATGCGCGGTTTTAGTGAGACGGGACAACTCGCCGCAGACGCGCAGCAGACGTCTCGTCTGGGCGAAAGGCGACACCGTCGCGTAAACGGAGGAGATACGGCGCCTTGCTGCATGGACTGCACACGCACGACGCGGTGTATTTGTTGTTCACCGGTCGGCGTCGAGCAACGCAGGGGGCCGGCCGCTCCCCACGCCGCCACCGGACAGCCGCCGTAAAGATTTGTCGCCCGTGGGCATGCGTGTGTCGCCCTGGCTCGTATGACGCTGTAAAAGATTAACCTGCTCGCTCCACCCGAGAGCGCGCGCTGGTGATACGATGGGTCTACTATGTCACGTGCGGTGTCTCGCTACACAGGTGGGACGCGTAGCGGTGGAATTCGCACCCAGGAAGTTTGGGCTGTGCGCGTTGCAGAGCCGCAACCACGAGTGAGGCAAAAGCTAGCACCTAAGTGTCGGACATTTGAGCGCGCTGGTGCAGCGAAGTAACGCCAGAACGGGGCCTGAGCTGATGGCAGTCACGACGCGAATGCTGCCAACAAGGTCACTGAAGTTTCGGCGTGACACGCCTTGCTTAATCTGCTACGATGGGGAACCTGAGTATAGGGCACCGAAGCGATCTGGGACTTGAACCGTGGCCGAGTTCGATTGGCGCACACTCGCTTACGGATGCTTGCCGCGCATACTCACTGGGAATCCTTCGCACAGTCTTGCCCGCTCTTACATGCGGTCGCATTCGTTATCACGTACGCTCACCCGCTAGCACTATTGTCCATGCTCACTCGTCAGCACTAACGCCAGAGAAATGAGTGTGAGCGCACTTTTGAGAGTGTACATGGGACAACGTAAGAACTGAACTCGCGGTTCTGTCTTTAATATACTGCATCAGTCCCCTATTTGGCTACGCAGAACGAGGGGGGGGGGGGGGGTGCGTGGTCGAGCAGCAGCGTAGGAAGGCAAGACGGGTACAGCGAGTACGATTAATAAAGGCCAACGAGCGCTATAGCCGCGTACGTACGAAACCGCAGGGGCACACGGTGCATAGAACGCCTCACCGTATACTAGCAGTTCTTCTATAAGTCCATGAATCACGAAGGGTCGACGCCACTGATCTGTATGTACTATGTTTAGACCAGTGAACGACGCCATCCGAATCGCTAAGCATATGGGGCTATATTTCGAGGCGATTCTTATTCGATTCCGCTCTTTCGTCATCATCCGTCGCGTCGAGTCTGGCCTGTACCGCAGCGATAACGCCGACGTGGCGGCTTACACGGCTTTAGAAATAGTGGACGCGAAGCGGGTCGGCACATATGCCCGTACAGCGGGGTCAGCGACACTTCACGTGCACCCAACTCGACTTGGGTTCTTTTGCACGCAGGCCGGATAGCGCGTGCGCTAACTTTGGGTCTGCTATATCTGAGGCTGCCACTGAGGAAGGGCGTAGAGAATGGGTATTTTTAACACCAGTCCGGACTTTTTGGTCGTGCTTTGACTGCTTGTCTGTGCAATTTCTTAAAGGACTAAAGTAGATTTAGCGAGTGCGTCCTGTAGGATTCGCTCGTCGCGAAGGGCGGCTCGTTGCGAGTGACCCCATCGCCACTCATGGCGCCTTTCAGAGGTGAAAAGAAAGCCTTAATTTGAGGCTCCATTCCGTAGTCTGGCGACCCGATGAGAGCGGATAAGAAATGCGTCTATTAACGTCCCATGTTCCGTCGACAAATGTCGGTGTAGGCGCGTGCCTGTCTGACGCGCGCGCCAAGCTTCACTTAGCGCCTGTCTCGACTAACTTTTACATTTAGAGAAAGCCATATGGAGTAGCGCATTCCTTAAAGCCATACAGCCGTGCTCTCCACCCCTTGAGTAGAGGGTGAAAAAACGGTGCGCATTGTCAACTATATGCGTACATCCTCCCGAGACCCCTTGTACATTATACATTGCCCGTAGCCTTCAATTCTTTCCAAAAATCCCATGCAGGTGGAACTGTATGGAAGTGGTTCTACCGCATTCTGGCCGTCACCTTTCGAGAAAGGTGTCACTAGTATGGCACCGACCGCCGTGTCGTCAAAGGCGACTAAAGGCACACGTGAAATCCGTTTCGAATACCGCGGCGATAACATATGGCACAACAGGGTACATCATGTGCACGCCACTCCACACCGCGGTAATAAATCTTCACATACGTGTTCAGACGAGAGTGTGTGTGTTGAAAACAGAGCAGCGACGCGAATTTCAGACATGTGGTAGCGTCTGCCTGTGAAGGGAAAGGAGGGTTTCCAATGTCGAAAATAAAACGGCGTTAACTGCCGAGCAAGTACGCGATTTCATTGTAGCGTGTTTAAGAGCATTGCGCAGAAGCGCTGACACATGATTATCCGAGACGAAGCATGAGACGATAAGAAATGTTTCGAGTCAACGATGCATCTTAAATGTCGCTAACAATGCAACAGATTTTCAAAAGATGAAGCGCCGACAGAGACAGCACACTAAGAAAGAACAAAGACAGGAAGCGCCTTGTCCTGTCTTTGTTGTTTCTTTGTGTGCTGTCCGTGTTGGCGCTTCTTCTTTTGAAAGCTATGAACCACCTAGCCCCAGAACGTGTTCTACTGCAATGTTGCGTAACCGACGTGCGCGTACCACTAGTGGCATCTTACAATTATCGTAAGCATAATAGTTCATGCCTGTCTTTCTGTGTGTGTAAACCTGGTTGACTAGCTTGATAGGTGACAACGGCTGCTGATTTAATGTGAAAGTTTAGGTCGCCATTCCACTCAAACGCGGTGTATTTTAATGCTAAACAGAAACACTGTCGCATGTATACGCTGTCGGAGTATAAACTTTTGTTTTTTTCTTGCAGTAATAAATTTGCCTTTCAAGCTGTCGGCTCGCAAACTATTGTTTCTTTAAGAAACGACCTTCTGAATCGTGAGAAAGTCTTTTAGTTTTCTTTTTCTCACTGGTGAAAAGACCCTTGCATTTAGAACTCAAAGGAGCCTCAGCAAATGGGTGATATGTTAATTTGCGCGCCGAAATGTCGCAAACATCACTTTTGCGATTCTCATGGACGGTGCCTGTCTTTCGGTCGTCGAAGAGCGCTTCAAAAGCAGCGACTTTGAAAGAACACCCATATACAAGTATCCGAGAAACTCTAATCTAGTCGACATGCAGTTAATAGGTGCGGTTTGATTTTACGGAAACGGTCGTCGACATGCCTAAAACGTTACGACCATTGAAGTGAAGCACCCAGATAACCTCAGTATACGACGCTACAGTGAAATAAATAGCTCTCGCGTGATTCTTATCAGATTGCGTTGAACCATTGGGTGACCCAGTTTATTGCTACCACCTGGCTAATAGCGGTCTCCTCGTTTTTGAAGGCGTATGCGCAACGCAGTGGCTTAGTGGCTGCGGCCTAAACGCTGCTCAGCACTTGATCGCGTGTTCGGGTCCCGGCCGCATTCCGATGGGGGCGAAATGCGGAGAGAGAGAGAGAGAGAGAGAGAGAGTCTGTGGATCAATCATATCGTGGTTCTGGCACGCGAAACATCCGATTCCTGCCTTTATTTCGTTTCAAGGTTATCGACAAGCGGTACCGCGCCGATGCACGTCTCGTGCGATAATGCCGCGTGTAAGCCAGTCAGCGATAGCACATTTGCCGCTAGCGTATACGTAGAGCAGGAATCTGTGAATGGTGACCGAGCACGGGCCCGTCGCGATACGACCACGACGCACACTTCAGCTTACGCGAGGCCTCCAAACTTATCTCGAGTCGCTTCCCTCTTCTCGAAGAGTTAAGCGGGTCTGTCGACAACTCTATCCTCACGCCTTGTAGCCTCAGCTATGTAGCCCAGATCAGCACCTATAGTAACGGCTGATAGGCGCTATGCGGAGGTTATGCCAGTGTGAATTAGGCTGCAGGCGCGCTCAGTCACTGGGCGATGATTTACTTCGTTATGTGCTTATATATAGCAGTTGGTGACAGAGCGAACTACAGGAAGCGGCGTACTGGCACTTCGATTTTCGGCTCCGGGTTACTGCGTGAGATGTTCTGGGTTGAACAGCTTCTTGTCAATGCCTGTCGGTTTCGACGGCCGGTGATGCGATTGACTGCGCCTAAAAGCTGCAGCTCGATTTAGTGATGTTTACAGCCCACTTGACACTTCCGTGCGGTGACGACGCGTCTCCACCTTCTGCTTCTAACTTTCCAACGTAACCTCTTTTCACTGGCGGGTATCCGATACGTTAACGCGCTGCGCATTGTCGTTGTTCGTCTCCAAGCCACGCGTCACCTCTGTGCCCACTCGCACCCCGCACCTGTGCGCGCCCTGTGCCTTCCGGCCTGTGCGCGCACGGGCGTGTGTTTACGTATACTGCCGGCCGCGCAGCTGCGTTCACATTGTGTTCAAGCAGCAGCAACCAACGTTGATGAAAGCTGCTCTCGTGCTTGACTTTCCGGTTTTATGGCTCGATCGTATACATAGCCCCGGTTTAGATTGTCTGTCATACGGGACCTTGTTTCCAGTTAGTGACGCACTTCCGTGCGCTGCTTGCTTCCTGCAGGTATGAGTTGGTGAGCGCCGGCATTCCGGTGTATTGCAAGGCGTCGACGCGACAAAAATATGCACTATTTGTGGTGCGCGCGAGTATGCAGAAATAAATCCCCAATTTCGCACTTTCGGCCTTCTTTTCTGAGAAAGTGAGGCGACAGGTGTTACCTTAATGATCTT